>NC_051863.1:83536085-84284936 GCF_015732765.1 Culex quinquefasciatus | reverse complement strand
CTGCTGCTACTGTTGCTGTTTCCGCTAGTAATAATGGGTTGTTCTGACTTCACCGTCGTCACCGGATTGAACAAGGAAGTTTTGTCATAATCAAAGTGGGACGATTGGTAGTGATGAGAATGGTAGTAGTTGAACTCTTCGATGCTGAACGGGGGAGGAGGAAAGTCCATCGAAAAGGCGTACGGCGATGAATATCTTGTTGTTCCGTCCATGGTCCTTGACGAGTTATCTCACTGCAGGTTCTTTATTCCTTGGGACCACATCCTTTTTACTGCAAAAATAAATAATATGGTAATTCTATTCTGCAACGATAGTTTAAACTTTGTATAGAGGTAAGGAAATTTAGTTAACAGAAATTAACTAACATTAAAATATTTTTTTAAAATTCTTACCTCGAATAAAACCAATAAAACTCAAATTAAATTTTGACATTTGGAAAACAGTTACACTCTAAACACGGAAGAATGATACTGTTTTGATGACGGGAACGTAAATTTGAGTACTGTGAAAGTCAAGGGACATTCAAAATTTACGCCAATGTGCGAGGGGAACGACAGTAATCCGTTGAGCTCTCATTGTAATGATTTTATGCCATTTTGTTTGATTCTAACCGATTTCATAGGATTTGTTGCAAGTAAACAGTTGTTAACCTCACACACCGTTCAGTAAATTTACCTTCAAAATGTCCATCCTTGCGTACAACATTGCCACCGACCATATGTTCGGCGTTCAGGCCCAGACGATCGCGACCGACTTCGAGAAGATCTTTGAGATCAACCCGCACATGTATCTGGGGGGTCAGCCTCCAGACGAACATCCTGACGGTGCACCAGCGTTTTCTTGTCCGCAAGAACCTGTACGAGGTGCGCGAAAACCGCCAGATGACGCAAGAACGATTCGCGGCCATGCTGTCCAACTTTCTGTACGAGAAGCGCTTCGGGCCGTACTTTATCGAGCCGGTTATCGCCGGACTGGACCCCAAGTCGTACGAGCCGTTCATCTGCAACATGGACCTGATCGGCTGTCCGAACAAGCCGAACGACTTTGTCGTGGCCGAAACCTGTGCAGAGCAGCTGTAAGGTATGTGCGAAACGCTGTGGAAGCCGGACCTGGAACCGACTGCGTTGTTCGAGGTCATCTCGCAGGCGCTGGTGAACGCGTTCGATTGGGACGCCATCTCCGGTTGGGGCGCCACCGTTCACATCATCGAGAAGGAGAAGCTCACGGTGAAGAAGCTGAAGACGCGTATGGATAAGGGTGGAGGCTGCGAAGTGGATAATTTGGAATCAAACCGGAAAACGAACGGGAAATGGTGTTGTTCTTTTCGTATTATCAAATTTATCCAACTCAATTTGATCGATGGATAAGATTTCAAAGAAGGCACCGGATTTGATCGGATTTCAAACAAATCCACTTTTACTACTTCCGTGTTAACTAGAGAGCCTGGATCTTATTAGAGAACGGACATCTCAAACCAAAAGAACCAATCGAAGCACGAGAACTGTCAAACGGAGGTACCAATCGAGCAAAATCCTTTGTCTTATGCTCGTTTGGTACCTCCGTTTGACAGTTCTCGTGCTTCGATTGGTTCTTTTGGTTTGAGATGTCCGTTCTCTAATAAGATCCAGGCTCTCTAGTGTTAACGTGTATGTTGCTTGACATTTATTGACGTAGACTACTACTCGAAAGTACTGGGGTGCCATTAGGGTGTAATATCAAAATCGATTTTCCAGCACAACATTAGTAGAACACAATTGATGGCGGCCACATTTTTTTCGATAAGTTTGTATAATCTAAATAATTTGTCAACTTACATGAAGTAAAATTACTATACACCATACTATTTTGAATTAAAAATTTCTATAAGTCCAAATAGTTCAAACAATATTTCAACAGTATGGAGTACAATTACAGTTTGTTATATAATCCAACTATATGTTAAACGATTGGTACAAAAATTTCAACTTTTATCAAGTAAATTGATCACAGTCGATTCCTCTGGATGATAGAGAACCTTCAACACCCCCACTTCTCCTCAGATTATCAGAAAACTCCCCAAAAGAAGAAAAATGTTACGAGGGCTCATGACTTTCACTATTCCAGAAAAAGTAGGCATGCCAACAGTCAAAAACACTTTATGAAAGCTGTAATTCATGATCAAAGTGCTGATAAGCCGATAATAGAAATAGGCTGAGAAATGGTATAGTTCCCCTACATCTTACAGCCGATGTCACGTGCGCGATCGAGGAATGAACGGTCAGGGTCTGGTTGAGCACGCTCTTGTGGACGGTTCCAGCATGTCTCCGTGCCATCCAGAGATGGGCACGATAGCGACGGCGGTTGTAGCCGATCTTATTGATGTAAGATGAGACTTCCTTTTTGATGTCCTGAAACGGTCCTCGTTGAACAGGGGTTCAGCCGATTCCATCTTGTTGACATCGACGATCAGCTGTTTAACACCGAGGGTGAAGGCGAGCAATGCATTCTCTCGAACCTGTCCACTATCGAATTCACCGGCACCAGCGGCGACGATCAGCACGGTACGTTCCGTAACGAAATCCGTAACAGACGGAATAGTTTGCTCCGGGTTTCGGCTATGGAAACTTTTGCAGCATCATGGCGTGAAGATATGTCTAATTCATTTGTAAACACGCGCTTCTGTCAAGCACTGGTTTATTCACAAATTCCGAAACTCAGTGAAAAAAAATCGTGAAGTCGATTGAGTAACTTTGAGCCACACTGAGTAATTTTGTAAAATTGAGTCACTCAGTTACTCTGTGTCCCACCCCTTGAGGCATGCTGTTCTTACCATACACCAAAAATATGTGTACCACATGGTGGACTGTTACTGTTCACTATAAAATGAGTCAATTGTTTGGACTACTAGGACTTATCGAAAAATACTTGCCCCCGAGCTTGCTCCCTTCTAACACAACATGTCACCAAAACCACTGAAAAACCACCAACAGATATAGATCAATCGGATAAGGCGGCAGCAGTTCGGCAGCAACGTAAATAACATCACATATAATGGCGGTAAACATTCACCAACTATCGATAGAACTTAAAAATCAAATTTGATTATATCCGAAGTAGTTATCACAACAATTGTAGGGTTCATTTTTGCGGTCTTTTTAAAGTGTCGGCAAAGTAGTGTCGGTAAAGTAGTTTTTCAGAAACTATATAGGGAATAGTCCATTTTTGGGCAATGACTATTTGACGTAAAATCCAAGTTTATAAAAATATTTACATATGTATGAAAACCTCATATAGTTTTCTGCCTAACAACTAATTTCTCATATAGTAAAATCGACCAAAACTATTTTGGGAATGGAATTAATGGTTTGATATATCGTACATATATAGTTGGGTTACAATTTAATGAATAGTAGAGACCATTTGATAAATAGTTGAGTAACTATTTGTCATAAAGTAGTTATATAGTTCATGACTATGCGGGTTACTATCTTTTTCTAAATATACAGTTTTCTCATGAAAAATCAAACAAATATTGGAAAGTTATACACCAAATTGTTGGAAATAATTTTTCTCAACCGAATCCTGCATAAGTTTTATAAAAATGTTGATTATGAAGGAAAAAACGCTATTTGTTTATAGGTGGCGACATGTGTTTTTCAGCTTTGCTGCAAATCCTCAATATTATTGCGGGCGTTAATAATTAGAGTTCACGCGCGGTGGTACGACCACAAGATAATGGTCGCATGACAGCCGCATGACAACCGCAGAACAAATTTTTGGCAGTTGTCAAAGGTTGCCTTGAGTTTTCGGCTGACTTTTTGGAAAATTTTCAAAACAAACCATGTTGACAGCCAAATCAACGCAGATTTTCAGTTCAACTTGCTTATTTTTACACTGCGGTAGTTAGGCCACAGAGTAACCCAGAGTGCCCAGTCCGAAGAAATGTCATTAAATTTATTGGCCCCATAAGGTTTGCTGGTAGTAGGCGTGCGATGTACCACCAAGTTGAACCAAAAATCAAGAGGCAGTGCGAACTCTGTCTTACTCTGTGGTTAGGCGGCAATAATCTCCTGTCAATCACAGTGATGGAGAAACGTGATTTTATCTTGCAATAAGCAATATAAATATCATGTACGAAATGAGCACATTGATTTCCCCATAGAGAATTTGCAGCAAAGCTAAAAGACACTTGTCGCCACCTATGAACAAATAGCGTAAACCTATGATTTTTCGAAAAAATGTGTTTTTACCTTCAAAATCAACATTTTCATTAAACTTATGCCGGATTCGGATGAGAAAAATTATTTCCAACAATTTGGTGTGCAACTTTCCAATATTCGTTTGATTTTTCTATGAGAAAATGGTAAATTTAGTAAAAGAAAATAATTCGAACTTTTTGGCAACAAAATCTGTCAAAAATCAATAAAAATAGTTGAATATTCGTTAACACATCTGTTATCAACTATATCACTGTTTATTTCATTGACATATATGGGGAAACTAATTTTTTCGTGTTCTGAAACATGTTTTTTAAAGAAAAAGTTCACAAATTTTTGCGCGCCCAAAAATTGATGTTCATTATTTTGAAGCAAAAAATTTTTCTCGTCTTTTGCAACCAGTTTCATTAAGATTGATGCAGGGAATCATGAGAAATAAGCGATTTTGTTCTTCAATCCAGCAGAAAGGAATACAATTTTTGGCAAGTAACCTCATTTTGGCGCCACCTACATTTGAAACACAGTCGCGCTGCAAAACCTCAATAGAGAATTTGCAGCAAAGCTAAAAGACGCGTGTCGCCACCTATAAACAAATAGTGTAAACCTATGATTTTTAGAAAAAATGTGTTTTTTCCTTCCTAATCAACATTTTTATAAAACTTATGCCGGATTTGGACGAGAAAAATTATTTCCAACAATTTGGTGTATAACTTTCCAATATTTGTTTGATTTTTCTATGAGAAAACTGTAAATTTAGAAAAAGATAGTAATTTGGACTATTTGGCAAGAAAGTCTGTCAAAAATCAATACAAATTGTTGAATTTACGTTAACACATCTGTTATCAACTATATAACTGGTTATTTCCTTGGTATATACAGGGAAACTCATTTTTTTCGTGTTCCAAAACATGTTTTTTAAAGAAAAAGGTCACAAATTTTTGCGCGCCCAAAAGTTGATGTTCATTATTTTAAAGCAAAAATTTTTTCTCGTCTTTTGCAACAAGTTTCATGAAGATTGATGCAGGGAATCATGAGAAATTGCCGTTCAAGAGCCAAACGACATGTGACACCTAGTGTTGAGTAGCAGAACAGAGCGAAGAATGTCGATTGAAATTTCCGCCCTTTGAGGTTATGTATGCGAATTCTGTTTTGTTAAATTCCAGCGTTCACAACAATTTTTGAGCAAAAATTCGAGCTGATACTTTGTTAACTTTTGATGCTCTATCATTTTAAACAATATTATTTTTTCAAAATTATTTTTTTTTTCCAATTTTTTTATTGCGTTAATTTATAGAGGGCAAAGAGTTAACAATCGTACTACTTGAATTTTTTCTCAAAAGTTGTTCTAAGAGCTATAAATTCAATTTTATGTTTGCATTCCTATGTAACCGAACAGCGAAAATTTGAATCGTCATTCTTCGATGCTTTGCGCCATCTGTCGGAATTTTTGAGCTTTTAATCGCGAATAAGCGATTTTGTTCTTCAATCCAGCAGAAAGGAATACGATTTTTGGCATGTAACCTCATTTTGGCGCCACCTACATTTGAAACACAGTCGCGCTGCAAAACCTCAATAGAGAATTTGCAGCAAAGCTAAAAGACACATGTCGCCACCTATGAACAAATAGCGTAAACCTATGATTTTTCGAAAAAATGTGTTTGTACCTTCAAAATCAATATTTTTTTAAACTTATGCCGGATTCGGATGAGAAAAATTATTTCCAACAATTTGGTGTACAACTTTCCACTTTTTGTTTGATTTTTCTATGAGAAAATTGTAAATTTAGTAAGATAGTTATTTGAACTATTTGGCAACAAAGTCTGTCAAAAATCAATAAAAATTGTTAAATATACGTTAACACATCTGTTATCAACTATGTAACTGTTTATTTCTTTGATATATATGGGGAAACTATTTCTTTCGTGTTCTGAAATATGTTTTTTGAAGAAAAAGTTCACAAATTTTTGCGCGCCCAAAAATTGATGTTCATTATTTTAAAGCAAAAATTTTTTTCTCGTCTTTTGCAACCAGTTTCATTAAGATTGATGCAGGGAATCATGAGAAATAAGCGAATTTGTTCTTCAATCCAGCAGAAAGAAATACGAGTTTTGGCAAGTAACCTCATTTTGGCGCCACCTACATTTGAAACACAGTTTCCCTGATTTCCTCGACTTTGTTTTTTTTTTAAACACGTAGCGTGTACCATTTTGAAACATGTTTGATTCAATTCTATCCATTATTTGTTGAGTCTAATCAAAATTGAATACTTTTGGAACTACTCCATTTTTGACAATCACTATCAGTAAATCAAAAAAATCGCATTATTTACCAACATTATCGATAGCCCGAAACAATCTGAGTTATAAACAAGGAGTTTTCCAGATTTTTCTTGTAAAAAGTTAAGTAAAATGGATTACGTCGACATTCAAGCGGTGGAATCGAAACTCACGGATGTGACAGTGACGCCGATACCAATGAACAAAACAACATCCGCTCACGCACTCAACTATTCCAATCATCAGCAGCAGCATCATCATCATTTTCAGACCAAAAGCAACGCCGTACAACAGGAGCAATTCCAGGCGCAAAACTTGTCTAGCGCCGCCTCGGCTATCGTAACTCCGGTAACCAATCTGAACCAATTTCCCAACAACTCCAACGGGAATCAGCTGACAAAGTATGCCCAGTTACTGTTGGTTTTGGAGGAAATGAGCCAATCAATACGCCCAACGTGAGTTTTCTAACTAAAACATGGAGTTATTATAGCTATGCTTACAGTTGCCATTATTTTGCAGATATAGCGGAAGTAGAAGCTCGGCCGAGCGCCTCAAGCGTGGCATCGTCCACGCTAGAATACTGGTTCGCGAGTGCTTGCTAGAAACGGAACGATCCGCCAGACAATAAGGATAAATTCCAGAATGAGAAATACTTGATTGATTATTGTGTAGTGGATGGCTAGGAAGAAGACTTAATCGAAAATTTGGTTAAAATCGTATCAGAATGATGACACCTTTTGCAAACAAAAAAAGAACAAGTACAAAATAGCTCAATCCCAAATAGTACGTTGCCTATTTACAAAAAATAATCAAGAGTTGGTTCTGAATAAGATAGAAGACCAAAATTTAAAACAGATATACATAGCTACCGATCCGAATGATGTATACTAACATAAAGCCTTCACAAAAGACATGGTTTATACATTACGATCAGAACAGAGACGTTCCCCGCGACGTTAAAAGACATTTAGGATAAAGTTTTGTATGATCTGTATTTTTCAGCAAATAAACCACGTGTGTGTAACTGTACGTTATTTTTTATCCAGATATCCAGAGCTTTTTTAAAGGTCCTATAAAAATATGAAAGACAATAGCTTATAGGCTGAAAAAAGCTGATTTCCATAAAAAGTAATATAACAAATCAAAATCAAAAAAAGTGCAAAAAAAGTTTGTACACCTTTTGAAAAATTAACATAAATAATGTTATTTGTTGACAAATCACCATAAATTTAGTCTCCCAACTCCAAATAGGCATCCTTGACTGATTAAAAAAATAATTTGGATTGAATATAAAGTTTACTAACTACTTAGTATAATAAAAGTTTATATAACTCTGGAAATTCTATATAAAAATTATATATATATTTAATTTTGCCAGCTTTCAATTTAACTAAATGTCGATATATTACCATAGAATTGCTAAATAAACATTTTGGAGTGGGTCTTTGTATCGACCCGGAATTACGTCGTCGGAAAATCCGCCGGCATCCGAACCGGTTCACGATTCACAAGTCAACCTATATGGCATCGGAAAGGGCATAAAATTTTCAATCTTTTGATACCCATACATCTAAGTTTTCTATAAAACCCACGTTTTTAAATACCTAGGCAAAAACGATGTTATGGTTTCGTTTGAGCAACCTGCCAAAAATGTATGGAATTTCGTAATTTTTGTTCTCCTGGATCAAAAAAATAAAATAAAAAATAATAATAATTTCACGTAAGAAATTAGCCGACTCCGACTCCGACTCCGGCACATATTATGCTGGTGCGTCCCTAAGAGAGGAGAATATGTTGGTGCTCTGCTCCTCACAATTCATCAGGCAGTCTGGTCAAATTTTGCCATTTTCATTACCAGTTTCAAAAACCATGAATTTTAACACCCATATTGCCCCAAGTCGTATAGTTCGGTAAATGTCCACCCAGTAGAACCATCCCCAGGGCACTGGCCACTCGGGGTTTTTTTTCCAATCCGGTCAAAATGGCCATTTTCATTACCAGTTTCAAAAAACATGAATTTTGTTACCCATATTGCAAACAGTCGTATGGTTCGATTAATGTCCCTCCGGTTGAACCTTCTCGAGGGCACTGGCCACTCCGGGTGTGGCCAATATCCTATAAATGTGGTCCCGAACCGGTCAAAATCATTACCAGTTTCAAAAGTTCAAGATGGTATGTCAGAGACATAACCGAAAGACATAGGACCAAACAATTTGAATGTGTTTTTGGATTGCTAGTGAAATCTGAAATAAGATTATTTTATTTTGTTTCATAGATTTGTCGGCAAAATTGTCATAAATGTTCTCCCAAGGTGAACCTTCTATGAGGGCACCGGCAACTCCAGGTTAGGGCCACCACTGTCGAAATGTCAATTTTCATGTTCAGTATCAAAAACCATGAATTTTGATATCCATATTGCCACAACTCGTATGGTTCTGTTAAAGACCCTCCGGGCCCCGGGGAAACCTGCTTTGAGATCACTGGTCACTCAAGGTTGTGGCCACTACTGTCGGAATGTCAATTTTCATGTACAGTATCAAAAACCATGAATTTTGATACCAATATGCCACAACTCGTATGGTTCTGTAAAAAGTCCTCCGGGCCCCGGGGGAACCTGCTTTAAGGGCACCGGCCACTCCAGGTTGTGGCCACTACTTTCCAAATGGCCATTATTATGTTCAGTATAAAAAACCATGAATTTTGATACCCATATTGCCACAACTCGTATGTTTCTGTAAATGTCCCCCCAGGCCCCGGGGGAACCTTCTTTGAGGGCATCGGCCACTCCTGGTTTTGGCCACAACTGTCGAATTGGCCATTTTTCATGAGAACCGCCGCATCATAGCGACTTCCACGCCGTCCGCTTCGCTCGAATTTCCTCCTTCTGCTGCCGGTGGTTCTTCCTTCTGGTTGCTGGTCCTCTTCTTCTATTGGCCGCTGCTGCTGCTGGCCCGACGTGCACAGTTCGAGTGCTCGTTCCAAAGTGACTTGCTTTTGCGAAATTTTCTGATTAAATAGCGGCACAGCCGGAGAACGGTACAAAAGGGGCGCGGTCTCGAATGCATACGCTCGCTCTGATTGGTCATCTGTCCGATTTGTACTGAAAAATTACTCATTTTGATTGCATGTTTTAAGTGCTTTAACTATGTTTAGTCAGACTATCTATGTAGTTAAACAATAGCTGAAGTCTTCTTCTTTCGATTGGTGGTCCAACCATCTGGATTCATTCACAGGGAAAAAAGATATAAGCGTTCAAAATGTCCCCTTTTTTAACGCTTAAAAGTGACGCTTTGGATCGAATTTCTGAACTGGCCCCCCAATATAGTAAGTAAAGACATAGTCCTATGTCAAAAACAATGTATTTTGATACCCATATTGCCCCAAGCCGGGACCCGTGATTGCCTCTCACCCAGTCGGCCTGGGTTCGATCCCAGACGGTCCCGATCCCGGTTGTCTGATCACGCCTTCCGTCGGACGGGAAGTAAATGTTGGCCCCGGACTAACCTAAAAAAAAGGTTAGGTCGTTAGCTCAGTCCAGGTGTAGGAGTCGTCTCCCTGGGTCCTGCCTCGGTGGAGTCGCTGGTAGGCAGTTTTTTTTATAGAATAATTAAATCCATGTGCTACAAACGCATTTCATCCGACGATTCGTCGCTTCATCTTTTGATTAAACCCTAAAACAGATCTAGAAATATTATTAGTTTTGAAACCTAAATAAAATAAGAAAAGTATTTTAAAATTTCTCACCAAGGGCATCATTAATAGGCAAGGGACGTCACAGTTCTGGCTCTTCCCATAGATTGAATAAAAACCAGATGATTGTGATGCAATTCACAGTCGCGATAAGTGCAACATTTAATAATCGCCATTCATGCTTTTTTGCTGCATTGTATTCCGTCAAATAGTTATCTTTCTTTCAGAATGGAATGCAAGGAAACTGTGTAGGTTTGTTGGTTATTATTATTGAAACACATATTTAACTTTTTTTTTGATTTCGGGTAATTTTATGTCCTATTTTACGAAAAAAATCAGTGTAAATTTTGGAAAACATGTTTGATTATTTGATGCTTGCCCTATCGAGTAAATTATTAGAGATGACGGTACAAAAAGCTGTTGAATGGAATGTAAAATATTAAAAAAAAAGTGAATTTGCATCCGTATAAATGGCTTGGGACCATTGTACAGCCATTCCATACACTGTGTAACGTTTCGGGAAGCATAATAAAAGTTTAGTAGCACATAGATTAAAACATCTGTAACGGTATTTGATAAATTTTACATTGAAAACATATTTTTTTACGAAAAATCTAAACACTTTAGAAAATAAGGGTTCAACATTTCAATTTACTTGTTCAAATTTGATTTTGATCCGACAAGCGTGGTTTGATTGTGGGGAAAGCCACCCCCTATTTTCATAAGTGCGTGATATTAAAAGGTATACCTTTGGATTACGTGCGCTTACAGTAGCAGAAGAAATTGTGATTACTGTTTTCCCCAGAAAATATATGAACAAAATAAGTTGTATTAACATTTTTCGATTATGTGTTTCGTTCAAACGCCTTTGTGAGAGCACATTAGGGTGACAATAGAAAAAATCGACATCAGAGATACCCTCTGACTCGATTCCTAATGCAAAAATAAGTATCTGTGCCAATTTTGAGCCAAGGGTTAAGGGTCGCTTTTCATCGTTGAAGTTTATATGGGGAAAATCACGAAAATGTATGGGGATAAACATCGTTTCAGTAATTTTCTGCTAGGTGGCGCAGGTCTCGCCCAAAATTATACAAGCGTGAGATTCTTGTAGGAAATTTGATCCTGATGTTTGGTGATTTTTCTAGAAAAAATATTTTCTTATATACCTCCTATATACCCCTTGTATACTTTCAAGTATATAAGCCGATTTCTTTTCATCGCATTGCTAATAACTCATCAGGATCAACTAGGATCGTCTTGCACCCTTCTACAAAGTTGTAGGTAATTAAATTTCCTACAAGAATCTCACACTTGGACAATTTTGGGCGAGACCTGCGCCACCTGCTGCAAAAATCCTGAAGCGATGTTTTTCTCCATACATTTTTGCGATTTTCCCCATATAAACTTCAACGATGAAAAGCGACCCCTTAGTAGCCTTAACCGATTTGGCTCAAAATTGGCACAGTTACTTGTTTTTGCCTAAAGAATCGAGCCAGGGGGTATCTCTTGCGATTTTCCGAAATTTTCAATTTTTCTTGTCACCCTAGAGTACATTCAATATCGGTCGAGAATTTTTGATGCACACTGTTGTCGTGCCATGTAAATGATAGATTTGCATGACCATCTATCACTTACATATGACCAGTGTAAATCCGATTCTTGCACAGCCAGCAACGCCCGAACCAGATATTTGTGTTTTGTTGGTGAAAGATTTATCAATCAATCTGTTGTATCGGGTTTTGTAAAATTACGTGTTGTCTGATTTATTCTAGTTGAATTTAGGATAATTAGGTAAAAAAGCCAAACATGGAAATGAGATGGATACGCTTAACGGTCAGTGCATGTTGGTTTCTGATCTCGATCGCCGCACAGGGTATCAATTTTCCCGATGGTAGTGCAACTACCGTCGCCAGTAATAATGGGGGTAAGTTCAGAACTTTTGATGGGCGACATCAGAAAAAGGGGTAGCTTTTGCAATGTTTCTTTTTTGAGATTTACTACAATGTTATCATTTGCATAAAAAATACCACGCCTAATTTGCTCCTATGTGTTGTGTGAAACAAACCAATTTATTAGATTTAACCAGACAACAACCAGTGACCAATGTAAGCACAGGTATCATAACCGGGACACTTCCTGGCACCGTTCCGTTACAAACGGGTAATCTAAAAAAAAAAGGAAAGATACGATGGTTCTCACGACTTAAATTTACTTTTACAGGAATAACTGGGATAACTGCTTTGCCGGCAACCAACCAAACTTGCATATGCGTTCCAACTGGGCGGTGCACGGGCAGTTCCGGTACCGGCTCTGTCGATGGTTCCGGAATGTTGGACGTTAGAATAGTAACGGTAAGTACCTATGATAGTCTAGTCGTCCTTAAGTATTTAAAAATATATCAAACTACATATTTTTTGTCATTCAAACAAAATAACCGCAGTCTTCGTCAACAACGAATACGAACATTGTGACCGGAATAACACCGAACATCGTAACCCCCGCAACCTGCGCCGCGGGGCTGGAAAGGTGCTGTCTACCCGGAGGCTACCAATGCGGCTTGCAATTCCCGCCCGTTGCTGCTGCGAGACAACCTGCAGCTGGACAGGTGTATGGCCTTGTGTAACGCAGAGATAATGTATTAATCTTTGTCACTTCTTAGGCAGCTTACGGCGAGTATCCATGGCAAGCAGTGTTGCTGGGACCAGGAGACATTTACGTCGGTTCCGGCGCTTTGATTGACCCGTTGAACGTTATCACGGCGGCGCACCGAATTAGCGATTATCTGTTAGAATTAACTGACTTTTTTTGGATGAAGCCTAAGAGCTTATTTTTTCTCCAATTTTAGGTCTGGAACACGCGTGTTGCGAGTACGCTTGGGTGAGTGGGACGCATCGGCTGCTTCGGAACCGATTCCTGCTCAAGAGTATACCGTTGTAAAATATTTTGTCCACCCTGGTTACGTTGCCGCGAACCTCAAAAATGATATTGCGATGCTTCGACTAGCTTCCAGTGTCAATTTGGGCGCAACACCAACCATAACAACCGCTTGCCTTCCATCTACGTCCTTCGTTGGTCAACGCTGTTGGGTATCGGGCTGGGGAAAGAATGATTTTGTAAGCGGCTCCTATCAAGCCATCCAGAAGGAAGTTGATGTTCCGGTAAAGTCGTCCAATGAGTGCGAGGCATCGCTGCGTACTACCAGATTAGGAGCTACGTTTTCTTTGGATGCCAACAGTTTTATATGTGCGGGCGGAGAAGCAGGAAAGGATGCTTGTACAGGCGATGGAGGATCGCCGCTGGTTTGTGGTCTTGGTGGCCGATTTTTTGTTGTGGGGTTAGTGGCGTGGGGAATCGGTTGTGGTACATCCAACATTCCAGGAGTTTATGTCAACGTTGCTTCTTATGTACCGTGGATTATGACCACAGTTAGTTCAAATTAAAACAAAATGTATGTGCTAACAATATATTTTCGCTATTGTGCTTTGGGGATGCATTTCAGTTTAAAAAGAAGCAATAAAGCACGATGCTAAAAATGTTTGAAAATATATTTGGAAATCTACAACCAAACACAAAACAATGTCCTATCAATCGACAAAACTGTAACATTGGATTTCCTGCCTTTTATTTTATCAACACTTTTTCTCAGCCAGGTCGACCGAATAAATATTGTACTGCTTTTTCAAAATTTGATGAACTTCGTCCTTGCATGTCAGTGTTATTCCATTTTCTTTGTACTTCAAATAAAGACGAAGAAAGTTTCGGTTTGTCTCGTGCACCTTTGGATGGTTTAAATAATCATCAATGTTCATCCACTCACACTTGGAAATTTCGCGCTCGCATTTTTTGATTTCTTTGTTCTCCGGTGTAAGAGCCATCACAATGTAGAGATCAGAACATTCAAAACCAGCATTATGAGCATGCCTTATCGCAATGACCGTATCAAATTTCGTCATAATACTCGTTTCCTCTTGCACCTCTCGAATTGCGGCTTCCACGAAATTTTCAGCTGAAAAAATCATCATTACTAAATGTACCAAACGCATACATTATGCGAAAAAAATGCTTACATGGTTCTACGTAACCCCCGGGTAGTTTCCAGGAATTTTTTATCAAAGCATTTTTTTCACTAACCGCCAAGATTTGGTTTTGTTTGTTCACAACGATAGCTCCTACTCCGACCATGGTGTGGGCATACGGCGGAATATTAACGCTTTCATCCGACGGCAACCAACGGTACATGGTGACGAAGTTTTCTTTGGCGTGATGGAACTTGAAATCATTCTAACAAGAAAAAAAAAAGGTTTTATTCAAACTATCTTGCCTGTAATTATATCTTACACATACATTAACCAATTCTGGTACCCAGTGACTAGAATTCAAATGCACCTTAAACCATATGCCTCGTTTTCGACTTTCCGTCCAGTATGCAAGAGATTCTGTAAAGTTTAAGGGATAATATTAGAAGGAATTTTGTGTTCCTAGTGTGGCGCAATTTTGATTTTTGCAGGTTTCATCAAAACAGATTTGTGATTTTTTTTAAAAGCGAGCAAATGTAAAGTGCCACCGTGCATCGGACAGCACGTTTTAAAGCACTTAAAAGCTTGAAACTTGGAAATCGATGTTCTATTTTTGATGATCTGTGCCTGTTCTATCCGAAAACAATCAAACACATCCAAAAATTAAGAGGCGTTTCGCCCCAGGTTATTTTGTATATTTTTTTTTGGGAGTATCAAAGCGTACTCACAATATCGGAGGCATAAAAATAATGTAAACAATGTTTGCAAAGAGCAACAGCAAAAGTCTGAGTTATTTTTGTTGTTTCTGTGACATAACAGTTTCAATTTTTTTCATCCAAAATATTGTTTAAGCTATGCACATGGACCACATTCCCAAAAAGTTCAGTATTGACACCTACCTTAGGCGTCATTTTTACCTGTAGAGTGCACAAAGATTTTGTTTCCATTTATTTTAACTTACTTTGCAATATTGAAGTGAACTTATCTGGAAGACATGTTTCTAGATTTGAGTCAACAGTTATGCCATTAAATCTATCAGATACCCCTTTGAAAATCCCTTCGGGGGCATCTTCGACTGCAGCATACCTTAAAAGTTAAATAAAAATGTATTTAAATGTATTTTCACTCAGCACCATTAACGAGTTATACTTGTTGAACCAACTATCAGCTGCATTTAGAATGTTGTCCTGCTGCTCGCTCATCCTTCTGCTGGATAGTTCGAATAAAGCAACCGTTTTACATTTATAACGAGCCAACGCACAATTTCGAATAAAAGAACTTATCATTTACACAATACAATAGCAGAACAGAAAGAGGAACCAAAAATGATAACAAGTGTCTTTGTATCACGCCACTAACTCATTCAATCACACTGCCGGAGAGTGCCTGTACAAATTTGTTACACAAGGTCAGAGATTGCTAATGCGACTGATGTTGAAATTCAACGTCTCCATTGTCCAACTAGCATCTATTCAGCGGGTAACATCTAGTAGACTTTTTTTCTACGATGAATGACACACAAAACTACAATGATTGTAACCTATGTAGTACAATGAAGAATCGAGTGTTACCAGTCTGTTTGCTATATTTATTTATCAATGAATAAAAAATGTTCAACCAGCTGAAACTAAACCACACACTATGTGGGGAGCGTTCTTTTATTACGTAACGCAAAAGTTGGGTTTTTTGACCCCCCCCCCCTCCATTGGTAACAAATCGTAACAGATGAGCGATTCCCCCTATCCCATTCCCCTGGTAACGCGTAACATTTTTTAATGAGGGCTCATATGAAAATTTTTCGTAACGTTACATAATTTTTCTTCACATCCCCATTTTTTTTACGAAGAACAGACGCCGACACTCCCCCTTCCCCTTAACTGCGTTACGTAATAAAATAACGCTCCCTATGCCTGCTGTATGGCGAGCACACACTACGATGACAATTCTCGGCACTGTCAGACGATTGAATAACTGGCTATTGCGAAGTGGCGCAAGCGCCATTTTTTAAATTTTGTTTGATCGTCAGCTGTGTGCTATCTTGTGACATAGAGCTATCTAAGCCCGATCTCACACACACTAGCACACCATTTGTTTTGCTGGCTGGTACAAAATTTAACCTCACTTTTTTTCGTGTACGTACACGCAATACATGCGCACGTAGATAACTCTATAGACCATTTTGGTCGAAAATGAGTTAATGATGACGTTTTGCTATACTTAACAAGCACTACAAGACCCACAGACGAACGCCAGAAATGCGTCCGCAATTTCCGACCGGGTTTGAGGTGTGCACTTTGTTGGAGAGCTTTTCACAACTTGCACGATTGTCTTGTCTGGCAGTGCGCTGTCCGCTTTGTAAGCGGATGATTCTGGGTTCGATTCCCATCTGCTGCAACCTTCCATCGGATGAGGAAGTAAAATGTCGGTCCCGGCCTTGGTTGTTAGGTTGGTAAGTCATTCCAGGTGTAGGAGTCGTCTCCATGCCATAAGTACAAACAACACACCAAACCAAGCCTACTCCGGTGGAATCGCTGGCGGCGGTTGGACTCGCAATCCAAAGGTCGTTCCACTTAGAGATACTAAATAGGAGACTGGTCGAAGTGAATTTGACGTACCCAAACAGACACGAGTTTGACGTATCCAAACGAGCATTTGCCTTTACGCCCAGCAAAACTTATCAGTGTTGCCAAGCTCAAAACATACGTTGCCAGATCGATTTAGCCAGCTTAGACCAGTCTCCCTATTTAGGGTCTCTAGTTCCACTAGGGTGGAAGGTTCCTTGGAGTAAAAAGAGGTTTGGGTGCTCTCCCCATTCAAGCCTTCGGACTCCTAGGTTCGAGCAGAACTTGCAATAGAGACCACAAAAGACCCGGGGATCGTTAATGTGGATGGTTTGATTTTGTTTGATTGACGATTGTCTAAAAATCTCTGAAATCCGCAATATTAGCGCCCAAAACTGACCATTTTTGCGCGGCCAGCTGTAACAAACAGGTGGTCGAGGAACACAGCACAAAAAAATTAGAGAGTATGAATAAAAAATGTATCAATAATTGTAATTGCCTTGATTTGTATTGATTTGTAATAAAGTATATTTTTCAAAGCAAACTACCTGAGTGTTTCAACATTGGGCTTGAATGTGTCATGAGGCGAGCGGGCTTCAACATGCGGGGCACGATTATCAACCGGTCCAGCCAGTTCATCTGCTATGCCGACGACATGGACATTGTCGGCAGGACCTTCGAGGAGGTGGCTAAGCGGTACACCGAATTGAAGCGGGAAGCGGATAAAGTTGGATTGAAGGTGAATATTGCGAAGACGAAGTATCTGCTGGCAGGAGGAACCGAGTCCCTTAGGGCTCGCATAGGACCGAGCGTGACTATCGACGGCGACGAGTTCGAGGTCATGGAGGAGTTTGTGTACCTCGGATCGTTGGTAACTTCGGACACCAACTGCAGCAGATAAATTTGGAGGCGCATCATCACCGGTAGTCGTGCCTACTATGGACTCCACAAGACCCTACGGTCTGGTCATCTTTCCCGGCGTACAAAGTGCACCATGTACGAAACGCTGATAAGACCGGTCGTTCTCTACGGGCACGAGACGTGGACGATGCTCGAGGAGGACTTGCAAGCGCTTGAAGTTTTCGAACGGCGAGTGCTAAGGACGATCTTTGGCGGCGTGCGTGAGAACACTGTATGGTGGAGAAGGATGAACCACGAGCTGGTGCAACTCTACGGCAAGCCAAGCATTCGGAAGGTCGCCAAGGCTGGCCGGATCAGGTGAGCCGGACACGTCGCAAGAATGCCGGACGCGCTGGATGCGCGCCAACCGAACCAGACTATCAATCCGGTGAAGTTGGTGTTCAATTCGGAGCCGGTTGGAACGCGGCGGAGGGGGCGCAACGTGCAAGGTGGTTGAACCAAGTGGAGGAAGATCTGGAAAGTGTGGGAGTTCCGCAGCGGAATTGGAGAGAAGCAGCCCAGGACCGAGTTAGATGGCAACGCATCTGGAGACAGCTTATGGCCCGGAGGTTGTACGAGCAGTAAAAGTAAAGTAAAGTAAGTACCTGAGTAAAAAAATGTAATACCTTAAGATTTTTTTTTTAATAATTGAGTTATTATCATGTTTATTTAGCATATACGAACAACTGCCCGGTCGGAAATGGCGGACGCATTTCTGGCGTTCGTCTGAGGGCTTGCGCCAGCCATCTGGCAGAATTTACCCCAAATTTGCCCCAGATTTCTGTCATGATTTCTGGCGAATATGACACAAACCGGTCGGGCACGGTTCAACCGATTGAACCTGTTGATTTTGTTGCCAGACAACAACTGCACGACTGAACTGCACGACAAACGTCCGCCTGTGCCAGACACTCAAATTTACCAGATTATTTTCCGAGTGGGTGCTTGTAATGCTTGGAAAAACAAGCAAACCCTGTTCGCCTGACATTTGCTGTAATTTTTTTAATGAGCCTAAGTTGTCTTTTCTCTAAATTATTATTTTTTCAGTGCATTTTTTTTTATAATATAAGAATTTATATGCTAAATATATCTCAAATCAAACCTGCTATTTTAGTTAAAAATTATAACAAACATGGAACGCAGCGCAGCGGATAGCAAACAAAAACGACGATGACGTCTAAAGTCCAAGCAGAGAAACAGCGCGCGCGCTCGTAGGTAAACAGACAGGCGAGCAAGCTCGTGAGACACTGAAAAAACGCCACCCTTTTATATCAAGTGCCCAAACACTTGAATGATTGAATAAAGCCCCATCTTAGATCCAAGTTGTTTTTGTTTAAATTTCAATCCAATCCATTGTCAAACTCAAGTGTATTGCTGCATAAATTTTACGCAGTTTTTGAAGCATTATTTTCATGCGTGTAGTACAGTTTTTTCAAGTGTTCTGTACATTAGATTCATGGCTTTCTACCTAAGGTACTCGCGATTGAGTGTGTAGTAGTGCGGTTGTCAAAATCGCTATCTCTGACTCTCTCACTCCACTGACATTGACATTGTTTATGTTTTGGTTTTCCTGGCACGGTCCTTTGTTCTTTTGTTATTGTTTTGGTTTTAGTGGCACGGAGTCATGCACTCACACTAATGCAAAGCAAGATGACGAGTACCTTTGATATACAGCCTTGCATTAGATTTGCCCCACTGTTTTGACAGATCGAAAATGAAGAGACAAACACTTGAAATTGATTTTGTTTTGATTTGAAAGGTCAAAGTGACAGCCGCCAACGAAGGATGTGCTTTTAGACGACAAAATGGAGATCGGGAGTTTGGACGAATCATCGTGCTTATTTGATTCGTTCCGATTTCCGCTTTATATAAAGAATCTTCTAATCGGTAAGTATTATTTAGCTTTCTGATGCAATTGCTGCCCACAACACAAAATATTTTCAGCATTTCGAGCACACCCGAACAACATCCCGTCCGTTCTTCAATTACTGGTCAGTTTCAATTTGGCCTCAATTTTGACGGAAGACGATACGACTGTTGTCCAGTACAAGGTAATCGATTCGCCGAGCTGAATTGAAAGCAAATTTACTAATAATATTTCATTAAATAGCATTTCAACGAGCTGAGCCCCGAGCAGCAGACCATTTTTGGCAAGTTTTCAGAGGTTAGTTTTGTTTTGTTTTCACGCAATTTTAGATAGACAAAAAATTGTTTCCATAATATTTTCAGCAACCAGACGAGCAGCGGGACGAGACGATCCAAGAAGTCCACCAATCCTTCTGCAAACCAGAACCGGAGGTAACTTTTCCGGATAAGGAAAAAATAACAACTTTTATTTCAATTTCAATTATTTGCAGTCGGCGATCGACATCGACCAAAGTGCTTCATCTTGTCCGGATAATTCATCCATGGATTCCAACATCATCGCTCGCTGGCCGCTCCCATCAGGCTTGGAGAAGGAGGAAGTAAGTGAATTTTGCGTAGACGGTTTAAGAAATACAACGATTTTTAACAACAATCTTTTAATTTATTTTCAGGTTAAAGGAGTTGATGTTCAAGGCAATGTTTCTATTGCTCAACCGTCAGGATAGCACGCCGCTTCTTCCACTACCGTGCTGACGGCCATTCCTTCTGCTGCCGTCACTTCACCGGCCGTATCGCTGGCCACTGGTACGTCTGTTGCTGGAACGAGTGTCGCCGCTTCCGCTGCCGTGTTGACGGCCGATCCATCTGCGGGCTTAATCGTAAAAACTTCACCGGCCGACTTGCTTGCGCCCGGCACTTCCGCTATCGTGCTGACGGCCGATTTTTCATCTGCGAGCTAATCGGCCACTGGATCTCCAACACCAGAAACGTCTCGCCGGAAGGATTCAGACAAAGATGAAGAACTCGAAGTAAGTTATCAAGTTAATTTGCAGTCTTTTATTTATTCATTTATTTTAAATACATTTTATTTCTAGGACGCTGAAAACCCAGGAGAAAAAGAAAACTCATTAAGTCACTTCCACATTCAGTTTACACCAAACCGGCTGAAATGCTTACTTGCAAAAACGATTGACGGTCCGGAACTCATCGAACTTGCTTCGAAGGGAATTCTTTCCAACAAGCGTCAAAATTCTCTAGCATTGATTGTTATGAGTTGTTGAAGTTACTGAACTACTTAAAATAGAAGAAATTTTGCTCATTGATTTTTATAGTAGGGCAACTTTGGGAGTGTGGTCCTTTTAGTGATCACTATTTGGCTCAAGAAGTCATTAAACATTCGTCAATTTACAAAATGTCTCCGCTTGAAGATTTCGACGGGCCGCCAATCATGATTCATTCAATTAACAATCAGATGTTCTATAGACATAAGAATTACTATCAGTATGAGGATATAACATTGTAGAGAAAAAACAATTATATTGTAACACAAAACACACCGTATAACTGTAATAAAACAGTTCATTTACCAAAAATGTAATTCATAAGAAGTGCTGAATGGTGAGAAACTTTTTGAAAGCTTTTATTTTGATTAAAGCGTAAGAGTTCATTCAAAACAAAAGCAATCAAAAGGTTTTTCTCCACGCAGTATATTATTTATTTTCCAATCCATTCCAATTTCCATTCCATTCCAATTTGCATTTCATCTACATTGAATAGGCACTTGATAATAGTTGGAGAAATCATTTGAAATCCAAGAGAAATACTATATTTATTCATGTGAAATGACACATCAAAATTAAGTGTTTTGCTATTGAAATGACAGCTAGTTTTGGTGCCCAAAATTCAAGTGTTTTGCGATTGATTTTTAAGTGCACTGTACAGCAGGGTCAGATCAAGGGTAGAACACTTGATTTAAAAGGGTCATTTTTGTTCAGTGGAGAGTTTGAACCTGAGAGAGAGCACGTGCGTGTACGAATGGAGCACTTCCATTCGAGCAGTTTTTGCTTTTTTTTACAATATATTTCTTGTGGAGCGAACTGTCAAAAACTGCTCGACTGCGGGTGCTCCATTGGAAATAAACATCGTTGTTAGACTGTCTGCAGCGCGAAGTTTTATACCTAATGGAGCACTTCCATTCGAGCAGTTTTTGCTTTTTTCTACAATGTATTCCTTAGACTGGTTGCAACGCTAAGACTGGTTGCAACGCGAAGTTTTATAATTGTTTCAAATTGCGAGCAGTTTTAAATTTTTAGAACTGGCGGAAATGAAACTAGAACACGGTGCTCGCAACGCGCTGATCTAAATGTTGTTTCAAAAAAATGCTTTTAATTGTGTGCGTATGATTATCAACACAGCATCATAGTGTGTGTGTAGAATACGTGGATATCTCCATATATCTGATTTTTTTGAAACTGAGTTCTATTCCAGTTCCAAATCGTCTCACGTTTGAAACAAACTCGTCGAGCAGTTTTATTCCGGTTTCAAAATACTGCTCGAAAAATAAAACTGCAACTCCGCGTTGCGGGTGGTCTGTTTCAGTTCTATTTGAAAAATGAAACAGCTAGAACAAAGTAGAGCCGCGTTGCAACCAGTCTAAGTTTTATAATTGTTTCAAATTGCGAGCAGTTTTAAATTTTTAGAACTGGCGGAAATGAAACTAGAACACGGTGCTCGCAACGCGCTGATCTAAATGTTGTTTCAAAAAAATGCTTTTAATTGTGTGCGTATGATTATCAACACAGCATCATAGTGTGTGTGTAAGAATACGTGGATATCTCCATATATCTGATTTTTTTGAAACTGAGTTCTATTCCAGTTCCAAATCGTCTCACGTTTGAAACAAACTCGTCGAGCAGTTTTATTCCGGTTTCAAAATACTGCTCGAAAAATAAAACTGCAACTCCGCGTTGCGGGTGGTCTGTTTCAGTTCTATTTGAAAAATGAAACAGCTAGAACAAAGTAGAGCCGCGTTGCAACCAGTCTTATGGGAGAACTGTCATTTCTACCACTCGAATCCGGTGCTCCATTGTTTCAAATTGCGAGCAGCTTTAAATTTTTAGAACTGGTGGAAATGAAACTAGAACACGGTGCTCGCAACGCGCTGATCTAAATGTTGTTTCAAAAAATGCTTTTAATTGTGTGCGTATGATAATCATCACAGCATCATAGTGTGTGTGTGTGTGTGTAAGAATACGTGGATATCTCTATATATCTGATTTTTTTAAACTGAGTTCAAATCGTCTCATGTTTGAAACAAACTCGTTTAGCAGTTTTATTCCGGTTTCAAAATACTGCTCGAAAAATAGAACTGCAACTCCGCGTTGCGGGTGGTCTGTTTCAGTTCTATTTGAAAATGAAACAGCTAGAACAAAGTAGAGCCGCGTTGCAACCAGTCTTAGGCAGAGACGCATACAGCCCACTATTTTCTAATGTCGATATCTCAGCAACTAATGGTCCGATTTACAATGTTAAAATATGAAACAGTCGTGAAATTTTTAGATCTCTTCGAAAAAAATATTTTAAGATTTTTTAAACCAAGACAAACATTTCAAAAGGGCGTAATATTGAATTTTCGGCCCTTTGAAAATGTTAGTCTTGATTTAAAATTTTTGAAAGTATTTTTTTTCGAAATGATCGGAAAATTTCGTGAATGTTTCATATTTTAACATTGTAAATCGGACTATTAGTTGATGAGATATCGACATTAGAAAATGGTGGGTTGTTTGGGTGAGACTTAGAAAACATCAATTTTCCTGTTTTTAAACACTTGCATGGCAATACCTCAGCAACTAAGGGTCGTATCAACAAAGTTCAAAAAAGCAAAATATAGAGAATTTTCTCAGTTTTTCAAAAATATTTTTTCAAAGATGGGCAAACATGTGCACTAATTTTAAAAAAATGAAAAACTGCGATTATTTTCAAAAAAGTCACTTAAAAATGGATTTAACTTGAAAACGGTGCACTTTATCAAAATTTCACTAGAGTACTTTTAGGTTGCAAATTTGATTTTACATCAAAAAATTAAGTTGAAAATTTTGTACGACCAATATTTGGATTTTTTGAAAAAATCAGTATTGATTAAAAAATTCATAATTCGGTCAAAGATTTTTTGCATAACTTGGAAATTTCTGAAAAGTTGGCATTTGAGGTCCTCTAAACATATATAAAAAAAATAATTAAAAAATTTTTTTTTTGCAAATCAAGTTTTAATGACAAAAAGTTAAAGAAAAAAATCACCAAAAAAATTTTTACAAATACAAAAATTAAAATTCCAAAAAAGACCGATTTCGTGGAGAATTGCTCAATATTGAATTGCATATATCTCAAAAACGATAACTTTTAGAAAGTTGACATGTTCTAGAAAGTTGCTGGTACCAAACGGTTCTATATAATTCTCTCTGACGTCATTTCAATTTGATTGACAAAACAAGAAAAAACTATTTATTTTCTAAGATACAAGGTATAGAGTATTTTTGTTTTCGAAAAAGTTGCTCAACTACCAAAAATGAACAAGTCTCTCGAAGAAACCAAAGCTCTATCTTCAATAGATACCGAAATAAAAAAAATATATATGCGACAAACTCAAAGCGACCGCGTAGTAGGCACAGGTAGTATGAAGCATGTTTGGTAGAGATCGTCTGTAGTGAAAACTATAGTATAGCAGATTGTTCATAGAGAGTTTTTATGTTAAATGCTCACAGTGTCTTGCGAACCTTCGTGGTGAACGGACACTAGAGCTGCGGTATTTTTTACTACCTAAGCTCAGAGTTATTTCAAAACAAAATTCACAGTCTTTTTAAAGACTACCTGAGTTATTTTCCAAAATTCTAAACAGTCTTTTCAAGACTAACCCCGCCTGAAATTTTGTTGTATTTTACAAACGAAGCCATCTTTTTAAGAGAACTTTGCTTGCAAAATGCGTCAAAACAAAGGTAAACGCAAATCTTCTGAAGATTTGGTCGTTACGTCGGTGAAGCGTTTGAACGCTAAACCGGCTAACGGAAACAGAAAAAGAAAACAGCCTCTTCTGAGGTCTGATTCTGATTCTGAATGTGAGGTCAATCCTCCAATTCCATTGACAAACAGTTTCGGTGTTTTATCCGAAACTGTAGACAATGATCCTTCTCCTCGTACTGAGCCTTCTGTCGTCGAGAAACGAGTAAAGGCTCCGCCAATTGTAGTGACTTCCGTCTCCGATTTGGCCAGCTTTCGAACGCAACTGAAGAATTGCAAGGAAACTTGCAATTTGAAGGTTTCGTTCCAGCTTGGTCGAAGAGGAGAATGTCGCTTGTTGACGGAATCTTTACAAGATCACCAAACTTTTGTTGGTTATTTGAAAAACCACAAACACAAACATTTCTACACGTATGAGAATAAGAATGCTCGGCCATTCAAGGCGGTCTTGAAAGGTCTCTCCAACGACTTGTCGGTGGATGAGATCAAAAACGAACTTAAGGTGTTGCTTGGCTTTGCCCCATCCCAAGTAATACCAATGAAGAAAAAATCAAACGGGAATATTTCTCGCTTTGGTTTGACTTCACAATTTTATCTGATTCATTTCAACAGAAATGAAATCAACAATTTGAAACTTTTGGACAAAGTTCAGTTTTTGTTCCATGTACGGGTAAAGTGGGAGCATTTTAAGAAACATGGCGGTAATGGCCAGAATCTGACCCAGTGCTGGCGTTGCCAGGCATTCGGTCACGGTACTGATCATTGCGCCATGGTCCCAAAATGCATGGTTTGCGGGGATTCTTCTCACGACAAGGACAATTGTCCCGTGAAAGAAGTCACCCAATTTAAATGTGCAAATTGTGGTGGAAATCACAAATCATATTTCTGGGATTGCCCCATCAGAAAAAAGGTTTTGGATTCTCGTGCTAAGCATCAGCCGAAATCCAAACCGAAATTTTCTCAAAGTCAGGTTGTACCTGCATCTTTAAATCAAACGTTCGTGCTGTCTCACTCGAACAATTCTAGAAATACCCCTACCGTGGAAAAGTTAGGTAACAACAATGGCATTTCTTATGCTAACGTCGTTTCGGGTTCGGGTTCATCCACGAATTTTAAATCCTCTACCAATCTTTCTGAAATTGGGCAGGTACCTCAAATCTCATTTGAAAATTTTTCTGCTGGCAACGCTTTGGGATCTTCTGATCTCGGCGATGTTACGTTTGAAAAATGACTTTTTGCAAAACTCACTGTTTGGTTTGATTCAAACAATGAGTAATGCTACATCCATGATGGAAGCTATCCAGATTGGATTAAAATTTGCGAATGATGTTGTTCTTACCCTGAAGTTTAATCATGGATCTAAGTAATTCCATCAATATTATGAATTTTAATGCTCGCTCTTTAAAAGCGAAAGAAAATGAATTTTTCAACTTTTACGAGTTCATAACGTGCATGTTGCTGTTATAACCGAAACATTTTTAAAAACTGGCACTTATTTGAAAAGTGATCCAGATTATAAAGTTATAACTAATAACCGAATGAATCGAAATGGCGGTGGAGTTGCAATAGTTATCCACCGTAGTATGACTTATAGCACGTTACGTGACTTTAAGTTAAAAGTTATTGAAAGTTTGGGCATTGAACTTGAAACTTCTTTTGGGAAAATTATGATTGCAGCTGCATATTTGCCATTCCAATGCACTGGGAAAATAAAAATTATTTCAAAGGGGATTTGAATAAACTTACTCGGCATAGATCTCGATTTTTGATCATCGGTGATTTTAATGCCAAACACCAATCTTGGAATAATTCAAAAGTAAATTCCAATGGTAAAATTCTGTTCAGAGATTGCACTTCTGGTCTTTATTCGGTTTTATACCCGAATGGGCCAACTTGCTTTTCTTCTGTTAGAAATCCATCAACAATTGATTTGGTGTTGACAAATCAAAGTCAGTATTGTGGTCCTTTAGTGACTCATGCTGATTTTGATTCTGATCATCTTCCAGTAACTTTTTCACTTTCTCATGAAGCAGTTACCAGACCCAATAGTTCTGTGTTTAATTACCACAAAGCTAATTGGGACAGGTATCAGCATCATATTGAGAATAATTTAAATCATGATTTTGTTTTAGAAACCAAAGCTGATATTGATTCAGCCTTGGAATCTTTAACTAATGCAATTTTGGATGCTAGGAATATTGCTATTCCTAAAGTCCAAGTCAAATTTGATTCTCCCATTATTGATGACGATCTTCAGCTTCTGATTCGTCTGAAAATGTTCGCCGAAGACAGTATCAACGTTCTCGTGATCCTGCACTGAAGCGAATTCAAAAGATTTGCAAAAGGTTATTGACCACAGATTCACTCTCCTGCGAAATGAAAAGTTCGCAAGAGATGTCGAACAAATTAAACCTTATTCCAAACCTTTTTGAAACTTTCAAAGGTTCTTAAGAAACCTCAAAACCCATCCCTTCTTTAAAAGATGGTGATAATATTCTATTAACTAATGGGGAAAAGCTCAAAAACTTGCTCAGCAGTTTGAGAGTGCTCATAATTTCAACTTGAATGTTTTGAGTCCTATTGAAAATCAAATTTCAATAGAATTTCAGAATATTGTTGAACAAGAATTTTCATCAGATGAAGTTTTTAATACGGATCTGAATGAAATAAAATCTATTATCAAAAAATTTAAAAATATGAAAGCCCCTGGTGAGGATGGCATTTTTACATTTTAATTAAAAATTACCAGAAGCAACTTTAAGTTGCTTGGTCAAAATTTTCAACAAATGTTTTGATTTGGCATATTTTCCCAGTAGTTGGAAAAATGCCAAAGTAATTCCGATTTTGAAACCGGATAAAAATCCTGCTGAAGCCTCAAGCTATCGGCCCATTAGTTTGCTTTCATCTATTAGTAAATTATTCGAAAGAATAATTCTTAATAGAATGATGACGCACATTAATGAAAATTCAATTTTCGCTGATGAGCAGTTTGGATTTCGCCTTGGGCATTCAACTACTCATCAGTTGTTGAGAGTTTCAAATTTAATTCGAAGCAACAAATCTGAGGGCTATTCTACTGGCGCTGCTCTTCTAGACATAGAAAAAGCATTTGACAGTGTTTGGCATAAAGGTTTGATTGCGAAATTGAAAAGGTTTAATTTTCCGATTTATATCGTGAAAATTATTCAAAATTATTTGACGGATCGTACTCTGCAGGTATGTTATCAGAATAGCAAATCTGATCAACTACCTGTACGTGCTGGCGTCCCTCAAGGAAGCATTTTGGGTCCAATTTTATACAATATTTTTACTTCTGACTTGCCTGATTTGCCCCAGGATGTCAGAAATCACTTTTGCTGATGACACAAGCATCTCCGCCAAAGGCAGAAGCCTTCGTGTCATCACAAGAAGATTACAAAAAGCTTGGATATTTTCAATTCTTATTTGAAAGAATGGAAAATTACTCCAAATGCTGCAAAACTCAACTTATTATTTTCCCTCACAAACCAAGGGCTGATTTTCTTAAACCAAAAAGTCATCACATTATAAAGATGAATGAGGTAAATTTAAAGTGGGAGGATCAAGTGAAATATCTTGAACTTGGTTTTGACAAAAACCTTACTTACAAGGATCACATTGAAAGTATCCAGGTTAAATGTAACAAATATATTAAATGTTTGTATCCACTTATAAACATGAATTCTAGACTTTGTCTCAAGAATAAACTGTTAATTTATAAACAAATTTTCAGACCTGCCATGCTTTATGCTGTGCCGATCTGGAAAAGCTGTTGCTTAACCAGGAAGAAAAAACTTCAGAGGATTCAGAACAAAATTCTGAAAATGATTCTGAAACTTCCTCCTGGTTCAGCACCAGTGAACTTCATCAATTAGCCGAAGTTGACACTTTGGATGTTATGTCCAATAAGATAATTGATGCATTTCGACAAAAATCATTGCAGTCTTCAGCTGCATTGATCCGCTCTTTATATAGTTTATAAGTTAGTTTTAAGGTATCCCTTTTCCCTTTTGTACATGTAGGACCTCCTACATTTGAAATCACTGAATAGCGAAAGCTACAATATTTCATGAATAAATGAAAGTTGCTAGTATTTAAAATTGAGGTGAAAAGTCATCGTTTGTGATTGGACACTCAATAATATTTTAACTGAATGAATGTACATGGAAAAGAAATTTAAATAAATATAAATAAAAAAAAAAAAAAAAAAATGTTAAATGCTCTCGTCTGGATGGTTGATAGAAATTTCAAATAAAATTATACAAATTTATAAAATTATATTTTTTTAATTATACTGGTAAGTAATTATTATTACAAACAATACAATTATTTTACAGCTATTTTTATGTTTGTCCTAACAAAACAAATGTTCAACAAAATTGCAAAATTCGTGCAACAAATTAAGATAATAACACTTTCAAATATGCAAGTTAAAAAACTGAAGCTTCTAACAATTATTTTAATTTTGTAAATTGAAAATCTGGAAACTTTGTCATTTTATTTATATCAACAGAAAAAAAACTATGGTTCTACATTTGAGAAATGGTAAGAATCTGATAGTTATGGCGCCTTCCACAGGTAAAAAAGTAAAACAGTTGCTTTTCTCCATACATTTTGACAATTTTTCCCATACAAACTTTAAGCGATTGGAGGGATGGGTTCCCGTGTTCAGAATGAGCTCAAATTTGGAATTTAGAAAGGTCAATCTATGATTTCAGGGGGTAGCCCCAAAAAAGCCCGGATTTGGACCACCCTACTAAACATGTTTTTGTCGCAGAATAGTTTTCCAAATCTTCATTTACAAGATTATTTCTAGAGTATTTCTAGAGCCTCCTGCGCGGTGGGTTCAGTTCGTTTTGAAGAAAGAGAACGAACGCAGAACGGGTTCCGTTCAAAGTGCATGACTGTCTAGAGGGACTCATAACTGTAGTGGCAAGTGTTACAAGCTAAGGTAGTTGATTTATTTCAGGCAGCTTTAACATGTTTGTCATTCGCTGCCTACAAGCTAAGAAAACCTATTAAAAAAGTAAAGAATCTGGCGATTTTTTTAATAGTCATCTTATTGCAGGTCTAGACAAATACTTTGATAGAACAAGTTTCTAGAAAATCCAGTTTTACATAAAAAAATTAAATTATTGAATTATGTTCTACAAAACTAGTGGGGCAAGACGAACAATCCATAATACAGCACAAATACAGCATGTTAATTTACTAACAATATTTATCAATATTTAAATTTATTTAATCGTCAAACAAACGTAGACTACATTGATCATTGCTTAATTACTAATTACAATTGGGTACTAAAGCCTTATAACAATTTTTATGCACAACGGTAAAAACCCGAGCCGGGACCCGTGGTGTAGGGGTAAGCGTGGTTGCCTCTCACCCAGTCGGCCTGGGTTCGATCCCAGATGGTCCCGGTGGCATTTTTCGAGACGAGATTTGTCTGATCACGCCTTTTTTTTATTCATAACTTATTTTTATTAGGTCCTTTTAGGTGCTACGACCAGGTTAGGACCGAGGATCAGTTTACAATCAAAATATGTATAAAAAAAACTCATTACACTCCATGATTGGAGATCATGTAACTGACGAGGGTTACTTGGTCCAAGCGGGTCTTGCAGGTTTTGAATCTGCCAATGTCTGATCACGCCTTCCGTCGGACGGGAAGTAAATGTTGGCCTCGGACTAACCTAATGGGTTAGGTCGTTAGCTCAATCCAGGTGTAGGAGTCGTCTCCCTGGGTCTTGTCTCGGTGAAGTCGCTGGTAGGCAGTTAAACGAGTTGGACTCACAATCCAAAGGTCGTCAGTTTGAATCTCGGGGTGGATGGAAAGTGTGGTGGAAGCTAAGGTGTAAAAAGAGGTTTGCAATTGCCTCAACAATCAAACCTTCGGACACCTAGTTTCGAGTAGGAATCTCGTAATCGATACCGCCAAGGCAATGCTGTAGAGCGAATAATTTGATTTTGATTTGGTAAAAACACGTTTAAAACCTATTTCTGAGCACTTTTTTCAATTTATTGCAAAAAAATTGACAAGACAGCATTTTTTTGATGGTTCAACAATGGTCCTTTTAAAACGATCTGTCAAGTAGGACCTTTTCTGTCAAGAAGGGCCGTGAAGTTAATTTTTAAAAATTTAATTAAAATCCATTTTGAATCCTTTGCGGTCGTTCAAAGGGTCTCCTACTCAGAAAAATAAACTTTATCGCTTGATTTAAACATCTTTTGAATTTTTGAAAATTTTCGATTTTTAGTATCGCAAAAAGTTTTTTTTTTGCTATTTTTTGTTTTCGCCAAATCATACTTCTCCCCTCGCCCGGCCAGAATATATTTTGCACTTCAAAACTAATCTTGGGTTCTATCCCATTCCCCAGAATCCCATTCTCCAGAATTCCATTCCCCAGGTTGCTATTCCCCAGAATGACACATTCTCCAGAATTCCATTCCCCAGAATCCCACTCCCCAGAATGACTCATTCCCCAGAATGACCCATTCCCCAGAAATATTAAGAACATTTGGTATAATGCCATTTAGCATAACGCCGTTTGGCATAACATAATTTGGCATAATGGCGCACAATGGTCGATTGGCATAATGAATTGAATTTTCAACATTAATTCAATATTAGAATCGCTTTAAAGAAGGCATCGTGACTTGTGATAACTGCTGACACTAATTGATTTTTTTATTCGTTAAGAAGGGAAAACTCTTTTTACAAGGGATAACTGCTAAAGGAAAATTCAACTTGTGTTAACATGCAGTTATCACAAGTCAAGGGATTTGTTCTTTTAAAGAAGGCAAAATTCAACTTTAAAGGGAAATTTCAACTTTTGTTCAACGCAGTTATGACAGTCACGAGAGTTTTCCCTTCTTTAAAGAAGGCAAAATTCAACTTTAAAGCGAAATTTGAACTTTTTCCCGCAGTTAGACAGTCAAGAGAGTTTTCCCTTCTGTAAAGAAGGGAAAATTCTACTTCAAAGGGAAATTCAACCTTTGGCAACAGTACTGCCAGACCAAAGAGTTTTCCCTTCTTTAAAGAAGTTAAAATTCAACTTTAAAGGAAATATCAAACTTTTTTCAGCAGTACTGACAGACAAGAGAGTTTTCCCTTCTTTAAAGAATAAAACTCAACTTTATAGGGAATATTCAACTTTTGTCAGCAATTATCACACGTCAAGAGAGTTTTTCTTTCTTTAAAGAAGGAAACATTAAACTTTTGTCAGCAGTTATCATAATACGGGCGAAATCCGAACACTTCACACTTTAAAACTGTTCACTTTTTGAAATAAAGTACATTCATAAAATAAAACTTTTCGGGGGAGTGGGTCATTCTGGGGAATGGATCATTCTGGAGAATGGGATTCTGGGGAATGGGTCATTCTGGGGAATGGATTTCTGGGGAATGGGATAGAACCCTAATTTTGCCGACCTTTGCAAGAGAGCATTGATAACCCTACACAGAAAAAAATAATCCGGTAAATTTACATCATTTATGATGTACCAAAAGTGCACGTCATTTATGATGCGAATTTACATCAAATTCATTGTAAATTTAAGTGCCTTCCAATGTAATCGTGCCGAACCAAAAGCGCTACGAAAACATGTAAATTTCCGATGAAATCTACGTAAATTTACCCAATCGAACATTTTTTTTACTCCGTTGAATCTAGAATCTGATGTAATTTTCATAAGCTTTGGGATGTGTATTGTCTGGGATGCATGCTGAAAATCCATGCTAAAAGCTTTTTATTGAATGAATAAACACTCAATACAAACTTTAGCATGCATTTCCAAATGCTATAAGACAAATTAAAGCATATTGAAACTCATCAAACTCTAAATCCAACGAAGTAACATATAAATATATTTAAGTTAGTTAGTTAAGTTAAATATATTCTAACTACACACATTTGCAACTTGAAATTAGCTTACTAGGAAGTTGATGTGTTGCTCAATTTTTTTTTCTTGATGACTTTTTTTTCGAATTACGGTTTATATTACAAAATGCGACGAAATAAATGTTTTTCTACTCACGTTTTGTTTGTTTAAAGCGTCATCGGTTGACCAAATGCCGGGGAGGATCTCCAACGAAACCTGTGAGGTCAACTCGCTGATAATATCTTAGAGATCGTATTGTAAAAACTAATTGAGCTCGTTCGTTCGCTCCTCGTGTTTGATGAAAAAGCTTCAAAACCTAAAATATTAGAAAATAGTAATTTTTACTGATCATCGTAAACAAAAATAACTTACGAGTACCTAAAACATTTGGCCGCCTGTAGTTATGAGGCTAGAACCAGTTCGTTGTTGTCGTCTTCAAGCCGGAACGACGTAACTGCACGCATTACACATGGCTGAGAACTCGCTGTTCAGCGGTTTGATCATGCAGCACTTGCCGTAAGCAGCCGAAAAGTTTGACCAGTCCGTCACTAACGTGGAGGAGCCGAGCTGGCATATCCGTTGCTGAAACGAATAAATAAAATTAAAATCAAATATATCCCTAAACATAATTTAAAAATCAACTCACGAGGTCTGATTGTGTTGATTCTAAAAGATCGACTAGCAGCAATTCGCGCTGCTGTTGATCTTATTCAGGTGAAGAAACGTCAGTTACAAAGTTTACTAAGAACTTCAACTGTACCTGTGCTGGGGAGTAGTGGCGGTGTCTGAATCAACATCTCATTCAGCGATGTTCAGCAAGCTGTTTTTTGTTGTTAAAAATGAAGCTGCAATCTTTTCCGTTAAGATTGCCAACGACCCGAGCGAGCATGGCCTTTGGTCGACTGAAGTCCTACAAAAGGAAAGCAAAAAAAAATCCTTTAAACCTACTACTCATGAACCGCTAAATAGAAAAAAAAAATCCCACCTGTATGGTTCGTTCCACGTGCACTAAGAAGTCCTAGTGCAAGAATGCCCGCTTGCGTTGGTTCGGAGCGTTAACGTCCAAACCATCATTTGGCAACCCATGAAACAGGAACGCAACCGCGGCGGGAGTCTGCTCGGTGCTATAAAGATTGAAGTAAACAGAATGACAACATGACCATCAAACAAAAATTTGTAAATTTTTGACAATTTTCTGAATTATTTCAGTTGGAGTTCCCAGCCACCGATGGATAAATTTCTCTTGGCAACTTTGACTTACCTGAAATACTATTCGGAAAATCCGTGAACCGTATTTGCACAATTTTCACTAATAATTATTTACCCTCCATCAAACAACAAAAACAAAATAGAAAAAAGTTGGAGCAAAACAAAAACACACTGGACACTACACTCTGCAAAAGAATCATACGGAGCCTTGCCTAACAGCGCCGATTTGTCGAACAAAATTTCGCACTTTGATAAACATTACATTTTTTGCTCAACTCGGATAACATAAATTTATCAGATTAATCTGTTTTGAACAATAAATAATTATTCGCACAAAAAATAACAAAATCTAATTCATTAAACATTCCAGAAAGTAAATAAATAGACGGTGAATTCGGTTGTCCGTTTTTGGTGTGTATGCATGTCCCCCTTTCGGCGGTCAATGGGAGAACTCTATTATCCAAGACACCAACCGTGCCTGCGATGAACACGTTTCAGAAGGAATACTGATTTAAAAGGATTTTAGTTTAAATTGATGTGCATTTCTTCCATAACGTGTACTTACTTTTCGGCAGATTTTTTGGTTTTTCTGTGGATTTTGCTTAAACGTGCCAAACTTGTTTGTTTATCGGTCTCCTGTCATCCGGATGGTTATTTGTTTTGTTTAACGTTTTTATTTCCTGAAAGTTGCCTGATTTTTCTTTAACAACAATTTTAAAATTATTGTATAGTGTTTAAAAAGAATTTTTGTAACATTTCCGCTGACCGACACCGATCGCGATTTTGCAGCGGCTACCGATCAACGATTTGTTGGTGGTGATGGAACAGCACGGCTTAGCCCACTCCCGGGACGATGTGGGCGCGCTTTTCGAGTTAAACTGTTTCAGTCCGTTGACGGCAGCGCCGCTTGATGCCTCCGTAATCGGCGGATCAACCTAGGCCAACAGTTAAACCGGAATATGCACCGGTTTATAGATGAGTGGTAAGTATCCGTACTGCCAACAGCTGCTTTGGAGAGGACACCACTCATGAGAAACAATGCCCCATGGCACTTCCGCAATCAAACTAGGATACATGCTGTGAACAGACTGATACCATCCAGTACGGCTGTGTAAGCTCCGCATCACCGATAACATGGCTGAACAGTCTGGTCAGATGCTGTGACTTTACCCGGCTGGTGACCCGGCAGAAAACATCTAGCCAGATAGCTTTTCCTGAAGAACACCAAGTTTGTCGGTGTCAACTGTTTTGCCTCCGGCTGGGACAAAACGCCTTCGGCAAGGAGAGAATCAGCTCAAATTCCCGTTGCGCCCACGACAAGTTCCAAACAACTCATCGCAAGACCCGCGTCGGAAACCATTTCCACCTGGAGCCGAGCCGGGTCTTTGTTCTGTTTACTGTGCCTAAGAACATATTTTATGATATTAGCCGGCAACCTTGTTTTTATTTCAACTCATAAATTTACCTGTTTTGATGCCGATTCTCAAAGAATATTATGCTGGAAAATTTACCCTGCATAAAATGTCCCGCTAGCGCTACAAGTTCTCCAAATCCCCACCGTCAAGTAATGCCAAAGATGCTTTTGACCGTCCCCGAATTGTCTTCCAACGTAAACAAACCTACTTTTTAACGAGCTCTATCGAGCTAAATCAATCAATCGACCAAACAGCACAACAATAAATGGTTTGCTTCTGCAAGCTGTCATTTGCCACAACAAACATTTTTTTTTAAATTTACAGCGTTTTAATGTTTACATGGACCAATTTTACAATGCATTCGTGCTTTACATGCTTTTCATTTATTCAAATTTGTTGTTTTTTCCCAAACAAAAAGTAGATTAGGTTGAGTTTCGCCATTACGTCGGATTTAAATTTACATGATGGCCCTTTAAATGATCTTTAGCGATTTACATCAGATCTCAATTTTACATAAAGGTGGTCTACGTAGGATTCATGGTTTACATGTCGTTTAAATTTACACTTTTTTTTCTGTGTAGCACTGTACAATTGTTTCTCATTGAAAGCCAAATTGTAAGGCATTAGCCGCAACATTGTGCGTAATAGATAATTAAATTAAAACATAAAATTGATCAATAAAAAGGGTTGAGAATTACATTTATTGTATCATAATCAATTTTGGTGAGCACGGCCCACCTGTTGCCTAACCAGTGATGGATTTGCGCTTTATGTATAAGGACATCTCCGCGCCCTAGACATCCGAGCGACACCCCAAGCAACAGATTTTTATTATTCTCTCACACTCTCTACACCTTTACATCTCTCACAGTTTCAGTTGGTATTCAAAGTATAATCTCTCTGTTTTTCTCAACCGTACGGTACCATGAATTTAATAGTTGATAGATTTTTAGGAACAGTTGATGTACGTTTATCAGTAATTATTTCAAAACTTTATATTTAATCAAATTAATATTGTAATTTTTTCCTTGATTTTTTTATTGTTGAACTAGTTTGTTAATTTGATAGCCCTTTATATGCCTTAATTGACAACGTGCTTCTTTATGTACCGTAAAGTGCCGGTAAATTTTATTCTTGTTAACGTATCAACAAAATATCACTCTCTGAGTATATTTGGGAGTGAGAGAAAAGCGAGAGTGCAGAATTTTTCAACGCCTTCATAATCTTTGGTATCAGTTCGTTTTGTCGGCTTGAATCGTGTGGTTGGAAAATCGGGAAAACGCCATCACCTCAGGAAAACAACAACTGTTGCTTGTGCCATATTATTGTTGGGATGGTAAATAAAAGAAGTTTTAGTAAATGCCAAGAATTTTCTCATGTGAATGGACAAAGTTTATCAGAAAAAATGTTTTACGTGACGAAAGTAAAAGTAATCTATCAAAAGTGTTGGTGGTTTCTAAGAAACTTTGTATCCAGTGAAAATGTTATCTTTTGAAGCAAAGGAAGTACTCATTTCCTTTTACGCGATGCCTATATCCGTGCTAGACAAGAGGGCATCTTAGAAAAGTGGATAATAGCGTTTTTGCCTGGTGTTTTTCCAACGAGGAAATGATCTTGAATGTGATTACCGGTCTATATAACTATAATATACGGTTAGGAGGCCTAGGAGCACCATCAAGAGCAGTAGAATGCTATATACCTATCACAGCATCCCTGCGAGCATCGTTAATGCAAATTAAGTACATGTGTGTAAATATGCTGCTCGAGAAAAGTAGCTGCTAATGACTCTGGTAGAAAGGTGGATTCTGGAGTACACTTGTGTCTAGTGTAATCTGCAAGGAAAAAAGTGTTTGTGCAAGCAAATATAAATATTTGGTGGAGCGATGATTAAAATCAACTCATCTGCAAAGTTTATTCTATTTTTTTAAACGACCAGACATGCAGAGTAATGAACATCTGGATTTTGCTTTTTCTTTTAATGATTTATGAACATTTTTCCTTTTTTCAATAAATTTCTATAGGAAAAAGCTGTATTAATAGTTTTGATAAGATTTACCAAAAAATAGTATACATAGATCGAAAGACATGTGAAGTGTTAGCATTGGAATCTTAAAAAAAATGTGTTTGATGCAGGGTCACGACAAAATCCTTGAAAATTTTGAAAGTTAAATGAACTATTTTGGTTTAAACTTACATGATTTTGAGTGCAAAGATACTTTTCTTTCCGATGTTTGATTTCAAATTAGTGGAATAAAGTATTTATAAACTCCAGCTATTTTTTTTGCATTTGTATTTGTTTTAATAAGATAAATCTGCGTGAGCACTCTACCCTCTCTTAAACTAGCTTTCTGAAAAAAGAATAAACATTTATAGCTCACAGACATTAACATTGAAATAGTAAAATATGATATATATAAAATTTATATATTTATACAGCAGTTCCATATGAAAGTTAAAGAAAAAAAATAAAAGTGCTTCGATTTGGCTCAATTTTTTTCTGGGGGTTCCTTGGCCAAAATAATTAGACCCGTATTTTTTTGTTTGGTCATTAGGGTGGCCTACGTCGTGTTAGGGTGGTCCGAAAAATGGCCATTTTCGTCGATTTTCACAAAAACCACTTTTTTCAAAAAATCATAACTTCGCTCCATTTCAACCGATTTTAGCTGTCTAGGGCGCAAATGAAAGAAGATAAGTTGGACTTTCAAGAAAAAATAATGTGGAGTTTCAAAAATCTAGCCTAACATTTGAAAAAGTCTTATGAAAACATCAAATGCCGTTTTGACGGTGTCTGGACCAAAGAGCCTATATCTGAAAATATTTTTAACGGATTCCTCGGACAATTTTACATAACATATCAAAAATTGGGCGAGGTTCATTAACAGGATTCAGAGATATGATTTTTTGAAAATAAAATCCGGGTTTTTCGACGCGCCGCGCGCGAAAACGAGAAATTGGCGAAATCGGCAAAAAATCAACTTTTTTCACTAAAACTGCGATAACTAGAAAATTTCAGCGATGACCTATAGATGTTAGGGTACCAAAATTTTCGCAATTGAAATACGCAACTTTTGGTACCCTAACATTTATAGGTCATCGCTGAAATTTTCGAGTTATCGCAGTTTTAGTGAAAAAAGTTGATTTTTTGCCGATTTCGTCAATCTCCGTTTTCGCGCGCGGCGCGTCGAAAAACCGGATTTTATTTTCAAAAATCATATCTCTGAATCCTGTTAATGAACCTCGCCCAATTTTGATATGTTATGTAAAATTGTCCGAGGAATCCGTTAAAAATATTTTCAGATATAGGCTCTTTGGTCCAGACACCGTCAAAACGGCATTTGATGTTTTCATTAGACTTTTCAAATGTTAGGCTAGATTTTGAAACTCACATTATTTTTCTTGAAGTCAACTTATCATCTTTCATTTGCACCTAGACAGCTAAAATCGGTTGGAATGGAGCGAAGTTATGATTTTTGAAAAAGTGGTTTTGTGGAAATCGACGAAAATGGCCATTTTCGACCACCTAACACGACGTAGGCCACCTAATGGCCAAACAAAAAAATACGGGTCTAATTATTTTGGCCAAGGAACCCCCAGAAAAATTTTGAGCCAAATCGAAGCACTTTTATTTTTTTTCTTTAATTTTCATATGGAACTGCTGTATATATATACAGCAGTTCCATATGAAAGTTAAAGAAAAAAAAAAATAAAAGTGCTTCGATTTGGCTCAAAAATTATTTGGGGGTTCCTTGGCCAAAATAATAAGAACCGTATTTTTTGTTTGGCCATTAGGGGCCTACGACGTGTTAGGTGGTCCGAAAAATTGCCATTTTCGTCGATTTTAACAAAACCACTTTTTCAAAAATCGTAACTTCGCTCCATTTCAACCGATTTTAGCTGTCTTGGGTGCAAAAGAAAGATGATAAGTTTGACTTCCAAGAAAAAATAATGTGGAGTTTCAGAAATCTAGCCTAACATTTGAAAAAGTCTTATGAAAACATCAAATGCCGTTTTGACGGTGTCGGGACCAAAGAGCCTATATCTGAAAATATTTTTAACGGGTTCCTCGGACAATTTTAAATAACATATTAAAAATTGGGCGAGGTTCATTTACAGGATTCGGAGATATGATTTTTTGAAAATAAAATCCGGGTTTTCCGACGCGCCGCGCGCGAAAACGGGAAATTGACGAAATCGGCAAAAAATCAACTTTTTTCACTAAAACTGCGATAACTCGAAAATTTCAGCGATGACCTATACATGTTAGGGTACCAAAAGTTGCGTATTTTAATAACGAAAATGAGTTTTGATCGAATCCCAAGAGATAAATCTTTCGTGTGGTGCCGAAAACCGATCGCAGTAGGTCATAAATAATTGGTTTACTCATTGATCAATAACAGTAGCATTAGCGTTCCCAGATCCTCAAAGAAGGTGGGGCAACAATATGAGCGTTTTGAAAATTTCGTCATTTATGGACACCCCTTAGCAATTTTAGAACAAATTTCTGAGGATGGTGGGGCAACTGCCCATGTTGCCCCACCCTGTGCACGCTAGTGAACAGTAGGCTACTCCGGTCAGTCACGAAGTTTAACATCCTGGCCAATCTTAATCTGGGTTCTGGATAATGGGTCATGTGGTCAATTCAGTTTTGTATCATAGAAAAACAAATTCTATCGATATTTAGCCACGCGAGACTCTTACTACTCTTACTTCCAATTGTCCGTCCTCGGTGTGATTTAAATAAGAAAATCCTGGATGGACTTGGGAACCAAAGTGGAGATGGAAGTGACCAGCATTTAGCTAGGGCTTAAATTATGTTTAAAATCCAGTCACTTCGGTCCCCTTGGTACACACGGATCCCCGAACAACCATGCCGCATCAATTTGAGAATGTTTCCCAATCCAAACATTTATGGAAAAAATCGTTCTTTCCTCATAAACGCTAGAAGATTATAGAAGAACGCCGTTGATCAACGCCGTTTAAATCAACGACTCCGTTGACGTTGACGATTAAATCAACGATGGCTGCGATTACGATTACGTTTAAATCAACGATCAACGACATCGATGATATAAACGCCGTTGATTTCAACGATTAACAGCATTGGATTTTACAATTTGAATGTTAATGTCTGTGAGCTATAAATATTTTTTGCATTCTTGATATTATATTTAAAAAAAGCAGAAGGGCCATTCGAAGCTGTGGTAGTGCTCATCATAGTCTTCATGACACCAGATGTTTTAGATCGAAGTGGTTTACACGTGTAAATATATTCTGTTGTATAACACCGAGTGATTGAACAAATAAACTCAAGATGTTGGGAAACGCTACATGGAACGAAACATTTGGCTCCTATAATGACTCGCTTCACTACTATACCAATGGCACCAACATTGAGAAAGTTGTCTCCGTGATGGTTCCTGTGTTTTTCGGAATGATCGGCTTAACAGGGCTCATAGGAAATGGACTCGTGGTACTAGGTAAGTGGCAACATTGAAAAATAAAAACACTCCAAAAATGATTTTTGACCTTGAGCAAGCGGTATGCTTTAAGTAATGTTAACTAGAAGGATTTTGGCCAAAAAGAAAAGTGCATAGCTTATTATGGAAAATTAGGTTGACACATTCCGGCGTTGCAACGTCACGATATTTATCACTTTTTTCACTTTTTTACTTTATGTCTCGTATGCTATCAAGACAATTCCAAAACTTGAATGTTATTACATATTCGGATTAGAAATTGAATTTTCTGCAAGTAATAACTATGTGGTAGGGGAGAGTGGGGAGACTTGATTCCAGGGACACTTGATCCCAAGCCTGAATCTCGTCAACATGGGGCTAAAACAATTAGCTTTGTTCTAGAAAGATGGGCGAAATTAACTAAAACTCATTGTAGAAAACAAAGAAAAAAGAAATAAAAAATGTTTAGATTGAGTTACACACATTTTTCTAAAACGAGCTGCAAAAAACTTCCAAGAGATCTTTTTTTTTCTTTGTTTTGATATGTATAGAAAACACTCAAAAAATATTAAAAAAAAAATACTTTTAATACATGAATTGTTTGATAAACTTATCAACTCCAAAAACCTTACGCATTTGATGTTAAATTTATCGTCATACTATTTTTACAATCAATTGTTTAAAAAGTGCGCTTAGGGAGACTTAAAAACTTCATCATTCCGGTATGAGAATCGAACTCACGACCTCTGGATTGGAAATCCAGCACGCCGTTAGTCGAAACCCATCCCCTACCGGTCAGTATTCCCAGTGAGCAGATTTACTCTTTGAAGGGATCTGACTATGCCGAGCCAGACAGGAATCGAACCCATCACCTTCCGCTTACAAGGCGAAACCCGTAATCTCACGGCCACGGAAGCTCGGCAACTTGATCCTTTCATTTTTACAGTCACTGGAATCAGCCTCAAGATTAATAAATTGGGTTGGGTTTTCATACGTAGTTTCCTTTAGTATAGTTGTGCATAACTTACTGCAGTTTGAACCTTTTTTTAAAGTTTTGTAAACAAAAATTTCCAGCTTGTAAACATGCTTAATTTTGGTCTAAATATAATATTTAAAGTTTTTAAATATTTTACATACTTGTTATATTTTGAACACAAACGTACAGGTTTTATGTGAAATTGCTGTAACTTATAGGAAATTAAAAGTTTAGATGAATAAGAAACATTTTGCTTAAGATTTCTTCAAAATGTTGAATGGGGGATCAAGTTACCCCTAGCATTTTTAAAATGCCGGTTTCAAATATTTTTATAAAACGCTTGGCATGATTTGAAGAGTTCATCTGATGAAATACCGTTATTAGCCAAACATAGATGAATGTTTAAGCTTTTAATTCATGCAAAAAGTTTATAGTTTTGTGTGAAATTGACAGAGTTATGTGAGATACAAAAAAAGGGGATCAAATCTCTCCACTCTCCCCTAAACACATGTCAAACTTTTCATTTGACGTTGCAACGGAGTGAGAATTGTGTCTGGAGAATTTGTCAGTTGCATTTTCCCCAATATCGTGACTTTTTTGTAAATCTTGTCACAAAATTCTGGAAATAATTTATATCGTTAAATTGTATTTTATCATATATATAAAGCCACATCGGGAAATTGCTGGGATCCTGCGATGACGATATGAAAAAAAAAATCGTTCTAAATACGCAGACTTTCCTGCGAGTATCTACGATGAGTTGCGTAGGTTGCTGTGATTTTCTATTTCGAACTGTAAACGCAGAAATCCTGCTAAAATTTTCCAATATTTCAAAATTTAGAACTTGCGAACTGCGTCCTGCGTTTTTAGTACAGAATCGCAGCACCGCAACATTGTCATTGTTGAAGATTAGATTGATTTGCATGTGTTCAAAACTTTCGATTGCGTCTGGGAGTTTTCTGTTGTAAGCCAGGCTTAAGGCCCAATAATTCTAAATTATGCCTAAGTAAGCTTTTCGAGTTTAGGGTACTGAATTTCTTCTCTTTTCATCCATTCTTCGTCGACTTGAAAGAGAATCAAATCATCTTAAAAAAAATCAACAATCCACTCAGCTTGATTAACCTTTTTGCACACTTTAATTTATCATTTAAGACCAAAAGAGCTCTAGATTCATTTGCCAGGAAGGTCAGGTTATCTGCACCGCCTGCGATTCGAGTTAAGAGGCGCTTAGGCTAAGTAGTGATTAATTATTTACAAGATGTTACAATTATCTTGATAATTAACTGTTCCCATGTTTAATTATCTTTTTTAAATTAAGAATAAAAGTTGAACAAGTGTTCATGAAAGTGGGAACTACGAACTAAGTTTTCAAATTCCACGGTATGTTTTTGAATGACAATAATGAAACAGTGTGATTAAATTATGATTTGAAATCAAAGACCTTCCTAATTAAAAAAAGCTAAAAATAAATGCTTTTTTCTGATAATACCCTTTCTTCTTTATTTCAAGTAGTCGCTGCAAATCCAAATATGCGTTCGACAACAAATTTGCTAATTATCAACTTGGCCGCAGCGGATTTGTTGTTTGTCATATTCTGTGTACCATTTACTGCAACGGATTACATACTACCCGAATGGCCTTTTGGTGAAGTATGGTGTAAATTCGTAAGATAAACTTTGTTCTACTTGGTATTTCAAATTTTAAAACTGCACTATTTTTAGGTCCAGTACATGATAGTTGTAACCGCCCATGCAAGTGCGTATACTTTAGTGTTGATGTCCTTGGATCGCTTTTTAGCCGTAGTGCATCCAATAACTAGCATGTCCTTACGAACTGAACGAAATGCTGTGATGTAAGTTTATTAGAATTCCAACATTTCTTTTCATTTCAAACTATGTCACATTCAATTTCTCATTATAGAGCTATAGCAGTCACGTGGTTTACCATTCTAACCACAGCAATTCCAGTGGCCCTTTCTCACGGAGTACTTTTCTATCCGAATAAGGGAATTAATTATACTGCGTGTCTTTTTCTACAAACAGAATATAATTTGATTGCGTTTCACGTAAGTATTTTTTATTTGTCACGTTGAATGGTACCGAAATTTGAATGCATGTACTAATAAAGTTTTCGATGGATGAAACGGGAAGCCTGCCTCTAGGAGTGTTGCCAGAATTTTGGTTCGGAGGGGGGGGGAGCTGTAAGAAGAAATTTTCTTCTTCTTCTTCTTCCCTCTCTCCCATATGTCTTCTAAAATTTTCGGGGAAGGGGGAAGGGGCTACGGACCTGCCAGCCTCGTCTCGAGTTTTAGGAGGCACCTATAAGAAAAATCACCGTAAATAACAAAAAAAATGTGTGTTACTGGCGAAAGATACGACGATTGGGTACGTTATCCATTAGTAGACCTCTTTCCTATAGTGTACCCTCTGAAGGGTTTTTGATGAAAAATTCAATAAAATCACAATTTCAAGCGTGTTGTTGTCTACAAATCTTATATTTGGCATGTTCCGTTCATTTAAGTCAATGTTGACTGATATTGAATTGTCATTTTCACCTAAATAAGTGTTTTGGGTTGGACATCTGAAATCAGCCATGGCCACTAGCGTTTTCACAACAAAACTGCGTTTATGTTTTATGATTCAATTAACTATCCAATCATTTTTGACTGATTATTTAACTTCAGCAAGTCAAAATATTGTAAGTTTAAGGAACTTCACGAAGAACTGCTCATTTTCGAGCAAAAATCAGGGGGGTCCAATAAAGGACAACGAAAATCCAAACTTTTCCAAAAGTGGACCCCTGTTAATTTGACCTTCAAAAATTAAGAAAACTGTGTATTTAAGCAAAAGTTTCTCTTAAACATACAATAAATGCTTGTTGCTATCAACCTAAACGCATATTTTTTTCAATAATGATTATAAATATAGCTGTTTCATGTTAAAAGTACCAAAAATGCTGAAGCCGAAAAAAAAAATTAATCAAAACTATAGTCAATTGTACATAACTGAAGCATCATAATTGCAGTTTGAAATGATATTCTATAATAATAAATAAAGAACAAAACATTTTTTTAAATACACATGCGTGGTTTTATCGGCAACTGCAAACAAATCTATTGTTTAGTTTCGGTCAACCATTTATGTAATTAATATGAAAAAATGTGCATCAAAATTACTTTTTTTAATTATTTTTATGTTTACAGTGGTTTTCTGTGATTTTTTTTCGGAAATAAATGTGTTTAAATGTCTGTTAGGTTTTTTTATGTTGTTTAAAGCCAAATTGTTAACAAACATATTTGTTTATGATGAAAAGTGAGCAAACCCCATCTTTTATTCATTATATCATTAGACCTACACCATGCACAAGATCCTCTGTAATTACTCTTAGCATTAAGAACAATGTAATTACAAAAGCCGACTCGGTCCTAACCAGCAGGTCCCAGTACAGAAAAGGACCTAATAAAAATGATTTCATGAAAAAAATACCTACACCATGCATCAAAACAGCAAATATCGGTTAAATTTGGTATAAAAAAACATAGTGCCTATAGTGGACCCGGGTCCACAATTGGATTATGGACCCGGGTCCACTATACACAGAAAAAAACGATGGTAATATTCATCAGGAAATGGTGACAGATATTGTGGCAAAAAAAAAAAATGATAAATTTTACCTTAGAAAATGATGAATTTTCATCAGAAAATGATGAAATTTACCGCAAAAATGTTGAATTTTACGAAAGAATGTGTATTATTGCATTAAAAAATGTGTAATTTGTGGCTGAGAAAGTGGAAGGATAGGTATTGAACTGTCTTCCATTTCAGAGAACGTAAGTATAACATTTGATTCAAACGAATATTATTTTCATGACTTTCAGGGTACTTTGTGGGCGGCAATCAGTTAGCGGCTAACTGCTTGATCGCTCTAAGGACCCGGGTTGGTTTTTGAAAGCAATTATTACTTTAAGGTTAGACGGAACGCCAGTTCTTGGACAACTTTTGTTCAACTTTTAAATAAATTGAGCCGTTACCTGAATCCTTGTTGAGTAAACGTTTGTTGCCTGCCTTGAAGATTTCCAAACTTTCGGCGACAGCCAGCTTCGATGGGTTTGTGATGTGTCTTAAGATGACCGCGTCGCTAGTTGTGATGTTATGTTATCCCTCGATGATGTGTTCGGTTACTGCTGACCTGAAATGGGGGACAAATCCTTTCCGTTTTTCCTCCTTGGCAATTTTGACATATGTGATATATGCTCATCCAACCTGGTTTGCAGCAATCTCTTAGTTTGTCCAATGTAGCTCATATCACAGTGGCCGCAGGATACCTCGTAGATGCCGGGTTTGCCTAAAGTCGGTATGGGGTCTTTCGTTGAACCTAAGATGGATTCCAACTGGCTGTTTCTACTGCTGAACACTAAATCGATGCCAAATTTAGCCAGTTTTTGTCGTAATGGGCGTGTTATCCTGTAGTCGAATTCTACTGCTGCTCTTCGTAGTGGCTCTACTGATGGCGTAAGGGTTGTGAGTGAAGTTCTGTGGAGTTTTCTTTCCTTCTTATCGATGATTGCTTGGATAGTTGTTCTGCTGTAACCGTTGATTTCCAACGGTTACAGCAATCCAATCCAATTCTTTCTGCTTTCCTGCTTCGCTGAGGGGTAAAGTTGTCATCCTATGTATAAAATAATGATATGCTGCCATCTTATGTTGGAATGAATGGTTTGACGTGGCTGAGATTGTTCTTCTGGTGTTTGTTGGCTTCCTGTAGATCTCAAAAGAAAACGAAGATGGGCAACCTGGTTCTCTTAGGATCAGGATGTCTAAGAAAGGTAACTTTCCTTCGACTTCCATTTCGTAAGTGAACTTGATGGTCCTGCGTGCACTGTTTATGGTGTCCAGTACCGTTGTTAGTGAGTCCCTTATGATGATGCAGAAGATGTCATCTACGTATCTCCACCAACGTTCTGGTGGTTTTTGGTTTGTAGTTCGTGTTCCAAAGCTGCCATATAAACATCGCTCATGAACGGTGACAGTGGGTTACCCATCGATGCTCCCATCCTCTGTTGGTAGATGCAATCCCTGAACTAGAAGTAGCTCTGTTCCATGCATAATTTGACGAATGTTATATACTGGATCGTTTTTTGTCTCCATGGTTCTCCCTCGTATTGTGATTGCAGCCAATCCCGTAGCTATTGCGTTTTTTACTGGTATGCTTGGGAACAGTGCTGTTACGTCGAAGGAAACCATTATTTCATCCTCAGCTATCGGTCCCGACTCTAAGAGCTCCTTTGTGAACACCTGCGCACTGATGATCGAACGGCTCGGGAAGGGTTTCGACATACTCTTGAATTCCTCGACAAGCCACTTTGCGATCCGACTGGTTGGGGCATCCACTGCTGAAATGATTTCTCGCATCTCGTTGCCTGGTTTATGCACTTTAGGTAGTGCTTTAATCCTTGGTAGAGTTGGGTTCGGTACTCTCAACGATTTTGCAGTTTTCCCAGCCGATTTCAAAAGGCCTGCACATTCTTTGATGGTGTTCTCTACTTTTTTGACCATATCGATTAGCGTGTATCCTCGTTGTAGTGAATATTTTTCCCTGTTTCCGAGTTTCTCAAAAAGTTCCTTGTCGTATTCGTCCCGGTCCATGATTACTACCCGGTTTCCCTTGTCCGCTTTTAGGTAGTACACGGGTTTCTCTTTGAGTTCCTTCACAACTCGTACTTCGGCGTTGTCCTGGTGTTTTGTTGTTGCTTCTCGTATTAATTTGGATACCGTCATCCTGACGCTGTTGATTTGTGCTGGAAGAAGAGGGGGAGGTTTTGTCTGTTTTTCGTCGATGCTGTTAGCATTGATAACAGTTTCGATGTCGATAACAATGTTTTCCAGATTTGGTTTTGATGATACCGCGTACTTAAGACCTTTGTTGAGTAAAGTTAACTGTTCTTCTGAAAAAGTTTCAGAAGAACGATTAACAACGAACTCTTCTAAGGGTTTAACTACTGGTTTCATTGTTGGGGCAATGTGGGAAATCAGTTGTCGGAATTTGTTGTGGCTAGTTGGTGTAATGGCCTATCTACAATCACTTAGCTTAGAAAATTTCACTTAGCTTAGGAATTTGAATCAATGGAAATGAATCTGAGTTTCTACAATGGAAAAGTAATCAAATTAGAAACTGACGTTTGGTTTGGAAAATTTCAAAATCTACGGTAAGTTGACGTTTCCATATCAAAGGTAAACAAACAACTGCATAGCAACGTATATCAGCTCAGCAAGTTTTCTAAGTTGATTGTGGATGACGAACGTAAGTTGCAGACTTTCCTAAGTAACTACTTTACTTAGATGTTCTAAGTTAAGTGATTGTAGATAGGCCATAACTCGGTGTTCGACGCATTTTTTCAAGAAGGCGATGTCTTTGTGGATACCTGCGATGATTTTCTTCAGTCCGATAAACTTGTTGTGCTCCGAAGGCTTGGTTGCCATGGTAATTGTGGTTTGATTGAGCGTTTTAGCAGAATGCATTACTGTGAATACAAAGAGACGAGTTGTTCCTTTTAATTCCGCTATATATTTTTAATATCTTGACAGATACGTATTTCGTCTACTACTTGCAGACTTAATCAGTGTTCTGTTCTCGACTGAAGGTTCATCGCTGGTGTATCCGTATTTGTAGTTACTGTAGGTACTACCTCCTCGTTCTTCTTTTGTGCCTGTATAGGTAACAGCTTAAACAGCCACGTTGAGCCGTTACCTGCGTCAGCGTTGCTTCCATACAGCGATGCCGTAGATTGACGAAAAGTTGTAACCTAGGTTGTAACCGAAAATCCCAGTCTGCTACAGACGTGACGTCATCCAAACAGCTGATGAGCTGGTCAGCTCACCAAGCTCGTGTGTAGATCCTTCAGTGGTGGTGATAGGTTGTGTGTGTGGTGGTTGTTAGTCAAAGAGGATGTGTTTGATTTAAGATGTGTGGTATCCAATTTCTAGCCTCGGCCGACATATAACCGTTCTTCACTAACCTGACCGACACGTTAGATGTGCTTTCTCTTTGCTGCGATGTCCAGATCCCGAAAGCTGCCGAACCGTTCAGCAGTGCCATGGTTGCTGTGTTAGCCGTGCTACGACGCGTAGTAGTGGTCCCCTTTGGTGGTAGTGGTGGTCCCAGATGATGACCCTTGGGTTGAGTGATGATCCGCATCACTCCCGAACGCTAGCGATCGCCGCGACCGCTGCAAAGTGCTGTTGGTATTGGTTATCCGCTTCGTAGTAGAAGCTCGTACGTCCTCTCGACCGCGTTGAGCCAGACCGTGGGCAGCGGTTGATGACGTAAAGCCGATGACGTAGCCAGTCCGATGAGGCGTGTGACGTCGTGATGACGTAACCAAACGATCCTTGTTGGTTGATCGGCGCTCCGAGGCCGAGGTGTTCGTTGTGTGTAGAACGTAGAAAAGTGTTAGCGCATGCAGTTCCGATGCCTCGACTAGACATATACCCGGTCGTTTATATTTACCTGGATAGCTAGTATCCGCACCAGTCTAGTCGGGTCGGACGGTGTTCCGTCCGTCGGTCCGTTCCGTGAGGTCGTTGATTGATGGCCAGTCCGTTGGCCCCAGCTGCATGCAAGCCTCCAGTTGAGTTGCCAGGCCGTTGTGGCGCGAAACCGATGAATTGGAGAGTTCGCGATGGCCGACATCCAATTGTCCCGCGAGGTCGTATTGTTACCTCCAGGTAATCGCGAGAGCAATGGCGTCCGTCAGCGTAGCCAAGCCGTGCAAGATCGACTCTGTGCCGATCCGCCGATGTCCTTCCGTGGTCCGTGGTCCCCTCATCCGGTTCGAAGGACCAAAATGTTGGGGACCGCGTCTTCCACCAAGAAGCCTGTAACCGTTGGTCACAGTTCTTGAACGAACCTTCACTTTTCAATTTATTTCCGCACATACAACATCACACGGCACAAGCAGTGAAGGGTTATCCGTACCGCTGCAAACACGCAGATCCTGACAGCGCTAGGTCAGGACTGCACGAAAAGTGGGAGGGAAAGAAAATGGTGGATTTTCCCACCCAAAAGAAGAAGGAAATGTTTACCTCCGATGCCGAGGACAAGAATCGGGCTCTTTTATTATCAGGCGTCCGTGCGGTGTAGTCGGGGATCCAGGTGCCAGTACCGCAACTTTGTGCTGGACACGTTGTTGCGTTTAGAATTTTTGTATCCAAATTTGAGTCAAATTAAATCTAAGCAAAGACGAGCGCGCTCCAAGCAATCATTGTTTTGGCCAAAATGCCGAAGTGCGTCCAAACGTGCAAAAGAAACTCACCACTTCGCTCTTGCTCGCGCTGTCAAGCTGCCCGCTAAGCGCGTCGCTTGTGAAGAGAGGGAGAGAAAGGAAAAATCTAAGCAGCTCGGGGGTCGAGGCATCGTGCACAACCACGGCTCGGCCTTTGCTCTCTCGCCTGGTCCGGCGGACGGATCGTCCCGTGACGGCCGGCAGGAAAAGTCCGTAACCTTGAAATCAAAACCGCGTGTGTGACCAGCGGCTGTCGCGGAACAACTTGGCGTCTACGATCCGCAGCCAAGCTCGCGGGGCAACGAAACCGGCAGCCAACAACGCCGGATTGGACGTCGCGCAAAATAACGGGACTGCGGACCGGAGGAGGAAACACCCCCCAGCACGAACGGGGTAAGCTGCAAGATCTTCAATCCGTGGAATCGAAAATCACAACGCCATTCCACAGGGTGTTTTTGACGAGGGCGAACTCATCCCAGTCGGTTTGGATATCGGGCCGCTTGCGGAAGCCCGACAATGGTCCGACATCGGGTCGACACGTGGAGTTTAGAGGCGGAAGGTTCGGGGAACGATTCGGGCTGGCCCGTGCGGACCGGTCAAACCGGTCAGAGACAGCGAAAGCTGCTGGAGTCGGCGTGTGGCTGCGCGGCACGATCGGGGACCGCGGAAACCTGGTGGTCGCCGGCGGAGAATGCGGAAGAGGACGCGGAAGCAGCCGCAGAGCGGCGCACGTGGAGGATGCTGTAGCGGGCGAGCGTGAGTAGCGAGGGTGAAAGGAGGAAGAGCGCTAAGAAGAGCGTGAAGAAGAGCGCGAAGAAGAGCGCAAGAAAAGCACAAGGAAGAGCGCAGAGAAGAGGGCAACAAGAAGAAGAAGAGTTGTGGGTAGAAATTTTGGGTTGAATAGATGTTTTTGCTCAAAATAACGCCTTTTTATTCGCCTTCAGCGACCAAGTTGGGAAGAAAGATTCTGTTGTTACAAAATGGCGCCCAACTAAAAAACCCACACAAGCTTAGGCATTTTAGTGTTGATTGTGCTGTAATGTAGTTTAATCGTTGGGAAAAGCAAGCTATGACAACAGACGCGGTCTGTGAACAAGAATTTAAACAAAACACGCAGGACGGTAAAGTTTTGGAGGAGTCTTCCAGTTAGTTGTGGTAGATTAGCTGACAAGGTCGAAAGGTGGCCATTGGGGGAGTATAGCTGGAGACGTTTTGGGTCATGCAGGAGATGACCATCTGACCAAATGTTTGAGCAGAATACGCTGCTGTGTATCGTTTAGTACCGTGATGTTTCGATCAAAACAATCTGGGGAGCCTTGGGCTTCCGCACTTTAGTATTGTTGAGTTTTTGTTAGTTTAATTATGTGGCGTAGGCCACGGGTCAGTCGGTCTCCAGCGTGCTTCCGAAGGAAGTAGGATCTCTAGAATTTTCCGTGTGGAACTTTTGTCCCACACGGAAAATTCTGCCTAAAGGTCAAGGTTGTGTTGCGTTTAGAATTTTTGTATCCAAATTTGAGTCAAATTAAATCTAAGCAAAGACGAGCGCGCTCCAAGCAATCATTGTTTTGGCCAAAATGCCGAAGTGCGTCCAAACGTGCAAAAGAAACTCACCACTTCGCTCTTGCTCGCGCTGTCAAGCTGCCCGCTAAGCGCGTCGCTTGTGAAGAGAGGGAGAGAAAGGAAAAATCTAAGCAGCTCGGGGGTCGAGGCATCGTGCACAACCACGGCTCGGCCATTGCTCTCTCGCCTGGTCCGGCGGACGGATCGTCCCGTGACGGCCGGCAGGAAAAGTCCGTAACCTTGAAATCAAAACCGCGTGTGTGACCAGCGGCTGTCGCGGAACAACTTGGCGTCTACGATCCGCAGCCAAGCTCGCGGGGCAACGAAACCGGCAGCCAACAACGCCGGATTGGACGTCGCGCAAAATAACGGGACTGCGGACCGGAGGAGGAAACACCCCCAGCACGAACGGGGTAAGCTGCAAGATCTTCAATCCGTGGAATCGAAAATCACAACGCCATTCCACAGGGTGTTTTTGACGAGGGCGAACTCATCCCAGTCGGTTTGGATATCGGGCCGCTTGCGGAAGCCCGACAATGGTCCGACATCGGGTCGACACGTGGAGTTTAGAGGCGGAAGGTTCGGGGAACGATTCGGGCTGGCCCGTGCGGACCGGTCAAACCGGTCAGAGACAGCGAAAGCTGCTGGAGTCGGCGTGTGGCTGCGCGGCACGATCGGGGACCGCGGAAACCTGGTGGTCGCCGGCGGAGAATGCGGAAGAGGACGCGGAAGCAGCCGCAGAGCGGCGCACGTGGAGGATGCTGTAGCGGGCGAGCGTGAGTAGCGAGGGTGAAAGGAGGAAGAGCGCTAAGAAGAGCGTGAAGAAGAGCGCGAAGAAGAGCGCAAGAAAAGCACAAGGAAGAGCGCAGAGAAGAGGGCAACAAGAAGAAGAAGAGTTGTGGGTAGAAATTTTGGGTTGAATAGATGTTTTTGCTCAAAATAACGCCTTTTTATTCGCCTTCAGCGACCAAGTTGGGAAGAAAGATTCTGTTGTTACAACGTCTTGGCCTTCTGGAGGAAGTGCCCGCGGTTGTAACTCTCCCGCTCCAGAACTCGACCCCGTACGGGTTTGGTCAACCTAGCCCTGTAAGTGCAGAGTGCCATTGGCTACGTTTCCCGTCAAGGACCACGACAATCTCTGGCGCGCGGCGCCATAAACGCAAAGGAGATTCCCCCTCTCGGCGCGACCGGATTGGCAGTAGCCAGGTCCGCCAATTCCGACAACGAGGGAAGACGCCTGCCGCAGGAAGGATCGGCAACGCCCGCTCGACCTTGCCTCGCGGTTTCCAGCGCAGCAACAACAACAGCCGTCAACCGTTATGGCCTATCTACAATCACTTAGCTTAGAACATCTAAGTAAAGTAGTTACTTAGGAAAGTCTGCAACTTACGTTCGTCATCCACAATCAACTTAGAAAACTTGCTGGGCTGATATACGTTGCTATGCAGTTGTTTGTTTACCTTTGATATGGAAACGTCAACTTACCGTAGATTTTGAAATTTTCCAAACCAAACGTCAGTTTCTAATTTGATTACTTTTCCATTGTAGAAACTCAGATTCATTTCCATTGATTCAAATTCCTAAGCTAAGTGAAATTTTCTAAGCTAAGTGATTGTAGATAGGCCATTATTCGGCTGCAACGACGACCCCCCCCACGGGACTTCCGGCGGCACAGTCGAGGGCGCTCCTGTGACCGGCCAACGCAGAGGAGAACGCCGAAGGCGTTCAATCCCGGGAAGCTGCTGCTGGAGTTACGGTACGTTTGTCCCTGAAGTGCTACACTAAACACACACACACACACTTTTTACACGAAATACAAAATACACGATTTAAATAAGAAAAGTGTGGTTCTTGATTTTTATTTCCTTTCCGAGAGCTTGAATCGCTTAGTAGTAATGCCGACCCTGAGATGATGAGTAGTCAGTAGCTCAGGTCTACGACTACCTTTTAATAAATGGTCTCTGCCCTGAAAAAACGGAATGAGTTAGCCCTCCTTGACAACTGATCAAGCCATTAGTTTCAATTGGCTTCCTAGCGGAAAGCACACGAAAAGCGATCAAGTTTGACCGGCTGGATAAAAATCTAAGGATTTTTCCTTCGGGAGGTGGCAGGGATCCGTGTTAGCACGGCTTTCTATCACCTGCACACTTCCCTGCCCCGGCCAAGAATTTGTGTTAGTGTCCCTTGTGGACTTAAATCGTCTGAGAGTTCTCGCGACTTACTCCAATGCTTTGCATTGCCGTTTTTCGCGTTGAAAAATTCGTGGATTTGGGCAAATTGTGTTGTTCGGAAACCGATTTGAAACATTGAAACATAATTAACATAGATTTTTAACCTACACATACTCCGCTGTGATAAATAAACGATCAACACACAACACAACCCGGTCAGTTCGTTCCGTTTAAATTCCGTTTGAAATTCCGCTTGAGCGAAAAAAATTCGATTCGAATTCTAAACAGTGTTCGTTTTAGATTCTAAACCGCATTCCGTTTCAAACGCAACAACCGGTTCCGTTTGAGTTTTCGCCGCAAATCGGTTCAAGCGGAATTCAAACGGAATCGAAACGGAATGGACGGGTTGATTTGACAGCTTCTTCTTCTTCTTGTTTTTACTTATTGATTTTCGTTTTTATTCTGGTTGATCTGAATTTCAACCAGAAAGAAAGTGATTAGACGATGTTGTACTAATTTAAGCCTTTTATTTGTATTCCGGTCAAAAATCCGGTAAAACTATACATAAATAAAAAAAAGCTACCCAACCCCAAAACCCACACTCAACATTTAATATAATCAAAAAGTTTTACAATGAAGGGATAAGGAAACAGCTAACTATTATGATGTTAAGGTTGTGTGCTGCTGGAGATCTGGAAGACGTGGCGTGTAAAGTTGGTCGATTCCGTCGTCTTCGTCTTGGCAGCCGTCGTCCGAGTCGGATTATTCCGTCGACTGAAGTGGTCGGTCCAGGTCGGACTCGGTGTCTGGTCGTCAACCCCTTCCAAGAAGATTTCCAAGGTCGTTGCGGTCATCGTCTTGACCGGAGTGTCTACTTGCTCGGCGATCGGGTAAACTGGTTCGATTGACGACGGGCACTCCGATGATGGTTCCGCCGTTTGGTTAAGGGAAGATGTTCACGTGAGGGTTTCGCAAGAGACATTAGCTGGGCGGTGGGATGACCGTGTGCTGCGGGTTGCACATCGTTTAGCCGCCGACTTCGGTGCTGCATCCACAAAGGACCTCCCTCATCCATAAACACGATCGCCATTTCAATCTCGGTCCCCCTCGTTGAACCTGCCACAGCAGACTGTTCCCTTCTTGCGGCCTGATTTGGCCGGAACTGCTACTGATACTGCCGCGGGGGATTTGGCCAGGGAAGCTGCATCTGAAAGGAAAAAAAGAAAAACGTGTTTGATGTTGATTGATGAAGTCAACTCGCTGCATCAACTTCTGCTGCATCGACTACCGGGACATACACAATAGTTTCTTCCTTCCACACCGATCTGCTCCGGCTCCGATTCGTGGTCTTCGGCACCACCGCGTGTTTGCCGATGGGCTTCTCATGCAGCTCCACGAGAGCTGCAGCCGAAGTTGCGCTGGCAGGTTCTTGCGCCAGTTCACGGGGTTTCTCCAGTCGGATGCGGGCAATGATTTCACCTTGGTTCCTTTTCCAATCCGGTCAAACCAAATAATTTTGTAAGACTGGATTGACTGCCGGATGTCGACGAAAAAAAATCACGAGCAAACAAGTTTGACGTTTAACTTACACTGTCACCAAATACTAATACACTGACAACAAACCGATTTGGCGAACGGCGGCGAAATGTCACCGTAGTTCCACCATACACCAGCAGAAGTCACTAATGTGCAAAACTGGCTCAAACGGAATCTAAACGGAGTCCAACCGGAAATTCCGTTTAGAAAAATTCTAAGCAATTTTCGAAGCGGAATTCGAAGCGGAATGAAACAGTCAAGCCGTGGATTTTTTGATTGGGAATATCCCACCACCAAATTGACCTTTATTCAACCCTCTGGCACCACTGTAAATGGCTAGAACGTTTGACAGTCACCAAAACCTCGAAGAGCCCACGTAGTAGTATTAGTGAAGAGCCCACGTTGTTTATCGTGGGCTCTTCACTAATACTACTGCGTGGGCTCTGTGAGTATAGCAGTATTGGTGTTGTTTGTTTGTTTACACCGAATCTTCAAGAAACATCACTATTGTGTGTGCAAATCTGTTACGAAAAAAGATGAAAACTGTTGCTGGGTAGTACTGGACCGGGGACTGGCCAAGTCCCGCTGTTGATCCTTCCGAACAGCTCGCTGCAATCTCCGGCAGGGAGTAGCCGACCAAGTGCAGACACATCCGTGATTCCGGTGATGTGGCGGAGCTGGTCTTTCCAAGCATCCTTCGGTAACCTTCTCCGAGGACTGGCCCACTCCCGCTGTCGACTCGCACAGGGAATCGAAGGAATCGCGTGCTTGTGTAGAATCCGACCTTTTGTGGACTCACAAGAAGTTCATCGCGAAGTGGTTCGAATAAATCTGAACTTTAAACTTGCAAAATCATCTTCATCGCTACTTCGCGGGGCATTTATCCATAGTCTCTGGCGGATAGGGTCCTTCGGGAACTTGTGTTTGGAAATCCGTCCCGTGTCGGATTTTCTTGGAAATCATTTCAGCATTATGAAATTATACCTTTGTTTACCACGCAGTTTGTTTATTTTCAAATTTTTAGAGCAAATGCATTCTTCATCTTCTTTGTTGTCTTCATGTTCGCGTCGAACATTTAGGTTTCATAAACATGGCCGTCGTGACAGAGGGCTGCCTTTATTGCTTTACGATCAAGCTTCGCGCTGATCGACGACACACACAATGACAAAGAAAAAGAACAAGAATAGACGAAACATGCGAAAGTGGAATGGCACACACAGGAGTGTGACGTGGACGTCTCAGATGGTAATGTGCTATCTGAGAGGCCGAGTCCCGTCGACCCTGGCCAGCAGAACAATTGTTGTGTTTATTTCGGGCACCGGTCCCGAAAATAATTTAGCCGGTTTATGACCGACACATGCAGATCGTTTGATCCAGACAAGAAGACGATTCCCCTGGAGAGATCTTGCAAAATGAAATTAGGAAATTATAATTGAATAATGAACCCACGATAATCTGTGATAACTAGGAATATTTTAATTACTTTGATATTTAATCAGTGGAAAACCCACGGAAAAAGTTGAAACATTTTCAGATCTGAATGGTTTTGGAGTCGATTTCGGATTAATTTTGAGATTTCCGGATTTCCCAATCCAAAAGAGGTTGGTGATAATAAAATGAATCTTTATTCATAATCAATACAGAGTTTAGTAACACTGACTAACTCTAACGATGTAAGTCGACCGAGGGTCGGTTAACCGCAGCAGTTGGTGAGGGGTTAAACATTGGTTTCCCTCGGAACTCGCTGTCGGTTCGACCCGAAGACCCGATGAGCATCTGCGGAGGAGGTTAGTCGTTACTAAACACCTGTAAAGAAAAAGAAATGAAATTATTACACCGTACTAATGAATGTTATTGTGTGTAAAATTGTGTTAAATATTTGTGAAAAACAGTTTTTGTAAATTATGTTCATGCAGACTAGTGAATTTTGAACACCCTAGTCGTTAACATGGAGCATAGTTTATGTTGGGACTCCATAGTTGCACTGGCGGAACTGTGGACGGCAAAGGGATGATCAGTTTTGCCCTTCGCCGTGTCACTGTCCGTGGAGCTGTCACGAGTGGAGTTCGCAACGACCAAAAGTGGTCAAAAGTTAGCAAAAATTCGTTAATTGAAAAAGTGCTTACCTTTATGCTCATGTTGGAGGTCCATAGCTACGCTGGCAGTCCGACGAGACGACCAAGGGGTTATCCGTAGTGCCCTTGCGTCCGAGCGGCGACTGTGGAGCGGCAGTGAGGGGACGCTACCAACCAAAATACCGGCCAGAAGTGGCAAGCCTAAAATTTTACGATCGTCAATCAATAATTGATTTTTAATTTGCAAATTTTAATGTGTACACTTACCTGGTGCTCATCTTGCTGTGTCAAGATGGCCAACCATGGTTCATCCCGGGATAATTTGTGGGTTTGTGCAGGCTGATCTTCCTCGGGAAGATTCAGAACCTAGCAGCAAAACACCACCACTTTTCAGGCTCACTGTGAGCTGAAAAGTAAATAAAAACTTAACGAAGAAGCTCTTCGTAGGACTAGTCCAAAAACTTAAACGACTTACCTGAACATATCGGACGAAACATCGTCAAAAACACACCGAAAACGACGTAAAACGATCGCGCACTTGATTCCGTTGACCGAGCTGATTTTTCAGTTGTAAACATTGCGTTATGCTCTGACAGCTCGGCGACGTGTCAGTGTGGACGTTTTGGCATCTGTCAACTGCAGAGACAGTTTGCTGCAGGGGCTTCACTTGAGGTTGAATCACCCCTTGGAGATCGAAAGAGATCCAAACTTGTAAATTCTGTACATAATTGGGTCTTAAAATGATGCTTAGATTGCTGATATTATTGTTTACAGCGATAAAGCTTATTTTTCTGAGTACAATGACCCTTTGTACGACCACAAAGAGTTTAAAATGGATTTTTAAATCAATTTTGAAAAATTAACCTCGCGGTCCTTCTTGACAGAAAAGCTCCTACTTGACAGCTCGTTCCAAGGGGACCATAGTTGATCCATTGAAAAAATGTTGTCCTGTCAAAAAAAAAATTTGCGTTAAAATGAAAAAAAGTGATCAGAAATGGTTTTTAATCGTGTTTTATACCGTTGTACATAAAAATTGACATAGGGCTTTAGTACCCAATTATTTTGTTGCGCAACATAACTATAGAGTTGTCTACCCATAATTCGGGATGATTTTTAATAATTATTTTAATTTGTTTTTGCATGATTTATGTTAACTTATTTATTTTAATTTGGTGTAAATTTTGTAAATATTGAATGTTTTTGTTTGTATTATTTATTATTTGAGTTGTTTTGTGAAGGTTCATTATCTCGCGCGTTGTAGCAGTAATGTACCTGAGAATTGTAGGTTGAATTGTCCACACCCACGAATCTAGTAGATGCCGACGACGGTGATGCAAAGCATTGTTGTAAAAAAATGCGAAACCTCGTCGTGCTTTCACATTTTTTTCGCCGGGGTGGTGGATAGTGTAACCGTTGGTCACAGTTCTTGAACGAACCTTCACTTTTCAATTTATTTCCGCACATACAACATCACACGGCACAAGCAGTGAAGGGTTATCCGTACCGCTGCAAACACGCAGATCCTGACAGCGCTAGGTCAGGACTGCACGAAAAGTGGGAGGGAAAGAAAATGGTGGATTTTCCCACCCAAAAGAAGAAGGAAATGTTTACCTCCGATGCCGAGGACAAGAATCGGGCTCTTTTATTATCAGGCGTCCGTGCGGTGTAGTCGGGGATCCAGGTGCCAGTACCGCAACTTTGTGCTGGACACGTCTTGGCCTTCTGGAGGAAGTGCCCGCGGTTGTAACTCTCCCGCTCCGAACTCGACCCCGTACGGGTTTGGTCAACCTAGCCCTGTAAGTGCAGAGTGCCATTGGCTACGTTTCCCGTCAAGGACCACGACAATCTCTGGCGCGCGGCGCCATAAACGCAAAGGAGATTCCCCTCTCGGCGCGACCGGATTGGCAGTAGCCAGGTCCGCCGATTCCGACAACGAGGAAGACGCCTGCCGCAGGAAGGATCGGCAACGCCCGCTCGACCTTGCCTCGCGGTTTCCAGCGCAGCAACAACAACAGCCGTCAACCGTTATTCGGCTGCAACGACGACCCCCCCCCCCCCCCACGGGACTTCCGGCGGCACAGTCGAGGGCGCTCCTGTGACCGGCCAACGCAGAGGAGAACGCCGAAGGCGTTCAATCCCGGGAAGCTGCTGCTGGAGTTACGGTACGTTTGTCCCTGAAGTGCTACACTAAACACACACACACACTTTTTACACTAAATACAAAATACACGATTTAAATAAGAAAAGTGTGGTTCTTGATTTTTATTTCCTTTCCGAGAGCTTGAATCGCTTAGTAGTAATGCCGACCCTGAGATGATGAGTAGTCAGTAGCTCAGCTCAGGTCTACGACTACCTTTTAATAAATGGTCTCTGCCCTGAAAAAATGGAATGAGTTAGCCCTCCTTGACAACTGATCAAGCCATTAGTTTCAAGCCTTCGATAGCGGAGTGGCAGGTGGCAGGTCCCCACACCGGCCGATGGGGGAAGGGGGGGGGGGTGATGTAGATGAGCTGGCTTACGCTGGTAACCCTTGGTCAACGCCGAATTCTCCAGGGCGCTCTCCTAGCGTCCTTCAGGCGCTTCCGGCCGTATAAAAAATTGAACACCACACGTAATTCACACCGAACAGTAAAAGAACGTTTATTTTCTTAACACTTTATATTTACAGGACTTAGAAATATTCTTACAAGGGAGCGCGCACCGTGCGCGTCCCTTCCTGGTCACGGAAATTTCTAGCAGAGCTGGTTTTGTTAGAATCCTGCTAGAATGATTCTAGCAGGCCTGCCAGAATTCTGTAAGAATTTTCTTAGAGCATTCTGACAGAGCAAAAAACTGTCGAAATGACGTCATTTTCGCCAAACCGCACTGTGACCGCCATCTTGTCAGAAATCTTGCTGGCAAAAGTTTTAATTTGTTATCTAGTCGACTAAAAACGTCGATTTGGTGCCGTTCCGTTGGTTATCTGGCCACCCGGAGTTCGGTAAGAATGTTGTCAACAGATATTTTACATTGGAGTCATTAAAACTTTTTTCCACAGGCGCTACTTGCATTGGATTTTTCCAGAAGATTTTCCCCCGGAAGAACATCACCATCCAAAATCAACCTCCACTCCGGCAGCTGCCTAACGGCATCCTCTCAGGAATGCTCCTAAGCATTACGGGATGCTTCGAGATGGTCGTCGGATTCGGTGCTTCCGCTCCCGTCACAGCAGTTTGGATTTCAACTCATGTTGTCTCGCCATCGTCGTGCAGTCAACTCCTCCAGGAGATGCCACCAAAGCCGCCATGAGTGAAAAGTTGCAGAATCCTTGAAGAATCATCCGAAGTGAAGGGATTGGCAGAAAACCCAGGTGTGAAAGTGTTTGTATGTAATAAAAGCGTTAAACATCTTGTTTTGTTTCACGAAATTAAACAGAAATATTACTAATATTTTCCTTATCAAATGTGTATTATGAACTGGCTAATAAGCTGCAAAAAAAAATCTAGCTGAAACATTCTAACGAAATTCTAGCAAGATTGTAGCAGAAAATTTTTCTATCTAATTCTAGCAAAATTCTTACAGAATTCTAGCAAGAGGCCTGTCAGAATAGTTCTAGCAAAATTCTAGCAGACAACCGATTCCGTGTACGTACCGGTTGTTGCGTTTGAAACGGAATACATAAACGATTTGAATTGAATTTGAATTGAGTTGACTGTGTTAAAGGTGCTCCAAAAATCGAGTGAAGCCAGGATTCTCTTTCCACCTTAAGTTTCTAGAAATTTCCTCGTGCAAATTTTCATATTTCTAGTTAAATTTACACTGAAATTTGTCACTGGACTTTGAGACAAGCATTGGTTTTGATAAAACACATAGGAAATATTAATAATACAATAATAATATAATATTTCGATATTTATGATTGTTTTCGGTTAGAACGGACACAGAACCAACAATAAGAACTGCATCGATTTACAGCCATAAAGAGCTATAAAAACTGCTTCAGATTGTAGTCTCGATTCGACCCAGTTGATGTCAATAAATTTAAAAAAGTCCATACCAACTTTAACGATCTATATACTATATTTTTTTTGTTCATAACTTATTTTTATTAGGTCCTTTTAGGTGCTGTGACCAGGTTAGGACCGAGGATCAAAGTACAAAAAATAATAAAAGAAAAAAAAACCGGAACTGATCATCAGATCATCATTTTCTCGTGCCATGTGTCAGCAAGTGCGCGATCACGTCAATCTGTTCCTCGGGTGTCTTGCACTGCCTCAAGCGACCTCTGTATTCTCTGTAAATGGACCACAGCTCCGACTCGCTGTACAGCTTCGGTTCACCTTGATCCGCCTTCGGGGTTGCACCGGCGCCGGCGCCAGTATTATCTGGACTTCTTCCTGCGGGACGAAGATGTTTTTCTTCCGTCCCGACGGACGGCACCGCTCCAGGTAGCGGAGGAAAATCCGCCGCGGTCAACGTGACTCCTGCCGGAGTCTGTTTGTCCTTCTTGCATGCTGGCAGCTTTGGCTTGGACGCCTGCTGCCTCGACTGGATGAACTGCGCACGTTTGGGACAGCTGCGGTCCAGACCCTCGTGAGATCCAGAGCAGTTGACACACTTCTTGGCTTCCGTTTCTTCTGCTTTGCACTTTTCCGTGCTGTGGGCACCCCCACAGCTGCTGCACCTGGGCTTGAGATGGCAGTTACTGGTTCCGTGACCAAACTGCAAGCAGTTCTTGCACTGGGTCACGTGCGGTTCTTTGTTCCGGTAGGCCACCCACCGGACGACGACTGGTCCCACTTTCTTTACCTTGCTACTCAACTCCTTCAGACTGGTATGCCCCTTGGGGAAGAGCACGATGAAAGGCGTCTCATCGATGGCGGGAAGCTGCTGCTTCCGCCTGATGGCGTGTACTGCCAAGACGTCCAGCTGATGTTCCGTCTTGAGCAGCTCCTTGACGTAATCCGGTTCCGCGTTCGGGAGACCTCGCATTACTACCCGGTGCGGTCTCGCGCTGCGCTTTCCGTGCGTATAGAACTGCACCTTGTTCTTCTTCAGGTGAGCTTGCACCGTGTCGAAGTCGTCGCTCGAGAAGCACGTAATTTTGGTGCCGTACCGCGTCAGTTTGTGTTCCGGCTGGACATCACATGTCGACATCACCTTCGCAAGGCGGGCGAAACTCGTTTCTTTCACCACCAGCGGCGGCTGCTTCTTCTCCCGGCCGACTTGCCGGTTGCTGGTACCACGGGGTGGTTTTTTCTGCTGCTGGGTTCGCATTGTTGTTGTTGTTGCTCTCCTCCGCTAGCGGGCTGAACTTGTTGTTGCTGAGCAGTTTCTCCACATCGCCGTCGTTGCCGCCATCGCCGACGTTGATTTCCTCCTTAGCCTTCCTGCGGCGAACCTTGACCACGGGACGAAATTCGCCCCCGTCCTCTCCTCCTCTTTCGGAGTCTTCCACCTCCATGCCCGTCGCCGCCTGCGTCTTGGGTTGAAACCCGTCCGGTTTCTCCCACACTTTTCTCAAGGCCGCGTTCCAGTAGAACGTCCTTCCATTCTCAGCCCTGTGCTCCGTCCACTCACTCTTCACCGTCGCGGCCGCCGCCATGGCCGTCGGCGAAAGTTAACAAAACACCGTCAAAAACGCGCTGTATATACTATATTATACGTATGCACTTTGTTGGTGACCAATCAATTATGCTTTAAATCGATTTTGCAGACAAAAAATAAGTGCCTGATTATAGGAAAAATAATATAAACACATATTTATGTCGTTTTCAACTCAACTTCTATAAAAGAAAAAAACGAGATATGATACAAAACGCTGTGGGTGTGCTTTCACACCCACTGTTTTGGTCATGAGAGTATTTTTTTAGGTATCGTTCTTCCTGTCGTCATACGTTGTACCTTTGACGTTGATATCAATGCTGTACATCGGGATGCTGGCGCGACTGTGGAAATCGGGAGCCCCGGGAGGCCGAGTTTCAGCTGAATCCAGGTAATGCATTTATTTACGCAAATTGATTGCGCCGTGGTATATTTAACCAAGTCAATGTACATTAGGGTGACAAGAGAAAAATAAAATTTTGGAAAATCCTAATCCTGGCTCCTGGCTTAAGGGTCGTTATTGATCGTTGAAGTTTGTATGAAAAAAATCGCAAAAATATGGGGAGAAGCCTGAATTTCCAAAATAAAAAAAAGTTGGCGATAAATGTGTCAGATCATTGTCAAGTGTGAGATTATAATGTAAAATTTATATGACAAAAAACTTTATCCAAGACCGCAAACGATCCGAGTTAACCCTGACAAGTTATTAGCGATTGAAAGAAGACGTTTTCATATGAAACGATTTTTGTCGCCAACTTTAATGATCCATAGCGACCCTTTAATTATAACCGATTTGGCCCAACATTGGCACAGTTTCTTATTTTTGCCGAAAAATGCGATTTTTTATTGTCGCCCTAATGTACATGTAAATAGACTTTTTGCTTACTCGAGCGAAACATATACCATATAGAGTTGATGTTCCTATATGTAGTCTACGATTCAGATAATCACACAAAAAAAAATAGTCAACAAAACCCAAGAACTAAATTCATACAAGAATTTAAATCAATTGTTCAGAAATATTTTTTATAATATCGTTCAATACCTTGCTCCCTTACCATACCTTACTCCCGTAGAATGCACTTCATCTCAAATTGGTTTACCCTGTAGGTTACACATAATTGGCAAAAGTTAGTTAATTTAGCTGACGATGTATACGTGGATTTAATCATTTACCAGTTTACATCTAATATAGGTTGACTAATTTCGTAGTTAACTCTTTCCGTGTTGTACCTTTTCATTAAGAATCGGTATATGAGTGTTGTAAAAAGTTTGTAAATTTTTATCATTATAAGATGGCCAAAATTTTAAATGAGTTAAGTAAATTTTTCCCATGACCCATGAAGAGTATTGAGGCTGGAGTGCTGCCAAAATTTGATATAGAGTAAGTTTCCAGTTAATGCAAACAAAAAAACCAAATTAAAATCACAAGTCAATTTTGATATCTTTTAAGTAAAAAGCAAAAAATCCAATAAATGAACAAAGACAGTTCAAAATACATAGCTAAGACCCTGAAATGCAAATCTTTTAACCCAATCTTTACAAATATTCACAGACGAGGCAAAAAGCGAGTTACGAGGATGGTTGTTGTGGTTGTTTTAGCGTTTGCTATTTGCTGGTGCCCTATTCAGGTAATGTTAATCTTGAGAAATTGTAGAGCAGGAATTTAATTCATATACGTTTCACAGGTCATTCTTGTTTTGAAATCCTTTGAAGTGTACGAGGTAACTCATAGCAGCATCATCACGCAGATAGTAGCGCACGTGCTAGCCTACACAAACTCCTGTATCAATCCCGTATTATACGCTTTTCTTTCAGATAATTTTCGGAAAGCATTCCGCAAGGTGAGTTTGAGTTATTTTAGATAAAAAACGAAACATTGGAATATCTGTTTGATTCATTTGTTTTATTTAAATTAAAATGTAAATGTTACCTTTTGTTTCCTAAAAATAGCTTAAATATCTGTGCGACGTTTTTTTTTTGTTATTTTTTAGCTTTATTGAATACCATTTTTGTTCAGCGACTAGCTTTATTTGGGTATGTTTTAAATCGTTATCGATTGCTAATTTCGTAAACCCTGGTCAATTAATGACACAGCTGGATTTTATTATCAGTTTACTTAATTGCTCGCACTTTACCAATCCTCCTAATTATGAAAGTCACCTACGTTGCGCATCGATGTATCACTGATACATATGGTACGTTCGTTTGAGGGCTGGTTCCGCACTGAGTGCCGCACTCAGAGCTGTCAAAGGCGTCATCCATAAAGTATGTCACGCTAAAATCGGCCAAAATTAACCCCCCCTCCCCCCTATGTCACACTTTGTCACACTTTCTCCAACCCCCCTTCGAAAAGTACGTCACATTCTGTCCCCCTTATCCATATTGATTTTTGAATAATTATTACATGATTTATAAATAGGATTATTTATAAATTCGGAGTTCAATCGAGAAAGTTTTTAATTTTACAGGTTGTGTTTAGATTTTTATTTGTTAAATGTTGTAGTGATAGAAATCACCATCAACAGTTTTTTTTAATCTAATGATTTAATCATATTAAATCTATCATCAAAAATTCTGTTTCTTAAAGCCTTGATATATTTTACTTAAAAAAAATTTTTTTAGATAAATTCTTTGACTGAATTTTCAGTACATATTCAGGAAATAGTCTAGCGTGACGTCACAGTCTCACGGACCCCCCTCTCCCCCTTGTCACACTTTGTCACGCTTGCGCCTACCCCCCCTCCCCCCCTAGAGCGTGACGTACTTTATGGATGACGCCAAAGTGTTTTTTTTTTAAGAAACTCACGCTAGTTCCGCACGAGTTTCGCCGCTATCTTGAAACTGAAACTCTAGTGCCGCACTCGATATTTATTCAGTTTCATGCGAGTTCCACGCACAGTGACAAATTACGTTCGATTGAACCAAAACTGGCACCGGCAAGTGCGGCAATCAGTGCCGCACTGGCTGTTTAAACGAACGTACCAATAGTGAAGAGTTGAGATTGATAGATTTTTATCTTTGATTTATATGCACGCTGTCATTCTGCCGGATTCAGGTGGTATGGTGTGGAGCACCACCATCATCGTTGCTGAGAATTCCACAAGGTCCCCGAACTGGAGAAACAAAAACCACACGCACCGGAAATGGCACTTCAAATGCGGATGTTTTGTGAGTGGAGGTTGACGATAGCAAAGTTGCTGAGAAATACATAGAAATAACGAGTGTATAAGAGATGATCAGCTCCATTGCTATGACAGACATTGTCCATATAAATCTTGAATTTTTGCATCAGAGCAAACCTTACCACCTCTCTATCATGGATTAAATTTCCAATTTATTGGGAAATATAAATAGTCGAGCTTGATAATACGAGTCAGTTTCAATTGGGTCCTAAAATTAAGCTTAAATGTGTGATATTATTTATCACAGAGATAAAGCCTATTTTTTAAGCACAATAACCTTTTGTACGACCGCCAAGGATTTAAAATTGATTTTTAATTCAATCATTTCATTTAATTTAATTTAATCGTGCTTTCTACCTTTGTACATAAAAATTGACAATAAGGCTTTGGGGCCTTATTGAACGATTTGACAAGGAACTGGAAAAATCATAAATACAGGTGTTTTTATTTACCGTTATTTGGTAAAAAAAAGTGCAATTCTATAATTATCAGAGAATCGTGCACAATCCTTTACACAAAAAAATATTTCCGAATGTTACATGATTTATGATGTTACACTTTTGCACGTCAGAAAACATTTAAATTTAAATGCAATTTGATGTAAATTTGCCAAAAATTATCCGTAAAAACATGATTTTACGTGCGATTTAACCGTTTACGTCGAATCTCAAGTTTACATCAACTGAGTTTACATGTGATTAATCTTTTGCGTGCCGAGTAAGTTGACTTTTTTTTCTGTGTGGACAATTCTTCAGAATATCGATTATTTGCCATTTTGAATCAATGTTTTGTGCATACAAGTTTCCATACAATTTTAACTACAAAAAAGATAAATTCATATATTTTTCGATCATTTAGAAACCCTTTTTTGTATGAGCATTTGTGGATTTTTTGTCTTAGGAAATGTCCTTACAAAGTTTCAGTTAAATAAAAACATAGGTACATAACTTAAAATGTCCAGAAAAGGGTGAATTCAGGGGGATTTGCTCACATGAGGAGATTAACACAATGTATGATTGTGACAAACTGAATGTGGCACATTGTATTATTGAAAGAGAGATTGCAATTATGTATAGGAGATAAAATCCAAATGAAAGTTATTTAAATCTAAATAATAAATAAATGAATGTCATGTTTTGGTCTCTTTCTGGTCTATTAAATATTAAAGTAATGAAAAAGTGCGATTTACATAGTTGGATTTCCTATAGTTGAATGTCAAAAGTTATCTCTGTCATGTCTTGCTTCACAAGTGAAATTTTTCTACCGTCTCTGTAAATATAACATATCACTACAAAATGGTTTAAAAAATCTCGAATAATTCGGTGAAAATGGCATTACTAGAACAAAATATAATGAGCCGTGATAACTCATCGAAGTTATAACTTTTAAAACGTTATGAAATACAAAAAAAATGTTCTGAGTTATCTAGGTTTAGGGGAGAGTGGGGAGACTTGATCCCCGGGGAGACTTGATCCCAAACCTGTATCTCGTTAGCATGTGGGTAAAACAATTAGCTTTGTTCTAGAAAGTTGTGCGAAATTGACTAAAACTCATTGTAGAAAACAAAGAAAAAAAATAAAAAATGTTTAGATTGAGTTACGCACATTTTTCTAAGAAGTGCTGCAAAAAACATCCAAGAGATCTTTTTTCTTTAATTTGATAAGTATAGAAAACACTCAAAAATTATTCAAAAAAATATTTTTTATGCATGAATTGTTTGATAAACATATAAACTCCAAAACCCTTACGCATTTGACGTTAAATTTATCGTCATACTATTTTTACAATCAATTGTTTAAAAAGTGCGTTTAGGAGACTTGATCCCTGCATTTTTACAGTCACTGGAATCAGCCTCAAGATTAAATAATTGGGCTGGGGTTTCGTACATAGTTTCCTTTAGTATAGTTGTACATAACTTACTGCAGTTTGAACCGGCCAAACCAGCAGAACCTTACACAACGCTATACCATGTCAAGATCTGAAGTTGTGGTTCAAAATTTGATCCATTCAACATGGGAATTAGAATGGACGAATGTACGAGATCTCTTTCTCCGGAAAATTAAAAGGAAACTACAGTTTGGACCGACAGAGAGAACAGAACAGAACAAAAAAGCTCTCGAGACTACGCGTTGGTCACACCCGTATAACACATAACTTTAAAAGCGGAACAAACTTTCATAGAACCTGCCCAACCTGCGATGTAAAGGCGACTGTTGAACACTTTTTAGTCAATTGCCCCATTTTTGACATAACGAGGACCAAACATAATCTCCCTAATAACATTCAAGACATCCTTGCGAACGAAAAAAACATGGAGGAAAAACTTATACAATTTCTGAAAGATTCAAAAATTTACTACGATGTATAATCAATATTTATAAAAACAACATTATAACAGGGTCGACTTCAAGAACGAAGTCAAATCATCCAAAAGAGTTTAACCAGCCTCCGGCTGAAAAACTCTATAATAAAGAATAAAAAAAAAATCTTGAATTCTTAAATTCTTAAATTTTTAATTTCTTAAATTCTTAAATTCTTAAACTATTAAATTTTTAAATTCTTAAATTAGCATAGGTGCCCACCCGCAGTTGCTACTCCGTTATTGACCAGGACCTCCAGAAGTTACATCCACGAGCCGTGGAAGATGAGTGGGTGCTATCTTTCCTCGCTTCGCAACTTCTCAAAGGCCCCCATCATGCTGATCAATACCGGCGCCGGCCACGACCAGTGGTAGAGTCACGGGATTAAATTTTTAAATTCTTAAATTATTATTTTTTTAAATTTTTAAATTCTTAAAATCTTAATTTTTTTAAATTTCTTTATTCTTAAATTTTCATTCTAGATTTTTTAATTTTGGAAGAAATAGAGTTTTTGATTGTTATAATTTCGAGGTTTTCATAAATTCGTATTTACGATTTTCTATATTTCCGATTTTTAAAACTTTTGGAATTTTGACTTGTACATTCGTTTCGAATTTTAAGATTTTTGATCTATTGAATTTATAAAAACATTAATATTAAAATTATTATTCAATTCTGCATATCTTTAATTTTTAATTTCCAAATTTCAGATTTTTGCTGAAATTTTCTTCATTATTTAAAAAAAAGTTATTTGAAATTAAATTTTCTGAAATGTTTGTTTTTTTTCATATTTTTGTTGGATTTCAAAATTTCAGATTATTATTGTATTTTCAGTAAGAATATAGATATTTGTATGATTATTGTCAAGTTTGATTTCACTCTGATTTAGGTACTTCATTTTGGTCTTCGAGTGTGGATAAATCAGACAGTGCAGGGGACTCACAATCCGGAGGTCGCTGGTTTGAATCCCGCGGCGGGCGCTCTAAAATTCTTTGTGTAAATATGGGTATTTGGCGCCGTCGTTCCGTGCCATACTTTCATACACTTACGAGCCCAGGGCGGCGAAGTCCTTGTAGATAAAAAGGAAGACACTAGTGGTTGGTACTAGCAACGGTGGCCGACAGCTATAAAGTCAACTTCGTTTTTCGCAGGGGACTTATAATCCAAAGGTAGCTGGTTGGTACTAGCAATAAATTGTTGGTGACACGATGGACGACATCTATAAAGACAACTTTTTTTTTACTCCATTTCGACCAAAAAACTTAATCTGTCCTTTTAGTTTCAATATTCTGCTTTTTGAGATTCGTCGGGAATTTTAAATATTATTACATATATCCAATACAAAATTATTAAATCGTTTGTAATTATTAGTCGCATTCGAAAAGGAAAATTACAATTCTTTGATTTTTTCATCAAAACATATTACAAACAAGCACCGCGCGAAGAAACGTCAAACGCTATCTTTCCGTTTCTGTTACTTTTCAGCTGCGTACCGCTTAAGAAAAATCTTTTCGTGACCCTTTCCTTGACCGTTTCTTGGGCGTTTTTTTGTATGGAGTTTTGCGTTCCTTCCCATCTGCGTATCAGCCTTAAAGAATGAAACAAACGTTAAAACATGCGCAATTTTATGAGCTCAAAGCAAACATTAACTATAATTATGGCCACAGCAATTATTTTTAGAAGTTTAAATTTACGAGAAGTGTAAGAGCAAACCAGCATTATAAACAAACAGACAGCCAACTTGAGGGAATCGGGATTAGAATTAAGGGAACCGAAATGCTCAAAATTTTGGAATCAATGTACTACTTTTGCTGTTCTGTGGCTGTTATAACTGAAATTAATCAAAAATATCAAATTATTGTGCCATGCATAATTAATAGACTGGCTCGTCATTATATAAAAAAATACAAAATGATCAGATCAAACCAGAACAAAGTTTTTTTATACCTTTTGGACCTCAAAACAACCCCCTGAAATTTGGGAGCGTTTGGTTGCTCATTGCATTTCAATTTTGTATGGGAGTATGGAAAAACCTCTTTTTACATATTAATGTTTATTTTTTTTTATTTTCCAATAAATTTTTCCAGCGAACACAATAGCATTAAAATTGAGAGAATTCTCTAAAACTTTCCCGAAAAACTATTGTGCTAAAATTTCAAAAGTAGGATTGTTCTTAGATTGTTTAAAACCACTTTCCCAAAATATGGTGGATTTTGATGAACTCTTTATTAAATGACAATCGTTTGACAATCTCATCCCTTAGAGGGGGTGACATTTAGAGACCCTAAATAGAGCTTTATGACGTTCCGCATACGCACACTAGCGCACCATTTGGTTTTGCTGGCTGACAAAATTTAACCTCACTTTATTTTCCGGGAACCATGGTGTAGGGGTAAGCGTGGTTGCCTCTCACCCAGTCGACATGGGTTCGATCCCAGAGGGTCCCGGTGGCATTTTTCGAGACGAGATTTGTCTGATCACGCCTTCCGTCGGATGGGGAAGTAAATGTTGGCCCCGGTCTTACCTAAAGGGTTAGGTCGTTAGTTCAGTCCAGGTGTAGGAGTCGTCCCTGGGTCCTGCCTCGGTGGAGTCGCTGGTAGGCAGTTGGACTAACAATCCAAAGGCCGTCAGTTCGAATCCCGGGGAGGATGGAAGCTTAGGTGTAAAAAGAGGTTTGCAATTGCCTCAACAATCAAGCCTTCGGACATCTAGTTTCGAGTAGGAATCTCCCAATAGAGAACGCCAAGGCAATGCTGTAGAGCGAATAATTTGATTTTTTATTTTCGTGTACGAACCGAACACGCAATACATACGCAGGTAGATTACTCTATAGGGAGACCGGCCAGACTTTGGTTAATCGATCTGGCAACGTATGTTTTGAGCTTGCTAACACTAGCATGTTTTGCTAGGCGTAAAGGCAAATGCTCGTTTGGATACGTCAAACATGGGAACGTCAAATTCACTTCGACCAGTCTCCCTATAGAGCTTTATGACGTTTCGCGTACACACACTGTCGCACCATCTTATTTTGCTGGCCGGACAAAATTTAACCTCAATCTTTTTTGTGTACGTACCAACGATGCCAGATTATTTTATAACAGATCTGTATTTTCTTTAAAATGGTAGGCCTTGAAATTTGAATATTTTTTTTAAATTCCTTAACGGAAGCAAGTGAATGTCGCAAAATTGAATTTATGTATGTATAAGGCTACCAACTCTTTCTGAGCAAAAATCCGTATACTTTACCGACATGACACCATGGTATAACAAAAAATGTCAAGGAATTATTTAGATAATTTTGGAATTTGGGAATTAGACATATTTTTGTTAAACGTTTAAAAGTTTACGAAATATCAAGTTTTTTCTAGAGTTTTTATTGGAAAGGTCCTATAAATACAAGCACATCACAAGGTTTTCACAAGCTTTAGAAAGCCTTTTGATCTTTTATTTGATAAATATGTTTAGTAAGGAATTTGAAAAGAACAATTATTGACAATCAAGTTTGAACTGAGGAAAACCCCAAACTGACAGTTAAATAAAAATATCTAATTAGCAAAAGCTTTGACCCAATCAAAAAAGCAATGGATTTTTTAAAAAGTTGTTAAAATTCCGTACAAATCCGTACTATGCGAAAAATTCCGTACAAAAATTCCGGCCTGTTTAAAATCCGTGGAGAGGGTCGAAAATCCGTACGGTAAGGAAAAAATCCGTACAGTTGGTAGCCTTATGTATGTATGTACTATATGTATGCATTTGAACCCCCGTCTTGGCAGGACTTGGCGTGGTTCACGGATATAAGAAAATAACAAAATGTTTAATTTCGAGCGCTTTAACAGGAATTTTCTAGTTTTATGACCCCAGAAGCTAGCGTGATAATATGAGCCCATTTGATTAATGTTTAGTGGGTCCAGTTTTGACCTGAAGTTACATTTTCTTATATCCGTTAACTACGTCAAGTCCTGCCACGACGGGGGTTCAAATGCATAGGGGAGAGTGGGGAGACTTGATCCCCTTTTTTTGTATCGCACATAACTCTGTCAATTTCTCACAAAACTATGAACTTTTTGCATGAATTGAAAGCTTAAACATACAACTATGTTTGGCTGATAAGGGTATTTCATCAGATAAACTCTTCAAATCATGCCAAGCGTTTTTAAAAAATATTTTAAACCGCCATTTTCAAAATGTTGGGGGTAATTTGATTCCCCATTCAACATTTTGAAGAAATCTTAAGCAAAATGTTTCTTATTCATCCAAACTTTTAATTTTCTATAAGTTACAGCAATTTCACATTAAACCTGTACGTTTGTGTTCAAAATATAACAAGTTTAGCATGCAAAATATTTAAAAACTTAAAATTTTCTTTTATATACCAAAATTGAGCATGTTTACAAAAGCTGGTAATTTTTGTTTACAAAACTTTTGAAAAATGGTTCAAACTGCAGTAAGTTATGTTCAACTATACTGAAGGAAACTATGTACGAAAACCCAGCCCAATTATTTAATCTTAAGGCTGATTCCAGTGGCTGTAAAAATGCAGGGATCAAGTCTCCCTAAACGCACTTTTTTAAACAATTGATTGTAAAATTAGTATGACGATAAATTTAACGTCAAATGCGTAAGGGTTTTGAAGTTGATATGTTTATCAAACAATCCATGTATAAAAAATATTTTTCGGAATTATTTTTGAATGTTTTCTAAGTTTTTTGCAGCACTTTTTAGAAAAATGTGTGTAACTCAATCTAAACATTTTTTTATTTTTTTTCTTTGTTTTCTGCAATGAAATTTAGTTAAATTCGCACAACTTTCTAGAACAAAGCCAATTGTTTTACCCACATGCTGACGAGATACAGGCTTGGGATCAAGTGTCCCCGGGGATCAAGTCTCCCCACTCTCCCCTACATACATACATACAAACATACATACATACATACATACATACATACATAAATTCAATGTTGGGACATTCACTTGCTTCCATTAAAAAATTGAAAAAAAGGTGCAGGTGGTTATGTTACACATGACCAGTATGACAAAGAACTTTGTTAGATGGTTGTTGAAATTTTCGATTACATTGTCTGGTCCAAATTTTCCCAAGATTCACTAGATTCATAATTACCATAAAGTTTGATACCCATATTGCCCCAACTCTTATGGTTCGACAAATGTCCCAACATCGGAACATCCCCGGGGCCTCCAGCCACTCCGGATTGTGGCCACTACTGCCGAAATATCAAATTTCATATCCAGTATCAAAAACCATAAAGTTTGATACCCATATTGCCCCTACTCTTATGGTTCGGCAAATGTCCCCCCATCGGAACATCCCCGGGGCCTCCGACCACTCCGGAATTTCATATCCAGTGTCAAAAACCATAAAGTTTGATACCCATATTGCCCCAACTCTTATGGTTCGGCAAATGTCCCAACATCGAAACATCCCCAGGGCCTCCGGCCACTCCGGATTGTGGCCACTACTGCCGAAATGTCAAATTTCATATCCAGTATCAAAAACCATAAAGTTTGATACCCATATTGCCCCTACTCTTCTGGTTCGGCAAATGTCCCCCCATCGGAACATCCCCGGGGCCTCCGACCACTCCGGATTGTGGCCACTACTGCCGAAATGTCAAATTTCATATCCAGTGTCAAAAATCATAAAGTTTGATACCCATATTGCCCCAACTCTTATGGTTCGGCAAATGTCCCCCAATCGGAACATCCCCGGGGCCTCCGGCCACTCCGGATTGTGGCCACTACTGCCGAAATGTCAAATTTCATATCCAGTATCAAAAACCATAAAGTTTGATACCCATATTGCCCCTACTCTTATGGTTCGGCAAATGTCCCCCCATCGGAACATCCCCGGGGCCTCCGAACACTCCAGGTGGTGGCCAATTCCAATTATCGACTCCTTCTAATGCCGCTGGCATGTCTTGGCTGATCCATGCCATCTGCTCCCGGACCACCAGACCATCTGCTCTGATGTTGACTCGTCGACGTCCAGCAACAGAATGAATTTTCGGGATCAACCGAGCCGAGTTTTGTTGGTTTAGGTTTAGTTTTGTTGCCCCGTCGACGATCCGAAAATTATGAGGTGGAGTGGGAGTAATTTTAGATACATCTATCTCACGTCTCTCGATTGACTGATTGGGAAACGTTTGTTCGACCAACCAGCGTGTACCTAAGAGGGGAAATTTGCCGAGAGGGGAATTCGTCACGTAACGTTTTCGCTTCGCGAAAATTTTGGATTGCCACCACGTATAGAAACCTTAGGACAAAGTTCTTTGTCAAAATATTCAAATTTCAAGGCCTACTATGCTCTCACGCAATGTACTGTTGAAAATTGATGGTTAAGTAAAACATTTGCTATGCAATATAGAGCTTTCCAACTAAAAAATGTGATATCTCAAAAAATATTCAATTTACCCTAAGGTTTTGATTGAATTTAATGTAAAAAACTCTCAGCAATCGAATGCAATTGTCAGTTTTCCCGTAAGTGCTCGTCCAAAGGGTTAAAAATGCATTTTAAAAATTAAAGCGCAAAATTTTCATATCTTGCAACACTGTACGTAAATTTTGAGTACGCCATTCGATTTTACGTCAAAAAATCTTCAAATATGCATACCCAAAAGTTCACTTTTTGTAAACTTTTTTCTTAGCAAAAAGCATTTTAAAAATGAGGTTTTTCTAAAATCTCAGAAAAGGAGGGGGTGCCACGGGCGCGGGGATGGACCAAATGTCACCAAACTTGGGATTCTTTGTGTTTGGGGCAAGCACAACCCCCATGCCAAATATGAGCAGATTTGGTGAAGGTCGATGTTGGACGCGTGGTCACTTGGGAAGGAATGACCCATATGTATCATGTCAAATTTGGAGCCATGGAAGACATTTTTAAATTTTTAACAGTAGATTTAGGATTCCACCGGAGTAGGCTTGGTTTGGTGTGTTGTTTGTACTTATGGCATGGGGACGACTCCTACACCTGGAATGACTTAACGGCCTAACAACCAAGGCCGGGACCGACATTTTACTTCCTCATCCGATGGAAGGTTGCAGCAGATGGGAATCGAACCCAGAATCATCCGCTTACAAAGCGGACAGCGTAACCATTCGGCCACGCACTGCCGCCACCTTACTGAGGAAAGGCTATAAAATCACTCGAAAAATGAACTTATTAGTTTGACCTCGTAGACACACCTTCACGTATACATATTTACTCAGAATCATGTTCTGAGCAAATGTATGTGTGGATGGGCATAATGGACATTTGGCATAACGGGTTTTCAAGAAGGACGTTTAGCAAGACGTTTGACCAAGACATCAGGGACGTTTGCATAATGGACATTTGGCATAATGGACGTTTGGCATAACTTGTTCAAAAACCATCACGGACGTTTAGCATAATGGACATTTGGCTGAATGGACGTTTGGCATAACTCGTTCAAAAACCATCAAGGACGTTTGGCATAATGGACGTTTGGCATAATTATTGCTATTTTTTTTGTTTTATTAAATTAGTATTTATTTTCTGCAAAGTATAATAATTTATAGCTTTTTTTCCTATTTTCTAAACAGATAATAAATAAAGCTTTAAAATGTATTTTTCCATAATTTTATTTAATTTTTTTAGAAAGAGTCTGAATAATTTCAAGATTTTTCTCCTTTTAAAAAACTATGCAGCTAATTTTTGGTATGAAATTTTTCCTTCTTTTATTTAAAATTCAACTAACAAAGTGATGTAAGTTTTGCCATCAATATTTTATACTATATTCCCTTTTCCCTCCTTTTTTGAATTCAACCTGAAGAATGTATGTATATTTTGCTCTTCCATAAAGAAATGGTATTAAGATTTTTTTTCTCTTCTTTAATTTCAAAGCTAAAAGAAGGCAAAATCTCTCAAAACATGTGCCGTTTGTTTTTTTTTTTCAATATTCTGCAATTATTTGTTTTATGCATAATTCCTTTCTTTAATATTCAACCAAAATAAGGGATGTACATTTTTTCTTACTTTAAATATCTGACAAATGATTAGTTTTTCTTACTTTAAATATCTGACAAATGATTAGTTATGAAATTTTCCATTCTTTTATCTTAAATTCAACTTTTAGAAGGGTGAATATCTAATTTTTTTGATATATATATATATCTTACTTTTGAATATTCGACAATTGAGTTTGTTTATGAAATGTTCCCTTCTTTTATATAAAATTCAACTTATAAAAGAAAAAGTCTCTTTGAAGATTCTCATTTTGCCACTCTTTAAATGTTTGATAATAGCATTATTTTTATGTTTTCACCTACCTCTATTTAATTAATTAATTCAAAATATCAATTTAATTAGCGATAATTTCTTTTTTTAAACAATTGTCCCTTCATTAAGAGTAGTTTTTAAAAAATACAATAAGGGAAAATTGCATAAACAACTTTATTGCAAAAAATAAAGCAACAGAGAAAAAATGTGCAAAAATGATGGAAATGTTTTAAGAGAACATCTTTAAGAGAATTTCCCTTCTTCAAGTTAAATATAAAAATGATGGGAAAATTGCATATAATTGGAAAATATTTAAAGAATAGCAAAATCGACATCCCTTCACCCAAAAAAACAGGGTTGAGAGTATTGTTCCATCAAAATTTATGGAGAGCTCAACCTGCAAAACAATTAATTTCATTAATTAATTAAAATAGTAAATCTTCAACAAGAGTCATACATCGACATCTGACTACTCTTGTGTCACCAAGCTGTTGTGGCCAAGGCAGTTTAGGTTTATTGGACCTTTTAAAAAAACCCAGGCTTTTTGTTTTGAAGGATGAACTTTTGAACTCGAGGTAGAGCGTCCAATTTCCAGGGCTTACAAAATTCCCGGGAAACGGGAAATTTTCAACAAATTTCCCGGGAAATCCCGGGAATTCCCGGGAAATTTGACATTTAACGAAAATTATTCTATTCCTGTTTCTGATTAATCTTTTGCAACGAAATTGTATAGAACAGCAACTTTAATGGTCAAAATGAGTGTGAGGATCAATTAATGGCTTGACTGCTTGTAAAAAATCATGCAACTTTGAAAAAATATATAAACTCTATAATTTTTAAATCTTTAAAATCGTCCCAAATGAAAGAAAATATTATTAGTTTTTTTTTGTTGAGAAGGATTTTTTGAAAAAAAAAAGTGTTTGGATAGTGAAAATCTATGCTTCACAACCATAACATTGCTTTTAAATTTGTCTCAGTGACTATAAAGTTAAAATAAAAAAAAAAAAAATCAACTTAATAAAGTTAAAATAAAAAAAAAAAATCAACTTGTGAATAAGTATTTAAAAGTGGTTGTAATTCAACGATATTTTTTAATATATAACCCTCTTACGTCCTTGGTAGCTCACGTGCTTCATAAATTTATAACTTCAATCTGTAATTTCTCGAATACTTAGAAACATTTTTTTCTCACACAAACCTTTTTAAAAACATTTAATTATATCAGTTCAATTTCCATCCAACATGTTCAAGGTAAAAAAAAGTCAAACAAATCTCAATGCTGATCTTGGCCGGAAGATGTAAATATCTTATTTTCAAATGATATAACAAAAAAAAAACATTTTAAAAGGTTGTCAAAACTAAAATAGTTTATATTCATTCCATAACAGCGTATGTTTTGTGGTCCAACATATAAGCAAACAATATTCCTAGTGGTGAATGCTTCAGAAATAAATATTATCTGAATTAAACCATGACATGAAATATACAGAAATAAATAAAATCAAATCAGGTTCTCCAATTACTATTTTTTGTATGATTTCAAAACATTGGTGCCAAAAAGGTAGGAAAATGTATACTTCTGCTTGTATTTCGGGAATTACCGGGAAATTTACAAATTTCCTGGGAAACGGGAAATATTTTTTTCCGGGAAATCCCGGGAATTCCCGGGACGGGAAATTGGACGCTCTAACTCGAGGTCATAATTCTCTCGGTCATCTAGAACTGTGTTCTCTGTGTCTGTAAATTTTACCGCTACACTCGTGTCGGACGAGTGCTGCCCAGTTCTAGGTGTTCTTAAGATTGAATTTGAAAAAAAGAAGGGACAAATGTGAATTTATCTAGAAATTTTTCCTTCTTCAAGTTAAATTATGATCAAAAGAAGGGAAAATTGCATTACAACAACTCAATTGTCGAAGATTTGAAGAGTTTTTTTATCTTTAAGTTGAATTTCATATAAAGAAGGAAAAATTTATTTAAAAAATATTAATGCTTATTATATTGAAAGGGGAAAAATATAAAGCTAACAAGAGGTATTTCCTTCTGTAAACTAAATTTTCAATAAAAAATATCGAAATTTCATTAAAAATTTATTGTAAATTTATCAAAAAGGAAAAAAATGCTATTTGATACCTAATTTTTCGAAAAAATAATAATAACCCTTAAAGTTATATAAAAAGGTAAATAAACAATACATTTTCATTCGTGAAAATGAGGAATACTCATAAAATAAAACAAAAAAAAATCTAGAAATAACTATGCACAACGTCCATTATGCCAAACGTCCTAAATAGTTTTTAAACGAGTTATGCCAAACGTCTATTATGCCAAATGTCCATTATGCCAAACGTCCTCGATGTTTTTTGAACGAGTTATGCCAAACGTCCATTATGCCAAACGACCTTCTTGAAAACCCGTTATGCCAAATGGGGTACACCCACACCATACATCACAACATCAAATATTGGTTAAATTTGATATCAAAATAACAGTTTTCCTAAAGTGGACCCGGGTCCACAATCGGATTATGGACCCGGGTCCACTATAGGAAAAGGGGGTCTATAACTGGCAAAAAACACGTTTGTTTCTGCACAAAAGGAATTTTTTGATGAAACGAATAGTCAAAATTATTCGAAAAACTTTAGATTTCATTGTTTTGTACAAAGGTTTATGAAATAGGTAGTTCTTAAAATATTTAAAAATTGTAAAAAAATGCTCGTCGGCTCTAGCTTTGCTGAAACATCTCGTCCCATGAAAAAATTCTGTCATTTTGGCAGCAGTCTAAAGTTGAGGTAGGTTTTTTGGCCAAAAATTACCTCTCAAAAAATCAACTTTAAAAAATAAAACTTCTAATATTGTAGGGTATTTTAAACTTTTAGTGGACCTCCTCACTAATAGTTATAATGCCCCGGGTAAATTTCTTTCAATGAATATAAGCATTAGCCAGGGTTGCGAATGAGCGAGCGCTCACGGAAGGCTTGCTCGCTCCAGCTGGAGCGTGAGTTTTTATCAGGTAGCTCGTGCTCGCTCACGCTCACCGGAGCATTTTGCGCTCACGTGAGCTGGTGAGCCAAAGTAGGTAGTTGTTTTTCCTGTTGAAGCATCTGCCTGTTTGAAACGAAGTTTCCAGAACTTCAGAACAGAACAGGCAGCAAAAACAAACAAGAAAGTGGTCGAACAAACAAAAGTAAGCAATGAAATGGATTTGGTCAGCGAACCGAAATTTACTTTCTATTTAAAATCTAGACATTTTTCGAACAATTGACAAAAAACTAAATTCATAATGTAAACATTCAATGACGTGAAGAGATGCACTGTTTGTTCACAAATCAAATCCATATTGGACCATATTGTATTGTTGTTATGTACAAAAAAACGACAATTTATGTATATTTTATTTTTTTTAAATAATCTTTAAAACAGTTACAATCATTCATGTTCAAAAAATCATATATAACTTGTAATTGAATATTTTCAGAGGTTTGGTTACGGAAGTGTTGAATAAAATCCACTTGTTGGAAAAAGAGCCAACCTTTTTGTGGTGAAAAATATTGACAATTTATTTGATTAGAGTCAAAAGGGTTATTTCAACCATTAGCAATTTTGAGGCTAATATTTAAAAATAGAACTGTTTCAAAAATGTTACCCTATTTTCTGAAATGTCTGCCAAATAAAGACTAACTTTAAGAAATGATCATCCGTTTCTTATCACTGAATCATTTAAAGATTTAATAAACGGAATAACTTTTTTTAATAGTAGCTCATTCTGACCCGCAATCTGGAAATGTAGTCAAAACACTGATTAGGTACATAAAACAGTTTAATGTTATATTTTAATCAACGAGGTATTTAACATTGAATCGAACTTGCCAAAGCATAAATCCTCTTGAATCAATTCATTGTTTTGTAAGTTTTTCTAATGTTTACAGGCCCTTTTATTTAGGCGTCTATACCCCTCCCCCTCACCTCTCTGCTTCAATAAGGCCTTTAAATTCTAAAATATTTATACATTCAACTGTATGTCTAAAAAATGATTTGACCCTTGCGAATCCAACCTTTTATTTTAAAACATGGTTGATGAAAATAAGCTATTCCAATTCATATATCATAAAATTTGTTCACAAAGTCATATTTCCTCAGCCCTACTGCACCTTAAGCAAAAAATCCATCTAGAATTGAAAAAACTTTCTCAAAAACGTTAAATGATTAGCGACACGTCCAAAATGAGCGCTCCGTGAGCGAAACATGAGCGCGAGCGCGAGCGTGGAGCAAACGCGAGCTGAAAAAATCGGAGCAATCGCGAGCGCGGGCAAACGTGAGCTAGCTCGCGCAGCGCTCCTCCTCACGAATGAGCGAAAAGTGAGCGCTCACGAGCGCGTGAGCGCGTGAGGAACGCAACACTGGCATTAGCATTACATATTTTTATGAACTTATCCTTATCGTTTTAATGAAATGTACTTTTAGACATCTTAATAAAACAAATCTGTTAAATTTGTCTTTAATTGCAACGAACGGAAAGAAATTCATAATGCCTTTAAATTTTCATACTACCCCGATGGTTTAACACCAACTGTTGTCAAACGAACGGGGTCACTTTTTAGTTTGACACCCCTTTTACATGAAGTTCACACACCCTACCAAACGTTTTTTTATAGTGTGTGTGAATGCTGTGTAAAAAGTGACAGTTCGTTACAATTTAGTTTGACTTTAACCAACCAACGGGTACCAACTAAAAAAATGTCAAACGAAAAAGTGACCAACCACCGGGGGTTGAGTTTACACGTAGGGGTAGGGTAGAGAACCTGGAGTTTATTAGAGAACGGACATCTCTATCAAAAAGTACCAATCGAAGCACGAGAACTGTCAAACTGAAGTACCAATCGAGCACAAGACAATGGATTTTGGGATTGAGATGTCCGTTCTCTAATAAACTCCAGGTTCTCTAGGGCAGGGGGGACAGAATGGCCCACCTAAATAAAATGCGTTGACAACATATTTTTTAGGTCAAACAACATTTAAAAAAAACTCTAACTCCAGCAAACATAACATCGAGTTCGTTAAAGAAGAAATCATACTCAAAGTAAAAACATAAAAACTGGAAAAGTATCACACTGCCTGCCACAACTCTCTTTAATCGACAACAAAGCTTTGAGAAGACTTCAATCTGGGAATATTGAAAGAAATTTTTCGTCTCCTTTAGTGCCCGAGGTGATTGTGAAACCCAACTTGGAAATCTTTCGTTAGATGCTGCATACAGGGTACCATCTATAGAAATTTCAATTTAAAATACTTACCCGAGCATAAACTTGTTCATTTATTATGATTTACAGATTTGTACAGGTTCGCAAATATGGACGAATATTAAAATCAACGGTAAAACTATAGCGTGTGTAATGTGACACATTTACCCTATTTTAGTTGCAACGTTTTTTTTCTGAATAGAACGCTTGTAATTGCTGTAAACTTTTCTGGACTTAAAACATTTATTTCATTCCGACTGCTTCAACAATGTTGCCGCATATACAAATAACATTGAATCAATTATACATTGTAAATGCTTAACAATTCGTCCTATAATTAACATAAAATTCAAGATAAATTAATATATTTAAAATGATTTATTAGCTTTTTTGTTTGTTTCGTGCATGTAAATTAGATTATAGTCATAATTTGACCTGATATGTGGTACAATTAAAATAATATTTTGTTTTATACCTGCATACTTTAACGCACATCCTATTGTTATTGAGTATCAGATAATTCAATGTTAGCTTACAATTCAATTTGTACATTAAGTTCATAGGATTAGTGTATTCCAGTTAAAAATAACTTATATTATAATTTTTGATCCATCATTTAATACAGGGTAGCTATTGGTTAAAGTAAGTTTTACTGTAATAGTCAGTAAGTACACGACGCGGATGCTAAGCATTAAAAAACCTTACTTGCGGTCTTTTCGGAAGCTGATAACTTTTCATCAAAAAATCTAAAAATATGATGTCTTCGGGCACGTTGTTCTAAATTTAATGAAGGTCCTACATCTGAGAATTGATAAAGATTGAACAACAATTGCACCCTCCACAGGTAAAAAAACTTTCCCATATAAACTTTAAGTGATTACACAGTAAATTTTGTTGTAAATTTGGAAGGTGTAATTTTGGAAGGTTGAATATTACCTCTTTTATAATGTAATTTTAACCTCAATTCAGACTGAAATAGCGACATTACTACAAAACAGTTGTAAAATTACACATTTTCAGAGGTAAAATTATACTTTTTTTCTGACATAAAAGATGTACCCCTTCCCAGATGTAATATAACCATGACTTTTTTCTGTGTAGAGGGAGGGGTTCCCGTAGTTAGAATGAGCTCAAATTTGGAATTTGACTTAGTGATGGGTCAATCTTTGATTTCTGGGGGTAGCCCCGAGAAAGCCCAGATTTTGATCACCCTAACAAAACAGGATGAACTTGTAGCATATTTTGGGAATTCTAAGGTTTGAGTGTTCAAGAGTTAACCAAATCGCCCGTTTAAGGCCTTATTATAGAGTTATCTAAGCCCGATCTCACGCACACTAGCACGCCATTTGTTTTGCTGGCCGGTACAAAATTTAACCTCAATCTTTTTCGTGTACGTACACGCAATACATGCGCACGTAGATAACTCTATTGGAATGTTGTTGTTTCGTTGAATATTTTTAGAAGTTTCAAAAACACTAACACTAAGCTGAAGAACAACAAAGCAGCGGGTAAGGATAGTATCGGCTCTGTCGTCTGTCGGAGCAAGCATAGGATTTCGTTGGTAAGTACCAAGCCGGTTTTGCGAAGGGGAAATCGACGACGGACCAAATCTTTTTGCTGCGCCAAATCCTCCAAAAATGTTGCGAGTACCAGATCCCGACGCACCACCTGTTCTGCGACAAGACGAAGGTACCTCCGGCCTCTGTTGGCTTGAAGGTGTTATGAGGCGGGCCTTTCTCAACATGCGGGGCATGATTATCAACCGGTCCAGCCAGTTCATCTGCTATACCGACGACTTGGACATTGTTGGCAGAACGTCCGAGGAGGTGGCCAGGAGGTACACCGAATTGAAGCTGGAAGCGGATAAGGTTGGATTTAAGATGAATGTGGCGAAGACGAAGTATCTGAAGGCAGGAGGAACCGAGTCCCTAAGGGCTCGAGTTCGAGGTCGTGGAGGAGTTTGTGTACCTCGGATCGTTGGGTACGTCGGACAACAACTGCAGCAGAGAAATTCGAAGGCGCATCATCACCGGTAGTCGTGCCTACTATGGACTCCACAAGACCCTATACGGTCTGGTCATCTTTTCCGACGTACAAAGTGCACCATGTACGAAACGCTGATAAGACCGGTCGTTCTCTATGGGCACAAGACGTGGACGATACTCGAGGAGGACCTGCAAGCGCTTGAAGTTTTCGAACGGCGAGTGCTTAGGACGATCTTTAGCGGCGTACGTGAGCACAATGTATGAAGGAGAAGGATGAACCACGAGCTGGCACAACTCTACGGCAAGCCAGGTATTCGGAAGGTCGCCAAGGCTGGCCGAATCCGGTGGGCCGGACACATCGCAAAAATGCCGGACGCGCTGGATGCGCGCCTACCGAACCAGACAATCAATCCGGTGAAGTTGGTGTTTAATTCGGAGCCGGTTGAAACGCGGCGGAGGGGGGCGCATCGTGCAAGGTGGTTGAACAAAGTGGAGGAAGATATTTGAAAAATATTTGCAACGGCCTTATCAGACATGTTTTTTAACCCTTTCCCGCTTAAAGCAAAATCTTTTTATTTATGTTTTTCTACATTATATGAGTCCACCAAATAAGATGAAACTTTAATGCTTATAAGTTAACATTGAGCATGAGCATGAGCATGGTTGACTGCCAATAAGCTGCTACTCCGTTATTGACGGATCAGCTGAAGTTAAACAATGAATCAAAAATGATCAGTGGGAGCCAACCATCCGTTCACTGTTTAACCTCTGAAGATCCCTACTTTATTAGTGTCAATACCGGCGCCCTCCCAAGAAGCCTGCAGTTTAACGAAAGGGAGGAATGTTAGTCCGATAGTTGAAGTTGCAGACTCATCAAGCACATAGTTTTTCGCTATATACTTGTTGATACCGCTTGAGACCGTTGAATCCACAGCATCTCTTTCAAGCATCACGTGATTAATTTTTTTTGGGGTTAGTAGGATAAGGTATTGGCTTTTCGATGCCTCCCGAGCTACGACGCTATGGGGAGGACTTCCATAACAGACCCGTCGGCGAGCCTTCCGAGCAACGTTGCTATGGGAAGGTCTTTCTGGTTAACACACAAAATCACTCACACACAATTATTTTGCTCCACTATTAACTCGACGATCCAAATTGTCAGTGAGTCTTTCGATCATTATATAGAAATGGCTTTTTCACCGCAAAAAAATAAAACCTTATTCGAAAAATTTAAACGCAATAAACCCGACGCCGTGCCTTCCGATCAACGATGATATAGGAAGGGCTTTGAAAATCACAAAACAATTAATTAAGTTTACAAAAGCACAAAAAAAAACAATTACTCAACAAAAAAGACACAAATAATTCAGTATGGCAAGCGCGTGGCCTCACACGCCCGCAATCGACTAAAATAGGAAACACAGTTAACACCCTGTTACTTTGGAACACAATTACTACGACAAACTCAACCGGCGGCGTGCCCTCCGATCAACGATTATAAAGGAAGGACTGATATTATCATTGCTAGCATGAAATAGCACACATAAAAACACGATCGATACTGTCAAGCAAGCACGTTGCCCCACCACCCGCAAGCGACACACACAATTCACGAAAAAAGGCACACACAAAAATTCACTTTTCACTCCGAATATTTTTTACGACCACGCGCTCCCTTTCAAAGTATGCACTCACCCCATACGAGCAGCAACACATAAGCACACACAAAAAAATTAACCTGAATAATCAAGACTTCGCGTCCCCACATCCAGCGCACCAATCTTTAATGCTTATAAGTTAACATTGTATATAAACTAATGCAGGGTGAACCAAGTTTAAAAAGGCATGGTCGCAGAGAAATTTTATTCTGAAGACAAATATTAGTGGGGCTCTGGAGTAACCATGGGCGTCAAAAGGTTAATGCCTTTTTTGCTTTTTGCTAAACTTAACATGCTCTAAGGACCCTATTCAATGCTCAAAAAAATCAGAAAGGGAATGGATTTAATTGTTAGTTTTAGGATAACAATGTGAAATGAAGATTAACCAAAAAAGTTTTTGTGCTTTTTTGATGATTTGGGTTTTTTTAACAATCCGTTTTACTATAGCTTAGCAAAGCGTATCACATCCAAATATAAAACTCAACCTCGATGAATAAACAACAATGTCTGCAGAGAAACCCTGGCATTCAATTTTACCTTTTTGTTTTTGCAAGGGTGTACCATTTTAAAACAAGGAACATTTTACATTTCGATTAATGATTTAATCTGTGAGAATTCATAGAATGTGATTTGCTATCACGCTGACCAATACAGCATGGTTCGAAAAAAAGTTCTCCGATCGAGCTCAAAATTTTTCTGGGAGTTCCTTGGCCGAAATAATTAGACCCGTATTTTTTCGTTTGGCCATTAGGGTGATTTACGCCGTGTTAGGGTGGTCCGAAAAATGGCAATTTTCGTCGATTTTCTCAAAAACCACCTCCGTGCCATTTCATCCGATTTTAGCTGTATTAGACGCAAAAGAATGGTGATTAGTTTGGCTATTTGGGAAAAATAGTAAGAGGTTTCAAAAATCTACCTTAACAAGGTAGTATGAAAACTTAAAATGGTTTCGGAACCAAAGAGCATATGTCTAAAAATATTTTTATCAGATTCCTCGGAAAATTTAACATAACATATCAAAAAATGCTGAAGTTATGTTTTCAATACTCTGAGATACGATTTTTTGAAAATAAAAACTGGTTTTCGACGCGCCACGCGCAAAAATGTGAAAATGACGAAAACGGGAAAAAATCGACTTTTTTCACTAAACTGTGATAACTTGAATATTTCAGCGATGACCTATACATGTTAGGGTACCAAAATTTTCGTAATTGAAATACGCAATCTGAAAAAAAAACTTAAAAAAAATCCTCAGCTAAAGTAACGCATCGTGATCACACAAGTAGGTATTTACATTCAACGATCTTTAAGTAGGGATAATTCTCATATGTTTGGCAGTTTAAGCAACTGCTTTACACTCCATCCAATTTGCTGATTCTCACTATTTATCACTCGTTTTCAGTTGAAATTACTGTAATTAAACGTCTAAGTGCTGATATGGCAACATTAGGGGCACGATTGAATTAGATGCTGATCCCCTAAGTAGGAGTAAAGCATTAACTTGAGTAAAACAAAGAAGAGTGCAATGGTTTTTTTCTGCAATTTTACTCGATATTCGTTGCTATCTGACAAATTCTAACTATTAATTTGTTCATTCGTGTTCATATTTGCATATATTTAAATAAAATCCCTAAAAGACAAAAATAAAACATCAGTCTCACACGAGCGTGGACAACTCATGGGGCGAGTTAGTAGCAGTCACGTTGCTAATATCGAGTACGGTCGCGTTAAGATTAACCGGCATTCCGGGGCTAACAGATCCACTGGCATCCCTTCCGAGCAGTGCATTCACTTTGGGCGTCGGTGGCGTCGCCGTTGCAGCACGAATACCTCCATACGATGGCAGATACGAGTGGTTGAAACTGATATGGGAATGGTTTCCGGAAAGCGGCGTTACCGGAGTCAGCTGGGTCACCGGCGTGTGATTATGGTTATGCGCATGGCTGTGGTTCAGGACCGAATGGTTTGCATGCCCATTTTGGTGAAGATATTGCGTTGGATGCGAAATCGTACTAATCTGCGGTGAAAGTGTCAAATTCAAGTTCAACGGGGATTGACGCACGCTGATTGTCTTTTCGCGTTGCCACACGAACACGTTGTGCACCATCGCTCCTCCACAGAACACGATACCTACGCCAATCAATATACTCGTCACAATGGCTGGCGTCGAATGAAACTGCGTGAAGGTGTACAGAATTATTCCTAAAATCAAAAAGCATAAAGTTATTTCAAATTCCTGAACACACAAAAAAAACATTAACCTGTAAGAAAAATTGGAATAGAAATGAAAAATCCACCAACTGCACACACTCGACTGACACTTGATTTTTGCAGATATTTGTTTCCTCTGAAAGATTGAAGAAGAAAAAAACATTATGAAAATTACGTGTGCTGTGATACCAAGTAATGATTTATAGGTAGTTTCCGCGCGTGCGAACTTGTTACATTGTGGTACGCAAATCGTAGCCACGAAGGAATCCGTCCGATAACCGTCCCACGGGTTTGTTAATAAGCAAACGGTTTATGCACCACCTCCGTAGAGGACCGACTTGCCTGGTTTATGCCCGACTAGACCCAGCCGCAGGGCGGGTCGTTTTGTAAAAACCTGAAATGAATGGGGAACGTTCAAGGACTCAAAATAGGTAAGAGGTACTTCGCTTCGCGTGCGATGACTCAAAAATATCCAAAACTGAACGGGGCCACCCGTTGTCCGTCGAACAACCAGTCACCTGTTCGCTCTGGATCCTCACAGGATAATTTCTACCCCGCACCAATCGCTGCGACGGGAAAAGACCCCAGGCTGAGATTCCCAAGCAGCCTTGCACTTGGAGTAAAACAACAGTAACAAAAACGTGGAGACGTCGAATGCGAAGCGAGGGACCTCTAGACCCGTGCAACTAATCTGGCGAGAGAGACATTTCGTTCACCAAAATAACTACGCTAACAACGTCTTGGGGAGGTGAAAACGAGATATATTGCATGCTAAATGTGGTTTTTAATTGTACATTTTTAACCTAGGTTTAAGTTACATGTTTGTAGTGTCCTACGTGTTCATTTCTCTTCTCTTCTTGTTTCTCTCTCTACTAACTATCTGTGTGCGGATTTGTTCTGGGGCTTAGTTACGTTAGCCCGGAGGTCACAGGTGTAACGGTGACCAACGGAACTAGGCTCGGGAAAGGGCAACGAGCCTTAGAAAATGTGTGTGTGTGTTTTTGGCAACTCGGACGACGTCTACGAGTGCGTACGCATGCGGTTTTTACGTTATAGGTGAGTACTCACGGACCGGTTTCGTTGATTGGCTTACGCGTCGCTAGTGCACCGCGCGGTGCGATATTCTTCTGGAGCAGATGAAAGGCGCGCGATCTTAAGGGGGCGGCCTGGTGGACGGGTCGCCTCCTTCGGGAACCTGGACGGTGCGTGACCACGTGGACCGGGGTCTACGGTCTGGTGAACTCCTGCGGCGAATCTGGACCAGCGGCTGGACAGGAACGGCTGGCGCGATGGATGGCTCTCCCTGGAGCCACGTGTAGCGTGTGGTCTCCCTTCCGGATCCCAGTGGGCCTTCCGGGGCTCGATCGCTGAGACCGCGGGGTCAGCAGGGCGGCTAAGGCTTTTGGTGGCGGTGTGGCGAGCACGAGCTGGTAGGAGGCGGTTGGTTCCGACTCTAGAACAGAACGCCGTCGTCGGCTGTATGGCGACGATTAACACACATCACACATCAACACACACAGGTACTTTACCTTTTTATTCCTCTTCGCACACAGAATCGGACCGCACAAACTACTAGCTAAGCTAAGGTTGACACTACAGGAAAGAACAAAGATTAACTACACAAATCTACAGATCACTCGTTTCACTCGAGTTACCGTCACTAAACACACCGGGGGGCTAGACTACTGGATCGGCGCTGCTGCCTCTTCCGCGACTCAGGACCAAGTGGACGAGTAGAAATTGTACTTTCCTCAGAAAGCGTCATTAGGGAAAGGTTGAACGGAAGTACGTAATTTCGTGAGAAATTTCGTAGTTTCGAGAAACGAATTTACCCGAACAGATTTTGGGAATATTACTGAAGGCATCTCGTTCCCTCTTACATATTTGTCATCTGGCTTTCCTGTTCTAATTCATTCCAGGCTTTCCGAGAGGGCTTGATCGTGCAAGTTCTCTCGGCAGGTTTAACCCAGCAAGTCTTCCCATACGTGGTGGTGCAAGTTGTGCTTTCTCCAGGACTATTTGGCTTATCGGACGGATTGGCGGGGGTGTGAGGAAGTGAGGTGTAGCACTGTTCTACTAAAGCTTGCCATGTGCTAGCTTCGACACAAACCCTTGATTGAGTTGGACTTGTTTATATTAAATTATTATAGCTAAATGAAAAATAACTAAACGAATAGAGTGACCATGTTACAACATTTCCGCTTGTAATATGCTGAATGGCTTACGGCAAACGAAAATACAAATTTTAGTCGGAAGTTGTGTCGTAAATTAAGAGGTATTTTTAGCTTAGGGGCAGGGGGCAGAATGGACCAGGGGGGCAGAATGGGAAGATCTCGGTTTTGGGCTTTAGAATGGACTCAGACCAACTGTAAGGCATGTAACATCACCATACCGAAAACGATGTTTAAATTCATTGATTTTTTCAAAATACGAGCAAAAATGTAAATTTATTTACAAAACCACGCAAATGTTGTATATTTAAACTTTCTGAAAAGTTGGATTGTTTGAAAAAGTTTGTTCAATGCTTATTATGTTACTAGATGTTACTACCAAGTTAAACAAACAACAACGGAACCTTCAAACCATTTAGAGTCTTGGTGGTGGAAGTGTTAAATTAAAATCCACTTGGGGGCAGAATGGGCCACCCTTTTCTTGCCTTATAAAAACAATCAAAAGACATTTTAACAAAATGACTTATTTCACTCCTGATAGCTTCACAAATTACGTTTAATGCAAAATTAGTTGATTTTTTAGTTATTTTGATGCTTATTTGTAAAAATATTGTCTTGTTACAATATTTTAGCACTATTTTCAAAAATGTTTATTTTGATAAGTGACTATTTTTATAAAAGTGGTCTAACTTCATAGATACTATGTAAGAAAGGTCCCTTAAGTCATTTCTTGTCTCCCTTCAACGTCGTATTAGACGAAATGGCTTGTTTTCTAATGTGGCTAATTCTGCACCGCAGGGTGGTCCATTCTGCCCAGCACCCTTGAAAAGTAGTCGAAAAAACACTTTTTTTTAAAGTGGCTCACAAATAGTTTTAAGCTAGAAAATTTCATCAACCAAGTATACAACATTGAAGGGAACATCCCAAAGCATAAGCCTACTGCACTGAATTCATAAATTTGTATGTTTTTTCTATGGTTTTGGTGCATTTTACTTGGGTGGCCCTATTTGACTGATCCTTAGTGGAAGTACAACTGAATGTCTCAATGGAATTTTTAATATTTAAAGCAAGTTTTGGCGAAAAACCATCCTCCAGAGCCAGATAAAGAGTTGGTATTTTGTAGAAAGAAAATGCCACGCAGGGGCTGAGGGGTTGGGGTTCTGAATACTTTTGCAAATTTATGTAAAAAATTATATTTTTAAAACCCCAATATTTGTTTGCAACAGCCTGCAACTCCAGTACTCTGTTAGGCCAAATTATAGGTAATTCCACGACTACAAGCTTACTGTATTAACTGTTTGGCCATTTGCAGTCATAATTTTACCACAGACTAAATCATAATTGAGACCAAATGCTGTCTTGAATGCCTACAGAATTTGTTACAGTCATCCCAGTCAAGAAATGTTCTAGCAGAGCTGGTTCCAAGCTGGATCTGCCAGAATTTTGCTTGAATGGTGGAACATTTCTGCTAGAATGCTGTAAAAATATCCAGCTATGTGCAAAAACTGTGCTAGGATCCTGCTAGAACGTCGTGACTGGGATGCTGCTATCGAAAATATGCAAATTATCAATGAATTTATGAAAATATTTTATTTCCTAAACTTTTAAGTTTTGTACCGATGTGAGGTCCCTAAATTCATTTTTTTAAGGTTAAAAGACTTTATTTGATTTATTTACAATGTATTTTGAATTATTTAAAATCGATTTTAAAAGTTTTTCAATAAAAACATGAAATTGGGGTAAGTCAGGACAAGTGTTGTTACTGCACAGTATTTCAGTATTTTTGATCGGTTTCTGATAGAACAGACCCATAACAATAAAAATAGTGCATCGTTTTCATAAGTTCCCAGTTGGTAAGCTTAAATTTAACATTGTATTTAACGGTAAAAGGAAGCAACTACCCAGTCAAATCAATCCGAATTCTGAAACGGAATCCTAAATCCTAATTAGAATCGTACACAAATTCCGTTTCAACGGAACGGTTGTTGCGTTTGAAACGGAGTTTGTATACGATTCTTATTTGATTCCGTATTGGAATTCGGATTGAGTTAACTAGGTATTTCTTTTAAGAATAAAAAAGACAAAAAGAAAGGAACAACGTCTTTTTTTTATCTACAGCTGTCGTTCTACGCATAATTGTCCCATGTATTTTTTTACGATTTTGATTTTATGACATTTTTAAGTTTAGTTTGACGTGTACTTTAAGAAAAACACATAAAATCTGGTACTTTGAAAGAAACAACACCAAGTCTGTTTGTCCCATAGTTAAACTTCTACGCATAATTGTCCCACCAAGTATTTTCTTACACGGAATCATTAGTTTTACGAAACATAATGTCTTGTTTACCTGTTGTATATTAAGAGAATCACAAATAAGGGTGATAAACTGCTAACGGGGCGATTAGGGGCACAGAGCGAATAGGAACCTACGGGACAATTATGCGTAGAACCACAGAAATCTGTCGAAAAATTTCAATCGCGTTTTTCTCAGTTTTACTTTTTTGAACATGGGACAATTATGCGTAAAACGGCAGTACAATGAACTGAAAAAAGGGACGCTTCTCTCTATCCACATGTTTTGGGTTTTAAACGACTTACCTTCCGCCGGTAGTTGCAGGTGCACGTACTAATTTAACAGCAAATAAAAACTGGATGGCACACACCAGCAAGCAACAAAGGTTTAGTGAGAGGGATATAACAGAGAGCGCCAGCGTGACATCGTAAATAATGTCGTAGCCCTCGACGGCCAAACCAACGGTTGGCGGTGGAGGCTCCCGTCCTCCGGGGGAAATTTTTAACAAAAATATTAACGATAATAAAGCTAACAAAAGTGACACTGCAAGAAGAAAAGAAAAAAAAAGAAAAAATGTTAATAAAATAGAAAACCATCATTTATTTCAAGCGTTCAAGGGGACAAAAACTTCAAATAAAATTTGTTATTTGAAATTTGTGTGTTTAAAAATCAATTGATTAAAAGTGCGTTCAGGAGACTTGATCGCTATCCCTCAAGTTTAATTCATTGGTTTTTCGTTCATTTTCCTACATGGTTTTCTTTAGTATAGTTGTGTTTGTAAACATGCTTAATTTCGGTCTAAAAAATGTTCTTTTAAGTTTTTAAATATTTTACATACCAAACTTGCTATATTTTGAACACAAACGTTCAGGTTTTGTAAGAAATTGCTGTAACTAATAGAAAGTCAATAGTTTGGATGAACAAGAAACATTTTGCTTAATATTTCTTAAAAATGTTGAGTTACCCCTAACATTTTGAAAATGCCGGCTTTAAATATTTTGTGAAACGCTTGGCATGATTCGAAGAGTTCATCTGATTTAATACCCTTATCAGCCAAACATAGTTAAAATATAACGGCCGAGGTTGACTGGTTACGGTGTTCACTGTAAGTGAAGTTGTAAGCGAATGGTTCTGGCTTCGATTCCCATCTGCTCCCAACGAGAAAGTTAAGAACATAAAAATTTGAAATGATGAATATGAACGAAAAATCAAAGTCGCTCAAGGCGGGGTTCGAACCCCCGTCCTTTGGATTGGTCAGCAAAAACGGCGACTTGGTGAGCTTGGACTGGAATTAGGAATACTGTTGCAGAAAGCGAGTTGTGGCGTTATAACCACGGTAAATAGTGTCTCTCCCGAATGACCCATAGGGTTAAAGTTCACCTAATAAAATCAGGGGTACCGTAAACTGGAGTCAATCTGGTGAATTGGGACAGCATTTTTAACCATATTGGAACCCAATATTTTGATTTTTCTGGTTGGTTTCGGTTATAACAGACTCAGGGCAACAAAGTGTACATCCATTTCCAAATTTAAAAGCATTAAGTGCTCTAAAAACTGCTGTCCCTATCCAGACTGTAGTCCCGATTCACCCCAGATTACGGTACCAAACCTTCTTAGCATGGTGCTCTCAACGAATAAAACAAATCTCGGAGCGAATGGTGGTGTGTGCCCACGCTTCTTCCTCCCCTGTCGATTCAGAATTGTGTAGTTGTTCGAACACTCAGTGCTCAAACTCAACCCAATTACGAATCATCTCTGCGATACGGCTTTACGCAGTAGGCCTGGCCGCTTGAACGCTTGTGATGTTTCAATGCATTCTAATGCAATGGCGCACTACAAATGTTAATAAATGACAAGAAAAGTGCTAGGCGTAATCTAACCTAAGGCACTCTACAGGATCCCTTCGAAAGATTGGCTGCGCTAGGTCAAGTCTCCCACTCTCCCTAATGGCCTTAGAATAATTTGCTATTTTGAATTTTGCATAAAAACTTGCGAAAAACTGGTTTTATTTCAAAGTTTGTAGTTTGTTCATAAAAACTTCATTTTTAAAGCAGGATTATGGCCTATCCTTAGTGAGAAAGACAAAACGGTTTTGTCTGAAGGACAGAAGAAGTTTTCAGGAAACTGATGGGGCAGGGGGAGGGGCAGAATGGGCCACCCTTGGTATTGGGCTTTAGAATGGATTTTGACCAAATGTAAGGCAAGAGTCTTATATTGTCGCTCTGGCACTAAATCAAACTGAGCGATTTCCACTCTCGCCGCGCTTTTTCTGTCAAGCTGAAATTCAGTATTAGGTACTCGTTCAGTGTGTAAGCCTAGTTTGTTGTTATTCCTCTATCTTGTTATGATTGACGAAAATTTATGTCGATGGGTGAACACAACTTTTATTATTTATTTAATGTAGAACAAAATAAAATATCTGGTGCAACATTTGAAAGGGGCGCACAGTGGGCGAAATAAAACTCAAAATCGGACTTAATTGAACGCGGCTGGTTCCTGCCATGAAAAATAGTGTTTCTTATGCAAAAAAATCCAGGGAATCGATTGGTGGTGGTTTCATCCACCGCATGAAACGGCAAAGGGTCCACTTTGCCCCAATTCCCCATTTTTTAAATTTTATTCTTAAAAATCGGTCTGTATTTAGAGCGGAGGCTTTATGCGACCAGCCAAAATGCACTTAACTTATGTGAAAATGTCCCAGAAATCCAGTAGAAATAACCACTTGCACCGCAAAAATCAAACCATCTAGGGTCCATTTAACCCCAATTCCGCTATTAAAGCATTTTTGGTCGTTTTCAAATGTTAGGTCAGATTTAAAAAATCTGAAAATATTTTTATCGTTAAGATCAGACAATTTGACATAAGAATGACAGTTTGAACTTGATAGTTTGACACATTTATGTTGATAAATGGAACCTTTGCCGTTTCGTGCGATGGATGAAACCATCAACAATCGATTCCCCGGATTTTTTTACATATAAAACACTGTTTTTCATACCAGGAAACCAGCCGAGCTCAATTAAGTCCGATTTTGGGTTCCATTTCGCCCACTGTGGGGCGGTACGATATTGCTCTTACGGCCTGTCATTACACGCGTTTAAATGGGACGAAAGGCCGTAAGAGCAATGTCGTACCGCCTTTTTCAAATGTTGCTCCAGATATGTACTATTTCTACTTGGAGCAATGGACAACATCATCATCCAAACCAGGGAGGCGACATCTCACTACAGGCAGCTCACCCGCAGCCAACACAAGCTGTCAACTTCGGCACCAGAACAAAAGGGAGCTGTCAATTACGGCGCCGGCACAAAAGAACAGCTGTTCGTTACAGAACCAAAACAAAGCTACTGCGCACTGTAAAAAAAAGTACAAAAAACTGCAGGCATAAAATGAAAACAAAGTAATTATTGTTTTTATGTAAAATTTTACCGCAATGTACGTTTAAAGATTATTTTATGGTTCTGAGGTGATTTTTATCAATTTATTTGCCAAATAAACTACTAAATTTGGGATATTAAGCACACATCGAGCCGATGACCTCATTTAAAGTTTTACTTTTATCACATGAAACGTTTAACTTAACTACTGTGTAATTTGACTTTTACTACAGTAATTCTAATAACAAAAATTGAATTATTATTTAAAAAATATTTATGTTTTCACTGTGCACAGTTTGCGCGCGTTATCAATGTCAATTACCCAAGATGACGGCCTTTAGCATCCCCTGATCCAAACCTTCGACGGCAACACGCAAGAACTGGTAACTGGTACTATTTAGTTTAGTGCCAGAGCGACAAATGTTTTTTCAGTGACGTTTAAACTCGCGTTCAACACAACAAGTCCACTATGGGCCATCTCCATACAAACAGGTGGCCAAATTATTTTTTTGCTTTTTAAATGTTTTTTTCATACAAATTTGGGTAATTGTATGGTATTGAAATGATATACGTCGATTTTATGACTTTTTATGTTTTTCAATAGTTGATTGTTTATAATAAATAGTCTTTTCATACATTTGCAAGTGCAACAGAATTGCGTATATATTGTATTGCAAGTTTATATTATTAAATTATGGATAAGCTAATACATCCCCACTTTAAGGACACAACCCCTCCCTCCTCTTTCTTTCACCCCCTCTCCTTCTCCCCACCAACAAAATTTGGTTAAGCGTAATAAATTCATTCTAAGTCAAAAATTTATTATTTACTGCTGTGTGTTTCTTTTGTGAGTCCATGCCATATAACTTGAGACCCCACCCTCCACCCTTACGGACATAAATTGCGAAAATTTTAATTGTTAAATCAAATAACAGTAAAATTAATTTTATTCAAAATATTAATTATGAAGTAAAACGATAAAATACAAACCATATTCTTAAAATTCATTTGATTATAGAGTTTGTGACAGCTTCAGGATATGTTAAAGGTACTTTTTATGATGTTTTGTACTAACCAACATAGAACTTAGTTTCTCAGTTTCATGGATTGATCGCAGAAATTCATCATGCTAAGTAAACATTTTGCTGAATACTTTTTTCGGTATCAAACTGAGATTCTCCAGTTTCGCTTGAGAAACTTCGGTACGAATACCTTATTTTGACTAAGTTACTTAACTTTAAATGTAGGCAACAGAAAATTCCAATAAAGTCATTTCGAACTTCTTGAAACCAGGTATTGATTTTTGAAGCGACGATGCCCACGAAGTAGGTAGCAAAGCAAGAGAAATAAACGGGCGCATATGTAGATTGCAGCAAATTTTGATAAAACGTAAATGTTCAAAATGGCATAACTCCGAAAACGCAAAAAATCGCAGGCTGGAAATTTCAGCAATGTTAGATTATAATCCAATCTTTCAAGTGATCTTAGTTTCATGTTTAGCATCGGTTAGCAAAAAAAGTACTCGATTAACAAACACAAAAATATGTTTTGTCAAAAAATGCGATGAAAACTTCAGTTTTTGGTTTGGAAACAACATTTTATCTATTAATAGTTTCAAAGCTTATCTCATTACCTTTCCAACGATGTATAGTTGTCCTAATAAAACATTTAAAATGGCTGAGCTATGTTAAAATTAAACAATCAGCCTTTTTTACGAAAAACGCTAGTTTTTTACCCCATTTTTTGAGTTTCAGCTTGCGTATCTCCGTAATGAACAAAGATAGAGCTTTGAAAATTTGGATTTTTCTTAGTAAGAATGTTTACTTTCGAGAAAAAAATACCAAAAAATATTTGTAGAAGGTCACTTTTTTGAAACTTGGCCACCCAATGTACCATAGTGAAGTCGTTGCGCTCAGAAATACAGTTAAGGCATCATCCATAAAGTACGTCACGCTAAAATCAGCCAAAATTAACCCCCCCCCCCCCCCTTGTCACACTTTTCCTATACTTATAACATGCAATGTCATACTTGCTCAGAACTTGCTTGTACAAAAAAAAAATATGTCAACTATAACATCCTCATTAGAAATTTGAAACAGAAAGGGAGAGGAATTATAAAATAGACTTACAAAAACTAGATTATTTGGTTTAAAACATAAAAAAATATTCAGGGGCGCCAAAGCCAATTGTATGAATATTTCTACTGAAGTGTTTTTTGAAAATTCATTCTTTATGCTAAATTTATTTTTTCATCAAAGAAGGGGCGCTCAAGTGGCAGAAAGTTAAAGGAGTTCTAGAAGAGCTTCTCAAAATAAATACACGTTAAAGTTTGGACCGTTGTATAATGAAGTTTAAGTCATACCTTCCAGACTAATAAAAAATGCCCAACTATATGTTATTTTCACGTTAACTTGTCTGTGAAAAACAATCAGCCAAATTGTGGAAAAATTATGGTCATATCTTGAGCTTTTTGAAATAGGAATTATTTTAACATGAAAACACCTTACCTTTCTTTTGAAATTTTAACATCCTCGAGTTAAAAAAAATAGCAAATAGCAAAAAATTGCATACTATTCTTCAAAATACTAGAGTTTTGAGATTGTAAAACTGCTGTAAATTTTCACTTTTTTATTTGTTCAAGAAAAAAATGTTTTACAGAGCACATCACTTATTCACTTTCGGCTAAAAACTATCATTATCGATGTTATGAAATATGGGAACATATTCAGTCAACTTTACTCCTATTATAAATTTTCAATTCAACCTATCTTATAATATTTGAAAAATAAAACATAAAATAACGGTGTATCTGAATTAAACCATATTAAGGTCTCCAATTGCAATTATAAAATCAAAACTCATATTGAAGCAATCATTGAAAATTAATATCAATTTATCGGAGGGGCGCCGTGGACCCAAGGTACGGCTCTGATATACATACCTAAACATAGTAATCCTAAGCTCGTTAAAGCTTCTCGCGCACCTAGCCTATCCTTATTTATATTTACAGTAGTACTGCTCAGGATGTTATTGTTCGTTGTGGAGTTGTTATTGTTGTTGGTGGCGTTGTGGTGGTTGTTGTTGCTATTCGAAGACACTGAGGGTAGTGGCGTTATGAATGACGAGAGAATCCTCGGGGGCCCGCCATTCATGTGCTTCGTGGACGAAGGTGTAACTGACGTGTTCGACACTGTTGAAACGTTCAGCGGTTGGGACACCCGGTTTAAACCCCGTGCTGACCGATTTTGACCAGACACGGGGCCAGAGTGTATATGTTTCAGCATTTAACGTGTTCCAGTTCCCAGTGGATTACATTTTCACTATAACGGCATTTGAAACGCTGCTGAGGTTGGCTTTTCGTTGGTACTATAACTATACCAACTTCACTCATAGTAGGTACTTTCGTCTCCATTAATGAGCACATCTGAAGAACTTCAACCAGTTTGGTTCTTTCGTCGTCGTCTTCGTGGACTTGTTTATCACGACATCTCAACTCGCTTTGGCTCCATCAAATACACCCACATCATTTTCATCAACACTATTTGCGACTTAAAAAGTGACTTCACAGTTTTCGGTTTCAAGTTGTCTTTGACCACCACTACAAATTTATTAATTTCTTCCGGTTTCACAAAAAAACCCTCATCGGAAACGAAGAAAACGCAGTTAACCGAACATTTTTTTTCCCAAGCACAAGGGCACTTTAACACTAGCACACCTCCGACGAAGAAGACGAACACCGTGGCAAGCCTAATTGCAAACGCTCACATTTCTTAACCGCCTGTCCGCCGTTGTGGATGCTGTGCTGCCTGGTGATCTTCACAGCCTCGTCTGACGCGCGAATGTGAAATGCGCCAAGCGATGGGTTGCGCTGCGCGCCGGTTCTAGCGACTCTGAAGAATGTGGTTGAAATGTTGTTTTTACGATGTGGAAAAACTGGAATTGGACATAAGAGAAGAGAGAATGAAGCAGTTGAGCGAAGAGTCGACTGAAAATGTCAATACACAACTACAGTTATATTTAGAGGGAAAGGCACGCAAACAACTCCGCGCCCGAGACGGCTTTGCAAAGCCTGCGAGGCATCGATTCAATGGGTCGAATACGATATTGAACCGTCCGCGAATTACTCCCAGAGCGCAGACGACCTCGTTGCTAAAGCATTCCTGAGTTTTGTTCGGTTGTAATACCGATTCTATTATTATACTCTCCCTCTCGGACTAGCATCCAACTATCGAAAACGAAGAGATGAAATCAATCAACGGATGTTTTCCTAGTTTCACAAAATAATGGCAGTCGTTCAAAAACATGTATCACTGTTTTAGCTGTTTTAGCATAATAAAATTACAATATTTATACATCTTAAAAGCTCTCAGCATTCATGCAGGGTTATTCACATTTCACATAGATTCCGTTAATTATGCCAGAATCTTTAGCAATTGCCCTAGCGTAACCTATCAGAGTCGATAATAAATGCTACAAGGTGAAGTGAAGTTAATTGCACACGTAGATGTACATGTATACGGTAGACAAATTAATGATATAATAATGGAGAACATGCATTCATTATAAACCTGACTGTGGACAGGTCTGCGCGATCATGCTATCAACAAAGGGCACAGATTGCTTGGAAGATCACTATTTTACAGCGATTTGTACTGAAGGAAGAAACTGAGTAACGTCAATGGAGCATTTCCATTCGAGCAGTTTTTGCTTTTTTCTACAATGTATTCCTTATGGGAGAACTGTCATTTCTACCACTCGAATCGGGTGCTCCAATGGGAAAATTGGGACTACAGTCTAAACAGGGACCGAAGGTTTTAGCACACTGATAACGTTTGGAAATCAATGTAATACTTTGGTCCCTATTTGACCCATTTGTTTCGTTCGCATTCGATGACGGTACATTGAAACAAATCCAAATCTTCTTGTACATGTGGCTTAAATTCGATTTGAATTCCAAGTGGTTCAATGATTGAGTCTAAGAGAGTTTAATCGAAAGATCTATTTTAAACAATGTACTCAAAATTAGTTCAAAAATAAAACACAAGGTTTGTTGTCAAAACCTAAAATTTGTAAAGTGTATGTATATAGAAAAACTAACTTAATCCACCTATGTGGTTGGTGCTTCCTCACTCTTTTCCAACAATGGGTGATATGTGATATAATGGGTTTGGACACAAATTTCGTCTAATTTTGTAAAGTTCCGAATACAAAAACACACATATCACTCAAGGGCTCATAAGTGGTCATAGCTTGAGACAGGGTTGCCAGATCTTCAATGTTTTATACTCGTTGGAAAGGTCGTTCGATTACCTAACCATCGGTGGGTCGGATGATGGATCCGGACATTGTTTACATGCATTTAAGTGAGATCCGGCTACAAAAAAAGTACATAAATATCACTTAAGTGGTCAAAACTCGAGACAGGGTTGCCAGATTTTCAATGTTTTGGACTCGTTGGAAAGGTCTTTCGATTACCTAACCAACGGTGGGTCGGATAATGGATCCGGACATTGTTTACATGCATTTAAGTGAGATCCGGATACAAAAAAGGAAGTAAATATCATTTAAGTGGTCAGAACTCGAGACAGGATTGCCAGATCTTCAATATTTTGTACTCGTTGGAAAGTTCTTTCGATTACCTTACCGACGATGGGTCGGATGGTGGATCCGGACATTGTTTACATACATTTAAGTGAGATCCGGCTACAAAAAAGTACATAAATATCAGGACTGGTTTAGTGGGTCGGGAAAATCCTTTTTCCCAACCCCACACTACCTGAGAAATTAATTCTCAGGTGTCTGGTAGCAGATTCCGACCTTGTAAAAAACACACATACTCACACATACACACACATACACACACTTACACACACATATACACACACACATAAACATACACACAGACATTTGTTCAGTTTTCGATTCTGAGTCGATATGGTGTCGATCAAGGTGGGTTTTCGAGCTTTAAATAAAAAGTTAAATTTTAGAACAGGATTATAGCCTTACCTCAGTGAGGAAGGCAAAACGTTACTTAATCCACCGTTAGGTGGTTGGTGCCTTCCGCACATTTAGACGGTAATGCTATCCAAAATATATACAAAAGGGCGGACCTTTCACTGTTCTACCAACTTGATTCATTATTCATACCATCAGATGGGGTAGTCAGATCTTCATAATTCAGATAGTTTCAACTTATGTGCTTATTACTTTTGATAGGGTTGTCAGATCTGCAATCTATTGAACTCGTTGAAAAGGTCTTTTAATTACCTATCCAACGACAAGTCGCATGATAGATCCGGACGAAATATATGAGACCCGGCCTCTAAATAACACTTAAAGTTAATAACTTTTGATAGGGTCGTCAGATCTTCAATCTTTTGAACTCGTTAAAAAGGTCTTTCGAATACCTTTCTAAAAATGTGTAACATGACGAGATTTCTTACAAAAACCACCCTTTTTACAATCTTCCGGACATTTGTTAAAATCGTTTTTGCCTTTCTTACTAAAGAAAGGTATAGGTTTTACTTTAAGCCAGGACGTCATTTCCAGCTTCGTAAATATGTCGATTCAGCATGAATTTTAAACCGAAAAATCGCTAAAAAATCACACTGCATCGATTTTCGACGCTCTATCGATTCACCTTGATAGAACTCGTCTATCTCGAACGCTCGATTTTTGAGATAATAAATTCCGTGGAGGTCGAGTGATGTTCGTATGTGGTAAAATTTTGCAAAATTTTGTGTCGCGCCGTTCTCAGCTCCCATAAATCCGATTTCGATTCTCCTAAATGCAGATGAAAGCTAGTGTGCTGAACCTGGGCGAGTTGCCGCGCAAATTTCGAAATATCCATCTGTTTTCGGATGCGGCCAGACTTTTCCAGAAAATACACAGTTTCCAAATGAAAATATGGTCCAATTGTTTCATTTTCATATCTTTTATTTATCTCAAAAATTGCATTTTTCGAGCTCTACAACCTCCCAAATTTTCATCCAGATTCATAATATGGTTCTGGAGTTAGAGCCGTTTGATTGACCTACCATAAGAAACAAAATCCCTAAAAAAAGGTAAAAGCCCACCTGGTGACCTTCGCCAACATTTTTCATTTCTGATTTTATTCGAAATTTCTTGCTACATTCATAGTACAGACCTGAGTCGGGCGGAGAAGAATACACCTAGTTGTCAGTGTCAGCCACTTGCGAACTGTCAGTGAGAGCCGCCTTCAATTTTTGTTACTGTTCTTATTTGGTTAGAGCAGTATTGTGTTTGAAGGAAAATAAATTTTAAAAAGTTTTTAAATTTGCAAATGTTTTTTTCAGACTGAGACAATTCATTAAATACAAAAGAGGCTAAAATAAAATAAAATAATTAACTTTATTTATTTGTCAATTTTTGCTAATTTTTGATAAGATTTAGTTGAAAATATGTATTCATGAGATATATTTCCAATATGACCATAAATCAATCAATGTTATGTCTTACATATATGTACTTAAACTAAGACTTATTTAGTTAGTAGTAGTTAGTCAATGTGTTTAAATATATAAATCGTTCAGTACAACCCGAGCTGTGGAGGAAGTGAAGCAAATTCTTTGAACGAAAATAGGAACAAAGAAGGAAAAACGGCGAGCTGGAGGTTGACATGAATAAAAAGGAAGCAGAACGATTTAATTTTTTTTTTTTTTTTGAAAAAAAAAATCATCGTAGGTAAAATTTGCCTAAAAATCAAGATCGTTCAATTTAACATTAGCCACCGTTTTTCAAACAATCGCTCTGCATAGCCGGCATCTCGGAAGAATGATCATGTCACAGCGAATTCACTTCACTTCCTCCACAGCTCGGGTTTTGCATTTTATTGCAACCAGAATGGAAAATGACAGAAAACAAAGTCCGGCAGTACCGGCGCTTAAGGCGCTGTAGTTTCCTGCGCTGTCGGGTGCGGTTCCGGATAAAAACAGAAGAATCGCCTTCGACAAGCAGGAAGCAGCAAACAAAATACTGGCCCCTCACGCCTTTGGAGTCACGAAGGAACAAGGCAAGGAGGTACTCTACAGTTCGGCTGAGCTGTGGAGGATCTTCAACGAGTTCAGCACCCAGCTAAAAAAAAAATCATTATTTTTTATGTAACTTTCATGATTTCTGGTCCTACCCTCGTCTCGGCACCGAAGAGGACCTAATAAAAATAAGTAATGAATAAAAAAAAATTGGCGGAGAAAGTTGCATCACATGAGTCATGCACGATCTTGAGCACTATTTTGAAATGTGCTGCAAGAAAATTTGTATTGTCAAGAAGGGCAGATGACGACTGACTGGAAATTTAAATGGGAAGAGAAATTATCTTGCACAAAAAAACAAAAAAAAAACAACAAGAAAATGAATAAGAATAAGAAGACCTCTTCGCTTCTCCCTCCCAGGTACAGACCATGACTGAGCATCTGAAACATATTCGACATCGATCGGCAATCCCGATCAATTTTTAGAACGATTTACTTTTTGCCTTTCTTACTAAAGAAAGGTATAGGTTTTACTTTAAGCCAGGACGTTATTTCCAGCTTCGTAAATATGTCGATTCAGCATGAATTTTAAACCGAAAAATCGCTAAAAAATCACACTGCATCGATTTTCGACGCTCTATCGATTCACCTTGATAGAACTCGTCTATCTCGAACGCTCGATTTTTGAGATAATAAATTCCGTGGAGGTCGAGTGATGTTCGTATGTGGTAAAATTTTGCCAAATTTTGTGTCGCGCCGTTCTCAGCTCCCATAAATCCGATTTCGATTCTCCTAAATGCAGATGAAAGCTAGTGTGCTGAACCTGGGCGAGTTGCCGCGCAAATTTCGAAATATCCATCTGTTTTCGGATGCGGCCAGACTTTTCCAGAAAATACACAGTTTCCAAATGAAAATATGGTCCAATTGTTTCATTTTCATATCTTTTATTTATCTCAAAATTGCATTTTCGAGCTCTACAACCTCCCAAATTTTCATCCAGATTCATAATATGGTTCTGGAGTTAGAGCCGTTTGATTGACCTACCATAAGAAACAAAATCCCTAAAAAGGTAAAAGCCCACCTGGTGACCTTCGCCAACATTTTTCATTTCTGATTTTATTCGAAATTTCTTGCTACATTCATAGTACAGACCATGACTGAGCATCTGAAACATATTCGACATCGATCGGCAATCCCGATCAATTTTTAGAACGATTTACTTTTTGCCTTTCTTACTAAAGAAAGATATAGGTTTTACTTTAAGCCAGGACGTCATTTCCAGCTTCGTAAATATGTCGATTCAGCATGAATTTTAAACCGAAAAATCGCTAAAAAAAATCACACTGCATCGATTTTCGACGCTCTATCGATTCACCTTGATAGAACTCGTCTATCTCGAACGCTCGATTTTTGAGATAATAAATTCCGTGGAGGTCGAGTGATGTTCGTATGTGGTAAAATTTTGCAAAATTTTGTGTCGCGCCGTTCTCAGCTCCCATAAATCCGATTTCGATTCTCCTAAATGCAGATGAAAGCTAGTGTGCTGAACCTGGGCGAGTTGCCGCGCAAATTTCGAAATATCCATCTGTTTTCGGATGCGGCTAGACTTTTCCAGAAAATACACAGTTTCCAAATGAAAATATGGTCCAATTGTTTCATTTTCATATCTTTTATTTATCTCAAAAATTGCATTTTTTGAGCTCTACAACCTCCCAAATTTTCATCCAGATTCATAATATGGTTCTGGAGTTAGAGCCGTTTGATTGACCTACCATAAGAAACAAAATCCCTAAAAAAAGGTAAAAGCCCACCTGGTGACCTTCGCCAACATTTTTCATTTCTGATTTTATTCGAAATTTTTTGCTACATTCATAGTACAGACCATGACTGAGCATCTGAAACATATTCGACATCGATCGGCAATCCCAATCAATTTTTAGAACGATTTACTTTTTGCCTTTCTTACTAAAGAAAGGTATAGGTTTTACTTTAAGCCAGGACGTCATTTCCAGCTTCGTAAATATGTCGATTCAGCATGAATTTTACACCGAAAAATCGCTAAAAAATCACACTGCATCGATTTTCGACGCTTCGTCGCCAATTCGACAAGTTGTCAAGTTGAGCTTCGAATACTGGCGCGAGAATGCTGGCGCATATGTTTCGGCTCGACTTATACTCGTTCATAGTAGCTTGTCTACCGATGTTTCCTTCAACATGTAAGATATCGTAGCTTTTCGGTTTCTTTTGCTCTGTCCGTTTTTGCATAACTGTCCAATGTTGATGCAAAAACTTTTTTGACATAGGACATTCATCCGGGCACAATCAATTTGTTTCCCGTGTGCTCCTAAAATCGCCTTTAAGTAGGCTTCATTTGTCGTGTTGTTTTATTTAACAGAGTTCATTGGATTCCAATAGGAGCTTTCGAAGCTTCTAAGCTTTATATCGTTTTCAAAGTTTTCAATGCTCGCGACGCCAATGGCTATCTACCTAAGGTATTGCGATTGAGTGTGTAGTGGTGCGGTTGTAAAAATATCTATCTCTGACTCTCTCACTTTCGTAGACGCTTCTCACTGTGCGGTTAACTCGGTTTTGCTTTGCGCCTGCTTTGTTCGGTTTTTGGGCTCGTAAACCAAAACCGCGGTGTGTGTCGTCACTTGCGCATTGGAAGCTAAGAATTTGTACGATTAAAAATATTCGATAGGTGAAAATTGCGTTTTCAATTTCTTTTAGAAAACACATCATTAATAATACCTTGCTTTCATCATAAGATTTTTGATTTTTGTGAATTGAGAGAAGTTATATTCTTTAGTAAGAAAGGCTCTATCTCACCCCTGGTGGGATTAAATCGGGTTTTTAGCATATCTTTTGAAGTACTTAACTAAACTTTATCATTTATACATATATAAATATACATTTTTATGCATGTTTTTTTTTGTGAAACACAAATATGATAAAATTATCACCAAAAAATGGGATCTAAGGGGTCTCCGAGCAAAAATTTACAATCAAAAAATTCACTAAAAGTAAAAGTATCTATTTAATATGTTAAACTGCCTTACCCAAAGTCTCAAATGTCCCTTACAAGCTGCAGGTCGAACCGAGTTGATATCTGGATGGAACAGTTTTTTTTTTAGTTTGAAAATTATGCTATTTTTTCACTAAAATGCCAGATGCTAGTTTTATATGTACAAACAACCCCTGAAACTTTCAGGCAGATTGGTATGGTCGATGCGAGATGGGTATGCTTTGCTCGTGGACTTGCTGAAGAATTTCGTTTTTCGAGTGATTTTTTAGCCTTTCCTCAGTAAGGTGAGGAAGGCAAAATTAACATAATACACAGGTCTCTCGATAACCTAACCAACGAAATGTCGGATGGTGGTTCCTGACTAAGTAACCTGTGTGGTACGAGCTCTGTCGCCGTTATCACACCAGCTTAAACTGTCAAAATTGTACCAGCATTTCAAGGCTTTCAACGCTCATGGTATGGCAGATTTTCAAATCAAAGTTTTTTTTCTAAGTTTTTTTTTTATTTTATTAGCTTTTAAGGCTTTTAATGAATTTTTATACTTATAAATTGAAAGTTGACAGATTTGTTTATGTCAAGCTTCGTGTGTGTAGGGGAGAGTGGGGAGACTTGATCCCCTTTTTTGTATCGCACATAACTCTGTCAATTTCTCACAAAACTATGATCTTTTTGCATGAATTGAAAGCTTAAACATTCAACTATGTTTGGCTGATAAGGGTATTTCATCAGATGAACTCTTCGAATCATGCCAAGCGTTTTAAAAAAAAATATTTTGAACCGGCATTTTCAAAATGTTGGGGGTAATTTGATCCCCTTACCACATTTTGAAGAAATCTTAAGCAAAATGTTTCTTATTAATCCAAACTTTTAATTTTCTATAAGATACAGCAATTTCACATTAAACCTGTACGTTTGTGTTCAAAAAATAACAAGTTTAGCATGTAAAATATTTAAAAACTTAAAATTTTCTTTTTTAGACCAAAATTGAGCATGTTTACAAAAGCTGGTAATTTGTGTTTACAAAACTTTTGAAAAATAGTTCAAACTGCAGTTAGTTATGTACAACTATACTGAAGGAAACTATGTACGAAACCCCAGCCAAATTATTTAATCTTGAGGCTGATTCCAGTGACTGTAAAAATGCAGGGATCAAGTCTCCCTAAACGCACTTTTTTAAACAATTGATTGTAAAAATAGTATGACGATAAATTTAACGTCAAATGCGTAAGGGTTTTGGAGTTGATATGTTTATCAAACAATTCATGTATAAAAATTATTTTTTTGAATAATTTTTGAATGTTTTCTATACATATAAAAACAAAGAAAAAGATCTCTTGGAAGTTTTTTGCAGCTCGTTTTAGAAAAATGTGTGTAACTCAATCTAAACATTTTTTATTTTTTTCTTTGTTTTCTACAATGAGTTTTAGTCAATTTCGCACAACTTTCTAGAACAAAGCTAATTGTTTTACTCACATGCTGACGAGATACAGGCTTGGGATCAAGTCTCCCCGGGGATCAAGTCTCCCCACTCTCCCCTACCGGGTTCGAGTATGCTTTGAGCTATTTCGTTAGACAATTTTAAACCGATCAAAGAAATTGTTTGAAAAAATCGTTGTTTTGTGAGTTATTTTTATTATGTTTACTCTTTTGTGATTTATAAATCAAATCTGGATTTGTTTCAGATTCTTGATGGCCGCAATCTGCGTTAAATTTGACGTTAAACGTGGTTTTAATTTTGCGAAATTTAATCAGTTGTAAATGGTGGAGCAAAAGAACAACTGTGTGAAAACATTTAAGAATGATCATAAAAAAGCTCATAGGGAATAATTTCAGCCCCTTTAAAAACATTTAAAAAAAAAATATGATAAAATTTACATGATATCACTTTAATATCTGGCATACCATAATTTTCTATGTATCTTGACCATAGCTCACAGCACGTACGACCTGAGTTAGTAACCATACAGATGAGTGAGATCCGGCTTCAAAAAACTACATAAATATCTTGAATTTTTTAGGTCCTACATTTACAAAAGTTATTAATATCACTTAAGTGGTCATATGTACCATGTGACAGAGTTACAAGATCTTCAACCTTTTAGACTTGTTGTAAAGGACTTTCAACTACGCTTCCAAAGATTTACAACATGATGGCATATGAGACGATGTCCGGTCACTTATCTAACTCCCCGATAGATGCAGAATTACATTGCTATTCATATAATTTGAAGTATCGTCAACTGGGGCGAATCGGTATTGCTGCTTAAACCTTTTTTCTGCAAAATATTTGGATATTTTCGACTGGTTAAAAATAGAACAGACACAGAACAACAAAAATAGTAATAGGGTCATACAAATTTCGGCATTTTTTATGACCCAATTTCACCCCCCAGACCCAATGTCACCTCTGATGACAAAACTGCTGTCCCTAGTCAGATTGCAGTCCCGACGGTACTGATTTGGTGATTCTTTGTCTGTTCTAATCAAAAATATCAAAATATTGTGCAAAAACTTGGCTATATAAGAAGTCGAATGCAATCAGTTTGGTTTAAATCGCTTCAGCCATAGCTGTTTAAACTAAGTGACATTATCACCTAAACTCCCAAGCTCAAAAAAGGGGAATTTGTAAGGAAAGTGCACATAGTGTGATGAAACATCTAAACAATTCAATGTTGACAGAAACCTAGAACTACGTTTCGTTCAGAAACTCATGCCAAACATTTTGCTACAAAAAGCTCAAGAAAAGATGATTTCTATAAAAAGTACTATAACACCTACTATTACAAAAATAAAAAAAAAGGTGCAAAAAAAGTTTGTAAACCTTTTGAAAAATTAACATAAATAAAGTTATTTGTTGACAAATCACCATAAATCCAGTCTCCCAACTCCAAATAGGCATCTTTGACTGATTAAAAAAAATATTTGGATTGAATATAAAGTTTGCTTACTACTTAGTATCAAAGTTTATATAACTCTGCAAATTCTATATCAAACTTATTTAAACTCAATTTTGCAAACTTTTAATTTAACTAAATGTCAATATATTACCATAGACACCGTTTTAGGGGTCTTTGTATCGAATTTCGTAACAACCCAGAATTACGTCGTCAGAAAATCCGACGGCATTCGAACCAGTCTACGATTCACAAATCAACGTTTGTGGCATCGGAAAGAGCATAAAATTTCCGATCTTTTGATACCCAAACATCTAGGTGTTTTATAAAACCCACGTTTTAAAATACCTGAGCAAAAAGTAAGTTTTATCCACGAGAACAATTCGTTCGGATGCCTGCAGATTTTCCGACGACGTAATTTTTGGTGTGGTTTTACAGACGAGTTTTAATCCCTGTGTTGCTTTTAGGAGGATGGCAGCAACCATCTTCTGGTGGATTAAGGTCGTAGAAGGTGTCCTTTTCTCTTGGGGCAATTTCTGTCAATGATGGTTCTGAATTCAGGGTCCAGAAATAGTAAATTGAAATGAAAAAATAATCACTATATGTGAAATGCTTCTACAAACAACACAAAGAAAGCCATTTTTTGATTGATACATTCTGAATCAAGATTTGAATGTTTTTCTAAAACAAACATGGCCGCCAAATGGCCGATCTGGAATGATGCCTTCCAGAGCCTTAAGTAACGTTTTTTTCTTATTTTACTGAGTGGTGGGGATCATGTCTCTAACTCGTTATCACCATTTGAAAATGTTACAGGACAATTTAAAAAAAATGTTAAAAGATGATGACTTTTTTTCTAAAATTATTTTTATTAGGTCCTTTTCAGTACTGGGACCTGGTTAGGACCGAGTCGGCTTTTGTAATTACATTTTTTTTAAAAGCTAAGAGTAATTACAGAGGATCTTGTGTGAAAATGTTATTGGGAGGGGAGCCGATTACCCGCGGCCTACTCGGGGTAACGAAGGACCTTTAAGCTAAGAACAAGATTGTCCGTTTGACGCAGACGCAAACGCAGAATTTTGCGCCAGTTCGATTTTTCCATGATCTGTCAGTCGAACATTCTACAGGGGTTGCTTTGTTCAATGTTCGATGATAGGCAGGCTATGATGACAGGCGCAAATTTTTGCGTTTGCGTCTGGGCCGAACGGACAAACTTGTTCTTAGCTTTAAAGATGTTCAATGAAACTAAACAGGTGCTCACCCTACACTATCCATATGTTGTCACGTGCTAGTAAATAGAAAAAGAGCGCGCGCGTGGACAAAACACCCTCCTTTAAATGGTTTCGATTCCCATCCTGCCGTTCGTCCGTTGTGATCAGCCAGGCGGAAATCATGTGTAAATATCGAATATGAAGAAGAAAGAGCAAAAGAGGAGCCCTAGGAATAAAAATGCAACAATACGGCTGGCTGAGTCCCTTTTCAACAAACAGGATGTTAGGCAGCATATGTCGCAACTGAACGGTGGAAAGTTGGAAATGTGACGGTTTAAAATTCACCTGCCGATCTGAAACGAGGTGAATCTTTATGTTTTGAAAAAAAAAACTGCTTGTTGTTACTAACAAGTAACTGTATTACATTAAAAGTAAAAAAAAAGATACACCGTAAGCTTGCACTATATTGTGAAGGTGTCGAGTGTCGTTAAGCTTACAATCAAACTCACTGCGACCTTGGCTGACGATAATCTCATTACAGAAGCGCATTCATTTCTATTTTCTATTGGATGAGCCGCTTGCATGCACCAGTGACACTGTGACCAACATTTTCTTTTCGTTTTATAACCTGCCTGGCAACCTTCTTGAGCCGGTATGACAAATATCCAGCTCTCTTGGATTGACAACTCTTTTATAACCTGTACGATAGTTAGCACAGGCTTTTAAATGACATAATTGACCCCAGAAAGAGAGCGATAGAGTCATTTACTGTGATTTTACCATCCTCTGAACAACCGCTTCCAGCTTTTTTTTTAACATGCAACTGCACAAGATTTTTTCTCGTTCCTCACTTATGTAGAGAACGTAGCCCTTACTCAAGAGCTAACGGTTTAACTTCTGTCGACTTCACCATTATAGATGAGGCGCTTGCTCTGCGTTTTATTTACTTGGTTTTTTATTTTGTATTTTTAATTTCATACATGTTTAACAATACATTTTCGACTAATAAGAGTTTTGTTTTCAAATAAACGGTAGAATTTATGAATTGTTATTCATATTGATACCAATGGAAAAGAAAAGCGGAGCAAAAAACAAGCTGAGCATATTTAGATTATTTAGTCTCTCCAGCTGCATGCTTCGTTTGACCCAATATCTAGGTGATGTATGATTAGACCAGGCCAGGGCTTAGATCATTTGGGTTAATTTTCATGCGAGAAAGAGAGAGGGTGAAAAAGAAGACTTTATCAAAACGAACAAACGGCATAAATACTGAAGATCGCCGTTCATCCGACTTGTTGAACTGTTTAGCGCGAACTCTTCCAAAGTGTCAGTAAGTGAGTAAGCTAATCCAAAATTCATCCGCGGACTCACGTTCCAACCATCAACACCCGGGTAAACTCGGGATGGATGGAAGAAAATGAAACAATTTAGAGCATCTATATCCGGTGAGACCAGGTTGAAAACGGCAGGTCCGCATAAAGGCAAATGTCCATTGTTTGATGCGCTCGAAAAGTCTTAATGGTGTGAACTTTTTCCCAGCTTTCCTCGGTTTTAATTTTCATCGGGAATGTTGGCAGGTTTATAATGTAAACTGAAAACAGTGGATTCTAAGAGCTTGTTTTATTTGAAAAGTAGACAACATTGTGTTTCAAGTTTGAAATGTTCATAGATATTGCCATTACAGAGACAAATGTCGCAAGCCAATCTATTAAGTCAATTTTTTTGTAAGATATATATATTAGGGTGGGTCATTTTTCCGAAAGTGCTTGGATCCGGCTGAAATAAGGGCCATCTTGTTGGGGGTACCCATAGGGACTCTCATATCAAATTTGAGCTCATTTGGTTGAAAACTGGCTTGTCGCTCGGGGGTTAAAGTTTACATGGAAATTACTATGGAAAACGCGTACTTTAACTTCAAACGCTCCTACAAGCTTTGCGACAAACTTTAGACCACACTTACACTAGGTAGCCGAGTCGGGGTGGTCCAAGGAACATTTTTCTCTAAGGGTTCATGGTCATCCGTTCAACCCTCAGTTTGCGCAAAGCTGAAACATCCGGCGACGCCGGAATTCTTCAAAATCTCTGTTTTAACTGTCTACGCATGCTAAGAAACTGTGAATAAATAAGAAACACGACGCCAAACGTCATCGTCGGCTATAGGAGATTGTGACGGCTCGCCTCACCGGAACGTCGAGTTTGATATCGCAGCGGTTTCCGGAGATTTCCAGCGTTGGATATTTGCTGATTGTGAGGTGACCGAAGAAAATACCAGCAGTTTGTGACCGTGCCATTTAGACACGTCCAGAATACGCTTGAAGTGATGGCATTAAAAAGTGTAAATTTCTGCTTTTTTTCTCGCCGCAGGGTCCCCCTCAAAGTTCACCTCATCAACAATGTGAACCAGACTAGTAGAAAAAACTGTCCCGCCCGTGAACACCTTCTCTGAATTCTTGCTCAACATAATGTAATGATTATGAAGTGCTTTCCGGACGTGGCCTGGAAGAAGGTGTCCAAAATGGCGACCCTGAATTAGTTCTATTTTTGTGAAATTGTGAAATCGAATAAAATACGCTGTTAAAGTAATTTTTGTACAATGGTTTTTACATTTCGTTCATAGATCGAGAAAAAGCGGTGAACGCGTTAGTTCTACCGCTTTACTCAATCCCAAGTTAGGGCCAACACAACTGGAGACAGTTTTTTTTTTAGATCGGCAATTTTCAACGCTCCATATAGATGGACAATATTGTACTGCAAGTTGTTTTTTCTAAGCAGCAATTGATGTAACGATCATAACTTCTAAAAAAAAAAACAAAAAGTTCCAGGAATTCTACAAAAGCACTTCAAAATAGCAATAGAATAGCAATTTGGAGCGTGGAAACTTTATTCTAGAGCTCTTTCAAATTCTTGTGAAGGTTTGAAGAGGATTTTATCCTGCCACTTTCCATTCTATAGAAAATCTCCTGTAACTATTTGTTAATTGAGATTCTAAGATAAGTGATCGAAGATTGGCCATTACACTAAAATCTGGTTTCACATCTTCAAATGACGCTTCTCTGATTTTCTCAAAACTTCCAAAATAAAACTAATCTGGGATCAAATGGCCCATTTACGATTTTTTTGAATTTTTCAATCTTTCATGAAATGCAACATATTTTGTAATTCGACCAGATGCAACAGGTCGCCAACAAGAGCCCGTGCTTGTTCTAGTTACTTCGCAACAAACTCTTTCCGTGCCATTGGACTCAGTCTGAATTGTACCGGAATGTCACCATAATAATAATTTGGGATTTTTTAAATACTCAGTTGTTCTTATTTGCAGCATTTTTTATTTAGAACCTTCAATTTTCTCTAACAATTTCACTATACAACATAAAAAGCTTGCAATCAGCAAATATCCAACGCTGGAAATCTCCGGAAACCGCTGCGATATCAAACTCGACGTTCCGGTGAGGCGAGCCGTCACAATCTCCTACAGCCGACGATGACGTTTGGCGTCGTGTTTCCTATTTATTCACAGTTTCTTAGCATGCGTTGACAGTTAAAACAGAGATTTTGAAGAATTCCGGCGTCGCCGGATGTTTCAGCTTTGCGCAAACTGAGGGTTGAACGGATGACCATGAACCCTTAGAGAAAAATGTTCCTTGGACCACCCCTGACACGGCTACCTAGTGTAAGTGTGGTCTAAAGTTTGTCGCAAAGCTTGTAGGAGCGTTTGAAGTTAAAGCACGCGTTTTCCATAGTAATTTCCATGTAAACTTGTTACATTTATGTGAATCACTTGTAAGAAATGTGTAGTTGTTACTCATTGTGCCTAAACATCGTCCGCGCAAGCTGCAGCAAAAACAAAAATGCCGATAGGGCACACGGCGATGACACTTGAAAGCGCTTCAGCTGCGAGAATTTTCTTGCGCTGTCAAACGATCGCAGCGTGAGAGCGAAAAGGAGAGGAACATCTACTTCCGCTGTGGCTCGTCGTGCAAATCGTCCTCTGCAGCGGCGAGGCGTCATTGCAAAACGAGTGGTCGACGGTGAAAGGTGCGTGCGTGCCGTCGCGAGCGAGACACGCGGAAAAGTGGTGCCGGTCCGTCGAAAAGCAGAACAACTAAAGTGGGCTCGAAGCCAAACCCGGAAGATCAAACGCGGCAAGGCGGAGCCCGGCGCAAAATTCCGCGACAAGAAACGTCTCCATCGCTCGAAGGTAAAAACCACCGCAAAGTCCCCAACTCGTGCTGATCTTGCTCGATTTCTCAACAGGCACGCCACGCAATCTCAAGATCTGTCCCACACTCGTCATTCAGCGCTTGGTCGGTCGCTGCTGAACGAATAAAAGGTAACACTTGATTGCTTTGCAACTGGTCCGTGCTAAAGAGCGTTCCCAACAGGTGCCAGTCTCGCCCGGAATCTGGCCAACACCGAACACCCCCCGTCGAGTTCAAGCACGTCAAGAAGACCCATCCGGAAGAGGAGCAAAGCGAAAAGACCCTCGCAGGAGGTAAGCGGGAACCTTGCGGATTGGTTGATTACGGGGATTTTAACGCGACGATGTTCTAGGGTCTTTTTTCGCACACGCTCAGCGCGCACAGGGCTCGACGGGCGTAACGAGGCGGTCCAGGATCAACTACGCCACACACCTGGAGCTGCGCCGCGGATCAGCAACCGTGCGGACGGATCGCGGACAGCCGATCGCCTTTGAGAACCCACGCGCTGGAGAAGTCCATGCGTACGCACGCACGGGGACCAGCACGACACGCCCAAGATTTGGGGAGATTTGGCATCGGGTTCGCGCATGAACGCGGCCACGCCGCGCGACTCAAGCACACAAGAGAAACATCAACACGCCAGCCAGGGAGAGACCACACACGCACCAGCGCGCTCGTGATTCGTCCACGCATCAGGCAGCACAGTCGCCGCGGCCGATTCGCCACAGCTGCGCGCCAACAAGAATCAGCGCGTGAAGCAACACATCTACGTTCGCGCGTCGGCATCCGGCGGCCTGTTGCTGCTCGCCGATACGCCTGGGACTGCAGAGAGTGAACAATTCGTGAGTGCTAGTTGTAAGTTTGGGGGTGCACCTACCAAGGACGCGAAGCGTCGAAGAACCCACGCGAAGCACAGGCAGGTTGAAAATTGTGAGGCGCAAAGCGCATGAGTCTGCTCGCGCGCGCCTGAGGGAACCGTGAGCGCACGAGGGGGCGCACGAGCGCATGTTAGGCACCGCGAGCGTATCGCAATTTTAGAATAAGCAAATTTCACACACTGATGTAATGTTGGGAAGAATAGAGTTGGGTTTTTGGATGTAATTTAGCTTTTGTTTCGCCTTTATTTGGTACCGCATTTGTTTTGAGCTTACGGAGTGTCGCCTCCCAGTTTATACCGTAACAAACTTTAACCCCCGAGCGACAAGCCAGTTTTCAACCAAATGAGCTCAAATTTGGTATGAGAGTCCCTATGGGTACCCCCAACAAGATTGTGAACTTCCGGTGGCCAATGAAAGAGCCGCCCGACGCGGGGAACACCGAACTTACCGGTTTGCTGGTTGGATGAAGAGTGACGAGCTGAGTTCAGCTGTCAACCGATCAAGTGTCAATGTCGACACAGAACCTTATGTCGACTCAGTTCAATATATTTCAGTGACGGGGACTTTCATGCAAGTTGTACCCTGCACATCCTCCCTCTACTCAAAAAAAAAAGGAAATGCAATCTACAAAACAACAGTTATTTTAACCCAATTTCCCTCCAAATTCTCTCAAAGTGTATTTACAAGTCGACATATTTCTTTAACACAAGCCGTTTTCTTAACACTGGGGGGCATGCCTAGCGAGAATCGTGTTTAAACTGTCATTCCAAAGTAAATAAAAACAAAACAAACAAACAATCATAATCTAGCAGGAGCTGTTTCTAGTGAGGCTTTTTTTCGAAAAAATAGAACAATTTCGAACCAATGTTTGTGTACGCTAGTTACATGCTGTAAAGTAGTTACCAGATATCAATGTAAATTATTAAAACTTGTGTATAAGTGCGTTCAACCGATTTATTGCCGTGTTTAAGGATAGATCGTAGCAATGATCTCATACTGAGCTGGCTTGGACCAACAGTGCGTAATCCTTAAGGTACGCTGGTGCCTTCCTTTCCCGTGTCTTCCGTGGTGCGGCGTTTGATGGTCCCGCGTGATCCGTTCCAGCGCTGTCACCGGCTTGATTCGAGTCAGACTTTCGCCATTCTGCCACCTTTCTTGTTTGCGAGACGTGCCGTTTCACCTCGCGGCCTTCTCCGTCGTTGAGCGTCAGATTGCCGTTCTGCTCCTGTATAACTGTATATTTCGTCGCTGCAAACCGAGGATCGCCCTTGCTGCGGGTTTGCCGCTCAACAATGACGGTGTCACCGGGTTTTACGCGACATTCGCGCGCACTTCTGCGCCTGTCCTCTCGAGCCTTTCCCTGGAGCTTAGCCGTGCGATCCCTCTCGTCCAGCAAATCCTCGTCGATGTCAACCTTTTCAAATTCAACCAAAGGGAGTCTGCGCCTAATTTTCCGGCCTGAGAAAACCTCTTCCGGTGGCAGTTTAGTTACACTGTGATAGGCTGCGTTGTGAGCGTCGACGGCCTTCTGTAGTTCCTCAGCGGCACTTATCATGCCCCTGTTGACAACTTTCATCTGACTCTCGGCCAAGCCGTTTTGCTGAGGGAATAACGGAGTAGAAAATATCGGTTTGATACCCCTCTGGGCGCAGTAAGCCTTGTATTCTGCACTGTTGAAGGGGGGGCCGTTGTCCGACTTGATATATTTGGGAAAGCCCTCCCGTTGAAATATGGCTTCCAGGACGTCCCTTGTCCTCTCGAGGCTGGTTGACTTCACAGGAACTGCGAATAGGTAGCGTGACCTGCAGTCCACAACTACAAGGATGTACACACCTCCAAACCTTGCGTATGGACCATTGAAGTCCACCGCGATCGATTCCCAAACAGCCTTCGGAGCAAACGCGCGCAGCATGGGTGTTGGTTTTTCAGGTTTACCGTTAACAGCACACGTGGAGCAGGACTCCACCCACTTTTCAGCGTCAGTGGCCATTCCTGGCCACCAAACCCGCTGTCGCAGTATGCTCTTTTGTTTCTCCGTTGCCGGATGACCAGCATGAGCCACTTCCAACGCTTTCTCTTGCAGTGCTTTGGGGATAACAACACACCCGGTCTTGATCAGCATGTTGTCTCTCGTCGACAAATCGTCCTGGACCAATTGGTACTGCCGTAGGTTGCCGGGCCAATCTCCTGAATCTAGAGCGCAGAAGACTTCTTGTAGCGTTGAATCATGTGACGTGGCCGTTTTGATGTCTTCTTCGCTCAGGAACGCGACCGCATTTGCCTCCAAAGAGGCAATCTCCCAGGGCTCGACTCGTCGTTGAATGGCATGTCCTCTCCTACGTACAAACGCGAGGGCGCGTCCGCGATGTTCTCGAATCCTCGGACGTATTCCGGCCGAATCTTGTATGGGCTTAAACGGAGTGCCCAGCCATCAGCGCGTGTTAACGCTCGCTTCGTACCCTCGCGAGTTCTGTTCAAGATAAATTCCACGCCTTTCGCATCCGTTCGGAGAATGAAATCTCTGCCAAGTAGGTAGTAGGAAAAGTTTTCCACCGCCCACACTGCGCCAAGAGCTTCACGCTGGTTCTGGGGGTACCTTCTCTCGGTGGGAGACAGGGACTTGGAGGCAAAGCTTATGATTCTTCGTGAGCCCCGAGCGTCTTCTTGTACCAACACTGCTCCCAGCGCAACCGGAGATGCGTCCGTGTACAAGATGGTTTTTTCGTCCTCGGAAAAGAACCCGAGAGTGGCACAGCTGTTCGTAATCTTGTCCTTGACCGCTTTGAAAGCAGTACTTTGTTGCGGTCCCCATGTCCAAACCTTGGAGGCTACCACGTCCCACAACGGACTTGTGATGTCGGCAAAACTCTGCACGTGCGGGCTTATGTACGAGGCCAATCCAAGGAAACTGCGCAGTTTCGACACGGTCGCTGGTTCTCGGAAGTTCTTGATGGATTTTATTTTTGTCTCTTCCACGTGGAATCCATTCTCGTCGAGTTCGTGGCCCAGGAACGTTATCCTAGTTCGATCATATTCGCATTTGTCCGTGTTAAGGGTCAGGTTGTTTTCTCTCAGGATACGAAGCACGCGGCTCACGATCTTACGAAGGTCCTCCAGGGTCTCGCAAAGACGAGAATGTCATCAATATAGACAATCGTGTTGGGTTCGTCCTTCATAATCCGTTCCATCTCCTGCTGGAAAGCCTCCGGGGCGCAGTTCACCCCGAACAAAAGTCTGGTAAACTGGTACATCCCATCCTCGGACATGAAAGTGGTCAGCTCGCGGGACGATCTGCACAGTTCCAGATGGTAGAACGCGCTCTTTAGGTCCAGCTTGGTGAAAAACTTCGCTTTGTGTAACTTCACCTTCATCTCCTCCAGCAAAGGCAGTCGATAGTACACCCTGTTGATCGCCCGGTTTGGGGCTTTCATGTTCACCACCAGTCTGAAGTCTCCTTTACCTTTGGCGACGGCGGACATTCCGCTGATCCACCTTGGAGCGGTTGTGACCCTTTCTATGATTCCTTGGGACTCCATTTCTCGCAGCCGCTGCCTTGCAGCTTCCCGGAAAGCCGCCGGCACGTTGAAGTAAGCATTTTTGACAGGGGAACAGATTTGTCGATACTAAACCGTACCTTGACCCCGGGCATTTTGGGGAACTCCGCCGCGACCGAGGGTTGGATGGAGTTGACTGCAGAATTCACTTGGAGAAGACCCATGTCGCTAGCAGTGGATCGGCCCAAAAGTGACCTCGCGCCTTCACACACCACGTAAAAGTTGGCGCGCACCACCGGAAAATCTATCCTGGGACCAGCTACGACCGCCTCGAAGGCGCTTTCTACCTTCATTGGCAAACGTGAGCCGTATGCCCGCAATTCTCTCTCGTCCTGATAGACCTTGGTAAACTGTACATGGCCCGCCTCAAATTCCCTTTTCAAGCGAATCCAGTCCTTTCCTCCGACCACGTTGACGTCCGCGCCGGAATCCACGAGGAACTGAATAGGGATCGATCCGCCTAGGCTACAATCCACGAGAACGTCTTGGAGAGATAGTGCGTTGATGTGCTGCTCAGCGTTGGCGCCGCTCGGCTTGGATCGTCTCTGCCGGCAAGCGACCGAAAAATGGCCTATCTCGTTGCACAGAAAACACAGTTTGTCCATCGCTGGACAATCTCTGGCCCCGTGGGCAAAGCCGAGGCATCGAGAACACTTCGCACGCCGTCCTCGTCCACGGTCATCATTACGGAAACGCTTCGGGGTCGCCTCGTCAAATCGACGCGTCGCTGGTTTGGTGGTGTTTTCCGGAGTGAACTTCCTCTTGCGGTCCTCGTCTTGAGTCCATTCTCGGTTGCGGCCCCTGTTTCTAGTCCATTCGCGCCCTCGTTCGCCGGTTTGAACCTGTTCGCGGTTGCGGTCACCGTCTTGAGGCCATTCGCGGTTGCGGTTTCTTCCCCGAGACCACTCGCGGCTGCGATCCCCGCCTCGAGCAAATTCACGATCACGCTCAGCATCTCGAGCCGAATCACGGCTACGGCCGCGGTGTTTCTCAACCGCGAAAATGCCTACTCTCTCCGGCACTTCAACTGCTTCGTACGCTTCGTCGTTTGTGGCCGCACTAACGATTTCGCTAATGCTCCGCTTGTATCGCCTAGCGTCTTTCACGATGTCCCTGTTCGCCAACCCCTTTAGGAACTGGGAACGGACGTGATAGTCCAAATTCTCCGCTGAGTAGCCGCAGAGCTTCGCCTTCTCCTTAATCCGGGCCAGAAACGAGATGGCCTTTTCAGATTTTTCCTGTTCCATCCTCGAGAAGTCATCTAGCTCTGAAGCCGGGTCCGTTAAAGCTCGCAGGTAGTCCACAATGTTGCTGGTGAAATTTTGGTAGCAGTCCGGAGAGTCTAGGGGCGGTTGGAGATCTGCCGCTTTGATGATGCCCTGCATCTCCTCGCCTACCGAGATCAGCAACAACTGCGATCGAATGATCGGATCCCTGGCATTGTTGAGATCGGCCGCCATCTCGAAGTTCCTGATGTAACGTTGCCACTGCTCGTACAACTTGTTGGCCGGGACGCCATCTGGGAACGGTTTTATATTGTCCCAGCGCACACTACGCGGGGCGGTATCTGACGAGCTGGCGACCGGTTCCGGGACGACGCAAGTGCGGACAGCGACTGAAGGATCGGCATGGACTGGCGCCATTGGAGTTGTTGCAGCAATCGGAGGTGGATTGCCGGTTTGGACAGCGGTGGGAGGATCAGCGCCGGGAGGATCAGCGGCGGGGGGGTCAGCGGGGATCGGGATCATTGGTGTGTTGGCGAAGAAATCCAGCTTCTCGTTTAGTTTTACCAGGAAATCCTCAAGCTGTTGGACTCGGTAACCGATGTTCTTCGGCTTCGCCCTCCACCGCGTTTGGGCTTCGTGGCGTCCTCATCGCAGCTTCCGCTTGAGTACCCTGAGTGTTCTTCGTCGGATGCGCCGCGGCTCGGTGCGTAAGAATCGAAAACCTCCAAGTCGTCCCCGGAGTCGACATCGCCCTCACGGTCCTCCACGCCAGCACCAGCATCTGCATCACTAGCGAACTCGTGTTCGCTGCCTTCGCGGCCGATTTCACCGCTGTTGTTCCCGCGGTTGACACCGTCGTCGTCGCACGGAGGCGGGGCTCGTACATATCTCCCGATGCTTTCCATCGTTTCGCCTTTCTGCTATTTCTTCTGAAACAAAAATGGGACTTTGGTAAGCTCGGATTCTCGAGGATTTTGCAGAGTGGGTCCCCTCGTTTTGTTCAGTCAACATGGACATCTCGCCCCGTACAAATATCTCCCATTACTACAAATCTAGCAGACGAAAATTATTCGTAGAGACTTTCTCTCTCAAAATATTCTTGCGGACATCCTCTCTCGCCTTGACCGTGCGGACATCCCATCTCGCCTCCGCAGTGCGGATAACAATAATCTCGTGTAGGCTTTCCATTCCCATTTGATCATGCGGACATCCCATCTCGCTTTATTCGTGCAGGCTTGCTTCATCTCACTTCCGCCGTGCGGTATCAATCTTTCTTTAGTCAAGTAGGCGTTTTGTCTTGTTTTGATCGTGCGGACATCCCATCTCGCTTCCGCCGCGCGGATTCCTCCCGAACTAGGTCGTGCATGTTTCGTTTCATCTCGAATTAATCGTGCGGACATCCCATCTCGCTTCCGCCGCGCGGATTCCTCCCGAACTAGGGCATGTTTTGTTTCATCTTGAATTGATCGTGCGGACATCCCATCTCGCTTCCGCCGCGCGGATTCCTCCCGAACTAGGGCATGTTTTGTTTCATCTTGAATTGATCGTGCGGACATCCCATCTCGCTTCCGCCGCGCGGATTCTTCCCGAACTAGGTCGTGCAAGTTTCGTTTCATCTCGAATTGAACGTGCGGACATCCCATCTCGCTTCCGCCGTGCGGATTCCTCCTGAATTAGTTCGTGCGTGTTTCGTTTCATCTCGAATTGATCTTGCGGACATCCCATCTCGCTTCCGCCGCGCGGATTCCTCCCAAACTAGGTCGGGCATGTTTCGTTTCATCTCGAATTGATCGTGCGGACATCCCATCTCGCTTCCGCCGCGCGGATTCCTCCTGAATTAGTTCGTGCGTGTTTCGTTTCATCTCGAATTGATCGTGCGGACATCCCATCTCGCTTCCGCTGCGCGGATTCCTCCTGAACTAGTTCGTGCGTGTTTCGTTTCATCTCGAATTGATCGAGCGGACATCCCATCTCGCTTCCGCTTTGCGGATACCCCTTCCTTAAACCCTGCAGAAAACAGTTCATAGCAAGAACCGTCTCTCTCTGAAAAAGTCGCGGCTCATTTCTCTGGGGAAAAAGCGGCTCTTGTGGCCGGTAGTTAGCGATATGAACCTTTACACACAAATAACGTGTGCGCGTGGCTACGGGCTCTTCCGTCTTGACCAAGGAACCGCCGATGCGGCCAAGAATCTGCGACGATGAGAAGCACATCATAATCTGAGCACGCACTGGTCAAGAATTTGTTTGCGGAAGCCGTTGATGAGTTGGACGATGAGGAAAAGGATTGTTGACATGAGGTGCTTTCCGGAAGACGTTCCGGCCCAACCACATGCTTCTGACTCGTTATCAACGCGCGGAGCGTTGGGCGAAAAAATAGAACATTTCCAATATCGGCGACCAGAGGAAAGCAGAAGTCGGAAGTCAGAATGAAAACGCGAGAATTTACAGTTAAGACTAACTAACGTTTATTTGTTGTAAAACACGACTGATCGAGTTGATCGCTAAACTGGTTATAAGGACGATCGACGAGTCGTCAAAGAAGGAGAGCTCGTCGTCGTCGTCATCGTGGTTGCCAGAAGGGCCTAGGATGTGCGCAGACTTGATGTGGACAGCGCAGATTTCCACACTCCTCCTCGATGGACAGCAGCAACGCCTACGCCAGCAGCCCGAGCGTTCCGCAGAACTGCCCAAGCTTCAACGGTCCCAGGGGCTTGGTGAAGAGATCGGCTACCAACCGGTTCGTCGGACAGTACTCCAACGCAATCTGCTTCGTGACGCACAGTTGCTGACGGCTTGCCCACGAGATTGCTCCTCCTCCAAAGGTGAAAACAAAGCCGGACGTTGAGCGTCTGTTTCCTGGGTCGCCGGCCCAGTCTGCTTCCGAGTGCCCAACAAGTGCTTCCCCAGGCTCACCGCCCAGTCGAAGATAGTACTCCCTCGTCGCTTTTAGATACCGGAGCACACGTTTTGCCGCGGTCCAGTCGGCTTCATTGGGCGCGCTGAACTTGCGCCCAAGAATTGCCGCACCGACCGCAATGTCCGGTCTAGCAGTACAGGCGATGTACATCAGTCCACCTACCAAGCTCCGGTACTTCGTCTGGTCTCCAAAGGGCGTACTCGGTTCTTCGGCTTTGAGGTACCCGGGGTCCATGGGTGACTTCGTGGTTTTCGCTTGCTCCATCCCAAACTTCGTGAGCAATTTGTCAATGTGGTTCTTCACCCGCACCTTGTAGCACCCGTCGTCGCGTTTCACCTCCATGCCCAGGAAGTGCTTGGCACTCCCCAAGTTGGTCAGCTCGAACTCTCTCTGTAGGCACCGGAAGATCCGGTCGATGTCAGCCTCCGCGTCGAGCCAACGAGCAAGTCGTCGACGTAAACAAGCAGCAACACAGTTGTTCCGCCTTGCTGCATCCGGTACAAACATGGATCTGCGTCCGCGGCCTTGAACCCCAGCTTCGTCAGCACTTCGTAGAGTTTCCGGTTCCAGCACCGAGCGGATTGGCGCAAACCGTAAATGCTGCGCCGAAGTCTGCACACGAGCTCCTCCTTTCCCAGCGCTGTACGGCCGGGCAGTGCTGCCAACTCCTGCATCGCCTTCCGCCACTCGGGTATCTTCATGGCTTCCTTGTAGTTCTCCGGATCTTCGAACGCACACGATGCCACGTCGACCTCGTACTCGTCAAGATGTTTCGGCAGCTGGATGTACTGCTTCGATCGACCACCGTCGGCGCCGTCCGCGCCGCCGGTTGGTGGAACTGCGTCTTGAAGATCACTCACTGTTTCGTTCTCTTCATTTTCTTCTTCAGGCACTTCTTCCAGCTTTTCCCCACACGGCAGCAGCTCGATCTCCATCTCAGCAGCGGGCGTTTCCGCGGCTGGTCGTTCCGCGGCAGGCGGTCCCGCCACTGTTTCTCTGACGGCGGGCGGCCCCACGGCAGGCGGCCCCGCGGCTGGCAACTCCACTTGAGAACTCCTGTTGCTCAACTCGATGAACTTGGCGTCGCACTTTCTCAATTCTTTGCTGTCGAATCCGTTACCTCCGTCCAAACGGTTGATCTGCATCTTCCGGCAGGTCCGGTTCTCCGTCCACCGTACCTTGATCCTGTCCACGGCCTCCGATGTGCATCGACTGACGTCGTCGATGAGGTGCATGACGTAACGCTTGACAGTTTGTGTTGACATTTGTATCGGGCCGCACAAGTCTGTACGCACGATGTCCAAAATCTGCGTTGATTTTCTCTCAGTCACTGGCGGGAAGGGGGCTCTTGCAGATTTCCCCTCCAGACAACACTCGCAAACGGATCGAATTCCACAGTCACGCACTTTCATCCCGGTGGCCAGCTGTTCATTGTTGATACGTTCGGCAGCTGCCAAGTCACGATGGCCCAGCCGCCGGTGCCATAGGTGTTGGCAACTCTCCGTGTGCTGCCCTGCGGATGCTTCTGCCAGGCACAGGAAGTACATCCCGCCGCGACGATCTCCGGTTGCCTCCACACGCCCGCTGGGGTCCGAAATCTGGCAGCCGACGTCGTCGAAGAACACTTTGAGGCCGTTGTGCGCCAGCTTGGACACGGATATCAAGTTCGTTGACAAGCCGGGCACAAACTTAACCTCTTTCACCTCTATTTTCACCACATCTTCTTCGCCGTCTAGGCCAAACAACACAACACTGCCTTCACCTAGAATTTGCGTCTTCTTCCCGTCGGCGAGCGTGATCCAGCCGCCGGCAAACTCGGAGCGAGGTGAAAATCGACCGATCGCTCGTCATGTGTGCACTCGCGCCGCTATCGATCACCCAGCCAGCCCTTTCGTCACCGGGGTCACCGGCCGTGAACGCGACCGCTTTTGCGTCACTGTGAGCCGCCTTGGCTCTGCCGTTTTCTTCTTTCTTCGCTGGCGTGACACTTCTTCTTCTGCCCAATCGACAATTGCGGATCAAATGTCCGGGCTTCTTGCACTGGTAGCACACTTTTTCATACTGCTCGGCCGACCGCATGGCCTTTTCCACTTTCAGCTCACCGCCGCCATCGCGCTCCTGCCGACGATGGTACTCGTCCGACAGCTTGGACTTGACCGTGTCCAGCGTCAGGTCCTTGTCCGACTGCAGGTCCAGCGCCGCTACCAGGTGGTCAAAAGATGACGGCAGACTGCGGAGCAGCATGCACACCCGGACATCGCTGGCCAGGTCCATGCCAGCTTCTTGTAAACGATCGAACAAATCGTCCAACTCCAACACGTGCTGTTCGAGGTCACCGCGTTCGGTGAGGTTCGTCGAACATAACCTCTTCAAAAGGCTTACTCGAAACGACCGAGTCGTTTTCAGGTGGTACGATTTCAGCTTGTCGTACACTTCCTTCGCGTGGGTGCTGCCCTTCACGATCGGGAACTGGTTGTCCTCAATTAACAGCAGGATCGTTGACCGCGCCTTCCGGTCCTGTGCGACCCACTCCGGCTTCCGGGCGTCCCCGACCGGGATGGCGTCCGTCACGACGGACCACATGTCTTCGCGGGAAAGCAGCGCTTCGATCCGGATGTTCCAGGTTTGCCAGTTCCGGCCATTCAGTTTCTGGATGGCGAACTTTTCCGCCATTTTGTTCACTTCCGGTACGGAACACAAAGGCACAGACAAACAATAGTCTCTAAAAAAACTTCTTCCACTGCGGGAACAAAGAAAACCACGCGGTTTTTCTTTTTACAACCGAACCTTCTATTCCGACTCTGCTGGGCCCATAACCTATCGGCGACCAGAGGAAAGCAGAAGTCGGAAGTCAGAATGAAAACGCGAGAATTTACAGTTAAGACTAACTAACGTTTATTTGTTGTAAAACACGACTGATCGAGTTGATCGCTAAACTGGTTATAAGGACGATCGACGAGTCGTCAAAGAAGGAGAGCTCGTCGTCGTCGTCATCGTGGTTGCCAGAAGGGCCTAGGATGTGCGCAGACTTGATGTGGACAGCGCAGATTTCCACATCCAACACCTTGAGGACGTGTTAGACTATCACATACAAAACAGTGTTTGTTCAAAAGAAAATATCCAAAAGTCACACCCGTAAATTGTTCACAGTGGAAAGAAAAAATTGCGCACCACTCAGAACAAGATGGCGGTCGAAAGACAAAAGAAAACTCACGCCGCACAAACCCACCACAATTCCTCAAATCTAGGCACTTTCTGAGTACGCTCAGGCGACTCTTTCATTAGGTCGGAAATCGGCCAGGTCACCTCTTTTTCTTCATTTGCCACGAGGCAACATCCGGCAGGATCGCCAATGTGAACTTCCGGTGGCCAATGAAAGAGCCGCCCGACGCGGGGAACACCGAACTTACCGGTTTGCTGGTTGGATGAAGAGTGACGAGCTGAGTTCAGCTGTCAACCGATCAAGTGTCAATGTCGACACAGAACCTTATGTCGACTCAGTTCAATATATTTCAGTGACGGGGACTTTCATGCAAGTTGTACCCTGCACAAAGATGGCCCTTATTTCAGCCGGATCCAAGCACTTTCGAAAAAAATGACCCACCCTAATATATATATATGCATATACACAGCAAAAGCATGTACTATTGTATGAGAAAACGTGTACACAAAAAGCATGTAGAAAAGAAAAAAATAAATTTTGCATACCCCAAAACAAACAACAATCGGGTGAGAGTCATTATTTAGATTTCCAAGTCTGCGCCCCAACTATCTCGGCTATCTCATCGTATTGTAATTGTTGGTTTCAACGCCGATGTACCAGTAGGTTTCCCGTACGTCGTATACTGTATTAACTATATACGACAGTGTTTCTCCACTTTTTGCGTTCCATTCTCCCCTTGGCTGATTTTTAAAAACTTCATCACGCCCCCTCTCTTATTCGCACCTTTTTTGAAGTTATTGGTTTCAATGCCCAAATTTTTTTATGTTTACAGAAAGATTGCAATTTTCATAACAAATTAAAGTGTAAACTACGAAATAAGCTAAAGTACAGACAACGCAGGTTTGATTTTTAAAATACGCTGTGATTAACATTTGCTTTAAATTTTTTCAGAACGCAAATTTCACTTATTTCTAAAGATTAGTTCATTTTCAACACTTACATTTTTTGAATTTATTTGAATGAATTAAAGTCACAGAAATTTTTATTTCGAATATTTTGTCTTGAACTGCTAATATTTGGTTAAATATATTTCACAAAAAAAATCTCATGACAGTTTTATTAAATTTGTTTCTGTTTCACTAAACTGCTCTTATTTAATATGCAATTAAGTGTTCTGCTAATTCTCTGATCCATTAAAATATAATGTTTGGAATGTTTGTAAGAAGACATAAACTCACAAAAAATATTACTTGAAAATTACGTTTTTTTCTAAGCTTCAAGGTTGCAAAATTCACAGCAATTTTTATAAATAGTATTTCCAAAATGTAAAAAAATCAAAGACTATAAAATAATATTTGAAAAACCAACTTTTCCGATCGGAACCAGCGTATATGGCTAAAAAGCTCGTTAATAAAGACAAGTAACTAATCTAAACAACTTTTTTTTCTGGAGAACTGTCCAATTATTGATCGTGTCCAAAAAATACAAATGCCTGAGAAATATTGTTTCAATAGATGTCACATAAAATTTAGGAAAAAACTAATGTTGTTTTTATTATCAAAGAAACTGAAAGTTGCATAGAATTGTCAAATAATGATTTATGTTTAGTTTTTTGTAAATGCGTTTAAAGCCATTGAATTTCTATTGAATCCTCATTTCCCCCTAGAATGGCAAAATCCCCCCCCCCCCCTCCCCCAGGGGGGAAATCCTCACCGGTTGAGAAACACTGATATACCATATTTGGGGAACTTACAGCTACATCGGTGTTGATCCAGCTAATTTCACATCAGCGAGATAGCTGAGATGGTTGGGCCACGGACTTGGTAATCTTAATATGGCTCTCACAGATTGTTGGTTTTTTAACATAGATTTTTTTACTGTGTACGATATAAGGATTAGATTAAAAACGTTGTAACAGACTGTTACAAGGCTCGTTTTTTGTCAAAAAATCCGAACAGTTGGTAGCCTTAGGTATGACTAATAAACCACACCCAAATTGCGGTCGCATGATTGTGATGCATGGCGGCATGAAACTATATCAAATTCTGCATGAAATCTGTCCTCATGCATTTTTTGCGATATAGGAGTATGGCTTTTTTGCCCGTTACTGACAATTATCGACTGCTTTTGCTAATATTGCGAAAAAATCTTAACATAACAAGGATCGAAAAAGTAACTTTTTGGTTGATGATCCGAAACGCTACCACCGCGCCATGGACGTTAGATGAATTTGTTAGGGACAGAGCACCAACATATTTTTCTCTTTGAAGTGTTGCTCGGGGACGCGCCAGCATTATATGTGTTGGTGAGAACTGCAGATTGCTGACATGTTTACACACGGAAAAATTGATCCAATGTAACATTTTCTGCAGCAAATCCACTGTTGCAGATTCTGATATATATTTTTACTTTATAATTTTGAAATCCCAGATGGCGGCCAACATGGCGGCGATAACAGATTAAAAATGCAATTTTTAATTTAAAAGGCTATCAAACATTTAAATTTAACTAAAATGAGGTCGTAGAACTCGAATTAGATGTTAAAAGAAAAAAAAAACGGAAAAAATGTTTTTAATCATGACTTGATTATCCGAAGTCCCTAGTCTGCAATTAACAGAGCAGCGAGTCAGACGTGTGTCCCTCCAACACCAAATAGGGGAGTGTGGGGTAATTTGAACACCCTAAGGAAATAGCTCTGCCACGGGCTGTATGAATATTTTAAAGGAATGTGGATGACATCAGAGGATAAAAGAGACCATATTTGATGGAAAAATGTCATTCATTTCGATAAATTTTGAAGAAAACCTAATTTTTATCGCAAAAATTAAAAAGTGTCCAAATTACCCCCACATTTTTGTGTGGGGGTAATATGAACACCCCTATGGGGTAATTTGGACATGCCTTGTGGGGTAATTTGGACATACCTTGTGGGGTAATATGGACACCTTATGTGGGGTAATTTGGACACATGTTGATGAATAAGTTTAACATAACATTCCTTCCGCTCCCCAAAGGATAGCTTAGACCCGGCAAGGACCCCCTTATGCCCTGGGCTGTATTACACACTCATCAAAAGATGAAGACATGGTATCTCCCGTGTTGGATTATTGTTCCGGATGAGGGTCTAACACAACCAGACCAAACAGTGGGATAAGCGTTGTGGAGCCATCCGTGGATAGGGCGTCCTCAAATGCTTTTGCTAATGCTAATGCTAATTTTGATGAATAAGTTTAACATTTGATTTTTTGAGCATGTTTTTTAACCTTCAACCTGGTTTTGCAATTGGTTTATATTTTTAAGTGTTTTATTGTTCACAATATTTCATCAAAGGTTTAAATGATGATTTTGTGATAGAACTATAATTCAATAGAAAGATAACAAATAGTTCAATGTAGTATACATAATTTAATCATTCATTCTGTAATGATTTAAACATTGATTAGGCCCAAGTTTAGCTTTTAGTGATTATAGGTATCGTTTAGATTTATCTAAATCAATCTTTATTTCGAGCTAATTAACCTGAAACCATTCATTTTTTAATTTTACATTCCGTAGTCCTTCAAATTTAAATATTATTGTAAACCAGTATAGAAATAACCTAAACCATTCATTTTTTTATTTTACATTCCGTAGTCCTTCAAATTTAAATATTATTGTAAACCAGTATAGAAATTAAAAATGTCAAAGAAATTAATTTAAAAACAATCGACATTAGAGTCTAGTTGAACGCCAAATGTGCAGTAATCAGATTTTTATTCATTCAAATATTGAGGGGTCTATTCAAATAATAGGGTTTTTGTGAAAGTCTCATTGCTCACATTCCTTTTTGAGTGTTTTGTCATTTTAAATCCCTCTAAATTGAATTAAATCCCCTTTAAAAACTCAACCGACCATGAAAGTTACTTTTTTTTTTGACTTTCAGGTATGTCCAAATTACCCCACAAGCCATGTCCAAATTACCCCCATAGCATGTTCTATCAAAAATGGCAATTATTGATGATAAAAATGCACAATATTTTTACGTACATAACTCAGGCATCGTCCAAGCAACCCCATTAAACAAATATTGTCCACTATTTTGCTATAAAATCCCTACAAAACCTTATTTCCCAACCCTCAAATATTAGAACTTAAGGCAATGCCAACCAGCCTTTGGAAACTTTTACATATTATTACAAAATTACTTAACCTATTCCAATTTTTTTGGTTTGTCCATACTCCTAGGCCATTACTATAGTACTAGCCGTTATGAATCTTCAAGCAATTTCAATATGGCGACTTGTATCAGAAGAAAGTGAGGCATTTTCGCAAGTTCTCACTGTTCTGTGTTCTGCGTGCACGTCCGCAAATATCGACCACACACATACTAACACAAAGTGCCACCAAGAGGCAAAAGGTAGTTACGAATATTTTTGGCACTTTTGTCAAAAACTATGCGGTTTTGCAAAAACAAATAACAAAACCAACTTTTAAGTGTAGTTCGACTATCAAAATTGTAATGCGTTGCTGATTTGTTAGGATTTTTTTTTAAAATAAAAAGTTTTTTCCAGCACCCCTTTTGGGCGGACATTTCTGTTGTCACCTTTTGGTTCCTTGGATTAGCCATGGATAATTTCACAGTGTAATAAACAGGGCAGCTACCACCACGCGGCGCCACCGTTTTGATTGAGAAAATGATAGGGGAGAGTGGGGAGACCTGATCCCCTTTTTTTGTATCGCACATAACTCTGTCAATTACTCACAAAACTAAAAACTTTTTGCATAAATTGAAAGCTTAAACATTCATCTATGTTTGGCTAATAAGGGTATTTCATCAGATGAACTCTTCGAATCATGCCAAGCGTTTTAAAAAAATATTTTAAACCGGCATTTTAAAAATGTTAGGGGTAACTTGATCCCCCTTTCAACATTTTGAAGAAATCTTAAGCAAAATGTTTCTTTTTCATCCAAACTTTTAGTTTCCTATAAGTTCCAGCAATTTCACATTAAACCTGTACGTTTGTGTTCAAAATTTAACAAGTTTAGTATATAAAATATTTAAAAACTTAAAATATTATTTTTTAGATCAAAATTAAGCATGTTTACAAAAGCTGGAAATTTTTGTTTACAAAACTTTTGAAAAAAGGTTCAAACTGCAGTAAGTTATGTACAACTATACTAAAGGAAACTATGTATGAAAACCCAGCCCAATTAATTAATCTTGAGGCTGATTCCAGTGACTGCAAAAATGCAGGGATCAAGTCTCCCTAAACGCACTTTTTTAAACAATTGATTGTAAAAATAGTATGACGATAAATTTAACATCAAATGCGTAAGGGTTTTGAAGTTGATAAGTTTATCAAACAATTCATATACAAAAAATATTTTTTTGAATATTTTTTTAGTGTTTTCTATGCATATCAGAAAAAGAAAAAAAAATCTCTTGGAAGTTTTTTGCAGCTCGTTTTAGAAAAATGTGTGTAACTCAATCTAAACATTTTTTATTTTTTTTTCTTTGTTTTCTATAATGAGTTTTAGTTAATTTCGCACAACTTTCTAGAACAAAGCTAATTATTTTACCCACATGCTGATGAGATACAGGCTTGGGATCAAGTGTCCCCGGGGATCAAGTCTCCCCACTCTCCCCTACAGGTTTTTCAGACGAGTTTCACTTAAATTGCCATTTTAACTTTATATCCGAAGAAATGGATATTTTTAAAGGGGTGTCCAAATTACCCCCACTGTCCATATTACCCCAAACTCCCATAAGTGCTAAAAAGTGCAAAAAATGCCTCACGTCAAGAAAAAGAGACGGTCCTCGCCAGCAGGATCGGCAGATTTGAAGAAATTAAAGAATGCCGAAGCGTTACCTGCAAAGACAGCCAGTTTGAGCAAGGACGCTCAAAATTCGTCTAGAAACCAGTTTGCTACCCTCCCTGTGGACGTGAGCGAGAAAGAAGAATTTGAACGACGGGAAAAGTTGCCACCCATTTTTGTGAAAACATCGTCATCGGATTCGGTGCGAAAGTGGCTGCCCGGGTTTATCAAATCTGGTGCTCTACGAGCTTCCATTCGCTTGTGTGCTGATGGATTCAAAATTCTGCTACCTGGCAGAAAGGATTACAACTACGTTCGGGATTTCCTGAACAACACAAAGATTGAATACTACAGCCATGACGATCCAGGTAAACGCCCCATGAAACAGGTCCTCCGTGGCTTGTACGACATGGATGTGAGTGTGCTGAAAGAAGAGCTCAAAACTCTTAAGTTGAACGTGATCGAAGTCTTCAAAATGACGAGACACAACAAGGACATCAAGTATCGTGATCAACTGTACCTGGTTCATCTCGAGAAAGGATCGACAACGCCGTCTGGGCTGAAAGCAGTTCGGGCAATTTTCAACATCATCGTGTCTTGGGAACATTATCGTCCAGTGCACCGTGACGTGACACAATGTTCGAACTGCTTGCAGTTTGGACATGGTGGAAGAAACTTTTTCATCAAGAGTCGTTGTGCAACCTGCGGAGGTGAGCACAAAACTCAAGCTTGCGACACAATCAACGATAACATCGAAGCCAAATGCTTCAATTGTGGTGGCGACCATTCGACCAAGAATCGACGCTGCCCAAAACGAGCTGAGTTTGTAAAAATTAGGCAGCAAGCGACGACGAGGCACCAACCAAATCATCGCAAAACACCACCAACTTTCACGGACGTGGATTTTCCTGCTTTGGCGTCACCAGGAGCGGGATCTGTTCGAGTGGTTCCAAATCTGCAGCCATTGCCGTTGAATCAGCGGCAAAAAGTTGCAGAGAATACAACACCTCCAGGCTTCAGTCAGCAACCGAGGGAAAACCAACCAGCATCAACGGGTAAAGGCAGCAGTGACCTGTTTTCACCACAAGAACTTTTGAACATTTTCATCGAGATGACAACAACACTGCGTGGTTGCTAAACCCGTGCAGAACAAGTAAGAACGCTTGGAGGATTTATCTTGAAATACAGTTCGTAGTTTACTCGTTCTATTGATTTTGAATAATTCAAAGAATTTTGTATCTTAGTTCTAAGTTAGGATTAGTTGTTAAAGAGATTTTTTTTCTTTTTACCCAAATGTATTCAATTCAATGCAAAAATGTAAAACAATTTGAAGTTAATAAATGAATCTGAACAGTTAATAATCAAACGAAAAATACAACAAAGATGAAGAGCATTAAGCCGTACCACTTAGCATGTAAAAGAAATGTAATTATTATAAGAAAGTTAAATACAGACATATTTAATTTAAAAAAAAGAAAATTTCCGAAGTCCCATACAAACCTTCGGATTAATCGAGGCTGAACTGTGTATGCTAACTTTATTCAAATAAAACTATTAGAACCATCAAAAACAATCCAAGAAGAGCATGAGCATGAGAGACCACTGCACGAGTTTTTGGTAGCCCCTCCGTTGCTGAACAGAACCGCAATATCCTTTCAGCACTACTGATCATAGGCTTCGACGATCTAGTGGTGTTTCCCTTATCAACAGCATGTATGAATGCGCCGAAAAGATAAAACACCATGATTGCTAAAGCTAGATCAGTTGCGAATAGTTAACAGTCATTGGTCACCAACGGCGCCCGCCATCTCAGTTTCTGGATCTCGAGTTTAAGGGACAGGAATGTAAGTTAGCACGAGTTGCTAATAGGGCAGCTGGATTGCCCTGTGCTTACACCACACAAGTGCCAGGAACCTGAAAAGTTGTTAGAGGGATAGGGTATTTGGTCAGGATTCACCATAGAAGATGATGATGCGACCCAAAATCATAGTGTTTTTTGAAAGGTACAAGGTATTATTCTCAAGGCAAGCAATCGGATGCTGCGAATGAGATATTTCCTGTTTATCTGTTGTTAAATTTTAAAGAAAGTGGTTTTATCTTAGACAGCCGGCGGTGGAAAGATAGAACCAAGATCATTTGTAATTAAACAATCAAGAATTAAACAATGTACTTTTTTAATTGAGATGTTTTTACGAGTTTTAAATTATTGATGTTTAGTTAGGAACTGATTAACGAAGCGAACGACGAGTTACGATGTTTCTCGAGCTAAAATGTTATGATAATGTTTTGTTGTTGTTGCACATCGACGACACACGCGAAAAATTTTGCGGCATCGCAAATCGGACTCCCATCAAAAGCAATAATATAAGCAATAAAACAAATGTTGGCTGAAAAAAAAAATTTCACCGTATTATCAATCAGAGGAACTATTGCAAACACTAAACAAATACGAAAAAAGGTTTCCCAGGGAAAGAGTTTGAGCCAGATTCACACATTGGATTGGATCGTCCAGAGCAGCTTCCTCTACTTATAAATCATAACCCGAAACTCTTCAATCAAAAATTGATTGAGCTTAAACCAGAAATCGGCCATCAAAAATCAGCCTTTCCCATTTCCCTCTCCTACTACGGTGAACCGTCAAAACAGTGTGTACACAGTCGATGAGGTGTGAAATGCTGTTTAAATTTGGGTTCTTTCGCGTACGCAATCTACATCCAAGAGCAAACTAAACGCCAAAAGAAAGTATAAACAATCAATCATTTAAAAAATCCAATCAACAGAATTCCTGCGGGCCTGCTTATTAATATTTAAATTTTCATGGTAAAGAGCATAATTTCATTGGAAAACATTCTCAAAAAATTAAAAATTACTGACCCGCAAATTATATAAAACGGCAAAATTTCACTTCGTATAATCGAATGACGAAAAAAAAGTTTGTTTGCTGTGTTATTTTTGATTGTTGATTTTTAGTATGCACGGAGAAAAAAGAGTTCCTAAAATCGTGAACAAGCGTTCATGAAAATGGGAACCACGAACAAAGTGTTCAAATTTCATGGTACGTTTTTCAAAATCGTACCATGGGATTTGAACACTTTGTTCGAGGTTCCCATTTTCATGAACGCTTGTTCACGATTTTGGGAACTCTTTTTTCTCCGTGTGACCTCAAAACTACTCTAAGGTGATTCAGAATTTTTAAATCCAAGATGGCGGTGATGAAATATTGAAAAAATGCATTTTTAAATTTAATACACAACCAACCATTCAAATTTGACTAAAATGTTAAAAGAAAATAAAAAAAAATACGAAAAACATATTTTTTGTTCATGGTTCGATTATCCGAAGTCCCATACAAACCTTCGGATAATCGAGACATCGGATAATCGAGTCTGGACTGTATTACCATATGTGTTGTGCAATGTGTTGACGAAAGCATCATTTTTATCTCGGCACTAAATTTGCCCCTGAGTGTACGTCTACCGTTTGATCAGCTCCATTGCCTCAGTTTCCAGGCGTGGTGGAAAATCAGATTCAGTGTAGTGTAATACTCTATTGGCGTAATTTTTAATTGCCAAATCAAATCATTACAATCCAATCGCTTTAATTGGAAAATTTGATGGATTGCACTGCACGATTTTCTCGTACAGTTTAGAAGCAGCTGCCACTGACTGCAGGTACCGAAGGTATGACGAAGGTTTTTTTATTAATCTGTTTGTATACAATCTGTGAGTGGAATATCGAGTTCTGAAGATATTTTAGGTACAGAAGTTTTTTTGCGAGTTCTCAAAAGCAAAAGCATGTGCGATATAACTATTATTATTATTATTATTATTATTGTTGGACAAATATATGATTCATTGTGATAATAAAAAGTTTGCAGTGTTAGCAGTCGAACTTTGCAGTTGGCAATAAAATATTTAAAAAAATATGAATCTCAATGTTTGAGCAACATTCAACTAAAAATTAACTTGTTGTACATATTGTGTCGAATTCAAGCTTGGCCGACAAACATTCAAGCCAACCGAATCGATACTGTGGCTAGATCAATGAGAACCATGACCAAATTGTATCAAAGCAACAAAAACGTGGAAATTTTCTAGTCAGCACTTCAATTGCAAACGACGCGAAAGTTTAAACAACAGAAACCTAGCCCGTTCTGTTGAATGAAATGTATAAATATGTCCAGCTCAGAAAGGTCCGTGGAGATCCAAACTTGAATATGAACCTGTTTGAGTCAAGCCAACTGGACTTCAAAGGCGCAGTCAAGAAGAAAAATATCGCATCCGCCCAGCTAGGGTATTTTAAACATTAATGGACTCTTCGCTACCATTGATTCTCACAGCTCAAGACAGACTTACGAAACTCTATTGTAAATTAAACTGAACTACACATTTTCAAACTTACATTTAGTTTAAGAATAATGTATTTGTAAAGTTCAGCAGCAAATATTAAATTAAAAGGTGAAATTACGGTTGTTGTATGCACTTTGCAGTACACAATTATTCTACAAAAATACCAATAGTTGAACACAGTCTTACTAAGGTTCTCACAAATGGTTGATCTACCCTAAGTCCCATCCACCAAGCAAGTTCCACGGTTGTAGTTGTGTTCAGAGTTGGGTCAGAAAGCTAAAAAGTGACCGTTTCTCATTATTACCTCCACCATTCGACTGTTCTTTGCTTGCATATCTTATGCGCTGGCTCCCCAACATCCAACGTCCCCAACGTCAAACCCGAATCAACTCTGGTCAGCAGGTATCTCTGCAGCATTTTCCCACCATACATACACAATCGCTACACATTTTACGCTTGTGATCGTGGGGACACAGTTTTAAGCTCTCTTCGGAGGCTGAGAAAGCTGCCCTTCCTTGGGGATCTGATGTATGTGGCAGGTAAAGGCAGGTATTCACTAGAATTGATTGGTGAAAAAATGGAAGAATTGAGTACACATAGATAACTGATTACCTTTGATTCTATTTTTCAGGTATTTTATACGCTCTTGTATTTGAAGACAAGTTGTCAAAAGATGATTTTTGTTGTACATTTATCCAGTAAAGTTTACCGAGTTGGATAAATAAGCGAGTTCCGAAAAATTGAGTTTGAATTTGATTCTTTCACTAAAACTTTTGTTTCCCCTCGTTGAAAGTTATTTGCCGTCAAGATATCGTCGCTTGTGTGCTATCTTGTGATACGTATTTGTTTTTAAGATAGCACACAAGCGAAGATATGTCAAGCTTGTTGAACTTTCCAGCACTGAAATAGATACTGAAAAGTTGTGTTCAGTATTGTTAAATTTGGCGATGAAAAGTAGGCCGTTTCATTATTCGAAAATGACAGGAAAAGTAATTTTTTTGAATTAAATATATCTTTTTGCAATTCCGTCGTGAAACTACTTACTTTTCCTGTCTTTCTTGAACGACGAAATAGCCTCACGCAGAAAAATAAGGCATATTTGAATCAACAAAACGTTTTGTTGATTTGAAAATCATATTTTTTGTCGAATCAACGCTAAACGTCAAAGCAGCTTTTTCAAAACAACAAAAGACTTTTGTGGAATCAAGAAAATCAAGGTTTGATTCAACGCAAAATCGGCGTTGATTATATTCAACAAAAATTTTGTTGATTCAAACCTCGTACAGGCTGATTCTACAAAACTTTTTTCTGCGTGCTACTTTTCTGTACCAAAAATAACAGAATCGAATAGCAACACTTTTCAATACTTGCATTGAATCGAATTCATTTGTGTAAAAAAGAAAAAAAAAACACTTTAACAACTAGTCCTAACCTGGGTGCAGAATAGTTGTCCGCAAAGCGGCCTCAATTTAGAACTGTCAAAGCGGAACCAATTTACTGTTCGCAAAATAATACCAAGAAGTGGCAAGTATTGTGATCGATCATATAATTTATTTTGTCAGGAATATAAAAAGTCGATGGCGTCGAGCTATTAAGGTATTCGAAGTCAAAACATCTTAAGAAGAGGGTTGAAATCGAGATTGGCATGATTCGTTGCTAACATTTCAAAATTGCTATGTCTCACGCAAAACCTATGTTTATGACGCTTGTTGAAATGTTAGCGACGAATTATCAATAATTATGAATGGTACCTGCCTAATAATATTGGATAATCTTACTCCGATATCACAGACAAACAGACGTAAATCTCTTTTTAATTCCATCAATCAGGAATATAACGGCTGATTTGAATTTAAACTTAGTTCTCGGATTATCCACCAGAATAGGATGGCGCTGCAATCAAGGCACACTTTCAAATGACGTTTAAGCTAGCGCGCCAAAAGTTTTGTTTTTTTTCTGCTGCTACTTGAGTGTGAGGATGGACCAGTTTGGAGAAGATTGGCCGGTGAAATTTTTGGATCCGGACTCGCCTCCGGGTGTGGATTCCGCTGAACGGTCTGTTGAGCATTTAGATAATCCTCAATCCTTCCCGGCCGAACCGTTAGAAGAAGAGACGCCGGATTGGTTTGAAAGTTTTATCACAAAACACGAGCTACAGGATGAAGATATGCCGGATGCGAACTGCGGAAGTCTACTGCTAGACCGACACGAGCCACTGGACGAAGAAATGCCGGAAGCTACGAGTAACGATTCCGGTGTTCTGAACATCGGAAGATTCTTAGGCAATTCCAACAACGAGACGCCGTCCCATTCAGCTGATTTTGTTATTTCATCCGTCGGCGTTGGTAAATTTCAACTAGATCTTGAATGAATGCAATTAGAAACTGAATTTGGTCTACATTATAGATGGTGTACCCCAACTTGACCAGGTGAATGTGTTAGGCAATGCAGTGTCCACCGGAATCGCCTCGCCAACCTCGAGCACGCAAGAGACCGCGAGAATCTTGACTCCGTCGTGGTTCTCAAATCCGGCCTTCGTGAATGAAGCGAATTGTCTCTGTACATAAATGATTTTTCACGTTCACCGAATCGCCGATTTTGGTCTCCAGGAAAGCTGGATGGCAGAAACTGGCCACTGGTAAGGTTGAAGATGTAGGTATAGACCGTCGACAACAAGGTCAACCTGGTCTCATACGATTATTTGGTTGCTTGCATGTGGACTAAATTGCTTGCCGAGAAGGTAGCTTAACCTCACGCTAAGAAATTTATTATTTAAACTCATGGCCAATTTGTGAGCATTGTTCACAAACAGCGCAGTAATACCCAAACCATCCTCAAACTGGTGCATCTATCCATCAACCTCTGCAGCCTACACGAATCTTTCCTCGGCAAGATTTACCTAGTGCATGGCCGCAATCGGACGCGGACGTGGACCGTCTGCGTGAGTTAAGAATTTGAACTTCTTGCATTCTTCTCACATGTAAATGTTAGTAAACAAATCTCCCTCCTCTCACTACAACAAGAGTGACCGCGTTCACTCACACACTAACCAATTCTCATATACAGTGATGCTTAATGCTAGTATTGGCCACCAGATCGAGCTACTAGCTAACCTTTTTCCATTTTTTTGTGATTGATGGATTTTCGTTAAATTTGTTCAATGATTTACGTCTGTTTGTCTGTGCCGATATTATCACTGCACATCAAAGATACATAATCTCGGAACTTCCATTCGGTTGCTCTTCTGATTCATGAAATTCCACCCACGTGGAAAACAAAAAAGGGCTCTTTTGGCCGCCCATCGTTTAGAAGAAAAAAGTGGGATGCACTTATTTTTTCATCGAAAACATCAACATCAACAGATCCAAAAAGTTGCAAAAAATTCACTTCAGCAGCAAAAAAAATGTCACGCTTGAGCTTGAACATAGCCTTCTACTTTGTTTATGTTTACAGCTGTAGTGCTGTTGTATTAGTGGGGAGCAGTGGGGAGCTTTCGAAAATCACGTTACGCATTCTGTTTTTTCAGCACCCAGGTCCTAACTTAAGCGGTATACGCACTTCGGAAGGAACCGGTCAAGAAAAAAATCAAATGGGCAGCAGCGGCAGCGCAAGCAAGTCAGAGAGGGTGAAGAAAAGCCCCAAGAAATCGCTCTCTCTCCTTTGTTCTGCTGTTCGTAAAGCTGTTTCTTGACCCCTTTCCTTCCGATCAGCATACTAGCCTTTAAAACTAAAAAAAGGTGCAGTGGTAATGTAATAGGCATAACCAAAATGACGAAAAACGAATAAAGAAATTACATTTAGCTGAATTTTTGATTTTTACATTCTGTGAGGAATTCTTGGGGGTCTTTTTTAGGGAAGGCACCACCTTGTGGAGCTTGCGAGCAGAGCTGAGCTCCTCTCGCTTCGACGGTACACCATCGACTGAAGCTAGCCTTTAAATTTCCCATGGTTTCATATGGAAGCGGGAAGGCTAGTTCCTGAAGACACCACCGCTTGCGAGCCGAGCTCCTCTCGCTTCGACGGTACACAATCGACTGAAGCTAGCCTTTAAATTTCCCATGGTTTTATATGGAAGCAGGAAGGCTAGAACCTGAAGACACCACCGCTTGCGAGTGGTGCTTGTGAGCAGAGCTCCTCTCGCTTTGGTGGTACACCACCGACTAAATCTTGCCTTGAATTGACGCATGGTTTTATAGAGAAGGCGTGTAATCCCGCGCGGCAGTCCCGCCGATCTAGCCAGTCCAGCCGTTCAAAAGCAACTAACGCTGTGGACGGAGTGGCGTTTATGTGATTTCCCCCTCTCCTTGGGGAAGTCGTTTCATTCTTCAGCGTTTCATTTCGCTTCGCAAAATTTTAGATTGCTACCCCGTATAGAGCCCTAAGACGAAGTTCTTCGTCAAAATATTCAAAATCATTACAACGAGTAAACTACGAACTGTATTTTAAGATAAATCCTCTAAGCGTTCTTACTTGTTCCTTTTGCAACCACGCAGTGTTGTTGTCATATCGATGAAAATGTTCAAAAGTTCTTGTGGTGAAAACAGATCACTACTGCCTTCATCCGTTGATACTGGTTGGTTTTTCCCTCGGTTGCTGACTGAAGCCTGGAGGTGTTGTATTCTCTGCAACTTTTTGCCGCTGATTCAACGGCAATGGCTGCAGATTTGAAACCACTCGAGCAGATCCCTTTCCTGGTGACGCCAAAGCAGGAAAATCCACGTCCGTGAATGCTGGTGGTGTTTTGCGACGACTTGGTTGGTGCTTCGTCGTTTTTACTCGTTTTGAGCAGCTCCGATTCTTGGTAGAATGGTCGCCGCCGCAATTGAAGCATTTGGCTTCGATGTTCTCGTTGATTGTGTTGCAATCTTGAGTTTTGTACTCACCTCCGCAGGATGCACAACGACTCTAGATGAAACAGTTCCTTCCACCATGTCCAAACTGCAAGCAGTTCGAACATTGCGACATGTCACGGTGCACTGGACGATAACGTTCCCAAGTCACGATAATGTTGAAAATTGCCCGAACTGCTTTCAGCGATAAGAGTTTTGCGCTATTCTTTCAGCACACTCACATCCATGTCGTACAGGCCTCGGAGGACCTGTTTCATGGGTCGTTTACCTGGATCGTCATGGCTGTAGTATTCAATCTTTGTGTTGTTCAAGAAATCCCGAACGTAGTTGTAATCCTTTCTGCTTGACTCAGAATAGGGTCCTAAAGCTCTATGTAAATTTTTATGTACAGCGGTAAAAAATACGATTAAAAACTATTTCTGTTCACTTTTTCTCATTTTAATGCAAAAAAAAAATTGACACGACAACATTTTTTGAAAGATCAACTTTATAATTCTTCCTTCTCGCTCACGTCCACAGGAAGGGTAGCGAACTGGTTTCCAGACGAATTTTGAGCGTCCTTGCTCAAACTGCCTGGCGTTTCAGGTAGCGCATCGGCATTCTTTAGCTTCTTCAAATCTACCGATCCTGCGTCTCTTTTTCTTGCCTTGAAGCATTTTTGCACTTTTTAGCACTTTTCAGGAGCTAATATCGAGGAGTACCTCTCTATTTGTTGGTTCCCAAGGGAATGGGAAAAGTAAGTAGTTTCACTAAGGAATTCCAAAAACGAGATTTTCGGCATTTTTTTTTATTTGTTTTCTGGGGAGAATAAAATTAAAAATACTACTATGCAATACACCAATACAGCCAATTCTATCATTACAATGCGTATTGAAGCTTTAAGTGTATAAAAAATATACTAACCATATTTAGGCCGTTGCAAATATTTTTCAAAGTTTATGTCAAAATTGGTCCGAAAAATCAGGGGGCTAAAAAATATTTTTTTCAAAAAAATATCAGAATTTCAATGGAAATAGAAGTCTAATCAACTGAGAACAATCTTAAATGCCTTTTTCTGCATTGATAATCATATTTAACATGTTTGGACTCGTTTTGAACTTTTATGAAATTACAATGTACAGCACCGCAAAAAAAAATTTCCGCAAAAATAAAATTTCGTCAGTATTTAGTACAAATGGACAAGTGTATGATGCATTTTAAAACACTTGTTTCATTCAAATGTTGACACCGTGGCCTGTAATTCCCCCTCGACTTTAATCAGAGTCGAGGGACATAAACTTCAAAAAATATTTGCAACGGCCTTAGTTTTACCAGAAGAAACCTTTTTGCTTTGTGATTTTAACCATTTTTTTTAAAGGTTCATGTTCATATTGATTACTCGATTCGTATGAAATCCAAACAAATGGATGAATGTATTAAGAGTTGAGAAGTTTAAATTGTTCCAGTAAAGGATTTTCATCTCGCCATTCATCTCAATGAGGTCACATCTGTTACAACAAACTTTTATACCAATATCGCTCGACCTCCAACGTTATTTTCACCAACGGCAAATGTTTTCACATGCGAACTTTTTTTCAATAACGGTTATAAAAAGGCACTCCATATCAATTCTCGACAAAAATTATCTCACGAATGCAGAAAATGCACCGAACCACAAGCACTTTAAAATCGACCGAGAGAACCGGTGAGCATAAACGACACACGACACCGACGGACGGTTCCAACAAAACTATTTTGCTGGGTCGGCATCGAGATCTTCTTCCAGCCTATTTTTCGTTACTTCTCATTAAAGAGAAAGAGAGAGTCCGCGGGAAAAGAGAACAAAACAACCAAAAGGAATTTAATTCAAAAAGCTTACTATTATACACGCAATGCCAACCGTCGTCTCTTTGATCGTCAACACATGTGTGTTGGTGAAATCATAAATCAAGCAAACGAAGTATAAAAGGTAGGTAGTCGCACTCACCAACAGCACAAAACCGGCTTCTTTTTTGAACAGGTGAGATAAGAAATTTTCAAAGGATACGGTGATAAGGGCGATCAAATTCATATTAGTGTCTGTTTTTAATTTGAACGCTGCACAATTCAAACGGAAAGAATGAAAACCTTTGGTGTCTTCAGAAGAGTTGATTTTTTTTTTAAATTAGATATGCCTTAATTTAACATTCTTGTAATAATTACATTTATTTACATTCTAAGTGGTATGGTTAAATCGACGACGCTAGATGCTCTTCATCTTTGTTATATTTTTCGTTTTATTATTAATTGTTCACATTCATTTATTTACGTCAAATTGTTTTAAATTTTTGCATTGAATCGAATACATTTGGGTAAAAAAATCATTTTAACAACTAATTCTAACTTAAAGCTAAAAAAATAATTCATTGAAATATTCAAAATCATTAGAACGAGTAAACTACGAACTGTATTTTAAGATAAATCCTCTAAGCGTTCTTACTTGTTCCTGGCGAGTTCTGCACCCACGCAGAGTTGTTGTCATCTCGATGAAAATGTTCAGAAGTTCTTGTGGTGAAAACAGGTCACTACTGCCTTCATCCGTTGATGTTGGTTGGTTTTCCCTCGGTTGCTGACTGAAGCCTGGAGGTGTTGTATGCTCTGCAACTCTTTGCCGCTGATTCAACGGCAATGGCTGCAGATTTGGAACCACTCGAACAGATCCCGCTCCAGGTGACGCCAAAGCAGGAAAATCCACGTCCGTGAATGTTGGTGGTGTTTTGCGACGATTTGGTTGGTGCCTCGTTGTCGCTTGCTTCCGAATTTTTACAAACTCAGCTCGTTTTGGGCAGCTTCGATTCTTGGTAGAATGGTCGCCACCACAATTGAAGCATTTGGCTTCGATGTTCTTGTTGATTGTTTCGCAAGCTTGAATTTTGTGCTCCCCTCCGCAGGTTGCACAACGACTCTTGATGAAACAATTCCTTCCACCATGTCCAAACTGCAAGCAGTTCGAACATTGTGTCACGCCACGGTGCACTGGACGATAACGTTCCCAAGACACGATGATGTTGAAAATTGCCCGAACTGCTTTCAGCTCAGACGGCGTTGTCGATCCTCTCTCGAGATGAACCAGGTACAGTTGATCACGATACTTGATGTCCTTGTTGTGTCTCGTCATCTTGAAGACTTCGATCACGTTCAACTTCAGAGTTTGTTAGCTCTTCTTTCAGCACACTCACATCCATGTCGTACAGGCCATGGAGGACCTGTTTCATGGTGCGTTTACCTGGATCGTCATGGCTGTAGTATTCAATCTTTGTGTTGTTCAGGAAATCCCGAACGTAGTTGTAATCCTTTCTGGTAGGTAGCAGAATTTTGAGTCCATCAGCACACAAGCGAATGGAAGCGATGACGATATTTTCACAAAAATGGGTGGCAACTTTTCCCGTCGTTCAAATTCTTCTTTGCTCAAACTGCCTGGCTTTGCAGGTAGCGCTTCGGCATTCGTTAGCTTCTTCAAATCTGCCGATCCTGCTGGTGAGGACCGCCTCTTTTTCTTGCCGTGAGGCATTGTTTTGCTCTTTTTAGCACTTTTTTGGTGTGTGAGACTGACAGAAGAGTTGCTGCAAATGGAACAGGGAAACTTTTGGTTTTGTTAAAAATTTGAGTTGTTTACGGTAAGGGTGATTTGGAAAATCTAACTTTTCAGGAATATTTTTGGGATTTTTTTTTCTAAAACGTTGTTGGGCTTGCCAATCCAAGCAACTTCGTCCAAGACATCAAAATTTTATCTCGCAATCTACGCCTTGTACTATACGACCAAATTTAGAGAAAGGATTTGAACATCAGTTAAGTTTTAGAGAAAAGTTATGTTCGAAACACTTTTAGAGCTCTAAAAACGAACATTACATTTTCATCAGATCCGTCAATTTGGACTTAAGGTTCAAAAGTTACGGCCAAAAAGATGCAAATTTAAAACTCAAATGTGTCGAAAAAGCGCAGGCCAAATTTTGAACCCCAGGTTGCGTTCGAAAGAGGAGAAGTAGCACTATAAACGCTGAAAAATCCCAGGGGTATTTTTCTTTATACACGAGATGTCTTCATTTGAAAATCTATAATTTTCAAGAAAAGGTGTATGGGACCACCCTGACGACATTCAAAAATTGTCAAACTATATGTTTCCCAAGTAATTTTGCTTGCTGAACCTGAATCTGCCCTCAGAGTTGGGCCAAAAAGTAAAAAAACGGGTTTTGGTCATATTTAAGTTTTTCATGTAAAATTATCATAAAAACCTTGATTAATCCACGTTAAGGTGGTTGGTGCCTACCTCACATTAATATACTCTTGATATGGTTGTCAGATTTTCATGCTATTGCACTCATTGGAAAGATCTTTTAATTACACATCTGACGATGTGTCGCATGATTGATAAGGGCATCAATTTCATCAAAATATCTGAGATTCGGCTTCAAAAAAGTGTATAATGAACACTTAAGTACTAATAACTTTTGATATTGTTGTCAGATCTTCAATCTTTTGGATGCGTTGGAAAGTTCTTTTGATTACTTATCCAACGGGTCGCATGACAGATCCTGACAACGTTTTCATAAAAAATATCTGAGATCCGGCCTCTGAAAAGTGTATAAATAACACTTAAGTGCTTATAACTTTTGATAGGGTTGTCAGATCTTCAATGTTTTGGAATCATTAGAAAGGTCATTTCAATACATTTCCACAATTGTATAACATGAGGGGTTTTCTTGCAAAACCACCCTTTTTACAATCTTCCGGACTTGAGTCAAAATCGTTTTTTATCACAACTTTTGAAGTACTTTGCTAAACATCATAATTTTCAATCGGGACTTATGGGACCCCAAGACGAATCGAATGACACCAAAACGGTTAAAATCGGTTCAGCCAGTGCTGAGATAATCGAGTGCATATTTTTGGTACTCAGACCAACATCGCTACACGCACACACACACACGTGAAGGTGGGTCTAGGAGGTCAAATAAGGAAGCTTCATTTCACTAGTTCATTTTTCGAGTGAATTCTGAGGGCAGATTCAGATTCAGCGGCCAAAATTACATGGAAAAACATTTAGTTGGACAATTTTTGAATGTCGTTTAGGGTGGTCTCATACACTTTTCCCTTGAAAATTACACATTTTCAAATAAAGATATCTCGAGTTAAAAGAAAAATGCCCTTGGGACCATCCATTAACCACGTGGACACCATAGGGGGGGGGGGGGTCGGCGATTGTCCACGCTCCATACAAAAAAGATTTTAGCAAGTTGTTGCTAAAGATTATTCAATACTATGCTGGGGTAATTCGTTGATTCTTTGACCATTTCGAAAGAACTTCTCATTATTTCTGGTGTTCTAATTTTATCAATAACTTTAAAACAATTGAAGAGTAAGCCACTAGTATTTTTCATGCAATCTTAACACCGCTTACGTCAAGAAAATGTTTTATGTACCGAATGATCTAACATCAGGCATGTGAGTCCCTGTGGACAACTGAATTAAAACAAAGTTCACACTTATTTTTACCATTACTTTATTACACCTTAAATAGTTGAAGGGAACAATGAGAATAAATCTGATCTTATTTGCCACGATGTGCATCTACAGCATTACCGTTATGGGATAATTCTAGACATTTTCGTGTCAATTACGTTGCACGTAACATTCGGTGAAATATAGTATTTTTACTATCTTATTTTTATCACTCCAATCCCTAATTAGTAATCGATACAAAATACATTTTCATCAAACGAGATATATTGACATCTGTTTAAATTAAAAAAAAAACGCCAGATTGGTTCTGCTATTTGACCGAACAAACCACATTAAAACACAAGTTAATGTGCAAAATTACCAAACCTAATCAGAAAAGAAACTTTTAAAAACGTGAATTGGTTATGTTTCCTCAAGCAAAACAATGTTAATGGGCCAAAGTAGATTTGTAAACAAGCAGTCAATCCTGCTCATTTTTAATGTAAGCATTCACTGATATAGACTGTGTGATTACAAATTCATATTGGCTCATTAACATTTTTTGGCTGGATTTGTTTGTAATTAATCTTTATGATTCCAACAAAAAGAAAAACTCTATCACACAAACATCCCATCTGGATTCTTGTAAAAAATTAGCCATAACTCAGTTCATACGTATGTTACATCAGTTTGTGCACACTAGGGTGATAAACAAAAAAGCCGCTGTCCTTTTTTTTTTTCATTTTAACAATAGGTAAATATTGATATAAAAAAAATTTCACACTTAATACTTTTTGACACACGGTCTTCACGGTATCCTAAACCTCAACCGCTTCGGCACTCTTCTCTTTGCCTGTTACTGTCGAGAGTAAATTTAATCGAAAAGAGAACAGAACCATGCAGAAGAGGACATGATTGAAAATGGTTTTTCTCCTAAGGGAACGTTATTTTATTGCGTAATAAAAGAAAGCTTGCCAAATACCCAGCTACGGAAGAGAACCAGTACAACGTCCAATAAACAATAGTCAACCCCCCTCCTCCCTTCAAATACCCGTCTTGCAAAAAAAAAGGCATGCAAGCCATGAGAAAGAGAAAATATTGGCAAATGGAAGATATTTTTGAAACCAAGGGACCATCAAGGAAAAACTTTTTCGAACTGAAGAGGATATCCAGAAACTGTTTAGATGGAGCTTAAAAAAATTAGTCACTGTACACTCCATAAATTACTAACACACAGTTACTCAATGACCAATTAAAAAAAAAACTTAGTAAATAATCTACCGTCATTCATACACTATAGATGCTTGGTTCAAAGCTGCGAATACTTTTATAAAGGAAATGTGCAACGAGTTCTAAATTGTAAATTTTGAAGAAATTTCAAAGCGAAAGCCAATATGGTAAAACAATAAAAAATCTGAAACACAGGAAAGATTCGCATCACCAAACCAAACATTATGTAAAACTTATGTTCCCGGCGCAAGACGATTTAACGTGATAATGGAATCTGAAGTAGGTTATACAACTGACTTTTTCTGGTCAATTTAAAGTTAAATTAACCCCTCAGCTTTCAATTTATTCTCTATTTTAGCTTTCTTAAGTCCGAACAGGAAAATTGTTTAAGATAGAAATGTACTTGAAAATCGACTCCAGCGAGTGCGTTAACTTAGGGACAGCTGTCCAAGTGCTAGAAGCCTTTCTACTGCACCATTGATGTCGCCAAACGATGCGATCAAAGCTGAAATGCAGACAATGATAATGCAAAATTTAGTAAAAGATTATCTTTAGATGTTTTATGTCACTACGTTACCTTGAAGATTGGCCTCTCGGTTAACGAATCCCATCGAGGCGAGCTGCTCGAGCTGCGAGCGATAGCGTTCTTCGGGAGGGACGTTGGGGTTATTCCCGGTGGCCATTCCGTTAACCATGCGTGACATGAAATCAGAGAATAAAGCCGGATTCGACTGGACTGGCGCAGTCGTGGTCGCACTAGTATTTCCAGAAGCGGTAGTTGTCGGTGCCCCCGGAGGCGGCGGTGGAATGCCCATAGTATTGACAAGCCCTGGAGCCACGTTGCGCAGCTGTTCCATACCTTGCTGGATTTGCATGATCGCATTAATGGCCTGCGGATTGGACATCATCTGCTGGACCTCCGGATTTTGAAGTTGCTGCAAAAACTGCGGCATCATCGTACGCATTTGCTCCTGCATACCGGGACTATTTGCCAAGAGCGGATTTTGGGTCATCAGCTGAGAAAGGGAAAACGTATCTCATTAGGTCGGTTCGCGATAACTCACAAAACCTAATTTCCAACTTACATTTGCTGCCATATTGGGATCGGCAGCCAGCGCTTCCAGCATGTTGCGAGTGTATGGGGCACTCATCAAGTTGGACATCAGCGAAGGATTATCACCCATCTGTTGTAACAAGCTTTGCATTGTCGGTGTATTCAATATGTTTGGAGGCGGATTGTCCGTTGATGGGTTTTCACCTTGGTTAGAACCACCCCACGGGTTGGGGAGCGGATTCCGATTCTCCGTTCCTTGTTGTGGATTTTCTGTAAAATATATGAGAAGAATTTAAATCGAACTTGAAGTACAAAAACAAATAGGATTTAGAAAAAAAAGCTTCATGTTAAAAATACCAAAAATGCTAAAGCCGTACAATATATAATTAATCAAAACTATAGTCAATTATACTTAACTTAAGCATATTTTATAATAATAAATCAAGAAAAAAGTTTAAAGCCAAATTTGTTAACAAAACATAATTGTTTATGATGAAAAGTGAGCAAAATCCATCTTTTATTCATTATATCTATCATTAGACCTACACCATGCATCAAAACATCAAATATTGGTTAAATTTGGTATAAAAATAACAGTTCTCCTATAGTGAACCCAGGTCCACAATCGGATTATGGACCCGGGTCCACTATAGGAAAAGTTGTCCATAACAGGCAAAAAAAAACTTTTTTTTTCAGATGGCAATTTTTCTGCTCAAAACAAATAAACTGATGAAACAAATAGTTAAAGGTGAAGCCGTTGATCATTTTCGGAGATAATTGATCATCACCCTAAAATATTCTGTACAAAATTCAATTTAACGATTTTCGCTACCAAAAAGAATCAGCATGTGCCAGTTGTTGCCTTCTTGAAGCCACTGAAGGAATTTTTGATCTAAATCAAATGTGTCTCAAAATTTATATAATTTTGTGGAACAATCATTAACGTCCTAATTGGCAATCATTGATTAATGACGGTTTCCATAACTTCGCATGGAATGGGATAATCGTTACCAAAAGGAATCAGCATGTGTAGGGTACTATTCTTAACAACTTGTAGAAGAAATTTTGTCGAAATATTAAGAGCGACGCAAAATTTATATCATTGAACGAAAAATCATGGCAATGATGGAAGTCTTCACGTTAAAATTTTTCAAAAGACTTCAGTTTTCATTGATTTATACAAAGGATTATGAGTGCTTAAAATATTGAAAATTTGTGAAAAATGTGCTTCGGCTATACTAGGGGGTCCACTAATGGTTAAAATACCCTATAACCTTGAAAATAAAGAACATTTGCGCAATTCGAATATCCGAAGTAAAGTTTTTCCGATGCCTTCGGAAAATCGAGTCTGGACTGTACTGTTCTTGATAGCATAAATGTTCCATATGCATTTTCATCACTTTTGAGTTATTGATGCAGTTTTGTTCAAAACCGTGTGTTAGCTCTTTCAAAAGAGCCTATAACATCTAGAACTTTGTTCTAGAAATCAAGAGGAAATCCGGTTTTTTGTTTCGTAGCCTTATGTGTGGGACAAACTTCCCTTGCGTTTTTCTCAGCTTGCTGTTTTTGCATATGGGACATTTGTGTATGTCTGTATGAAAAATAACTCACCAGAAGTTCCTGAATCAGATGTTCCTGAGTATGGATTTCTTGAAGTAGCGTTCAGCATTGGCTCCTGGATGTCTCTATAAATTCTTTGCAGTGCGCTGTAGCCACCCGGAACGCTTTCAAGATTAGACATGGCACGGTCATGCGACCTCATTAATTCCTGCAGCATAGAGGGATTACGAGCCAGTTCCATGGTCTGACGTAAAAGTTCCGGATTATTCAGCATGTGTGAAATCTCCGGATTGCGTTGCATGAGATCCTGCATCTGTGGATTCGATGTGACAATTTGTCTCATGGTTTCTGGGTTATTCATCATCTGCTGCACAAGCGGATTGTCCAAAACGGTTCTCATCAGGTCAGGATTTCCCAGCAGTTCATGCTGCATTCTTGACTGCAAATCCATAAAATTGGTCTGATTGCCACCAAGAGCCCCGAGAGCGCTCAATCCTCCAAGCTGGTTCAACCCAAACGGAGTCTGAGATATATCCGCTGGAGGACGGCGAGGTCCTTCTGGCTCAGACCTGGGCGCAGCCTTAATAACCAGATGAACCGTCATTCCTTCTTTTATGTTGTGGGTCTTTAGCGTGTCCGTGTCCTTCATAATTTTGCCAGCGAAAATCAGACAAACCAGATCCGCATCCGACTCGAACTGTTCCGCAACGGTGGCGCGAAGCTGAAAGATAAAATAGCAACCGGCATTGTTCTAGAGTAAAATATCATAAAGCGCTCTATTTTCATAGCAACCACCGAAGGATAAGCTCACGATTTAATATTATTAGCATTTTGTGAAAGTTATTGTAAGTTTCAAAAAAATGTCATTGCCGACTAGTCGACGCTTAATATTTCCAATTAAAATTTAATCAAGAACACGACGTGTATGTTCCATGTAACCGCACGTCATCGGTATCATGGTGTGCTGCGTCAGTGTTAGTCATGTTGAAAACATTCGATTTCCCTAAGTCATGTTGGAAATCAAAAAAATCAAGAAATCTGGTCGAGAAATTTCCATCGCAGAAGGTTTAGTTCCGAAAGTAACTTACAAACAAACTTACCTCCTTAATTTCAGCATCTTCTCCTATCTGAATGGATTTCTTGTCCTTTGGTGTCTTAATAAAAATTTGAATCGTTTTTCCGTCCGCCATTTCACACACTGATTGCAACAAATTTGTCTAATGAATAAAAGAAAGATGACGGCTTTTATTGGGGATATTCGTTTACAACGCTACGAAGTCGGTTTTTTAATATCACTGTCATGAGGATAATTCTGTGGATACTGTTACGTAATTCAAGAATATTATACCTAAATTTAAGCAAATTATACAAGTTTGCCAGTCATGACGCACGCTCGTTTTATACCACATAGCTACCCTGACTGAAAAGTCCGTCCGACGTCCGTCGTTTGTCGTACGTGCAATCGTACGACGTCGCACGACAATGTCGTGCGACATTCGCACGAATGTCATACGTTTTTGCACCAAAATGTCGTATTTGTCGTGCGATCGATCATCGAAATTGTTCGACATTGTCGTACGACATTCGACCGACGTCGCACGGTTTTGTTATTTAGGATGTCGTGCTATTGTCGTGTGCTGTTATTTCGGAATTTTAAGGTTATTTTCGAAATAAAATTCATTTTATTTGTTGTTTTGCTGATTTTTATTGATATCTATTAGTTTTCACTGGCCTGGCACTTTGTTTTCCAAATATTCACTATCACTGCAGTCACAATTTTCCAAATTTCGCTTGATGATGGCCAATCCAGTAGAATTCGTATGCTGCCCCGTGAGTAGTTCGTTCACCTCCATCGCTTTCACTCAGAGGTTGTACTTGGCCGCAAGTTTGTTCTTTTTTTCCAGGTCTTAGTATTAGTAATGGCGATTTTGACATTCTCTAAAAATCAAACACCATCAACACTTTCATTGTCCTGTTTGGAGACTGTTTGATACAGATCTGAAATGATTTAAATAATAAAAAAATACTGTAGCTAGGGAACAGCATCTAATTCCAGCGTGCCTTTAATGTTGCCATATCAGCACTTTGATATTCAATTACAGCTCATAAAAAGCGTTTTCAACTGAAATCAAATGATAAATCGGCCAATAAGAAGTGAGCAAGCAAGTTTCTATCAAAAGTTTTGAAAAAATAGTTGTTTGAATAGTTTAAATAAGTAAATTGGATGGAGTCAGGAGCGAGTGCTTATTTTGCTAAACATACGAGAATTTCTCCTATTTGATACCTGGCGAAAATATTCAAATTGGGTCTTAAAATGAAGCTTAGATTGCTGATATTATTGTTTACAGCGATAAAGCTTATTTTTCTGAGTACAATGACCCTTTGTTCAACCACAAAGAGTTTAAAATGGATTTTTAAATCAATTTTGAAAAATTAACCTCGCGGTCCTTCTTGACAGAAAAGCTCCTACTTGACAGCTCGTTCCAAGGGGACCATAGTTGATCCATCGAAAAAATGTTGTCTTGTCAAAAAAATTTGTTGCGTTAAAATGAAAAAAAGTGTTCAGAAATGGTTTTTAATCGTGTTTTTGACCGTTTTACATAAAAATTGACATAGGGCTTTAGTACCCAATTATTTAAAATTTCTAGAAGTTAAGAATTTTAGAAATTAAGAATTTCAAAACATAAGAATAAATAAAATTTAAGAATTGCAGATAATAATTTTGTGTTTGTCAAATTTTCGATTCAATAATTTAATAATTAAATAATTAAATAATTAAATAATTTAATAATTTAATAATTTAAGAATTTAATAATTTAATAATTAAATAATTAAATAATTAAATAATTTAATAATTTAATAATTTAATAATTTAATAATTTAATAATTTAATAATTTAATAATTTAATAATTTAATAATTTAATAATTTAATAATTTAATAATTTAATAATTTAATAATTAAATAATTTAATAATTTAATAATTTAATAATTTTATAATTTTATAATTTAATAATTTATTAATTTAATAATTCATTAATTTAATAATTTAATAATTCAATAATTTAATAATTTAATAATTTAATAATTCAATAATTTAATAATTCAATAATTTAATAATTTAATAATTTAATAATTTGATAATTAAATAATTAAATAATTTAATAATTTAATAATTTAATAATTTAATAATTTAATAATTTAATAATTTAATAATTCAATAATTTAATAATTTAATAATTTAATAATTTAATAATTTAATAATTCAATAATTTAATAATTCAATAATTTAATAATTTAATAATTTAATAATTTGATAATTAAATAATTTAATAATTTAATAATTTAATAATTTAATAATTTAATAATTCAATAATTTAATAATTTAATAATTTAATAATTTAATAATTTAATAATTTGATAATTAAATAATTTAATAATTTAATAATTTAATAATTTAATAATTTAATAATTTAATAATTCAATAATTTAATAATTTAATAATTTAATAATTTAATAATTTAATAATTTAATAATTTTATAATTTAATAATTTAATAATTTAATAATTTAATAATTTAATAATTTAATAATTTAATAATCTAATAATTTAATAATTTAATAATTTAAGAATTTAATAATTTAATAATTTAATAATTTAATAATTTAATAATTTAATAATTTAATAATTCAATAATTTAATAATTTAATAATTTAATAATTTAATAATTTAATAATTTAATAATTTAATATTGCGCATTTTGCACTTTACTAGAGTGTTGCGCAATTATTTTCATCACAGTATTTTTTCATCACAGTGATTTTTCTTCACAGTGATGACGAAGATATGCGTTGCTATGGCAGGCTGTTTATGTTTATTTATTTATTTTTGGAAATTCAGAACTATTGGCTCGTCAAGCCAAGAGAAAGTTTTACGGACTGGCAAAGTGATTCAAGGGACGAAGGCTTGTTCCGGAATCGTGGTCTCCGGTGATTTAAGATGGATCTTTGACTTATTGCCGGACGGATGGTGGACAACCAGCGTGCGTTGCAGGCTACGTTGCGGACAGGCGTCTTCAGTACCCGATGATCCTGCGATGCCCAGAGGGCCCCTTCATGGCGATGAAGGCCAGTGGCATGAGGGTTATCGTCCTCTACGGTCCTCATATGGGAGGCGACAGACAGTGGCGGAGGAAGCTGCCCGGGATTCACGCTACCGATCAATACGATTAATACGAGATGGACGAATGCTCGGAGTTTCGTCGATGGAGGATTCAAGAAATGATTTGTTACCCTTCGCTACCCTGGAGCTTGTCGGATGTACCAATGCCATTTAATACATGTAATCTTTTCTAATAAAGTCTTTTAAAAAATATGTTCTTTCGGTTCTAGCACTAATAGGGTAATAACTGTTTTTACTGAAAAATGTAAAGGCTTCTTTCGTCTACGAAGTATTGATTTTAGCCAGAACTCTGTTAAATTTATAGCCAATACATGGTACCGTTTACGGACTCAGCGAACACATCTCGAGGTGGCCGATAGAATTATGCCCTCGAGCTCATTAGGAAAAAAAATAGCCTGTAAAAAAAACTCACAAGTTCCAACTACGAGAATCGAGCCAGGAACCTTTAACAGACCATCTCAATGACTTACTGCCTCGGCTATCACAGCTTGGTGACTAGATTACGGTTAGAAGGCGATGCATTACAGTTTTGATAGTGTGATGGAAAATCAGTTTGCCAACTGTGATGAAAATTTTCCCGCAGCACTCTACTGAGGTGCAAAGTGCGCAAAGTTGACAGTTCTCAGTCCTGCAAAGCAGTGTGATGAAAAAATCTAGGTCTAGCACGATTGACACAAAACTCTAGAAATTGCTGCAAGGCGCAATATTTAAATAATTTAATAATTTAATAATTTAATAATTTAATAATTTAATAATTTAATAATATAATAATTTAATAATTTTATAATTTAATAATTTAATAATTTAATAATTTAATAATTTAATAATTTAATAATTTAATAATTTATTAATTTAATAATTTAATAATTTAATAATTTAATAATTTAATAATTTAATAATTTTATAATTTTATAATTTAATAATTTAATAATTTAATAATTTAATAATTTAATAATTTAATAATTTAATAATTTAATAATTTAATAATTTATTAATTTAATAATTTAATAATTTAATAATTTAATAATTTAATAATTTAATAATTTAATAGTTTAATAATTTATTAATCAAATAATTTAATTATTTATTTATAATTTTATGATTTTATAAATAACACCGACCAACAAAGTTTCTGCGCAGGCTCAACTCAAGGGGACCCCAAAAACATGTTTACTTTGTATTTTTCAAAAATTTCAAAAATATTTGGACAGAGCCGAATGGGTTTTCTCCAAAGTTTGTATGGAGAATTAGAGCTGTTAGCTACTCCCACAAACTTCATGCTGCCCCCTCGAGTTGAGCCAGGTTTCAGAATTTTAGAGTTTTATAATTTTTACTTTATTATTGTGTGCTATTTCTGAATACCCCTTGATTCAAGGATTGGTTTAGTTTAGGGTATGTTTAAGTTAGTTTTAGGTTAGGTTATGTTTTCTTAACATTTGTTTTTACTCAATGTACCCAGTGTTACAAAAATGATAAATCATATACTTTTAAAGTTATAAAAATGAACAGTGTTTAAATCACTGTGTTTGAGATTTAAAAAAAGTTTTTGGCTCGTAGAATTGAAGAATTCAAGAATTATTTTTTTTATTGTTAAGAATTTGTGATTGCATTAGGTTTGGATCCCCCCTCCTGTCCTCCCCCACGCACATTTCCGTCGTCCTCTGTTTTCCTCCCGGCACACCTCCACCGTTTAAAAAACACGACTCACCCCAATCCGCTTTCGATCGCAGACCGGTTCCTTCCCGTCCCATCTTCCGGCATGATCCGCCGGGTTAACGATGTTTCACGTTCTCTTCCACCGTCGCGAAGGCTGAAATCAGGAAATCTGGAACATAATGTTATGATTTAGCCGCTCGCCCACTCCGGCCGGAACTTTCCAGCAAAAAAGGAACACAACTTACCAATCAACCAGCCAAAATCCTCACGAACCTTTACAACAATATTGTTTTTCTGATTTGATCAAGTCCGAACAAGATCAACTGAAGAGAACTGTCAAACTGTTTGCGTCGACGATAATCGACGTCGATTTGAAGGTAAATCGATGGAAAAAACAATGTCGAGCATGTCGAGTGTTTGTCGCACGTTTGTCGTCCTTTCGACCAATCGATATCGAAACGGTAAAATCAAAACCGTGCGACAACCCGTACGACGTGCGACTTTTTTCAAACAGGGTATGCACGCACATCCAAAATAACTCGGGGCCTGAGTTAAATTCACTCACTTTGGCCAACTACACGTAAACGTTAAATCCTCAGTGAATTTCGCTCTGACTGAGTTGAAATTAACCAGTCGTGAGAAATTACCAGGGGGGTAGCGAAGAAGACGCCATCTTGGAAATTCAGAAAACAAACACTGACAATCAGTATTATCGAGCAATTAAAAGTGCAACATGGAGTTAAACTTTCTGTCAAGCTTCTGTGAAGTTTACCATGACAGTTTCGAAAGTTTAACTCCATGTTACCGGCTCACATCTCTCTTTTTAATTTCTCGATACATATTACTATGGTTACACGAAGTGTGTTACCCTCGTTGGACTCATACCCTCCCTGTTTGAAAAATGTCGCACGTCGTACAAGCTGTCGCGCGGTTTTGATTTTACCGTTTCGATATCGATTGGTCGAAAGGACGACAAACGTACGACAAACACTCGACATGCCCGACATTGTTTTTTCCATCGATTAACCTTCAATTCGACGTCGATTATCGTCGACGCAAACAGTTTGACAGTTCTCTTCAGTTGAACTTGTTCGGACTTGATTGCAACCGAGTCGAACAAATTGTTGTTGGTTTTAGTAGAGATCCTTAATAGGGAGACTGGTCGAAGTGAATTTGACGTACCCAAACAGACACGAGTTTGACGTATCCAAACGAGCATTTGCCTTTACGCCCTGCAAAACTTATCAGTGTTGCCAAGCTCAAAACATACGTTGCCAGATCAATTTAGCCAGCTTAGACCAGTCTCCCTATTTAGGGTCTCTAGGTTTTAGGCTTTGGGAGGATTTTGGCCAGTTTAAAGGTAAGTTGTGTTCTAGATTGAATTACTTTTTCTGCCGGAAAGTTCCGGCCGGAGTGGGCGACAACCGAATCAAATTGTCTTGTATTCCAGATTGCGGTCTTCGTGGCGGTATAGGAGGAAGAGGAGGACGGGAAATATGGATTACTCGGCGAGCCATTCCGGAAGACGGGACGGGAAGAAACCAGTTTGCGATCGAGGAAGCCGTTAGTGTTTGGTGTTTTTCTTTCCGCGGGAGGTTGCCTCCATATCTAATGGAACTGGTGAGTCATGTTTTATAAACGATGGAGGAGGTGTGCTGGGAGTGCGATTGGATGATCGAAATTAAAAATTAGATGAACATCACAAATTCTTAACTTTTTAATCCAATAATGCTTAAAAAAAACTTCAACGCTGATTTGATTTGATAATTGTAAAATTAAATTATAAAGTTTTTTATTCTTAATTTAAAATTCTAGCATTACAGAACTTAAGAATGCAAGAAATTGAAAATTCTAAATTCATTTAATTTCTTGATATTGTGCAAATTGTTAATATTCTTAAATTATACAATTCATTAATTTAAAATTCTCAAAGTCTTCAAATATTAAAAAAAATAAACTCTAAAATATGAAAATTTTAAAATTGACAATAATTTAAATATTAAAATTCCCTAATTCTTAAATACAAAATTGTTCAATTCATAAATACTAAAAATCTAACATTATAAAGTTCATAAATCCCAAAAAGTCGCACGAGTTGAAATTTTGAATTCTAAAATTCTAAAAATTATATGCTCTAAAATTCCAAAATTGTAAATTCTAAAAATGCTAAAATTCAAATAATTTATATTTTTAAATAAAAATTATCAAAAATTCTATTTGTTATAAATTCTACGCATTTTAAAAATAAGTAAGTTTCTTAAAATTCTAAAAATTAAAAAAATTTTTTTTTTTTTGCACATCTTTAATTTTTGATAATTTTAAATAAAACAAATTTAAAAAATTCTAAAAATTAAAAAAAATCAAAAAAAAAATACAAAAATTTTACAAAATATATTTTTGAAATTTAAAAAATGTTAAAGTTTTTATTTCTTTTGAATATTTTAAACTTTTAAAAATTCTTTTAAAAAAGTCTAAAAATTCTTAAATTTTAAAATAGGAAAAATTTAAAATCTATTAACTTTTGAATTTTTTTTTGGTCTAATGAAAAATAGGAGTTAAAAATATTACGAATTGAAGTAAATGATTTTGGTATTGAGGTACTCTCCAATTTTAATATTCAGAAAATTAGAATTTTAGAATTTAAGAATTTTAGAGTTTTAGAAATTTAGAATTTTAGAATTTCAGAATTTTAGAATTTTAGAATTTTAGAATTTTAGAATTTGAGAATTTGAGAATTTTAGAATTTTAGGATTTTAGAATTTTAGAATTTTAGAATTTTAGAATTTTAGAATTTTAGAATTTTAGAATTTTAGAATTTTAGAATTTTAAATTTTAGAATTTTAAATTTTAGAATTTTAAATTTTAAATTTTAGAATTTTAGAATTTTAGAATTTTAGAATTTTAGAATTTTAAATTTTAGAATTTTAAATTTTAGAATTTTAGAATTTTAGAATTTTAAATTTTAGAATTTTAAATTTTAAATTTTAGAATTTTAAATTTTAGAATTTTAGAATTTTAGAATTTTAGAATTTTAGAATTTTAGAATTTTAGAATTTTAAATTTTAGAATTTTAGAATTTTAGAATTTTAGAATTTTAAATTTTAAATTTTAGAATTTTAGAATTTTAGAATTTTAGAATTTTAGAATTTTAAATTTTAAATTTTAGAATTTTAGAATTTTAAATTTTAAATTTTAGAATTTTAAATTTTAAATTTTAAATTTTAGAATTTTAGAATTTTAGAATTTTAAATTTTAGAATTTCAGAATTTTAGTATTTTAGAATTTTAGAATTTTAGAATTTTAGAATTTTAGAATTTTAGAATTTTAGAATTTGATGATGAGATGATGATGCTGAAATTTGTAAACGTTTGATCATTAAATATTTTTAGAATTCTCAAATTTGGTACAATTTTTAAATAATAATAATATTGTCGGATTTTTTAATTATTTGCAGTAATTTGAGTTTTATACGTTTTTAAATTTAAATTTTTAAGATGTCTTCAATTAGAATTCTTTTTAAAAAAAACCAATGCGCCATGGGTTTTCTATGTACATAGGACATTTTGTAAAAGTAAGCTAGCATAAATAAATTTAGTTTTTCTTTTATAGTTACAAAATATTTGAATATTACATATTTGAAATTGTATTGTTTTGAAATTTTATTATTATTATTATTGAATTCTGAATTTAATTTAGAAAATTCTTGCCAATTGTTGATTGATGTTATATTTTTTCAGGCAACAAACATATTCTGATCTGATCCTGCCGGAAACCATGCGTCCCCGTGTGGTCCCGCGTGGCTTCCGTAGAACCCAAGGAAGCAGTCTCTCGTACTCCGGTAAACATCAATCCGTCGGAGGTTCAAGATCGTCGCCAAGGTGTCGCATCCGGGTTTTGATCAGCGCGTCGAGGAGCAAAAGTCCAACACGACCAAGATGCTGCCACGGCCGCCTCCAACATCCAAGCCGGAAGCTGCGGTCAAGGCAAATCCCGAAGGAAGCAAAGTTGGAGAAGAATCGGCGATCCGCAAGTGAAATTAAGTGAACAATTAAATATTTTTGTGAAATTTTGACAGTTGAAATAAAAAAAACAATAAAAACAAAACAACAGTTTTTTTCAACTGCAACATAACCTAAAAATCCGAAATGACAGCACACGACAATAGCACGACATTCTAAATAACAAAACCGTGCGACGTCGGTCGAATGTCGTACGACAATGTCGTACAATTTCGATCATCGATCGCACGACAAATACGACATTTTGGTGCAAAAACGTATGACATTCGCGCGAAAGTCGCACGACATTGTCGAGCGACGTCGTACAATTGCACGGACGACAAACGACAGACGTCTGACGGACTTTTCAGTCAGGGCTGTTTGAAAAATGTCGCACGTCGTACGAGTTGTCGCACGGTTTTGATTTTACCGTTTCGATATCGATTGGTCGAAAGGACGACAAACGTGCGACAAACACTCGACATGCTCGACATTGTTTTTTCCATCGATTTACCTTCAATTCGACGTCGATTATCGTCGACGCAAACAGTTTGACAGTTCTCTTCAGTTGATCTTGTTCGGACTTGATCAAATCAGAAAAACAATGTTGTTGTAAAGGTTCGTGAGGATTTTGGCTGGTTGATTGGTAAGTTGTGTTCCTTTTTTTGCTGGAAAGTTCCGGCCGGAGTGGGCGAGCGGCTAAATCATAACATTATGTTCCAGATTTCCTGATTTCAGCCTTCGCGACGGTGGAAGAGAACGTGAAACATCGTTAACTCGGCGGATCATGCCGAAAGATGGGACGGGAAGGAACCGGTCTGCGATCGAAAGCGGATTGGGGTGAGTAGTGTTTTTTTAAACGGTGGAGGTGTGCCGGGAGGAAAAAAGAGGACGATGGGGGGATCCAAACCTAATACAATCACAAATTCTAAACAATAAGGCTGGTACAAATATTTTTAAAAGTTTTTGTCACCCCCCCCCCTTCAAAATTGGCCCGAAAAATCAGGGGGCAAAAAAAATATTTTTACAATAAACTTCAAAATTTCAATGAAAATTCAAGTGCAACCAGCTGAAATCAAATTAAAATACATTCTTCTGCGTTTTAAATCATTTTTAGCATGTTTGGGTTTATTAAAAAATCTTAAGATTTTTTGAAAATTTTCGATGCAAAATCTTTTTTTTCGATACAATTTTTGTTTTTGTCAGATCTTAGACAAAAACTTTTTTAAATATTTGCATCGGCCTTATTAAATTATTAAATTATTAAATTATTAAATTATTATGTTATTAAATTATTAAATTATTAAATTATTAAATTATTAAATTATTAAATTATTAAATTATTAAATTATTAAATTATTAAATTATTGAATTATTAAATTATTGAATTATTAAATTATTAAATTATTAAATTAATAAATTATTAAATTATTAAATTATTAAATTATTAAATTATTAAATTATTAAATTATTAAATTATTAAATAATTAAATTATTAAATTATTAAATTATTAAATTATTAAATTATTAAATTATTAAATTATTAAATTATTAAATTATTAAATTATTAAATTATTAAATTATTAAATTATTAAATTATTAAATTATCAAATTATGAAATTATTAAATTATTAAATTATTAAATTATTAAATTATTAAATTATTAAATTATTAAATTATTAAATTATTAAATTATTCAATTATAAAATTAGTAAATTATTGAATCGAAAATTTGACAAACACAAAATTATTATCTACAATTCTTAAATTTTATTAATTCTTATGTTTTGAAATTCTTAACTTCTAGAAATTTTAAATAATTTGAATATTTTCGCCAGGTATCAAAAAGGAGAAATTCTCGTATGTTTAGCAAAATAAGCACTCGCTCCTGACTCCATCCAATTTACTTATTTTAACGGTGCACATCAACCAGAGCTTTTGCACCCAGATTTTTGTTACAGACATTTTAGTATCTTCAAAACTACGGGTACTATCGAAATATTTTTTTATTCATCCCCTAAAGTACTGTCCATAAAGTAATTTACAAAAAAGTTTGACTAATTTTACAATCCCGTTGTTGCAGGATTGGGTCCGTATGTTTGAAAATTTTAGAATAATAAGACAACAACTTCCTTCGTTGCTGTGCACCCTTAACTATTCAAACAACTAATTTTTCAAAACTTTTGATAGAAACTTGCTTGCTATTTAATTCATTTCAGATCTGTATCAAACAGTCTCCAAACAGGACAATGAAAGTGTTGGTGGTGTTTGATTATTAGAGAATGTCAAAATCGCCATTATCAATACTAAGACCTGGAAAAAAGAACAAACTTGCGGCCAAGTACAACCTCTGAGTGAAAGCGATGGAGGTGAACGAACTACTCACGGGGCAGCACACGAATCCTACCGGATTGGCCATCATCAAGCGAAATTTGGAAAATTGTGACTGCAGTGATAGTGAATATTTGGAAAACAAAGTGCCAGGCCAGTGAAAACTAATAGATATCAATAAAAATCAGCAAAACAACAAATAAAATGAATTTTATTTCGAAAATAACCTAAAAATTCCGAAATGACAGCACACGACAATAGCACGACATCCTAAATAACAAAATGGTGCGACGTCGGTCGAATGTCGTACGACAATGTCGAACAATTTCGATGATCGATCGCACGACAAATACGACATTTTGGTGCAAAAACGTATGACATTCGTGCGAATGTCGCACGACATTGTCGTGCGACGTCGTACGATTGCACGTACGACAAACGCCGGACGTCGGACGGACTTTTCAGTCAGGGTAAGTCCCATGCAAATGTGTAAAAGGTCTGATTGGTCGGTTGCCATCCCCCCATAAAAATTGACATATGAGGGCTTTTGTTAATTTGATTTGGTTAACCGCGGTGGATTTTCTTGAAATAATTCGAACTGTCAAAAATCCACCAAAGCATCTACCGGTGGATACTTTTCTACCACAGATTTTTGTGCGATCATTGTGGTAGATTTTTTTTAGTAAAATAAAGAAAATAAGAAAATTAGGAAATTATGATATAAGGAAACAAGGAAATTAAGAAATTAGAAAATTAGGAAATTGGGAAATTAGGAAATTAAGAAATTAGGAAATCAAGAAATTAATATGTAAGGAAATTAGGATGTTAGGAAGTTAGGAAATTTGGAAATGAGGAAATTAGGAAGTTAGGAAATTTGGAAATCAGGAAATTTTTAAATTAGGAAACTAGAAAATTAGGAAGTTAGGAATTTAGGTGTGGAAGATGGGAAATTGGGAAATTAGGATATCAGGAAACTAGGAAGTTTGGAAATTAAGAAGAAATCAGGAAATTAGGAAGTTAGGAAATTGAGAAATAAGGAAACTAGGAAATTAGGAGTTTAGGAAGTTAAGAAATTTGGAAATATGTAAATTAGGAAATTAGTATATTCGGAAACTAGGAAATCAGGAAATTAGTAAATTTGGAAATTATAAAACAAGGCTGGAACAAATGATTTTTTCTTGAATTTAAATTCGTAAATTCTTAAATTATTAAATTCTTAAATTCTTCAATTCTTAAATTCTCAAATTCTCAAATTCTTAAATTCTTAAATTCTTAAATTCTTAAATTCTTAAATTCTTAAATTCTTAAATTCTTAAATTCTTAAATTCTTAAATTCTTAAATTCTTAAATTCTTAAATTCTTAAATTCTTAAATTCTTAAATTCTTAAATTCTTAAATTCTTAAATTCTTAAATTCTTAAATTCTTAAATTCTTAAATTCTTAAATTCTTAAATTCTTAAATTCTTAAATTCTTAAATTCTTAAATTCTTAAATTCTTAAATTCTTAAATTCTTAAATTCTTAAATTCTTAAATTCTTAAATTCTTAAATTCTTAAATTCTTAAATTCTTAAATTCTTAAATTCTTAAATTCTTAAATTCTTAAATTCTTAAATTCTTAAATTCTTAAATTCTTAAATTCTTAAATTCTTAAATTCTTAAATTCTTAAATTCTTAAATTCTTAAATTCTTAAATTCTTAAATTCTTAAATTCTTAAATTCTTAAATTCTTAAATTCTTAAATTCTTAAATTCTTAAATTCTTAAATTCTTAAATTCTTAAATTCTTAAATTCTTAAATTCTTAAATTCTTAAATTCTTAAATTCTTAAATTCTTAAATTCTTAAATTCTTAAATTCTTAAATTCTTAAATTCTTAAATTCTTAAATTCTTAAATTCTTAAATTCTTAAATTCTTAAATTCTTAAATTCTTAAATTCTTAAATTCTTAAATTCTTAAATTCTTAAATTCTTAAATTCTTAAATTCTTAAATTCTTAAATTCTTAAATTCTTAAATTCTTAAATTCTTAAATTCTTAAATTCTTAAATTCTTAAATTCTTAAATTCTTAAATTCTTAAATTCTTAAATTCTTAAATTCTTAAATTCTTAAATTCTTAAATTCTTAAATTCTTAAATTTTTAAATTCTTAAATTCTTAAATTCTTAAATTCTAATTTTTTTTAAATTTCCAAACTCTTAATTTTTTAAATTTTGGAAGAAATAGAGTTTCTGATTGTAATAATTTCGAGGTTTTCGGAAATTTGTATTTACGAATTTCTATATTTTCAAACTTTTTGAATTCAGACTTGTACATTCGTTTCGAATTTTAACATTTTTGAGCTATTGAATTTATAAAAACTTTAATATTATAATTATTATTCAATTCTGCATTTTTTAAATTTTGAATTTCCAAGTTTCAGATTTTTGTTGAAATTTTCTTGATTATTTTTAAAAAAATTGTTATTTGAAATTTCTGAAATGTTTGTTTTTCATATTTTTGAATTTGTTGTTTGGTTTGATTTCAAAATTTCAGATTATTATTTTATTTTTAGTAAAAACATAGATATTTGTATGATTATTGTCAAGTTTAATTTCACTCCGATTTACTTCATTTTGGACCCGCAAGTGTGGATCAATCGGACAGCGCAGGGGACTCATTATCCAGAGGTAGCTGTTTGGTCACGTGTTTGGTACTAGCAATAAATAGTTGGTAACACGATGGCCGACTTCTTTTTTCTTACTTCTTTTTTTTTTTTACTCCATTTCGACCAAAAAAACTAAATCTGCCCTTTTAATTTCAATATTCAGCTTTTTAAGATTCGGCGGAAATTTGAAATATTTTTATACCCAATACAAAATTATTAAAACGTTTGTAATGATCAGTCGCATTCAAAATGGAAAATAACAATTCTTTGATTTTTTCATCAAAACATATTACAAACAAGCATCGCGCGAAGAAACGTCAAACGCAATCATTCCGTTTCTGTTACTTTTCAGCTGCGTACCGCTTAAGAAAAATCTGTTCGTGACCCTTTCCTTGACCGTTTCTTGGGCGTTTTTTTAATTTTATATGGAGTTTTGCGTTCCTTCCGATCAGCATACCAGCCCTTATACTTAAAAAATCGTATGAAAAGTACGATATTGAACTCAGAAAATCATGATTTTTGGTAAGGGTGTAAAATAACGCTCCCATACCCTCCCAGAGTTCTCCCACTCGTTGCGTATTTTATGATTAACCTCTATAAAGGTGACGGACAATCACAGCAATTTTCTCCCAACCTTTGTGTTTGGAGTAGCCGTGAACAGCAGCAGAGGAACATAAATTGTTTTGCAGCTGAAAAATATTGCGAGTTGTTTTTGAAAAAGTTTGTTTGATCAGTGGCCCCGCACAAAAATATATCAAAATGATATCCGACGCTTTGGGAGATCTGGAGAAATGCGTACGTGATTTTTTATTTTATATTCCTGGTTTTTTGGTGTGGGTAAGATGAACAAGAAAGGGTTGACTAAATTCAGATTGCTTTCGGTATTTTTGTTAAGTAAATTTTGTATTTTTTTTAATCTAACTACCATGTCACGACGTTCTAGCAGGATTCTAACAGAGTTTTTACAGAGCTGGATATTCTTACAGCATTCTAGCAGAAATGTTCCACCGTTCTAGCAGGATTCTGACAGAACCAACTCTGCTAGAATATTTCGTGACTGGGTAGCAGCGGCCCATTAATTTCCAAGGCAAAACTTAGAAAATCTAACCTTTCCTTATTTTTATCTTCCCCATATGACATTAAAAGTTGAACAAAAACTTTCGTGTATTGATCGAACAATTCTTTCAATAGATACAGATTTTTGAATTTTATACATTCCATGTATGTACTGCCAAATTTGGATAATTTGATTATGCAAAATGGGCATATAAAGGAACCCAAAACAAATCAGCCAAAATGATAATGAAAAAAATCGGATGGTGGAAATCTAAAAAAAATTGCTCTACATTGAAACCCCGATGGTTTGACACCCATTGTTGTCAAACGAACAAGGCCACTTTTTACTTTGACACCCTCTTTGCACTGAGCTTATTTTACAAATTGTTCTCAAACAATTTTCTAATGTTTTTGTTGAATTCGTTTATCTACCTTTCGGTTTGCCACACCTGAGAGGAATATCAAAATTAAAATTTGGTTAATCTATTTTGACATTAAAGATGAACAACATAACGAAATTTAACTTTCTTTTAGGTCGATAACGCAGGAACGCAGCTGGAAACTTTGCACAAAGCTCTCGAAAGCCACAAATCCATACTCGAAGTAAACGATTTCGAAAAGAATATAGAAGACAATGATATGGATGGCCTGGAAACTGGTTCAGTTCTGGAGCTTCTTGATTCGGTGACCGTTGTGAAAATGAATATCAAAATTTGCGGAAGGATTTGCAGGAAGTTCAACAGCTGCAAAAGGAAATGACCTTTTCACTGAGGTATCAATTGCAAACCATGACTCAGACTTTTCACATTCTAAAGAAAAGATTGAGTCCAATAATCTGCCGATTACATCGCTTCCTCAACCATCATCATCTACCAAAAACAATGGTGGATCTACAGCTGCTGTTAAAAATACGAAACATAACAAAAATTGAAACCTGCTTTTCATGTTTTCGCTGCATCTTCGTACAAGAATTGATTATCTTTCCTTAAAGTGATTTGCGCTGTATTCTTCATGGACTGATCTAAATGTCTTCTTTCCTACAATATTAGTTACGTATAGTTTTAAATCATGCAAATGATTGACAATCATTTCATCATCTGTTTGACCTGATCGTCACAAACAATGCAAACTACCCCTACTGACAAGGCTAGAACTCGAAAAGGTCCAAACGAGATCATCCTCTGCTGTTTTCCATTTATTATAGATATTAGTTAAATTGTATTATATTATGTCATTACTGCCCATGTTCGCATAAATGTCCCATATGCAAAAACAGCAAACTGAGAAAAACGCATTTGAAGTTTGTCCCACACATAAGGCTACGTGTTAAGTTTTCAAAACTGGACTTCCTCTCGATTTCTAGAACAAAGTACTGGATGTTATAGGCTCTTTAGAAAGAGCACACGATTTTGAATCAAACTGCATCAATAACTCAAAAGTGATGAAAATGCATATGGGACATTTATGCGATCATGGGCAGATTAGCTGTTTAGCAAAAGCAGTATTGAGAATGGAATTGCGAAACAGGATAGGACAAAGAAATTCCTCAATTGATGTAGGCTTCTTTCTATAATATGTTAAGTAGTTTAAAACGTTGCCCACGTTTGAAATCTCGCGCTGCTAAAATCTTACAAAACATAAATGTTACATCGTCTTGAGCGCTATTTCAAGGGTTGGGCATACAAAAGCTCAAGATTTGTGGTATAAAGTATCGAAGAAGTTTTCCATGTAGCAACATTTTGTTTTTAATTCATCTTGATTTAGCGATAATTTATTTCTTAAGTCATGATATTTTTTTACTGGCTACACATATCTACATAGTAGTACACCGGATTGCATTTCGTAATTTTATTTTATTAAAATACACTAACCTACCAAAATTCACAAAAATTACAACGCAGGCTCAACTCGAGAGGAAGCAGAAACTTTTGAGTCCTCAGGAACAAGTGCACTTTTTTTCATAAAATTATTTTTATAAGGTCCTTTCCGATACTGGGACCTGGGACCGAGTCGGCAACAAGTGCACATTGAATTTTTCAAAAATATTGAATTAGGGCCAAATGGTTTTTCTCCAACGTTTGTATGGAGAATTAGGGCGTTCGTCGCTGTTGCATAAAATGTGAAAATTGCATGCAATATGTAGGAGTAGCGAACCGCACTATTCTTCATAAAAACTTTGGAGAAAAACCATTCGGGCCTGGTTAAATGTTTTTGAAAAATTCAAAATGCACGTGGCTCTGGGGACCTTGAAGTTCATGCTTCCCCTAGAATTAAGCTTGCGCAGAAATTTTGTTGGTTGGTGATAGGGGCAGGAGGGGGAAGAATTGGCCACCCTTATCCTGCCTTATAAAAACAATCAAAAGTTATGAAATATGGATTAAATGGATTATTTCACTCCTGGTATCATCACAAATCACGTTCAATGCCACATTAGTTGATTTTGTAATGTGTTGATGCTTATTTTTAAAAATAGTTTCTTATTTCGACGTATTTACACTATTTTCAAAAATGTTTGTTTTGTCAAGGTACTATTTTTATAAAAATGATCAAACTTCATGGAAGCTATGTTGGAAAGGTCCCTTAAGTCATTTCTTAACACTTCTTCTTGTATTACAGGAAATGGCTTGTTTTCTAAGGTGCCTAATAGGGTGGTCCAAATCCGGACTTTTTTGGGGCCTTCCACACGTAAAAAAGTAAAACAGTTGCTTTTCTCCATACATTTTGACGATTTTTCCCATACAAACTTTAAGCGATTGGAGGGAGGGGTTCCCGTGGTCAGAATGAGCTCAAATTTGGAATTTAGCCTAGTGATGGGTCAATCTTTGATTTCAGGGGGTAGCCCCAAAAAAGTCCGGATTTGAACCACCCTAGTGCCCATTCTACCCCGCAGGGTGGTCCATTCTGCCCCGCACCCTGGAGGGTTAGTCGAAAAAACATATTTTTTAAAGTGGTTCAAAAATAGTTTTAAGTAAAAAAAAATCATCAACCAAGTATATAACATTGCAGAGAACATTCCAAAGCATATGCCTACTGCACTGGATTCATAAATTTGTATGTTTTTGTAAGGTTTTCGGTACATTTTACTTAGGCGGACCATTCTGCCCCCTGCCCTTATTGGTCGACTTAGTATTTTTTTTTACTTCTATGCATGAAATTCATCATACCACATTCGAACAACATAATCCTTTTTGTTTAAACGTTTATATTTTTAACAAAATGCTTACAAGTTGTACCGTTTTAGCACAGACAAACAGGCGTGACTCTCCATACAAATTATTTTTGAAATCCATCGTCCTTCATCAAACCACCAAATCACGGCGACGCCAGCGCTGCCTGGTGATGCCGAAGTGCAGCCCAAACACACCAATACAAACTTATTACTATCATGTGTCATGTCAGTGTATGCGTGAGACAATCAAGCCTTAACGATTGTAAACATTAACAGCTGTTTCGAAATAATTTTGTTGTTGCTGATCATCAGTAACAAAATCAAAATAAATAAATCAAGACCGACGGCCGAAAATGACGGTGGGTCGGTTCCGTTTCCAATAGAGCTTTATGACGTTTCGCGTACGCACACTAGCGCACCATTTGATTTTGCTGGCTGACAAAATTTAACCTCACTTTATTTTCGTGTACGTACACGCAATACTTACGCACGTAGATTACTCTATGGCAGAACCTCATGAGGCAAATCATGCGGCAGCACCTGCAGCGATGCAAGACAAACATAATGACAGAGACCACACCACTGGTCCTCCCCGTTGCTTGCATGATCCGTCTAAGATTCCTCCTCCACCGAAAATATGAACCATTACACCTGACACCAGATATCCCGGTCACAAAAACACCAGTAGTGGCCGCCGGAATAGGAAAATCTAATTTAAAACTAACGGAATTGATCCCCACGATGATTTGGAAACATCTGCGGGGAACGTGTCCACGGCGCAATTAAGTTGCCAGCCAACAAAACCAAAAGGAACGAATGAGATGAAAAAAGTCGCGAAGCGTGGCGCTCACGATTGACGCAACATGGTCAAAATGCCAAAAGGACGACCAGCAGCAGCAATCTGAGCAGCAGTCCACGAAGGATAAGCAGGTTGCTCCACCACAGGATCCGGCTTTCTTCGGCAAGCAGTGGAGCAGGCCTATCTGGTTAATAGTGGGGTAAAAGCAAGTGTGCCACTACAGGTTTTCGGCACGGTTCTGGCACTCGTTCTGCCTCGTTGTACTACTCCATCATGTCCGACCGCTTCCGGTCCGTCACGCTGTCCGAGTCGACCTCGTGAGGTTGATTCGCGTCCGATTGATACACGTAAATGTCCGTTTGCTCGTGTTTCCGCCGGAACACTACGTCCTGGACCGCTGGCTCTCGTCGTTCAGGTGCATTCGGCCGGATTCGAACTCTCCACAGATTAAGCGACCTTCCGGCGGGTTGAACTGGAGGCACTCGAGGTGGAAGGCTGTTTTTTTGTAGGTATTCATTTGCTGCCTCACACGTGCTCACGCTCAACTTAAAAACAAAAAAACACGCATCACACACACTGAGAAAAGACGGGCGAACTGTCACGACAGCAGCGCCATCAGCACCGGGTGAGTGAATGCCGAAACAAAATTGAATTTGAAATAACCGTTTTTGGAGGACGATGGTTCGGCACTCGAGTGTCCCGACTGTTTGAGTATGGTTATAGGTTTATACGGATTGATTTTTTTTTTTTGTTAATTTTGCATGCTTCAATATTCTTACAATGCTTGTCAAGGTAATAAATTGCACAAAGCACTTAACATATATGTCTTAACTATATTCTAAAGCATATACACTTTTTTGTACAGTTTGTGTCATTAAGTATTGATGCAAGGGAGCGTTCTTTTATTACGTAACGCAGTAGGGGGAGGGGGTCAGAGGCCGTGTTACGCTCCATACAAAATTTTTAAAATTTGTATGGAAATTTTGTTACGAGGGGGGGGGAGGGGGTCTAAAAGTCCGATTTTTCGCGTTACGTAATAAAAGAACGCTCCCCAAAATATTACACATTTGTTGCGCATGAACAGTAATAGAACGAACACATATTAATGTCGAATATTTGTGACAATGCAGTAATGTCCATCGAGCGTACTTATAAATAAGCCAAACTCATTTTTTTTATTTGTTATACTACCATTCTACGTAAAATTGTCCCATTTAATTTTTTGACGATTTTGACATTTACCATTTTTATGATCAGTTTGCCATAAATTATTAGAGAAACACATAACGTGTTGTACGGAAAATCATTAGAAACAACAGCATGAGAGAATACTCTTTGCTGTTACGTAACTGCAAAATGTAAACAAACATTGCCATATCGCGATGGGCTTTTTTATTGGCATCTGAGGACGGTTTTACACTACATTTCGTCGCCATCGTGCTAACTTGTCGTACGTGCATTTTGGGCCAAATTGAGTTAAGAACGCCATTTTGTGCAGCTTACAATGCCTCACCTTTTGACCTTCACAGATCCCCAAAATTCGATTTCAATCCTGAGATATTCAACAAAAACCGAAAAACTCCGTGCATTTTGTCACTTTACATATGAAAGTAGTTTCAATCTTGTCGTGCTATCTTGTCACTCCATGAAAATTGATGTAAGTGCGACAAAAGGCCAAAGGATTTCAGGCCAGGAAAGTCAGGATGCGTTTGTCGCACGTACAAGCTAGACTACCGTAAACATTTGTAATTATAACTCGGGACTCCAGCAACCAACTTCAACCAAACTTTGGGACAATGCACAGAATGGTGAGCCAAACAAAACGTGTTTGTTATTGTTTACATTGCGTGCTCTCGTTTTTGAATATTCAAGGTCAAACATTAAAACGCGTTTTTCTCGGAACGTCAAAATGGCGGGTGCGACAAGATAGCACGACGACGTCGATTTGGGAGCAAGGGCGTCTATGCGGAGTGCCCTTTCACACGCTTAAGAGCGAGTCCACGAGCAAAGCATATACCCATCTTGCATCGACCTCTCCAATCTGCCTGAAAGTTTCAGGGGTTGTTTGTACATATAAAACTAGCATCTGGCCAAAATATGAGCACTCTAGGTCAACGGGAAGTGGGGCAAATCGGGACACAAAGTTTGAAGGTTCAAAACCGTCTAAAATCTTAAAAAAGCTATAACTTAGGCAGAATTCAACTTATGTTCAAAATTCAAAATGCATCTGAAAGGGCATAAAAAATGCAACAAAATCCAGGGAGAAGTATCCCAATTGGTTAAAGCTAAAGGAGTTATTGGCACTTTAGTGAAAAAATAGCATAATTTTCAAACTCAAATAAAAAAGTGTTCCATCCAGATATCAACTCGGTTCGACCTGCAGCTTGAGACTACCATCTGAGACTGAGAACGCTTTGGGTAGGGCAGTTTAACATATTAAATAGATACTTTTACTTTTAGTGAATTTTTTGATTGTAAATTTTTGCTCGGAGACCCCTTAGATCCCATTTTCTGGTGATAATTTTATCATATTCGTGTTCCTGAGGCAATTTCACAAAAGAAACATGCATAAAATGTATATTTTCATCCATTTTACCCTTTGAAAAATAAAAGTTAAAAAAGTCTTCGATTCACATTTATTGAAAATCAAGTTCGTTTCCAAGGATACTAGATGACACCAGGAAAAAGCAGCTTCTTATTTTTTTAACTTTCATAATTTAAAGGGCTCAAATGGAAATTTACAATAAAAAATTCACTAAAAGTAGAAGTGTCTATTTAATATGTTAAACTGCCTTACCCAAAGAGTTCTCAGTCTCAGATGGTAGTCCCAGATGTCCTCTACAAGCTGCAGATCGAACCGAGTTGATATCCAGATGGAACTCTTTTTATTTGAATTTGAAAATTCTGCTATTTTTCACTAAAATGCAAATAACTCCCTTTAGATTTAACCAATTGGGATGCTTCTCCTGCATTTTGTTGCATTTTTAAATTCTTTCAGATGCATTTTGAATTTTGAAAATAAATTGATTTTTGCCTAAGTTATAGTCTTTTAAGATGTTTGACGTTTTTGAACCATCAAACTTTGTGTCCTGATTTGCCCCACTTCCCGTTGACCTAGAGTGCTCATATTTTGGCCAGATGCTAGTACATATAGTACAAACAACCCTGAAAATTTCAGGGAGATTGGTGAGGTCCAAACGATGTCCCGTACAAAGGGGTATGCCCTGTTCGTGGACTCACTTTTATTTTTTTTTAATTTGTAGCACAACACAACGTCCAAACCCCCTCAACCAAGTTTGCCTGGGTTAGCTCCCAGCCGGCTTCGGTGGCATTTTTCGAGACGAGATTTGTTTGATTACGCCTTCCGTCGATTGGGGAAATGTATGTTGGCCCCGGTCTAACCAAGTGATTAGGTCGTTAGCTCAGGAGTCGTCTCCCAAAAAAAAAACATTTGCATGTTTTGCGATGATCTTAAAGTTCTTGCCAGCTTCGATTGGCCAGACTGTAATCATGGTCTGCACTTCGACTGAGCAATATTAGATCGGGTCGATGATGAATGTTGACTGCCTAGCTCTTTCAAACGTCGCGCAGTTTTCAGTCATTGACTTGAGTCCCTTCCGTGAACTTGATGTGGCTAGCATGTTCATTTAGTTCCAACTATTTGTTGTTGTTGGTTTTATTAGGAGAACTTTAACCCTATGGTCATTCGCTTCCGTTTGTTCTAATTAAGAAACACTAACTTCATAGGCATTCTAACTGGTTCATCGTGATGTAATGTTTGATTGTTATTCAGGAAATCCCAAACAAAGCTGTAGTTTTTTTTCTGCTAGGTAGCAGAACTTTAATCCTTTGGCGCAAAAACAAACCAGATTGTATTTCGATGACTCTGTGTTCTTAATATAAAGCCGCGTGTGATTTGAAGATCCTTCTCCCATTTTAATGTTGTCCCAAATCGCATGACACCATTAAAAGGTAGCGTGTTTATTATTTAGCTCTAATGCATGTTTCCTGTTGATGTTTAGACTAATTATTATTAGTAAATAAGGACGGCACTCGTGTGCAATCAACATAAAGTAACCAATACATGTCTGAAACTATGTATGAAATTTTAATATTATATAAACAACACATTGGATTTACACACAATTTCATACGCCTTAAAATGGTGTTACACGAAATCACCAAATGATTATTATTAATCTGTTTTACATTTTCTAAGATTTTTAGACTCCGTCGTTATTATAACATAACAAATTTAAATCAATTCAACAAAAAAAACATTACAAATAAAATCTTGCAAATGCGTATTGCCAAAAATGTATAGTAGAATTTCATGTCATGTAATGTTAGCACAATTCTCAATCTTACCTGTTTGAGAAATAAAAATATCGAAAAAAAAACAATTCCACATTTGTACCTGATGTGTTTATTCTTTTAATTACCACTAACATTTTAGAAATCTTTTTCGCAATCAAATGAAAAAAGTTAGTTATGTTTTTAATGAAAATAACAGCTTAACAAGGTTTTAGACAATCATTTATTACACTACCATACAGAAAATGACTGCGCAGGCCCAACTTTTTTTTTAAATATTCAGACAGGGCGGAAAGTTGTTGTTAATTTAATTAAGGTGACATTATCCTAACAGGACCGAATGGTTTTACTCCAGAGGTTGTATGGAAAATTAGGGCGGTTCATCTAGAATGCAATATGTATAAGGAGCAAGTCGCACTAATGCCCCACGCAAACTTGGAGAGAAACCATTCGGCCCTGTCTAAATAGCTTCGAAAAAAATAATCCATGAGCACGTGGTTCTGGGGACCAAGTTCATGTTTCCCCTCGAGTTGAGCCTTCCCAGAAAATGTATTTGTCTGGTTATTGTAACTTGCTATAACGTTTTTATCTGTCAGTTGACCTGCTTTGACAAGCGAGTGAAGACAAGACATAAAAGACACATCTAGAGTTTTTTTTAAATGGTCTTATAAGCTATTTTGTTCCATATGTTTAAAGGACCTATTCAAAAAAGCTCTAGATATTTTTTGGATAACTCAGAGTTTAAAATTAATTACGTCAAAACATTACCAGCCCTGATTCTCCACGAAAGATGTTTGGAGGTCAAAATAATAGTTTAACAGTTCAGCTGTAATTATATAGTTTGGTTTTTGTCCGAAAAAATTGTGGAATAAATATTTTGAGGAAATGATAAATAGTTTTTTAATAGTGTACCATACGCTAATATCACCTAGCTTTTTTCCTAATATTCCCGAAATTCGCGTTGAAACCAACCACAAATCACATGGATTTTTATTTCTCAAAAATTCAAATAAAAAAATGTGTCTTATCTGGAAATGTCTTTTATTATTTAGCATCCAAAAATATACATTAAATTGCCTATTCTTCTTAATAAACTGTTGTAATCTAACGCTACCAACTGTGCCAAAAAAAACATCATCATTATTCTAATCTCAAAGTGAAAACTTCATGTTAGCGATGTCTAAATCACGATTCTACTATATATATATGTTTTCCTGATCTACAAACATACACACTACTACCTTATATTTACACGACTGACATACAATAGGGGGATGGCGTCGCTATTTTTAGACCACGTTTCCACTCTTTTTCTAACGAAACCGACTACTTTATCGACTTCATTTTGCTGGGCGAGATAGGACGCCGTCTTTTTTTAGACGATGACTCAGCACTTTTGCACTCACAAAAACCAGATGGCAGCAGGATGTAACGCCACGTCCCTATTTACGTTGAATAATTCTAGTATTATAATGCTTGTATTTTCAACCAGATAAATTCTTTCATTTGTGTGGTCAAAATTTAATCTATGGAATGTCCTGTTTCTATGGGTACACTTGAAATAGTTGATTATCACTTGAGCAATTGTCACTTGGATATTGGTCTTAGTAAAATCTAGTTTAACCATGCGATTCACATTTATAAATTTAAATAATTTATGGACCAGCAAAACTTTTGAAATGGTACGTTATTTCAAGTGTGCTCATAGCTTCTGGGACAGTTTTATATTATTATTTTTTTCCATTGTAGGCACTTCTCAAAGTAAAGGTAGGGTCTTACGACAAGACAGTGAGACAAAGAAAACTCTTGTACCACTAGATTCCTCTGATCAGATTCAGGTTGATCCCTTTCTCACAGTCTTGAGTAAAATTCCATAAGCTAACATTTACACATGAATCTTAGGGATTTGTTTGGGTGCAGTATAAATATAAGCATACAAAAAATGGTTGTAAGGTCACATAAACCATAACACAAATATTGTTCACATTCAATTATTTACATTTTAAAAGAAGTAGCTGAAATACGTTTTCCTTTAAAGATATTGTTTCTTGGGACGACGCTTGTACAAACGTAAATAAACGTACACAAATAAAAACAAATAAACATGTTAAATTGATCCGCATATGATTTTTACCAAGGATTAAATGCTAACCTTTTCATCTGGGTACTTCATGTGACTGTTAAATCACTCGGACTGCTTTTAATGAAGTATCAAATCATGATTTAAGCTCTGTTATATTCTGAGCTCGATAGAATCCAAAGTATAATCATTCTTTCCAAACAAACTTTATTTAACAGCTTTAAGCCAGAACCTTTTGTTAGTGATTTTTCACTGCATTTTCCCACATCAGATTTATCATGGTATTAGGTGGTATTAGTGATTTAATTTTATGAAACTAATTGTTCTGAAGAAATTAAATTTAGTAATTTGTGGTTTAAAACTGAACAAAAAAAATATTTTTCTTGCACTCGCGATAATATTAAAAATTAACCTTACTCAAAACGTTATACTCTTGATTTGATCATTGGTGCGTAGATCGGCCCCAAATTATTTCTAATTTAATTTACATGAATGATTTATGACCTGCTATTGCCAATGGGAAACTATTATATTCGTATTGTTGCATTATCTTGGGTCAGCTGTAACATTTAAGTATAATATCGATCGAGTGGCTTTACATAGCATGATCATGACAGACAAACAGTATGAAATGACGATTTCACAGCCCTTACACCTCACCACACTTGTTACGTTCTGACTTGTAGAAATCACATGCTATCAGCGCCTAACTCTTTTCGCTGCTGGGATTACTTTTTGTATAACTAGTTTGTGCCTTGTCAGCCTCCTCGTGCTCTCTGCTGGTGAACAGGACTGAGACTTGGGACTCGGCAAACTTATATCGGCAACTTTTCGTGTCCTTTGAAGCGGTTTGTTTTCCTGTTCGGATTTGGTACCTTCCGATGAACGCAAGATGCGCTTCCCCGTGTTCGTTTCACTATCCTTTGATGTAGCAGCTGCACTTACATTGTTATTGTTAGACTTAATAGCGCAGTTGTTGTTATCCGTTAAACGGTAATCGGTTACATGCTTTACCCTACGGTATTCCAAAAATCCCTTAACCTGTGAATTTTTGTTGAAAAACTTTTTTAACCGATTGTTTATAGTTCTGCCGCTTTTTAATTTGAGGCTTTCTTGTCTTGATCTTGTACGATGGGGTCGGTCACTGCTCCTGGTTTCGTAGACTATCCGTACAATTTTTTTAATAGACTTTTTAATTGTACTCGATCTTGTTTTCGAAACTGCTGGAGAGTTTTTCTTTGAGCAAACCTGATTAGAATTGATAACTGCTCGTGAAGTCGACGATGAAGCTTTCGATTCGTCTCCACTGGCACAGCTATCACTATCCGAATGGTTAATAGCTTCCTGCACTGGTGATAAAACATTCAGATTTGACGAGGATATTTCGTTTATTTGAATGTCCTCTTCGTCGACTCTATCAACACATCTACGTTCTACTGAATCGCTAGAGAGCGAATCAACTGTAGTGTTAGTTTCCTCAGTTTTGGAAGATTCAACCAAACAAGGGTTAAGGATACTCGGTTGGTGAACAATCATGGTATTTGTTTCGGAAGAAACATTGACTGATGATTCTTCATGATAAAGATACTCTTCATGCTCACGCTGATAGTTTTGTTCCGAAAGATCATGAGCCGTATAGTGTGAACTGCTAAAGTTGCACTCATTTTGGTCATTTGGTGATGATTGTAGTCAAATCTTTCCATTTGATACGATGGTTGATCTTGTTGAAAGGTTTGATGGTGGAATTGATTGTCGTACGGCTGATTTGTAGGCATATGTGGCATTGGATAGTCATGGAAATTTTCAATAATAGCAACGTTTCCAGTATTTTGATATCTGGATGTCGATGCCGTTGTTGAGGCTTCCAACATCTGTGAATGCAAACGTTCCGATTTTGTTTGAAGATTAGTTAATGAATACGTGTCATCCGTATCCTGTTCACTCGTTTTGATTGATTCATCTTGATAAATCAAACCATGCGCTTGAGAACTGTTGTGTTGCTGTGAACTATGATTCACAGAGTACTGTTCCGTGGTGGTCGTGTGACTTGTATAAGAATGATCATTGTTTAAACTACTGTTTAGGTAGGTATTGTACGAATCAGCAAAGCTATTACTGTATCCCATATCCTGATAAGAAGTTGAGGCATGGGGTTCTAGATACGGTTGATGTAGCGTATCATCTTGACTGATTGGTGGTGCTTCCTGGCAGGTTACTTGGGATAAATCTATCAGCTCCCGAGTGGTGTGATCAAACAGTGTAACATTCATGTTATGCATCGGATGCGTATTAGTGGGTTGATAATCAATGTGTTGTATAGAAGCTCGCATAGATCGCAGAACATCTCTTTTTGGGGGCCCTGGTGGATCCAACATGATGATAACCACAGATGTATTGTCTGCCTTCATATTACTTCTGCTCCATCGTTCAAGTGCCTCATTCACCTACAAATATGTTAAATTAATTATGTTGGTTTTACATTGAAATAAACTGAAAATATTTACCAATAACTTGCTAGGATTTTTCCAATCGCAACCACCTTCTAAACATATCCTGATGTTTTCACGTTCTGCTGCATGTACTATTTCCACAGCATGTTTTGGTGACAGAACATTCCACAGACCATCCGTTCCGAATATAAGACACCTTTATTGTTAATACAATTAATTAAAATTTAATACCATATAATTCGCATCAATTTCATTACCTGTGTTTCTTTGGATCAATCTCAATGACAGATACATCGGGATTGGGACTCACTACAAATTCATTAACAGCCGAATTGTAGCTCCATAAATCACCCAAACTTCTTGCAACAGCGAGAAATGGTATTTCATCGATAGGTGTACTTCGCCGTACTGGCCCTTTATGACCAATTCTCGGTCGATTCCAGACGACTCGTGGAACTCCGGATTTTGACACGACTTTTCCGCCGCAATTCATTATCCGCATTTTTTCGGCATAAGACTCTGGCTTGTGGTCTTCGGTCAGTGGAGTAGCGGCCCATTTGCTTGGATCATCGCCCTTTTCCTTATCTTTCTGGTAGCCCAAAACAATACCAGAATCACCAACGTGGCCCACGTAAATCTTGCCTTGACGAATGAAGGCGACGCTCGCAGTTGTTCCAGCAGTACTTGGCAATCCGGACGATGTTTTTGGCCATTTGTCTACAAAATATGGTAATTATTTGGAGTTATACTGACGCTTTCAATTTGTTTAGTTCAAATGTTATACATATCTGGAGCTTTTTTTTTTGAAAAGGTCCAATAAACCCGATTTTCAGTTTTGGCTTTTTGGTGTTTTTTGAAACCGCATTGAGTCAAATTCCCCAAGCAAAACATTCTGACCCAGGTCGATACAGAAATTTTCAGCACGGAAAGTGAAAATTTCAAATTTCGCTAGGGACTCGTGATCGGGCTGTAGTGGACGAAATTGGATGCTTCAAATTGCAAGAGGTGGTTTTTTTGTCCTCTATCTGACCACCATAAAATTTCCCTCCGAGGGGTTAAACCGGTTCCGGCACAATCCGGATTGTTAAACGGTATTTTTACCGAAACAGTATTTTTGGTCGAAAAATGTCAATAAAAAAGATGAAAACAGTGTATATTTCAAACAAATATTGTTAAAACTTGTTCAATAGAGACTCTTACAACATAAAATAGCAATTTTATAAAAATAGTTGTTTATACACTAATGTTTTGATAAGTTTTACATAAAAAAACTAAATTTAAACCAATTTTTAATATAAACTAACTTAACAAAGTTATCAGAAGTTCAAAGTTGTCACAAACTGGCTAGAGGTACTACACTGAAAATATGCCACACTTTTTATTCAAGTGCCCAAACACTTGAATGATTGAATAAAGTCACATCGTAGATCTAATTGGTTTGTGTTTCAACATCAATCCAAACCACTATCAAATGCAAGTGTTTGGGCGGTTGACTTTTTGGTATTTTTTAACATGTTATTTTCATTCTTTTCAATTGTTTTGCTCATGAATTTGTCCCACCTTCTTGAACTATTCAAGGGAGCGTTCTTTTATTACGTAACGCGAAAAATCGGACTTTTAGACCCCCTCCCCCCCCCGCTCGTAACAAAATTTCCATACAAATTTTAAAAATTTTGTATGGAGCGTAACACGGCCTCCGACCCCCTCCCCCTACTGCGTTACGTAATAAAAGAACGCTCCCCAAAGTGATGAGCAAAACACTTGAAAATGATCTTAAGATGTGTGTGTGTGTGTGTGCAACCAACCAAACGGGACCACGCGGTCGCATCTTACAAATTGAGTTGTTTCCATGTATTTTAGATTTTACATTCTATACATGCAAATAACTCGCATAGGCATTTGGTAGGTGTTAGCTCTGCCGAGCTTCGGTGACCCATTTCTACGCAGGCTAGCCGTGCGCGAGTACCTCAGCTTGAATCGACAAGCCCCGCCCTGAAGAACGTTTGTATCAATCGGATTCAAACGTTATTTAGAACTTCCGGATCTCTGTCAAATAGACAAAGACCCAGCGCGTATTTAGTCTGCAGATTTTTTAATTTATATTTTTATTTTTTTTTGGATGGATCTCACCAAATATCAGCTGACTTCCTCTAAAGATGTAGTTCCCCAACATAACCAGCTCCTCCTCCCCTTCCTCTTTGTCGGTTGATGGAAAACATATAAAAAAAACACATCTATGGAGGAAACACCACGACAGTCCACTTCGAAGTGAAACAATGAAGATTCTTGTTAACTATCTCTTGTACACAAAAAAAAAAACAACGCAGAATTTGTCACCAGAAAACAGCTCTTCTCTTTCCTCCTGTTCCTCTTCTTGGCGCGTTTCCGCCACTTTCTTCTTTTCTTCTTGAGCCCCACAAAACCTTCATGCTCTTCCTTTTACTTCACCCAGCGATTCCTCAACTTCACGACATATCCCAGCCGTTTCACGCCCCGGCCTGGGATTTTGTGCCGCACCATTCGGCCGGAACTAATCAGTACTCTAAAATGACCCTCAGCTCTTCTCATTGAAACATAACCAAACTTCATTTGCAAAATTATTTTATCAAATTTAGCAAAACAACCAAGCAACAAACCACTTTTTCGCTTTTCCACTATTTTCAGCACATTCCAATTTTCTTATTTTCAAAAAAAAAAAAAAAAAATACGTTACGACTCCGGCGATTTTTATCGAGCCGCCAGCATTTTAAGCCGCTCAGCAATCGAGCCGCCAATCTCAGCAAACACTGCTTTCAGGCTACCATCCTCAACATCCGATTGCCCCCGCCCCCTCCACTCACTTCTTCCTCTCACAATTTTTCTTAGCTTCAGGCCTCATCATCTTGAAATTTAAAAACAATTTTCACAACATTACAATGAACTCGGAAAATCAAACCATTTTTTTTTCGTAGGCCCTGTGAACCTCCTGTTTGCGCTTAGTGACTAAGCTTTCACATCAATGTGTAAGATCTTCAGAACGCCTAAACCACACGAAAACCTGCAAAAATCTGTCAGAATTCTGGTATCACAAAAAACCACCACACTACTGGAAGAACTATCCACGGAAATGTCCCGCCGGAAGAAAATCGTGAAACGTTAAGCGCCACGACGGGAAAATCGAAACGAAGAAAAACTAAAAATTGCGGAGCGCAAGTTCGTGTCAACCGTTCGCGACCAAGGATTGCTGCGATCCTTCACTTGAAAATGATCTTAAGATCTACCCAAAACAGGCGCTATTCAAAGTCAACGTGATTATCCACATGAATTTAATGTGTTTCACTGATTGATTTTTGCGCGACTTTCATCGAAGGCTAGAAGCGAGGCAAGAACCAATAGCACAAAAAACACTCCCATCTTCAACTGGCCGGCCGGCGCAGTGGTAGCGTGCACGACTAGCAAGCGAGAACCTGTAAATCGCTTGACGTACTTTTTCAACACCATTTAAAATTCAAGTGTTTGGCTATTGACATAATTTCATGGCCAATCACCGAAATTTCAAGTGTTTTGCGATTGATATTTGAGTGCTCTGTACAGCATGTGATGTATAAAACTTGGTACTTTGTTCGTATTTTATGAACTTTTATATCACAGCCATGTAGCTCAGTGATAACGCTTCCGCCTCGTAAGCGGTAGATCGGGGTTCAAATCCCGGCTCGGACCAACACAACTGGTGATCTTTACCCTTCTGGAATCGATTGCTTAGTAAAGGGAAGGTAGTGTATCGTCACAAACTGGACCTTATCACGACACCTTAGGGAGGCGACCTATGGAATGTTAACATTAACCTTAACATGTTAACATTAAGTTGAGAATGAAACTGCCACTGAATCCGCTTTGTAAATGCCGGCCCCGATACTCTTCAAGGGTGTTTCCCTCAGGAACAGGGAAAGATTTACTTTACAAATTTGGTTTATTGGACCTTTTTTTAAAAAAAAAACTCCAGATGTTTTATTCGCTGACAAAAAAAGTTGACGATTTTTTTGCATAAACACATAATTTTGCTACAGATTTGAATTGGTAGTTATAAATATTTGCAGATAAATAACAAAAAAACATTAAATGATTCGTTTTGAAAGAAAAATATAAATAATAGAACATTTAAGCGCTCAAATAGTTAAAAGCACTGGTTTTGTTTCATTAAAAAAAATGTGAATACATAAACAAACCATAGCGTCATAACACGGGCTTTGTGATTGTATTGGTGCAAACTGACGCTGTTTCGATGTAGACTCTTGAACTAAAGCACGTAAAGTGAGATACGAGAAAAAAGAAAATGTCGAACTGTCTTCCCCTCTCAATTCCATTTGCTTAAAAAAAAATGATTGCTTACCTTGCTCTCGCCACATCGCATAATGCGTCTGGATGTAGCCCTCGCGAATTGCTTTCAGCACATCATCATCATTATCCGACCAGAACAGTTTCTGGCTCACAATTGTGTTCATTAAATGCTCCTTCGCAAAGAAAGATGCTTCTGCTCCGCCATGGCCATCGTAGATCCCAAAAAAGGCGTACTCTAAACTTTGATCGTTTTCCGTTTGCTGATACGCCACGGAAAAGTAGTCTTCCTGATACTTGCGGCCCCCAATCGAGGTGTGTCCAGTGACACGCAAGTTTATCCCGATCGACATGGGGAAAATAGAGTTTTTTTTAAATCACAATCACATCAAACACTAAAAACACTCAATAGTCAGATTTCATTGAACATTCATGAAAAAGCTTACGAAACGTATGACACAAAATGACTTTGCTGACCTCATAGGTTGGCGCAAGGTAGTATACAAAATAGGTAATAGTTATGGATTACACAAACACATGGAAATGGTGTTGATTTTATACAATATACCACTACCTTAAGACAGTAAGCAGTAATTCCCACATTAACTCAGTGCGGACGTTACGCATCGGCGGCCGTTACTGATCGTGTGGTCCGCCCTAGAACCGCCCTGGCGGACCGAGGGCGGGCCGCCTGTGCGGTTGAAATTTGACATTTGAAATTTTTCAATTTCGTCCGCCCTCCATCCGCCTTGGCGTTCTATGGGCGCATCGCCTGGGCGGTTCAAACTGATCGCTGAAATGTTTCAATATCGTTCGCCCCTCAATCTCCGCGGCGAGCCAAAGGCTGATTGCCGTGGCGGTTTGCATCTGAAGGAATTTATTTCGAATTTGGACTTTCAGTCAGTTTTCAACGAGCTTCGGTGGGTGTTGTTATTTAATCGGCGGCTGCTGATTTTCGTTGTTAAGTTTGTGTTGGGAGAAGTGTTGTGTTGTTTAGATTGTTTACTTAAGTAAACAAAAAGTTGAAAGTGCGTTTGAAATAGTGATTAAAGGTTGTTTTGCAAGAATAATCGTTATTGTTGGTGTAATTTATGTGACACCCCTTATAAATATTGTTGGCAGATGTGCAATCATTTGGAATACTTAGAATTTGATATGTTTCATTGTTGTTATGATTTGATTTGTTCTTTCTTGTATGTTTGTATGGAAATTTGGTGTACATTTTGGTAAAAAGTATATCTTTCCCAGGGAAACCTATTGAAGAGTATCGAGGTGGCATTTACAAAGCGGATTTTGTGCCAATGTTTACTCAAATAATTTTAATGTTTGTTTTGTGGGAATGTCAACACTCCAAAAATTGCGGGTTCAGTGCCAGCAGTGGAGGCAATTAGTGGTGCAGCAGCGATTTTTGTCTTTCTTTTGTTTGACGTTTTTTAGGTGTGCATGATGCAGGACGTGGGTAGGAAGTAATTTAAATTATTTTCAATTATCAGTTCAGTGGCAACAGTATCATTTAAAATTGTGTTTATTTTTTTTTACAGCTTCCTGGATCATATATAAATGAACTGCTTATATGTATTTATCTATTCTTCATTTGATTTATTTGAATGTTTATCCAGGTTTTTAAGCCAAGATGGCGTTCGAATGGTGAACGCCCGAAATGTCAAAATCGCGCAGTAGCACCAACATTAGAAAAAAAATGTGGCTGTCATGCCATGGCACACTTGTTCCGTAATGTTGGTACCACTGCGTGATTTTGACATTTTGGGCGTTCACCATTCGAACGCCATCTTCGCTTAAAAACCTCGATATCATTCCTATTCCTTGTCCTTTTTTCTACCATTCCTCCATACCATATATGATCAAATTTCATGAACTAACGACAGTTACTGAAATAGCAATGAAACCATCTGAAGAATTTTTCTTTAAAATATAATTATCTTTCTTCCAGCTTCCGGGAATTTTCTTCAATTTTAATGCCTACATTTATCTATTCACTAGATGATTTATTTAAATGTTTATATCAGGGGCGCCGACTAGTCCAAAATGTTGGGGGGGCACGGTTGTTTTTCGAAATCGATAGGTAAGAGTGGCGATTAGATGTTACTGTTTCTTGTTTGTCACGAATATTAATAACTTTATTACGATGTGATACGATTTTTTTTTCATCCGGAATATTTTTTTCTAAGAAAAAAGATAATTTATTAAAACGTAATTGAGAATGTTAATTGGGGGAATTTTTTATATTTTTTAAGGTGAATTCCTTCTCTTTGTCATATTCTCACTTATTTTCTAGAAGTAACAGTCAATAATAAAAATAATCAGATATTTAGAAATTCAACAATAAAAATATTCTAAAAATAAAAACAAAAGTAAAAAGCAGAAATTTAGAACTTCAGAAGTTTAAAAATACAAATACAGATAAAAAAACATCCATTTTTCAAATCTGCAATTCAGAAAAAACAGATACACAAAATTCAAAATTTCAAAATTAAAAAATATTAATAGTATAAAAAAATTCTAGGGTTAAAAAACTTGTGGCTTGGAAATGTTAAGAAATCAAAAGCAAACATTCAGAAATTTAAACAATCAGAAATTTAAAAATAACTATAAAATTCAATATTGAAAAAAATCGAAAATTAAAGAATTTAAAAATTTAAGAATTTAAAAATTTAGGAACTTAAGAATTTAAGAATTTAAGAATTTAAGAATTTAAGAATTTAAGAATTTATGAATTTATGAATTTAAGATTTATTTAAGAATTTAAGAATTTAAGAATTCAAGAATTCAAGAATTTAAGAATTTAAGAATTTAAGAATTTAAGAATTTAAGAATTTAAGAATTTAAGAATTTAAGAATTTAAAAATTTAAGAATTTAAGAATTTAAGAATTTAAAATTTAAAATTTAAGAATTTAAGAATTTAAGAATTTAAGAATTTAAGAATTTAAAATTTAAGAATTTAAGAATTTAAGAATTTAAAATTTAAGAATTTAAATTTTAAATTTAAAATTTAAGAATTTAAGAATTTAAATTTAAGAATTTAAGAATTTAAAGAATTTAAATTTAAGATTTAAGAATTTAAGAATTTAAGAATTTAAGAATTTAAAATTTAAGAATTTAAAATTTAAGAATTTAAGAATTTAAGAATTTAAGAATTTAAGAATTTAAGAATTTAAAATTTAAGAATTTAAGAATTTAAGAATTTAAGAATTTAAGAATTTAAGAATTTAAGAATTTAAGAATTTAAGAATTTAAAATTTAAGAATTTAAGAATTTAAGAATTTAAGAATTTAAGAATTTAAGAATTTAAGAATTTAAAATTTAAGAATTTAAAATTTAAGAATTTAATTTAAGAATTTAAGAATTTAAGAATTTAAGAATTTAAGAATTTAAGAATTTAAGAATTTAAGAATTTAAGAATTTAAGAATTTAAGAATTTAAATTTAAGAATTTAAGAATTTAAGAATTTAAGAATTTAAGAATTTAAAATTTAAGAATTTAAGAATTTAAGAATTTAAGAATTTAAAATTTAAGAATTTAAGAATTTAAGAATTTAAGAATTTAAGAATTTAAGAATTTAAGAATTTAAGAATTTAAGAATTTAAGAATTTAAGAATTTAAGAATTTAAGAATTTAAGAATTTAAGAATTTAAGAATTTAAGAATTTAAGAATTTAAGAATTTAAGAATTTAAGAATTTAAGAATTTAAGAATTTAAGAATTTAAGAATTTAAGAATTTAAGAATTTAAGAATTTAAGAATTTAAGAATTTAAGAATTTAAATTTAAGAATTTAAGAATTTAAGAATTTAAGAATTTAAGAATTTAAGAATTTAAGAATTTAAGAATTTAAGAATTTAAGAATTTAAGAATTTAAGAATTTAAGAATTTAAGAATTTAAGAATTTAAGAATTTAAGAATTTAAGAATTTAAGAATTTAAGAATTTAAGAATTTAAGAATTTAAGAATTTAAGAATTTAAGAATTTAAGAATTTAAGAATTTAAGAATTTAAGAATTTAAGAATTTAAGAATTTAAGAATTAAGAATTTAAGAATTTAAGAATTTAAGAATTTAAGAATTTAAGAATTTAAGAATTTAAGAATTTAAGAATTTAAGAATTTAAGAATTTAAGAATTTAAGAATTTAAGAATTTAAGAATTTAAGAATTTAAGAATTTAAGAATTTAAGAATTTAAGAATTTAAGAATTTAAGAATTTAAGAATTTAAGAATTTAAGAATTTAAGAATTTAAGAATTTAAGAATTTAAGAATTAAGAATTTAAGAATTTAAGAATTTAAGAATTTAAGAATTTAAGAATTTAAGAATTAAGAATTTAAGAATTTAAGAATTTAAGAATTTAAGAATTTAAGAATTTAAGAATTTAAGAATTTAAGAATTTAAGAATTTAAGAATTTAAGAATTTAAGAATTTAAGAATTTAAGAATTTAAGAATTTAAGAATTTAAGAATTTAAGAATTTAAGAATTTAAGAATTTAAGAATTTAAGAATTTAAGAATTTAAGAATTTAAGAATTTAAGAATTTAAGAATTTAAGAATTTAAGAATTTAAGAATTTAAGAATTTAAGAATTTAAGAATTTAAGAATTTAAGAATTTAAGAATTTAAGAATTTAAGAATTTAAGAATTTAAGAATTTAAGAATTTAAGAATTTAAGAATTTAAGAATTTAAGAATTTAAGAATTTAAGAATTTAAGAATTTAAGAATTTAAGAATTTAAGAATTTAAGAATTTAAGAATTTAAGAATTTAAGAATTTAAGAATTTAAGAATTTAAGAATTTAAGAATTTAAGAATTTAAATTTAAGAATTTAAGAATTTAAGAATTTAAGAATTTAAGAATTTAAGAATTTAAGAATTTAAGAATTTAAGAATTTAAGAATTTAAGAATTTAAGAATTTAAGAATTTAAGAATTTAAGAATTTAAGAATTTAAGAATTTAAGAATTTAAGAATTTAAGAATTAAAGAATTAAAGAATTTAAGAATTTAAAAATTTAAGAATTTAAAATTTAAGAATTTAAGAATTTAAGAATTTAAGAATTTCAGAATTTATGAATTTAAGAATTTAAAAATTTAAGAATTTAAGAATTTAAGAATTTAAGAATTTAAGAATTTAAGAATTTAAGAATTTAAGAATTTAAGAATTTAAGAATTCAAGAATTTAAGAATTTAAGAATTTAAGAATTTAAGAATTTAAGAATTTAAGAATTTAAGAATTTAAGAATTTAAGAATTTCAGAATTTCAGAATTTCAGAATTTCAGAATTTCAGAATTTCAGAATTTTAGAATTTCAGAATTTTAGAATTTCAGAATTTTAGAATTTTAGAATTTTAGAATTTCAGTATTTTATTGAGGAATTTAAGAATTTAAGAATTTTAGATTTTAGAATGCGACCAAACACGTTTAAAATGGATTCCCAATACTCAATAATGCTGATTTCCTGAAAATGTTCTATTTTAGTATTATTCTCTACTCCCTGATTTTTTGGCATATTTTTGAGGGTGCAGTTAAAATTTCTACAGCCTTTTTTTTAAATCGATCATAAAGAAGGCAAAACGCTTGTTTTTTTAAAGATAATAATGATTATAATGTGGAATTGGCTCAGATTAGGTTTTAATTTGTTGGTTTCTCAGTAAAGTGGTGCGCTAGTTTTCAAAAAATTACTTTTTTTGAAACAATTGTATTTTTCGGCTAAAATTGGTATAGAACGGTCAACAAATGTATTTGAAATCTTTTCAAATCCTTTCTAAAATTACCCAAAAATTATCGAATTTATCAGCATTTTTGTAAATGTAAAGCAGTCAACAAATGATTATTTTGAAAAGTGTTTCAGTTTATATTCGCTAAATCCTGATCTACAATGGCAAATCGCAGAATGTTGCGTTTGAAAACTTGATGATTGTTTTCGCAAGAGTTTGCGTAAGTTTGATTGTAGATGAAGTGCTATTGAAAAGTACATTGGTTTTGTTTTTGGAACAACGTGCACAGATAGAATTCTTATGAGCAAACCCGTAAAATCTGTGTTGACGACATCTCTCAAATCATTCACCGATGCCTCTGTGCTCTTGTACTAAGCATACTGATTTTCTTAGAGAGCACAGTGGTATAGATAAAACGTTGTCGATTTAAAAAAATGCATCTACATCCAGAAAATTGTAAACGTTTTTGTTCAAAAAATTTCGGCGATTTCGAAAACAACAAATGTTTCTGAACTATTTTACGGATTCGCTTACAAGAGTTCTATCCGTGTGTACAAACAATGTTCCATTTAAATTTTAGATATTATTTTTTAATTATTTCCTTTTTTTATATTTGATATAAGAATATTTTTCTTCCAAAATTTCTGGGGGCACAATGTATGGGCTGCCCCCAGCCAAATTTTAGGGGGCAAAGTACCGTGCCCCACAATATCCTTCCTTATACTATTCCTTTTCTTTCAGCAATGGAGCCATCTGGAGCATTTGTCTTTTTAATTATAGTTGTTTGTTTTGCAGCTTCCCGGAATCATCTTTAAAATTACTGCTTATTTGTATTTATCTTTTCACTGTAAGATTTATTTTTATATTCATATCTACCATTCCCCCATAAAAAAAATCAAAATCAAAATCAAATTATTCGCTCTACAGCATTGCCTTGGCGTTCTCGATTGCGAAATTCTTACTCGAAACTAGGTTTTCGAAGGCTTGATTGTTGAGGTAATTGCAAACCTCTTTTTACACCTTAGCTTCCATCTTGGCTTCCATCCACCCCGGGATTCGAACTGACGACCTTTGGATTGTTAGTCCAACTGCCTACCAGCGACTCCACCGAGACAGGACCCAGGGAGACGACTCCTACACCTGGACTGAGCTAACGACCTAACCTTTTTAGGTTAGTCCGGGGCCAACATTTACTTCCCTTCCGGCGGAAGGCGTGATTAGACAAATCTCGTCTCGAAAAATGCCACCGGGACCTTCTGGGATCGAACCCAGGCCGACTGGGTGAGAGGCAATCACGCTTACCTCTACACCACGGTCCCGGCTAATACAATATACAATATATGATCAAATTGAATGACAAGAAAGAACATGGGGTGTAATCTACTAAGATACTTTCCTCGGATTAGCTGCGCTTATGTTTGATTGGATTAGAGTATGAATAGTTAACATTCAATACGTTGCCTGTTTATATGTAAGTACCAATAATACATGAACATTTTAAATAATTTGGTTTTTAAGAACTAGTTTAAGAATTATTTTTATTTCCAGCAAATGAAAAATCTTCGCAATAAGTTTGCTTATCAATATATTATTTTGTTTCTTTATGTTTTTCACCATTTCACCTCAGTGAACGAACAACGCACGTAAGATGTATTGAGAACAAAATTATGTTGAAAATTATGTTTTTTTTTTCATATTTTTGTTTTATTTCTAAATTTCAGCACACAAGAATCTACAAAGATCTGCAATTCTATATAAAGCACTTTGTGTTTTTTCAGTTTTAGATTAACTTGAAAAAACACTATCAGAATCCTGAAGGAACCTGAACGGGTATTCTGCTTGGGCGGATGAAATATGTATGAAAGACGAATCGAGGGCGGGCCAAGGCGGTTGGGGCATTTTGGGTGGATGAACTTTATATAGGGGGCGGATCGGGGGCGAATCGCTGGCGGACCAACCTACAGGGGCGGCTGAACCTTATATGCAAGACGCATAAAGGGCGAGCCAAGGCGGTTGGGGCTTTTTGGGCGGATGAATTTTATATGGGGGGCGTATCAAGGGCGACCCGCTGGCGAACCAACCTACAGGGGTGGCTGAACCGTATATGAGAGGCGCATCAAGGGCGAGCCAAGGCGGTTGGGGCTTATTGGGCGGGGGCGACCCGCTGGCGGACCATCTTACAGGGGCGGCCGAACCGTATATGAAAGGCGGGTCGAGGGCGAGCCATGGCGGTTAGGGCTTTTTAGGCGGATGAACTTTATATAGGGGGCGGATCGGGTGCGAGCCGCTGGCGGACCAACCTACAGGGGCGGTTGAACCGTATATGAGAGGCGCATCAAGGGCGAGCCAAGGCGGTTGGGGCTTTTTGGGCGGTTGAACTTTATATAGGGGGCTGATCGGGGGCGACACGCTGGCAGACCATCTTACAGGGGTGGACGAACCGTATATGAAAGGCGGGTCGAGGGCGAGCCACGGCGTTTGAGGCTTCTTAGGCGGATGAACTTTTATATGGGAGGCGTATCGAGGGCGACCCGCTGGCGGACCATCCTATAGAGGCGGTTGAACCAGACAAAACGGCGTATGTGGGGCGGATGAACGGCGGGTGAAACATTTCGAGGCAAACCTGGGCGACCCCGGGGCGAGTCGCTGGCGGACCAACGTCACGATAAAAAAAAACTGATCGTGCGCCAAATTGTTGCAAATTTTATCCGCCTGCGGGTCACCCGTGGTCCGCCAAATCAAACGCCGGCGGATCGCCAGAGCGGTTTGGTGGTCCGCCAGCGAACCGCCGGCGGGCTGCCCAGTCAATGTGGGAACCCACATTTAAATTCTTAAATTCTTAAATTCTTAAATTCTTAAATTCTTAAATTCTTAAATTCTTAAATTCTTAAATTCTTAAATTCTTAAATTCTTAAATTCTTAAATTCTTAAATTCTTAAATTCTTAAATTCTTAAATTCTTAAATTCTTAAATTTTAAATTCTTAAATTCTTAAATTCTTAAATTCTTAAATTCTTAAATTCTTAAATTCTTAAATTCTTAAATTCTTAAATTCTTAAATTCTTAAATTCTTAAATTCTTAAATTCTTAAATTCTTAAATTCTTAAATTCTTAAATTCTTAAATTCTTAAATTCTTAAATTCTTAAATTCTTAAATTCTTAAATTCTTAAATTCTTAAATTTTTAAATTTTTAAATTTTTAAATTCTTAAATTCTTAAATTCTTAAATTCTTAAATTCTTAAATTCTTAAATTCTTAAATTCTTAAATTCTTAAATTCTTAAATTCTTAAATTCTTAAATTCTTAAATTCTTAAATTTTAAATTCTTAAATTCTTAAATTCTTAAATTCTTAAATTCTTAAATTCTTAAATTCTTAAATTCTTAAATTCTTAAATTCTTAAATTCTTAAATTCTTAAATTCTTAAATTCTTAAATTCTTAAATTCTTAAATTCTTAAATTCTTAAATTCTTAAATTCTTAAATTCTTAAATTCTTAAATTCTTAAATTCTTAAATTCTTAAATTCTTAAATTCTTAAATTCTTAAATTCTTAAATTCTTAAATTCTTAAATTCTTAAATTCTTAAATTCTTAAATTCTTAAATTCTTAAATTCTTAAATTCTTAAATTCTTAAATTCTTAAATTCTTAAATTCTTAAATTCTTAAATTCTTAAATTCTAAATTCTTAAATTCTTAAATTCTTAAATTTAAATTCTTAAGTTCTTAAATTCTTAAATTCTTAAATTCTTAAATTCTTAAATTCTTAAACTCTTAAACTCTTAAATTCTTAAATTCTTAAATTCTTAAATTCTTAAATTCTTAAATTCTTAAACTCTTAAATTCTTAAATTCTTAAATTCTTAAATTCTTAAATTCTTAAATTCTTAAATTCTTAAATTCTTAAATTCTTAAATTCTTAAATTCTTAAGTTCTTAAATTCTTAAATTCTTAAATTCTTAAATTCTTAAATTCTTAAATTCTTAAACTCTTAAACTCTTAAATTCTTAAATTCTTAAATTCTTAAATTCTTAAATTCTTAAATTCTTAAATTCTTAAATTCTTAAATTCTTAAGTTCTTAAATTCTTAAATTCTTAAATTCTTAAATTCTTAAGTTCTTAAATTCTTAAATTCTTAATTTTTTTTAAATTTCCAAACTCTTAATTTTTTTTAAATTTTGGAAGAAATAGAGTTTTTGATTGTTATAATTTCGAGGTTTTCGGAAATTTGTATTTACGAATTTCTATATTTTCAAACTTTTTGAATTCAGACTTGTACATTCGTTTCGAATTTTTACATTTAACTTTTATTTTAAACTATTGAATTTATAAAAAATTTAATATTATAATTATTATTCAATTCTGCAATTTTGAATTTCCAAATTTCAGATTTTTGTTGAAATTTTCTTTATTATTATTATAAAAAAGTTATTTGAAATTTCTGAAATGTTTGTTTTTTTCATATTTTTGAATTTATTGTTTGGTTGGATTTCAAAATATCAGATTATTATTGTATTTTCAGTAAGAACATAGGACACATTCTCCGGCAATGTACACCTTAGGATGAAATTTTGAAAAGCGTGTATGAGCTATTTGGATATTTTTCCTCGATTCTAGACTACTTGAAGCTTCAAAAATCATGGTTTTCATTAATTGAACTTTTGAATATCATTATGTACAAGTTGGTTAAGTTACGCAACAATTCGTGATAAAATCAGCGTTTTAAAACATTTTTCTAAAAACTCCTGGTTTTCAGCGAAATAAAATTCAAAAATTATTCTTTTGATTGCATTTTGTAGGTTTTTAGATGTACTAAACGGAAATGTCATGGATTTACAGTTTATCTTAAGTTAAATATTTTTTCAAACTAGTGTAAGTTTACCATTTTATTGCGTTGCAACGTCACGAAAAAGGGACAGTTGTTTATGTCAACAGAAAACTAAACATTCAATCATTTTGATATTTCGGATGCTCTTTGTACTTGGAAAGAGCTTTCAAATGCAACCTAGAGCGACTAAATTGGTTGTCTAGATCCAAAGTTACAACAGGTTTAAGTTTGCGTTGCAACGTCACGAAATTTTAAATCATATTGGTCACATGGCAAAAAGGTGTATGCGTAGTTAATTGTTGGAGATCAACGGATAATAAATATTATATATGTTTTATATAATGTTTCCGAGTCTATTTACAGAAAAATTGTACATGGGTCATTCACAAATTCCGTCACTTAGGTTTGTAGCAACTCGAAAAAGTATAAATATATAAAACTTGTTGAGTAAATCAAAATAGATCGATGTTCACAATGGGGAAAATTCTAAAACTTTCAAAAAATTATCACCTGGTTACTGGATGGCCCCTTTATGATAAACAGATTTAGGTGAGGGTGCATTCTAATACAACGCAACGATTTTTTTTATCGCCCACCCTTATGTAGGCCAAATTACGGTGAAATTCACCAAACAATAATAATCACGTGATTCGATTGATTTTTTTACAAACTTTTGTCACTTTGTTGACAACCCTTACCTAAATAAGTTGTATGCAACGTTTAGTTGTTTGCAATTAAAAATGTTATGTTGCGCAGGTAAACAGTTTTATTATTTCCTCAAATTTAATTTAAAAAGCACAAAAGTCAACAAAATAAGTTACGTTGTTTGCAGATCACCCCTTAGGGGCTATCAACAAACGATATGGGCACTTTAGTTATAAATTTCTGCCCTCCTGAAAACTCGAAGCTCCATACCTCCCTTCTAAAACTTCCACTTGTTTTGTAAATTTCCCGAAACGATTAAAATATTAAGGGAGCGTTCTTGCATTACGTAACAAAACATTTATATTTTTAGACCCCTTCCACCCCCTGGTAATACATTTCTGATACATTTTTGTATAAATCCTCGAACCCCGCCCTCCCCCTTGATATTACGGCGTTACGTAATGCATGGACGCCCCATTACATGGAGAGACAAGGGGAGAGTGGGGGGGGGGTCTGTCCTTCGTGATAATGGAATAATACAAATATTTTTTTTACTTTGAAAATGCTTGGAAAACTTCGTATATCTTACTGCTACTGTGAAAGCGGTATGAGGGAGGGGGGGGGGGTCTAACATGGGCGGGCCAATCAATTCACATGTCCTTGTACTGTCTATTAATGTCTTATAATAAAATCATAACCTACAGTTGCTCAAACTAACAAAAACTATGATTTATTTTGAAACTAAAATTTCGTGACGTTGCAACGCAACGAAAAACCCTGTTTTCAAAAACAGAGCGTTGCAACGTCACGAAATGTAAATAGTCTTTAAAAATCGAGGTTTGATTTTTTCGAAAAACTAATGATTGCATTCGATTTGTTGGTCAATTTTACACTAAAAATGGAAGCAGAACTCCAAATTTGCCGTTTAACAGAGCAGAGTTAATGGCGAAACATTAATTGGGTCAGGATTGAGAAAAAGTCACGCGTTGCAACGTCACGCTACATATTCCCCTCTCAAAAATAGAATATTCGCTTAAAATAATGTTTCAACATTGTTTCTTATAGGAAATTTAATGTACTTTCCGAATCTGTAATAACATATGTACCTTTTTAATGTATTTTTTTAGTTACAGCCGAAATACTGAAAAAAGAAAAGTCAAAGCGTTGCAACGTCACGGCGGAATGTGTCATAGATATTTGTTGGATTTTTGTCAAGTACTTCATCTTGGTCCCGCGAGTGTGGATAAATCAGACAGTGCATAATCCAGAGGTAGCTGGTTGGTACTAGCAATAAATTGTTGGTGACACGATGGCCGACATCTATAAAGACAACTTCTTTTTTTACTCCATTTCGACCAAAAAACTATATCTGTCCTTTTAGTTTCAATATTCTGCTTTTTGAGATTCGGCGGGAATTTTAAATACCGCAATATTACTAAATCAGGGACGCAATACTCGGTAAAAAAATTACCGAAATTACTCTGTAAAAATCAAAATTTACTGAGCTGTCAGTTGAATTTAGGAAATTTACTGAACTACGGTAAAAAAATCGCTGAAAGTACCGTACTTCAGTACTTATTTCACTGAGCTACTCAGTAAACCCTAGTTTCCGGTAAATTATTGGTACTCGGTAATTTAATTACCGAGTACTCAGCTAATAACCTTGTGTTTTACTGAAAGCTCAGTAAAGTTTCACCGAGTCTCTTATGTCATTTTGTAGCTGTCATTTTTTTTATTTGGTCGCTGTTGTCGGACATTTCTCTGAGTACATTCAAAAAAAAGTAATCTAAAACTATAAATTGTGACAAAATAACATGTATATGTCTTTTTATTTGAGAAAATTAAATTATTTACTATTTAGAATAATCATTTTTCTTTCAGCTCACGTCGAAGCTTCATGATCCGTTTTAGAAGGATGTCGTCATTTTTGCTATTGTTTAATAATCAAGAAAAAATAAGTTGTGATGTTATTGTTGGTTTGCCTGATTCTGAGAACTTTTTTGTTTCGATGAAACACCCTAATGTACATAGGTATTGTTTGTGAATAAATTTTGTCATCTCTTTGAATAAATAAAAGGAAAATAAATTCAATCCATAAAAAAAGCATTACCGTAAGCACCGTAAAAATTCAGAATATGTACCGAGTAACCGGTATTTTTTTACCGAGGTCCTCTGTAAAAGCTGAAACCAGCTGTCAGATTCGCGTTTACTGAGCTATCGGTAGTTTAAACTTTTACCGAGCTGAGTACCGAGCACTCGGCTGTTGAGATTTCGGTAAAAATTTTACCGAGTACGGTAGAAAAATCAAAGTGTGTACACACTTAGATTTTTCTACCGTACTCGGTAAAATTTTTACCGAAATCTCAACAGCCGAGTGCTCGGTACTAAGCTCGGTAAAAGTTTAAACTACCGAGAGCTCAGTAAACGCTAATCTGACAGCTGGTCTGAACTTTTACAGAGGACCTCAGTAAAAAATTACCGGTTGCTCGGTACATATTCAACATACATATTCCTAAATTCAACTGACAGCTCAGTAAAATTTGATTTTTACAGGGTAATTTCGGTAATTTTTTTACCGAGTATTGCGTCCCTGATTTAGTGTGTATATCCAATACAAAATAAGTCGCATTCAAAAAGGAAAATTACAATTCTTTGATTTTTTCATCAAAACATATTACTAACAAGCACCGCGCGAAGAAACGTCAAACGCAATCTTTCCGTTTCTGTTACTTTTCAGCTGCGTACCGCTTAAGAAAAATTTTCATGCAACACTGTGGTGAACATTATTTTGAGTGGCAAAATGCTGAAATTTGAACCAAAATCCAGGATATTTCGCTGTGCCGTTCCCCTCGGCATACACCGCTAAAGGTGGTGGTACCCAGTCAGTTCAATTCGAATTCTGAAACGGAAACTAATTAGATTCCGTTTCAAAATTCGAATTGAAATGACTGGGTAATATCGAGATTGCTCACCTTGCTCACAAACCAACCTTTTCATTTAGGATCCTGTTAAAGTTGACATTTCGAAATTCGACGAAGCTTATAAACAAGTAAAATTTTCTAAATTTCTGATTGTAAAATATTTAGCCTTAATTCATGGTTTTGCTGCATTTTCTTTAATATTCAAAGTGTGATTTAAGTCGTTGTGTTAAAAAGTGTCTTCAAACAATGCGGAACGATTTGGGGGAGGTTCGAAAGCTGAGCAAAACAAACACACGAGTGCAACTTTATAAATAGTTATATTTTGTTACATTTTGTAAAAATTGTCATTATGTCCTCTAAATCGAAGGTAAGTTGTTATTTTTCTGTGGAAGAGGAGTTTTCGAGGATTTTAAATCTCTTCCAAAACCTGTAAAATATAGAGTTATTTTGACCTCGAATAAAAACTGGTATAGGTTTTTGTGGACCGAAATTTGACCGAATTTCTTCTTCTAATTGTTTACAGGACCACGCATATGAGCTGATGCTTGGGCTTGGGCAGGACTTGCAGAAGCAAATAATGAAAATTGCTCAATCATCACCCCTGGAACCTCCGGCAACAGCAATCCCGAAACCGCCGAACATGGAGAAGAAGCCCTCCAACCCTCGCCTTCCTCGGCCGGACCATCTATTCCGGCTCCGGTTAGGCCTCAACAGTTTGAGAAAAGACGTTTGAGCAAGCATATCGGGAAGCTGTGGATCGCCTCAATTCTGAATCGGTCAGCAAACCGGGATTAAAGAACGTCTTCTCCCGGGCATCGAACAATATGACAAATCAATCCAGTAAACCCCCGGATGTTCCGAAACCGGCAGCTTCGAGTGTTTCATCACAACCATCGAATTCGATCGTAACTTCTTGGATAAGAATGCAAAAATATGCGATCGATCAACTAATTTCAATAATTTGCATTTCAGCCTCACTACAAAACTACAATTTACAACATAAATACGATCAACTTGGCGAGCCTGCTAAAAACGCAGCGTGCCTCTCAACCCGATTCCACGTCCAGCGCAAACTCTTCTTTGCACGCTCTGCTCTCTCCGAGCAGCTCGGCTCGCGTAATGGCCGAAAGCAGCAAGTATCGGCAAACGTACTCAAATGCCTACGCTAATCACCTGCTGGAGCTGACCAGGAACGCTGTGGAAAAGGTCTGTGATGTTGAGTTTTGTCTTGCAGACGAGTAGACGATTTCTTTTTGACTCTTTCTAGAAATCTGGAATGTCCAACGACTACATACCGATCAGTAACACCACGCAGCAAAAAATGCACATTACGGCGTCTTCGGTCGCCCAACAGAAGAAAATTCCGAAACCTCAATTACCTGGATCATTCATATTGAATGGGAAGGACGCAGAGAAATCAAAGGGAAGCAATGGAACAGCACCTGTAAGTTTTTTTTAAAGGTTTAGAAAACAACGCTTGATTTCTTTAAAATATTCTCTCCTCAGCCCGCGAGAAACCCTCCTTCTACAAAGAGCGAAATCGTTTTTACCACGCCAAGCAACGTAACAGTAGTTGCTCCTTTGAGTAACCCAGCGAGCCTAGTTCCGTCTCCGATGCCCAGATTGAAGCCTTCCGGTGTGCTGACGAATCGCGATGACAGAAGACAAGGATCAGTCACTCAGCCTTATCACGTCCACCAACATCTATCGTCACCTGGAAGCGCGGTGAAGACTCCGGTACCGAGTTCTTCCTCGCCCATTCTCGGTCTCGGAAACAGGCCGGATTTGACGGTGATTGTGAATAAACCCAAAATCACCTCCCCGGCACCGACCCACGTGTACGGAAAACCGACAATATCATCGCCGCAAATAACTCCTACAAGAACCTCCGGTGCTAACACGTCCGTTGGTCAGAACTATTCAACAGGTTTCTTCACCCCAAAAAGAGATGCGAACGTTCCGGCTAGCTCTTACCGTGAACCGCCTCCAGCTCATTCAGTTGCGTCAAAAACATCTTATCCGGTTTCCGTGATAACAAAAGCGCCACAACACAGCGATCCTGACCGTACGTCAACCCACGAGAAAACACCGTGTCCGAGTAAACCTGTCAGTATTACCGTTAAAGCTAGCGATCTCTCAAGAAGCGGAGATATAGATGGAGTTTTGAACTTGGACATCAAAACGACGAGCTCTTCTCCGGTCAGTTCCTGCAGCATCAGTGTCACTGATGTGAAACCCAAACCACCAACCGTTTCTCGCGACATCCCGTCGACATCGTTTCACACAGCAGGTGACCGAAATACTTCCTTGTACAACAGTCAAAAAGTTGTTAAAATCGAAAAACGGGTGAATTACGATGTTTGCGTGAACAAACCAAGCAGCAACACCGACTCTACGTCCAAATATCAACAGAATGCTGTCTGGAAGGAGCAACCAGTCGTGAAGACAGAAGCACAGCAGAAAAGTACCGGTGCCATCGATGAGCAGAAGCAAAAACTTTGTAGGTTCATATGCATATTTTGGGACGATGAAAGTAAATCTTACAGAAGTTTTCGAATATTTTCAGTGGAATTGCTGCACAATGCAAACTTTCAACAGCTTTATTCACAAGCTCACAAAGCTCACGCCAATGATGCGAAAACAGGTGGCACGGAGAATGTTGTCGTATCATCTTTGACCAAGCACATGAACCATATAAATCGTATTAGTAAGTCGTTCGTAACTATGAGTTGAACACAACAATAACTCTCATTTTCCATTTCAAGATATGGAGCTGTACAAGTATCGAAAAGGTTTGAGTGCAAACAGCGGGGATCACGTCAGGGTATGATCGGCCACGAACACTACAAAAAAAAAATACAAAACGCTGACAATCTTTGTTTTCCAGCAGCCACCGATCGATCCATTGGCGATAAAACGCAAAGATCCGACCATCAAACGGTCGGACGCGCCACGGCGAAAGCGTCCGAAGCTGGTGCGTTCCACCGAAGCCTACTTACAAAACGGTCCCTGTTACTTAACGGCTCCCCGTCTTCCCCGGTGCCGCGAGTGTGGACGGTCGGCCGCGGCCCGCTCGAGAGATGCGGCCAACATATTTTGCCGATTCATCGCTTTCCGGAAGCTCAGGTAAACGGGGCCACTTGCTTATACCAACGACATTGACATAGTTGCGAAATAACTGGAGATAGATTGGACCGTTTCAAAAAAAAAAAAACTCCACAAATACTTCCAGTCGTGCTGGACTACAAAAGATATTGTCTCTTCACCACCAGGTACAACGAGTCCGGATTTATGCAGGTGGCTGGATTTGCCGAACCCAATTTGGACCCGCAAAGTTCCGACACGGAGCTGTGGAACGCAAATCTTCAGAAGGTTCCAATTGATATCTCTGTGGAGAAGGCCAAATTTCTGCTGGGACAAGTCGGATACAAATTCTGTGAGCTGTTCCACCAGGAGAAGGAAGCCTTTTTTGAGCACATGTCTGAAGGTGGGATTTACAAGCAATACATGGCTAGTTGAAAGTAAAACTATTGTTTAATCATCCACAGACAAAACCATCGCTTGGAAGCAGTCGGTACAGGGCGTGCGAGAGATGTGTGACGTATGTTCTACCACACTGTTTAACTACCATTGGGTTTGCTCGACTTGTGGTTTTGTCGTATGTATCGATTGCTACAAGGTAAGTTATCATTGTTACCAAGTTATTCGAGTTAAGTAACAACTTCAACTCAACATCCGCAGGGTCGTAAGCATGGTGCGCGCAAGAACGACACTGGTACAAAGGATCGCGACGGTTACACGTGGCTACATTGCACAACCAACAAAGAACCCCACGCCCAAGATAAGCTTATGCTAACCCAGATCATACCGAGCAATAGTTTGTACAAATTGGTAAGGCAAATGCATGGAATATGCGCTTTGCTCGAGATTCCCCTCAATTGTGAATGTCCGCTCAGTAAGGAGTCGCTGTTTAGAAAAATTAAGGACAGATTAGAGTTCATTTATCCCCTGATGGTCGAATCGAAGGAAGGTGAAGACGGGGCCGTTTCATCTGCGGGTTCTACAACTAAAATGATTTCGATATCGATCAAAAGCATCGAGAGTAAGCTGAGTGAAACCGAAAGTGGGACCATATGCTGCAAGGTTATTTTTGGCAGAGAGCTGAGCGCAGAGAAAAATCCTCAAGCCGAAATGCTGAAGCGAAGGATCAAACAAAGCTACAGCTTCGAAGGCTTCCAGGAAGATATCAGAAAGGAGAGTTTGGAAGATTTTATCAAAGCATCGCCGCAAGCTAAAAATGATACAGAAAATGGTAGTATTCCGAAGGGGGGACCAGTTTCGGTGGAGGATAATACGAAGGAACAAAATACGAGCAACAACGTGGATGAGGCTTCCGCAACTCCAAAAATCGAAAATGTGCCGAAAGTTCAATCAGTAGACGACGAATCCTCCAAGGAGGGAGAGCCCTACAGTGAGGATCACCGCTTCAAGCCGTCGCCCAAACTCGATTGGAAGACTTTCAACATGATTGTTAAACAACTGCTCAAATTCGACAAGTCCATCAACATCTTTGGTCTGTTCGAGCAGCATTTAACCGAGAAATGTTCCGAGTCTGAGAGTTTGGTAGATTTCACGGCCGAAATTCAAGTGAATCATTCTAATCTACAGAGCTTCTTGGGCGACTTTTTGGACGAATTTGTCTTTTTAAAAGGTCAGAACAAGTCAGACAATCTCACGGATGAAATTTTGGAATATAACAAGAACATGAAGAAAAGTGTCGAGTTTCAGAACAAAGGCGAACGAGTCATGGAATTGAAAGATTCGGAACAGCTCTACCCGAATGTTGCTCACCAGTGGTTGTGCAATGGAAGATTGTTGAGACTCCTGGATCCGTTGAATGACAACAATTACACTACGTTCCACGACCAATGGGAGCGCGGTCAACCGGTGATGGTGTCCTACGTATCAGGTGCCATGGACATGAACCTTTGGCATCCGGAATCCTTCATTAGAGATTTTGGAGAAGAAGAGAACGATCTTATAAACTGTCTCAACGGCAAACTGGTTCGAGGACAACAGATGAAAGTTTTCTGGGAAGGCTTCGAGCGCATTGGATTCCGACTTCTGGACGAACGAGACAGGCCAATGATACTGAAGCTGAAAGATTGGCCGCCCGGTGACGATTTTGCGGAAATGATGCCCAGTCGATTCAACGATTTGATGAAATGCCTCCCATTGACGGAGTACACTCGTCGCGAGGGACGACTCAACTTGGCCAGCAGACTGAGCAGCTTTTTCGTAAGACCCGATTTAGGGCCGAAAATGTACAGTGCGTACGGGTCAGCGCTGCACCCCACGAAGGGCACCACAAACCTCCATCTGGACGTTTCGGACGCGGTGAATGTAATGGTGTACGTGGGCGTACCGAAAGATGCTGAACAAAAGTACCCGACAAAGGTACTGGACTCGATCGACTCGGACGAGCTGGACACATGCACTCGGCAGCGCATCCGCGAAAAGGGTGAACTGCCGGGAGCCCTGTGGCATATCTATCACGCAAAAGATGCCGATAAAATTCGTAGTCTGCTGAACAAAATTGAGGTCGAGCGGGGTGGAAGCATCAAAGCCAATCACGACCCCATTCACGATCAAAAATGGTACCTGGACGCCAACTTGCGGCGGCGACTCTTGCAAGAATACAACGTGGAAGGTTACGCTATTCTTCAGTGCTCGGGGGACGCCATATTCATCCCTGCCGGAGCGCCACATCAGGTACGTAACCTACACAACTGCATCAAGGTCGCAGAAGATTTTGTGTCCCCGGAGAACATTTCCTATTGCTTCAAGTTGACTAACGAATTTCGACATCTAACTAGTACGCACTCGAATCACGAAGATAAATTACAGATCAAGAACATCATTTACCACACCGTTAAGGACGCTGTGTCGTGCTTAACAAATCCCCTTATTTTGACGAAGGGAGATAAAATAGATTTATTGTAACTTTAGTTTTATGCCGATGTATTCTGACCAACGTTGGATATCTTAAATTGTTTATTGGGACATTACAATTGATTGTATAGTGTGGCGTTATTTACGTAAACCAGAAGTAGATATTTCTAAGAGAGTGCTAAATTTTAAGAACATAATTATTTGATGATGATTACAATAAAGGTTAATTTCAGCTCAAATAAGGGTATACAAAAAGTGTAACAGTCAACTTGTTTGAAAGAAATCCATTTTCCGCGACAATCCTTTAATTTTATTATTTTATTTACCATAACATAAAACATTGCTCTGATTTTCAATAATGGTAACGATTGCATGGTGGTGCTAACTTTACAAAATAAATTATGCTCATGTTGGTACCGGGACGCAATTTTGAATTTTCAAGCGGGGATAATGCCGCTACCATGATCCAAATTCTATTTTATGTACACTCCTTCAACGCATGCATGTCTCATTTTCTCGAAAGTGTGTCAATTAGGTTTTACGCCGACTCGGTTTTGAGGTTAGAAATTTAACAGCTTGGCTGCACTGTTTACATTTTTTGCACGTGTGTCTCTGTGAAAATGTGTGTGCGTGTGCGCTCGTGACGTCACGCTGTAAAACCTAATAGGGTCATAAAATAGAAGCCAGGGAGTAGACGACCTGTCAAATTCCATACAGATTGCTCCTCGGAGAGCGCCAACCTCTCATCATTTAGTACTTTGACATGTTTTGGTTTGAAGTGTCAATGTTGGTACCGATGAATTACCCTTTTATCGCACAAGTTTCATTTCGTTGAGGTAAAATGTCAATTATCAATGTTACCTATTTATGGAAATTGAAATAGAAAGTGCAAAAAAGGAAAGCAATAACGACCCCGGGTCTTTTGTGGTCTCTGTTGCAAGTTTCTGCTCATTTCTAGGCGTCCGAAGGTTATGTGTGGTGAGTCACCCAAAATCTCTTTTAAGCAAATGGACCAACTTAGGGATCGGCAGCCGAAGCCGCTAACCACCAAGCCACGAGGCCCTCCCAAATAGAAAGTGATTTCACTTAATATATTGATCATTTTCTTGATGAAACAATCGTTAGAAGCATTTTAAATATTATTATGCCACTATTATTTACTCGGCTACCGGTCTGCAGACCTCTCGATGTTTGGTAAACCCACTGCAGCACTAAACTGCTGCTCCAGTACACCTCCGGAAGCCGCGCTAGCTAGGCACGGCCAACAGTAAGCTGTTCCAGGTCCCGGATTGATGCTAACAAATCGCTAGAATGCAACCAGATAAAAGTGGTTCACCGATTTCTGATCAACGAGACCGAGGCGTTTACCTTAGTGTCCGTGCCGGTATGGTCCTTCAAACAATCACGTAACCCGAGCCGAGTGGGAGGTCCAGCGGAACCAACAGGTGGCTGAAGTGGACCAGAAACGACTGGCTGAAGAATCAGATCCGAAAAATGTTCATAATGGAACGGTTGTTGGCGTACGGCTAGTATGCAGATCGGAAGGAAAGAGGTCAAGAAACAGCTTTACGAACAGCAGAACAAAGGAGAGGGAGCGATTTCATGGGGCGTTCCTTTACCCGCTCTGGCTTGCTTTCGCTGCCGCTGCTGCCAATTTGAATTTTTTCTTGACCGATTCCTTCCAAAGTGCGTAAAGCGCTGAAGGAGGCAAGGGACACGGAACGGAATAGAGGCTCGCGTCCAAGCGAAAAAAGAACAGGGCAACATTTATTTCAATATACATATTTTTAACTTCTTACGGGTGCAGGTTGGTTAGCTGGCAGCACGTCGATCAGTTGCGACATTCCACAGGAAGTTGGGTTACTTCAGTCGCCGGTGTATAGAGAAGGTGATAATCTTTTGATGTGATCGTTGACATCTCCAACCGTGTTGGAACATGGTGCGCCGAATAGATAAGCAGTTTGTAAATTGAACCGTGGACGACGGGAGAGCAAACAGGAAAATCTTGGTGGCGACGTCCCGTAGGAGCTTGTCTCTGTTGCAAGATATTTTTCAAAATATCTGTGTAGGAGGAAACCAATGTTTTCTTGTTATGATCATCATAACACTCTTTTGGGACCATCCACAAACCACTTGGACACTTTTCTTGGAAATCCCAATCCCAAAAGTGTCAAACGAAAAAGTGACCAACCACCGGGGGTTGAGTGTACTTTAAAGGTGAAGCCGTTGATAATTTTCGAAGAAAATTGATCATCACTCTAAAATATTCTGTATTAAATTCAATTTATCGAATTTCTATACCAATATGAATCAACATGTGTCGATTGTTGCCTTCTTGGAGCTACTGAAGGAATTTTTGATCTAAATCAAATGTGTTTCAAAATTTATACTATTTTGTGTTACAATCATTGACGTCCTAGTTGGCAATCATTGTTTAATGATGATTTCCATAACTTTACAAGGAATGGGATAATCGTTGCCAAAAGGTATCAACGCATGTAGGATACTATTCTGAACAACTATTTGAAGGAATTTTGTCAAAATATTGATAGCAACGGAAAATTTATATCTTTGAATGAAAAATGATGGAAGTCTTCACGTTAAAGTTTTTCGCGGTTTTCGCTCGTCTCCTGTTTTTTTCTGCTGGCAAATTTTGTGAGGTGTTTACAAATTTTATGAGATGTGTGTTAAACAATCACCGCCATATTGCGAATGATGTGCGGTAGGCTGTCACCCCCCTGATATATTTATTGTCACCCTAAGGGACCATCCATAAACCACGTGGACACTTTTTTGGAAATCTCAACCCCCCTTCGTGGACAATTGTCCATACAAAAAAATCTTTTTGTATGGACCGTGGACAATCGCCATACCCCCCCCCCCCCTAAGGTGTCCACGTGGTTTATGGATGGTCCCTAAGTGTGAATCAATCGGACCGCGCACTGGACTCATAATCCAGAGGTTGATGGTTCGAATCCCGTGGAGGGTGCTCTAAAATTCTTAGTAAAAGTGGGAGAATCCGGTTCCTTCGCTCCGTGCCGTACTCAAACACTCGGGCAGAAGCAGCTCTGCTAGAATATTTCATGACTGGGGGGTGGCGTAGTCCTTGTAGTAAAAAGAAAAACACTAGTGGTTGGTATTAGAGACCCTAAATAGGTCCATAGTTGGTAACAGAAATAGTTGCCGACAGCTACAGTGAGTCAAATATTTGTCCGTACCCCCCCGTACGGGAAATGTTTGTGATATAAAAGTACATAAAATTCGACTAAAGTGCCATGTTTTATACATCAATCGACGCGACAGAATGTCCTCTTTAAGACACTGTCATTGGATTTGCAAAAACTTTTTCTTGAAAAATACAAAAATTGTTTACTGAAAAAAAGTCAAAAAAAGAGGTCAAATAATTGTCCGTACCCCTAGTAAAAGTACAAAATCTGATCGATTTAAGTGAATTCATTTATGAAATGTTGTTTCAGTGTCAAATACTAGTACCTTTAGCCAGTTTGTGACAACTTTGAACTTCTGATAAGTTTGTTTAGTTAATTTATATTAAAAATTGGATTAAATTTAGTTTTTAAAAGTAAAACTTGTCAAAACATTAGTTTATAAACAACTATTTTTATAAAATTGCTATTTTGTGTTGTAAGAGTCTCTATTGAACAAGTTTCAACAATATTTGTTCAAAATATACATTGATTTCATCTTTTTTATTGACATTTTTCGACCAAAGATACTGTTTCGGAACAATACCGTTAAACAATCCGGATTGTCCCGGAACCGGTTCAACCCCTCGGGGGGAAATTTTGTGGTGATCAGATAGAGGACAAAAAACCCACCTCTTGCAATTTGAAGCATCCAATTTCGTCCACTACAGCCCGATTACGATTCCCTAGTCTGAAATTTGAAATTTTCAAATTCCCCAAGCAAAACATTCTGACCCAGAACGGTACAGAAATTCTCAGCACGGAAAGTGAAAATTTCAAATTTCAGACTAGGGACTCGTAATCGGGCTGTAGTGGACGAAATTGATGCTTCAAATTGCAAGAGGTGGGTTTTTGTCCTCTATCTGATCACCACAAAATTTCTCCGAGGGTTGAACCGGTTCCGGGACAATCCGATTGTTTAACGGTATTGTTCCGAAACAGTATTTTTGGTCGAAAATGTCAATAAAAAGATGAAAACAATGTATATTTTGAACAAATATTGTTGAAACTTGTTCAATAGAGACTTTACAACACAAAATAGCAATTTTATAAAAATAGTTGTTTATAAACTAATGTTTTGATAAGTTTTACTTTAAAAACTAAATTTAATCCAATTTTTAATATAAATTAACTAAACAAACTTATCAGAAGTTCAAAGTTGTCACAAACTGGCTAAAGGTACTAGTATTTGACACTGAAACAACATTTCATAAATGAATTCACTTAAATCGATCAGATTTTGTACTTTACTAGGGGTACGGACAATTATTTGACCTTTTTTCACTTTTTCAGTAAACAATTTTTGTATTTTTCAAGAAAAAGTTTTGCAAATCCAATGACAATGTCTTAAAGATGGCTTAATTTAGGAAACATGCCGCGTACGATTGATGTATAAAACATGGCACTTTAGTCGAATTTTATTTACTTTTAATCACAAACATTTCCCGTACGGGGGTACGGACAAATATTTGACTCACTGTATAAACTCAACTAAATACTCGTTTTAAATATTAGGCTTAAATTTTTAAGGCCCAATTTCATTTGTTTTATGTTTTTATATTAGAATAAATTATTCTTTATTCTACTGATAAATCGCCTAAACGGAGCACCGCGCCAACAACACCGGCTGGATACGAGCAAAGCGGAGGAAAGCGAATCAGTATTATGTTTGGGTACGTTCTGAATGTGGTGGTTGTCGCGGTTGTCGATTCTGAAAAGTTGATTTACACTTTTACTGATTCAGATCAAAGTGAAACACTGTAACTGTTCAGCGGGAAGAACTTAATGTGCAAAATTAATTCGGGAAGAACTTAAATCTGATGAAAACAGTGCAAACGGTACAGTCAATGATAAATAGCCGCATTCCTAATTTAGCCGCATTCTACATTTTCAGCTGCAGATGTCTACGCAGTGTCAGCGTTGTCTTGCACAGAAAAATATAAACGAAAAGACGAACGTAAATAAGAAGAGAAAACAATACCGGGTTCGTGCAGTGCGTTCTGTGCATCATAGTGCTATAGACAAAAGTAGAATAATCAATACAAAACGGGACGAATCAATAAAAACTACACTTTTACGTAAAATTATTATTAATGTTAAGTGTCTAACAAGTGAAATAATATTTCAGTGTGTAGATACAGGGAAAAAAACGCGAAGAATAGTTTTAACGGATCAGTTTACAATGTACTATATAATGTGAGTAAAAATAAATAAAAAAGTGATCTCATGGTAAAATAACACAATAAAATGGCTAGCGAGGCAAATGTTGTTAAAACTGTTACTATAAAGTTAAATTGTCATCAATAATTTTGCCAAGTGATCAATTCAAAGCAGCGTTGTCAAAACTTGACCAAAGCCGATCCTAAAGTAAACAGGTAAGTCTATAGAGTAATAGTTTAGTTACTGGAGCAAATAGTGACTTATACGAGAGTTAAATCCACAAGTAAATTTACACAATTGCAAAAATATAGGGGCAGGGGGGCAGAATTGCCGCCTAAGTAAATAGCGACAAAAACCATAGAAAAACATACTGCCGCTCAAATCAAGTCCGTCCCATATGTAATTTCGTCAATATTGAGTTAATGATGCAGTTTGGCTCAAAATCATGTAAACTATCAGGAAATCTAATAAAATTTAGTAGTTTATTCCAGAAAACTGTAGCAAATTTCACTTTTTTCTGAAATTCTAACACTTAGCCTTATGGGCGGGACAAATTTGTTTTGCGTTTTTCTCGGCTTGCTGTTTTTACATATGGGACGGACTAGATTAGAGCGGCAGCATACATATTTTTGAATTCAGTGTAGAAGACTTATGCTTTGGGATGTTCCCTTCAATGCTGTATGCTTGGTTGATGAAAAATAACTTTAAACTATTTTTGATGCACTTTTAAAAACATATTTTTTCTACTGCTTCGGTAGGAAAAGCCCTCAAAGCAGGAAGGCCAAAAACCTACATCATTTAAATACAATATACAATAAATTTTATTGTTTACATTTTTAAATATCCGGTCAAACTCCATTGGTTTCCACCGGTGAAGGAGTTTGGTTGATCCTGGCAGAATGGGTTACCTTAGAAAACAAGCCATTTCGTCTCTAATACTACGTTGAAGGGTGATAAGAAGTGACTAAAGGGACCTTTCCAACAAACTTTCCATGAAGTTAGACCACTTTTATTTTAAAAAAATAATCACAATCTGGGTGCTGAATAGTGGTTCGCAAACCAACCTCAATTTAGAACTGTCCATAAGTACCAAGTATCCCAGTCACGGCGTTCTAGCAAGATTCTAGTAGAATTCTTAGAGAGCTGGATATTCTTAGAGCATTCTAGCAGAAATGTTCCACCGTTCTAGCAGGATTCTGACAGAACCAGCTCTGCTAGAATATTTCGTGACTGGGTTGCTTTATCCCGGTCACGGAAATTTCTAGCAGAAGTTGTTCTGTTAGAATCCTGCTAGAATGATTCTTGCAGGCCTGCCAGACTTTTGTTAGAATTTTGCTAGAATTTCTCACAGAGCAAAACCTGTAAGAATCGTGTTAGAATTTTGTGAGAAAATTCTGACAGAGCAAAATTTGTCGAAAATGATGTCATTTTCGCCAAACCGCTTTGTGGCGAATGTGGTTGCCGCCATTACCCAGGCACGGCGTTCTCGCAGGAATCTTACAGAATTCTAGCAGAGCAAAATTATTCTTACTAGAACGATGCCATCATTTTTCCAGATCTTTGCAAGAATTCTCAGAGGATTCTAGCTCAAATGCAATAACCGGTTCTAGCAGAATCCGGTGAAAGCACCCGGTTTTGTTAGAAGCCTGCTAGAATTTTGCTAGAACTATTCTGACAGGCCATCCTGCTAGAATTCTGTAAGAATTTTGCTAGAATTAGACGGCAATTTTTCTGCTAGAATCCTGCTAGAATTTTGTCGGAATTTTATTGTTGAATAAATTTAAGCAAAATAAAATTTCATTTCGATCAAAATTTATTTTTCTGATCATTACAAGTAATTTTCTGCTTTAATGCCGATCACATCACTTTGGAATATTAGTGTCGTGAAATCAGATTCGAGGTCTGGATGTCGCCAAAACTTCAGAGCCATGCCTGCAAAGAGCGAAAAAGTAGGTTAAGTTTTATTCGAAAAGCATGCCGGAATGGTGGGAGTGATGGCTTACCTGCGATTGTGTGTTTTTATCTGTCAGTTGAGTTATGATTTCCGGAATCTCCAGATTGTCCTCAGAGCCAGCTATACCGAAGTTTAACCAGACACTCCGGCGAGATCGAAATTCTCGGATGGACATCCTTGTGACCACTTCTAAGACAGCATAACAGCAGTTTGATTTTCACTTCCAATGACCTGGCAATGGCGGCCAGGGTTTTTTTTCTCTCAGAAAAAACGTCCATCTTGTTCAAATGGTCGAAACAGAAAAAATAGCGAAAATTAATCTAGTTGCAACATGATTTGAACCGGTTAAACGCCAGCCAATCAGGGAGCAGTATTTTTCAGCAAGAAAATTCTTTCAAAATTCTTACAGAATTCTGACATTGCTGCTAGAATCATTCTAGCAGGATTCTTACAGAACCAATTCTGTAAGAAAATCTCGTATCTGGGTACCATCTTGTCATTGAACTTGCTTTATTTCCATTTTGTGCCTGCAATTTTTGTACTTTTTTTACAGTGCGCAGTTGCTTTGTTTTGGTTCCGTAACGAACAGCTGTTCTTTTGTGCTGGGGCCGTAATGACAGCTCCCTGTTGTTCTGGTGCCGAAGTTGACAGCTTGTGTTGCCCAGTCACGAAATATTCTAGCAGAGCTGGTTCTGTCAGAATCCTGCTAGAACGATGGAACATTTCTGCTAGAATGCTCTAAGAATATCCAGCTCTGTAAGAACTCTGCTAGAATCCTGCTAGATCCTGCTACGTCGTGACTGGGTGGCTGCGGGCGAGCTTCCTGTAGTGAGATATAGATGTCGCCCCCCCCCCTGGTTGGCACTAAACCTGGATTTTATATTCGCGATTAAAAGCTCAAAAATTCCGACAGATGGCGCAAAGCATCGAAGAATGACGATTCAAATTTTCGCTGTTCGGTTACATAGGAATGCAAACTTAAAATTGAATTTACAGCTCTTAGAACAACTTTTGAGAAAAAATTCAAGTAGTACGAGTGTAAACTTTTTGCCCTCAATAAATTAACGCAATAAAAAAAAATTAAAAAAAATATTTTTGAAGAAATAATATTGAGGTTTTGCAGCGCGACTGTGTTTCAAATGTAGGTGGCGCCAAAATGAGGTTACTTTCCAAAAATCGTATTCCTTTCTGCTGGAGTGAAGAACAAAATCGCTTATTTCTCATGATTCCCTGCATCAATTTTAATGAAACTGGTTACAAAAGACGAGAAAATTTTTTTGCTTAAAAATAATGAATATCAATTTTTGGGCGCGTAAAAAAATGTGACCTTTTTCTTTAAAAAACATGTTTTGGAACACGAAAAAATGAGTTTCCCCGTATATATCAATGAAATAAACAGTTATATAGTTGATAACAGATGTGTTAACGTATATTCAACAATTTTTATTGTTTTTTGACAGACTTTCATGTCAAATAGTCCAATTTACTATCTTTTTTTATAAATTTACAGTTTTCTCATAGAAAAATCAAACAAATATTGGAACATTGTACACCAAATTGTTGGAAATAATTTTTCTCATCCGAATCCGGCATAAGTTCTGTAAAAATGTTGATTATGAAGGAAAAAACACAGGAAAAAACCACACTATTTGTTCATAGGTGGCGACATGTGTCTATTAGCTTTGCTGCAAATTCTCTATTGCTTAAAATTGCTTATTTCTCATGATTCCCTGCATCAATCTTAATGAAACTGGTTGAAAAAGACGAGAAAAAAAATTTGCTTTAAAATTATAAACATCAATTTTTGGGCGCGCAAAAAATTGTGAACTTTTTCTTCAAAAAACATGTTTTGGAACACGAAAAAATAGTTTCCCCGTATATATCAATGAAACAAACAGTTATATAGTTCATAACAGATGAGTTTACGTATATTCAACAATTTTTATTGATTTTTGACAGATTTTCTTGGCCAATAGTCCAAATAACTATATTTTTCTAAATTTCCTTTTTTTCTCATAGAAAAATGAAACAAATATTGGAAAGTAGTACACCAAATTGTTGGAAATAATTTTTCTCATCCGAATACGGCATAAGTTTTATAAAAATGTTGATTTTGAAGGTAAAAACACATTTTTACAAAAAAAATCATAGGTTTACGCTACTTGCTCATAGGTGGCGACATGTGTCTTTTAGCTTTGCTGCAAATTCTCTATAGAGCATCAAAAGTTAACAAAGTATCAGCTCGAATTTTTGCTCAAAAGTTGTTTTGAACGCTGGAATGTAACAAAACATAATTCGTATACATAACCTCACAGGGCGGGAATTTCAATCGACATTCTTCGCTCTGTTCTGCTACTCAACACTAGGTGTCGCATGTCGTTTGGCTCATGAACGGCAATGGAGATTTTCAGTAAAGTGCAAGCTTCCCTGCACCTTGCGGTACACGCGGTTCACCTCGGTTTTGCTTTGCGCTTGCTTTGTTCGGTTTACACCCGTACCCGACTCACTCGAGCCGAGGGTATTTTTGGTTCATTGTACCAGCGAACCAAGACTCGCGTCGGCTCGTCGCCTCGGTTGTGTGTCTGGCACTCACCGGTGGAATGGACCCAGCGTATGAGCCAAGGTGCTTTACTCGGTACGAGCCGAGGTACGTGCCGTGGCATGCGCAGAAGAAATTTCTGTTGGCGTTCAATCGATGGGAAGTATTGTAATTTTGGTAATTTATATTTTATTCGAAAATGTGCAAACACAAATTTAAAACAAAACAATTTAAATTTTCTTTTTCAATTTTAAATTTGATTCGTAAACTCATTATGTCGTTGCATGTTAATGCCGCTCAAAAATGGTCAGTTTCGGGCGCTAATAAATTCGTGGGATTTCTTTTTATTTTTTTGCAAACGCAGCATCTCATTTTAGATTTACACCAACCATAAACTATGTCTAAACTCAGTTTGTTTTGGTTCAATTGACTGACCAAAGAGACTCTGTAAAAAGTCACGCACGTGCTTCGACAACTGCAGTGCCTCAAGCTATTTTGACTGATGTGCATGTAGTGGTGCCAGTTTCAGTATTTTAAGATGTCCGTTCTCTAATATGCTCTAGGCTCTCAAGAGGCGACGAGCCGAGATTGGCGCGGTGCGCCGGTACGATGTGTGTGTGTGTGCAACCAACCAAACGGGACCACGCGGCCGCTTCTTACAAATTGAGTTGTTTCCATGTATTTTCAGATCTACACTCTATACATGCAAATAACTCGCATAGGCATTTGGAAGGTGTTAGCTCTGCCGAGCTTCGGTGACCCATTTCTACGCTGGCTAGCCGAGCGCGATGTACTTCAGCTTAATCGACAAGCCCCGCCCTGAAGAACGTTTGCACCAATCGGATTCAAACGTTATTTAGAACTTCCGAACCCTTGTCAAATGGACAAGGACCCAGCACGTATATAGTTGATAGTAACAGTATTCCTAATTCCAGTCATTGCTCACCAAGTCGCAATGGCCTAGTGGTTAGCATTTTTGCTTACCAATCCAAAGGACGAGGGATCGAACCCCGACTCAAGCGACTTTGATTTTTCGTTCATGTTCAGAGTTTTCAAGATTTATATTTCCTATGCTTTCTCGGTGGGAGCAGATGGGAATCGAACCCAGGACCATTCGCTTACAAAGCGAAAACCGTAACCAGTCAGCGACGGCCGCTCCCGGTGCGCCGGTACGATGAACCAAATTTGCCGTTCAAGAGCCAAACGACATGGGACACCTAGTGTTGAGTAGCAGAACAGAGCGAAGAATGTCGATTGAAATTTTTGCCCTTTGAGGTTATATATGCGAATTCTGTTTTGATAAATTCCAGCGTTCAAAACAATTTTGGAGCAAAAATTCGAGCTGATACTTTGTTGACTTTTGATGCTCTATCATATTAAACAATATTTTTTTTTTCAAAATTATTTTTTTTTTCAATTTTTTTTGTTGCTTTAATTTATGGAGGGCAAAAAGTTCACACTCGTACTACTTGAATTTTTTCTCAAAAATTGTTCTAAGAGCTGTAAATTCAATTTTAAGTTTGCATTCCTATGTAACCGAATAGCGAAAATTTGAATCGTCATTCTTCGATGCTTTACGCCATCTGTCGGAATTTTGAGCTTTTAATCGCGAATACCAGCACACAAATGGGTTCAGGCCGGGGTTCAGGCTCGTACCGAAGTTACAAAACCAAACGCTTGGTGTGCGTTGGCACTGGCGCATGGGAAGCTTGGAAAAGTGAAATTTTGATCATTTTCCGGGCAAATTTTACCGAATTGTACGGAAACAGCGCGCTTTAAAAACAAAAATATTTAAAAAAATTAATTTAGCTAAACGCGGTTCAACATCATTTACTTTTATCACATGAACCGTTTAACTCAACTACTGTGTAGTTTAACTTTTGCTACATTATTTCAGAATTTACTTTTAAATAAAAATGAAAAAATGGTTTTTACTGTGACCAGTTTTCGCGCGATATCAATCTTAACCCCCAAGATGGCTGCCGTTAACATCCCTGATAGGCCCTCATAAACCAAGTTTTCTAACTGGGCACTGTAAACGAATGTTCAGGGTGGTACTGGCTTAGCTAAAAATCAGCTTCTTTTCTTTTAAAAGCATCAACAGGCCCACCAAATTTTAGCATGTTCACATAAACCCGTTTGTTCCTGATTGATTGATTGACAAAATAGATATTACGAATTCGTTAGCAAGATTTCTATCCGTGTATGACTTACACATACAACTTTAGAATGTGTGACCGTTTATTATACTGTAACAAGTTTATCATTTTTAAATGGACTGATAAGGCCGATTGGTCAGTTTGTCAACAGATAAATTTTATATTAATTCAACTAATGGGAAATAGGAGGATGGCGTCGCTATTTTTAAACCACGTTTTCCACTTTTTCTCCGTCGAAACCGACTATACCGACTTTAAGTAATCTAAAACGCTTATGTAAAGATTACACAGAAATCTGTTGCCCGGTCGACCGATTCGTTGGCCAACCGACTAGATCCGACTTAGTTATGCGAATTGTCGGATTTGTTTACGGGAATATATTGGATTTCTAACCAATCCATAACTATTTGAAATACAAATAAAATGGTAAATGTACAAAATTAAATCCGAATCTTTTGAATAAAAAAGTTTGTACTGATAGAAATTTAGGTGATTTTTGAACCTTTCCACAACAAGGGAGATAAATAATGCTGTATATTTGTTGTTCGTTTCCCAACGCCTCATAGAGTATTGTGAAGTTTTTACGATGTGACGTTTTTTTACCCGTCTGCCCAAAAATGTCCAGCTTGACTCAGAAAATTCGAAATGTTTTCTCGTGGCATCACGATTCTTATGAATTTGAAAAAACTGAGGAAAATCCGGTACCAAACCCAACCTCTAGTGATGTCCAAACAACAACAACAAAGCAAACGAAAAAGAAAAAGTTCAGGTCAAAGGTATCGTAAGGCCTTTATTTATAGGATTTTTTTTAGCATTTACCAACTTTATTCTATGCGGCAATATTACTTTTTTTCTTCTATCCATTAGAAGGTATCATTAAAAGCAAGACATAAAGTACTGTTCATCATTTAAGTTTTCGTCGTTATCAATTTTCACTGATAACAAACATCACGATAGAATAAGTTTAAGCTAGTGTTTTAACACACGTAGGTATATCAATTTTATCAATCGTACATTTTAAGGAAACCTCAAAAGACATCGCGGGGCAATTTCGAAAATTTCAAAGGACAACGAAAAGTATGTATTACTATTGATTATAATAGCAACTTCTGCTTTTTAGATACGATGATAAGGTTAAGATTCTTTTTCCAGATTAAATAACATTTTAGTTACCCGAAACTCATCGATTTCATCGGCACATTTAAATGCTGCTGTACCGTTGGTTAAAATACGTCGATTACCATCGAAAGCTGAGGTTAACACATTGAGTTTAAACTATTCATAGATTCAATTTCCTTTTTAACTTTTTGTCATTAATCAGGGATTCCACGAAAGAGTGCGGCTATCGGCTGTTGAACATCAATCGACGTCACGAGTTCAACCTGTTAGTTATGTTCAACTTGGTGATTTATTCCAACTAGAAGCACCAAACAAGTAATTACAATAGAGATTCATGTTGAAACGTGGTTTATATGCTTTGATTATAATGGAAAGTCATGCTTTTGAATATGATTGAGCTAACACAAACGTCAATAACAAATAATGTTGTCAAAATCAATTTATTTCAATTAAATTAAATTTTCTTGGTGAATAATCAAGTAAGAACTAGCTAACTATGAGTTTTGGTAGTCCCTTCAGCTTTTATACATGAAATTCATTGAAACTGTTACAGCCCATACATTTGTATTAACTAGAGTTTAAAAAAAACTCATAAAAATAAAGACTCTAGTTGCGGGACTACTTTTGCTAAAATTATTTGCTTTACTTTGTTGTTTTATATAATATGTGATGTCGATGTCATATAAACTAATTGGTAACATAAATTATAATTTTTATTTCACTTTCAGCAAAGTCTCATTACTTGGTCTTAACTCTGAAGATTCATTAGACATCGAGAATACGACTTACATTGAACCACCTGAGATCAACATTGCTACAAAGCACACATCGGTGCAACTGAGAAGACAACCGGCTCTGATAACTTTCTCTAGGTAAGTTGAATTCTGGAATATGGCTAGTACAATTAATTTGTCATACAAAAAAAACTCAAATGAGTACCGAAATCGAAACTGAATCATTTGCATTCATATTTTCAAAGAAAAAAACCATTATTCAAGTACATACTGTTAATGCTTTAGTTTAAATGTTTTCAAATGTTGCGATCTTAAAATAATGGCTGGGTTATTAAAATTAAAAGTGTTTGTGGGTCTTGTGAGACAGTGCTAAAGAATATAAGGCATTTTACAGTCTCCTTGAAAGATGAGCTCTAAGTAACCGCCTCACACTAGTCTACTAAAAACTCACGTGTTCCAACCTGCAACGTACATGGCCTCCTCCCCTTGAACCGACAGAAATACCCTCGTGGTGTATGGGATGATATAGCAAACAGGATTAGACGTAATCATCGTAGAAAGCAAAAGGATTAGAGGTATTAAGCGTAGCCCTTTTTTTCAAAGTCAAAATAAGTAAACTAATTACTTCCACAATTACACGAGGGTACCGTCAGTCCGATCAAAACGTCTTAGCCCACGTCTGGATACGTTTCTTGTTGTAATTTTACTGAGCAAAAATGAGCAGGAAATTTTGCATTTACCTTTCCTTACCGTTCTAGAGAAATCGAAAAATTAGAAAAAGGTCTTTCTTTAATAGATTGACGAAAGCGTGGTCCGTGGGTGTATTAAGATGATTAAATTTCTTGTTTCTAGTGCATTTTCCAGAAATTCATATGGGTCATTCCATCTGGAACAGCATTTGAAAATTACCCTCTCCGATCCTGCTCAAATTTGGCAGGGCTGTTGATGCTATCAAAACATGCAAGAATCCCAAATTACATCCAAATCGGACCACCCCCTCCATTTTTGTACCCTCCCAAAAAATCCACTTTTTGCCGATTTTTGAGCAAACCCCTATCTTCAAACGGCGATAACTCAGGAACCACAAATCTTAGAGGGTCGGTCTTAGACTCAATTTTGAAGGAAATTGGACGTCGAATCCATTTCCGTGATCGAAATGTTGATTAATGTATTCAAAATAACCCAATAAATATTCCTTTCACAAAAATAGATTGATCAAGGTAGGGGAACAGCATCTAATTCCAGCGTTCCTCTAATGTTGCCATATCAGCGCTTTGGCATTCAATTACAGCTGATTAAAAGCGTTTTCAACTGAAATCGAGAGATAAACAGCTCAATAAGAAGTGAACAAGCAAGTATCTATCAAAAGTTTTGCAAAATTTGTTGTTTGAATAGTGAAAATGAGCAAATTGGACGAAACTAGGAGTGAGGAGTTAATCTGCCAAACATACGAGAATTTCCCCTATTAGCCATTTGAATAAATATTTGCGTAAAATTATAAAAATATAAATTAAATTAATCATCTCCCAGAACACCAGGTAGCAGTTATTGATCAGCCCGCCTGTGATGCGGCGAATGAAGCTGATGCAGGTAATCTCGAACACACTAAACTTTAAAATTCGATATCTCTGGAACGAAACATATTCATTTCTGTCGATAAGTGATTCTTATGTAAAATTTGCCGAACACGATGGCGAGGTCAAATAAAAAAATAAGTTGGGGTGTTTTGAGATACGGCCGTTTAAAGTTTTCAATTGCGCAATACAGATAGAAAAAATAAATTAATCAACATTTTGATCACGGAAATGGATTCTACGTCCAATTTCCTTCAAAATTGAGTCTAAAACCGACCTTCTAAGATTTGTGGTTCCTGAGCTATCGCCGTTTGAAACTAGGAGGTTTGGTCAAAAATCGCCAAAAAGTCGATTTTTGGGAGGTACAAAAATGGAGGGGGAATGCAAATTTTCTGTCGACCTTAATTTTTTTAGAACCTTTATTTGGACATTCTCTTGCTATTTCACTAGTAAAAGTAGTACTTTTTAAACAAAAACCTGCATCTCAAGACCATTTTAACCAGAGCAGCAAAACACTGCATCCAAATTGCCTGTTCCATGATTGTGGGATGTTATTGTGCCTCCCACAATTGTGGAACACCTGAATTTAACTGATATTTTCACACAAAATATCAGACCATTATTACACTTTACTAAGCATGAGTTTTATTGGTTTCAGAGTGTGAAGTCTTTATTGACGAAGACTTACGTCTTTGTCGAAGGTACTGGCACAGACAAACAGACAGGACACTCGAGTGCCGAACCATCGTCCTCCAAAAACGGTTATTTCAAATGCAATTTTGTTTCGGCATCCACTCACCCGGCGCTGATGGCGCTGCTGTCGTGACAGCTCGCCCGTCTATTCTCAGTGTGTGTGAAGCGTGTTTTTGTTTTTAAGTTGAGCGCGTTGAGCGTGAGCACGTGCGAAGCAGTAAATGAGAGCACAAATATTTATGGAATTCTGGAATTCTAACCGTAAATCACAATCCAGGCTTTCCCGGACAAAATTGGGGCAGTCTTGGCCATAGCTTCTTGTCCCACTATTAACCCGGTAGGTCTGCTCAACTGCCTGCCGATGTCTAGATTGCTGCTAAGCGCCGGCTACTGCGGAGGAAGCCGGATCCTGTGGTGGAGTCATCTCCTTCGGAGCAACCTGCTTACCCTTCGTGGACTGCTGCTCAGATTGCTGCTGCTGGTCGTCCTTTTGGCCTTTTGGCGATTGTGCCACTCAATCTTTTTCCAGTTCAGTTTCTGTGGTTCTGTTACGATGTAAATTTTGCGGCAGCGTTTTTTTAATTTTTGCCACTTTTTGCTTTTGTTGTTTGACGCAACTTAACTGCGCCGTGGACACGTTCCCCGTGGAAATTTCCAAAACGCCCATCGTGGGAATCAATTCAATAGGTTTGAATTGGATTTATCTATTTCGGCGGCCACTACTGGTGTTTTCGTGACCAGGGGTATCTTGTTGATAATGGTGTCAGGTTTAATGATTCGAGGTTTCAGTGGAGGAGAAATTTTCGACAGAACTTGGAAGCAACAGGGAGGACCAGTGATTTAGTCTCTATCGTTGCGGTTGAGGTGCGTCGTTGCTGGTACTGCCGCATGATTTAGCTCATGAGTTGCAATTGGAAACACAACCGACCCACCGTCATCTTCGGCCTTCGGTTTTGATTTTTATTCTTTTCATCGAGTAGCAACAACAAAATTATTTCAATCAGCTGTTGATGTTTACAATCGTTTAGGCTTGATTGTCTCACGCATACACTGACGTGGCACATGACAGTTATAGAGTTATCTAAGCCCGAACTCACGCACACTAGCACCCCATTTGTTTTGCTGGCGGGTACAAAATTTAACCTCAATCTTTTTCGTGTACGTACACGCAATACATGCGCACGTAGATAACTCTATGGGTTTGTATTGGTATGTTTGGGCTGCGCTTCGGCATCAGCTCACCAGGCAGCGCTGGCGTCGCCGTGATTTGGTGATTTGATGATGGACGATGGATTTCAAAAATAATTTGTATGGAGAGTCACGTCTGTTTGTCTGTGGTACTGGGGTGCCATTTCAAAAAACCCGGGCCGAAGATCCTAGATTACTGCGTCATCCGTCGAACGCTTATATCTTCCTTCCTCTAATCGAATCGACACGATTTATGTTCCATTCGATTCGCAAAATTATTCAGCAATTTGCTATTAAATTTTCAATGTTGGCAAAATAGTTTAACTATTGTAACAACTCAATGTTTTACAATGTTTTCAAAATGCTGCGATTTTGCAAGCAAAATGAGCGCTTCCCACTCACGGACGGGAATGTCAAGTACCTATTTTGAGGGGAAAATCACTCAAGCACCGCGACCGTTGTCGGTCGCGAAAAAGGAGGGGAAGTAGAGAGCCGACACCATATATAAGAACGCGCACAAGAGCTCATTCTATCATTCACGTCTCAGACGTCGGACCGGCAGCAGCAGCAGGAGAGAGACCAGAGCAGAAGCAGCAGCAGCAGCAGAGAGGGACCAGAACTGCAAAAGAAGCGCGCTTCGCCTTCTCGTCGTCACCGTCAGCCGGACAGTTTGGATCTTTCGTGGTAGGGGTGAGGATTTCCAACTCTTCGGAGTTGCCTCACTACCGTCTCGTCCGGTCAGCCGTGGTGTCAATCAGGTGCTTCCCAACTCTTCGGTCCTCTCGTGTCCGATGAGTCGGTGTGCTAGTGTTGGTCTTCGGGGTGACGGATTGCACAGCTTTCTGAACCCCTCTCTCTCCACCACATTTTGCTACCAAACTTTCATTCGGTTCGCGAAAAAAACGTTTTTCGTTTTTCTCTCCTCCATTCGATGTTTCCATTGTTTAAATAAGGCTTTCTAGTCAAAGATTTACCAACACATTCAAAGTATGGTTACATGGCAGTTGCGGTCCGATTGAGTTGCCTGGAGTGTGTAAGTTTTGTTTTGTCGGGGGGGTCCATCTCCCATTTACGATTTTATTCCGTTAATGTATTTCAAGTATCTAGCTAATTCTTCAAAATTAAGATATGGAAAACTCTATGTCCACATCTCAAAACTTTACGTAGTCTACGCCATTCCGGTTATGTCTCTGACATAACTACTTTGACTTTTTTGTAAAAAATAAGTACTCCTGGAGAGAAAAAAAAGTTTGTTTACATCGTAAAAAAAAAGTGTTCCGAATTTGTGGATTTTAAGGGTCAATGTTTTTCTTTAAAAACTTGATATAAAACGTAAAAACATACAGCTGGTCTATACATCAATCGAAAGATCGCAAGAAAAGCTTTCACATGAAGGTAAAAGCAAATCATTATGTTCAATTATCGATTTTCCATGTTTTTTTGAACATTGGCCGATCTGTAAACTGTTCCGAATATGAGGGATGGCTATAATAAAAAAGTTTGTAGAATTCAGATTATTCAACTGAACTGGCCATTAAATGTTGAATTTATATTTTCCTTAAGAAAAACGATTTCTTTTTTTTTTGTGTTTCAATTAAACTCGTTCATTTTATTTAGACAAGAACTTTGAATAAAAATCAGAATGAGCAAAAAGTGAAAAATCTGGCATAATCTGTCAATATCTAGCACTGAGATTAGCGAATCTTTATTCTGGCTGACATTTAAAAAAAATCTGGCAACCCTGCTGGGGAGTGAGATTGAGTCAAAGTGATTTTTCACGGATTTATTTCTCTTTTTCTTCTCAATGTTAAAAAGGTTGTGTAGGAGACATCTAAAGATGACCATTTACCAGATTATTTTTCCAGTGGGTACGGTTAAAAACCAAGCAGTTACCAGTGTCACATCGGGGTAGAGTATCTAAATAATTTATCGAGAAATTAAAAAGAGAGGTGTGAGCCGGAAACATGGAGTTAAACTTTCGCGACTGTCATGGTAAACTTCACAGAAGCTTGACAGAAAGTTTAACTTCATGGGGAGCGTTCTTTTATTACGTATTACGTTAGGGGGAGGAGGGGGTATCGATAGTATCGAGAAATTAAAAGTGAGAGTGTGTGCGTGCAACATGGAGTTAAACTTTTTGAAATGTCTTGGTAAGCATCATAGCAACTACACAGACGTGCGCATGTATTGCGTGTTTGTACACGAAGGGTTTTAGGTTAAAATTTGTACCCGCCAGCAAAAACAAATGGTAAGATCGAGGGTAAGATAGTGTGCGTGAGATCGGGCTTAGATAGCTCTATAGAGTTATCTAAGGCCGAGCTCACGCACACTAGCACCCCATTTGTTTTGCTGGCGGGTACAAAATTTAACCTCAATCTTTTTCGTGTACGTAGATAACTCTATTTGGGTTTACGCCGACTCGGTTTTGAGGTTAGAAATTTGACAGCTTGGCTGCACTGTTTACATTTTTTGCACGTGTGTCTCTGTAAAAATGTGTGTGCGTGTGCGCTTGTGACGTGACGTCACGCTGTAAAACCTAATAGAGTTATCTAAGTCCGCTCTCACGCACACTAGCACTGGGTGGGGCAACTGCCCCACCATCCACAGAAATTTGTTCTAAATTTGGTCAGGGGGTACACACAAATGACGAATTTTTCAAAACGTGCATATCACTAGCGTGCACAGGGTGGGGCAATTGCCCCACTATCCACAGAAATTTGTTCTAAATTTGGTCAGGGGGTATCCACAAATGACGTATTTTTCAAAACGTGCATATTATTGCCCCAAATCCCTCAAAGAGCTGGGCACGCTAGTGCACACTAGTACACCATTTGTTTTGCTGGTTGGAACATATTTTAACCTCAATCTTTTTCGTGTACGTACACGCAATACATGCGCACGTAGATAACTCTATGTTGCGATTTGACAGCTCGATTTATAATAATTTAAAAATGACTTAAGGGGGCGTTCTTTTTATTAAGTAACGCAAAAGTTAAAAAAGGATTTTTTACCCCCTACCCCTAGAGATCCTTAAGGTGAAGCCGTTGATCATTTTCGAAGAAAATCAATCATCACTATAAAATATTCTGTATTAAATTCAATTTAACGAATTTCAGCACCAAAAGGAATCAGCATGTGCCGGTTGTTGCCTTCTTGAAGCCACTGAAAGAATTTTTGATCTTAATCAAATGTGCTTCAAAATTTATATAATTTTGTGGCACAGGCATTGACGTCCTAGTTGGCAATCATTGATTAATGACGATTTCCACAACTTTACTAGGAATGGCATAATCGTTACCAAAAGGAATCAGCATGTGTAGGGCACTATTCTAAACAACTTGTTGAAGGAATTTTGTCAAAATATTGAAAGCGACGCAAAAATTATATCTTTGAACGAAAAATCATGACGATGATGGAAGTCTTCACGTTAATAGCTGAGTCGGGCGGAGTAGAATACACCTAGTTGTCAGTGTCAGCCACTTGCGAACTGTCAGTAAGAGCCGCCTTCAATTTTTGTTACTGTTCTTATTTGGTTAGAGCAGTATTGTGTTTGAAATAAAATAAATTTAAAAAAGTTTTTAAATTTGCAAATGTTTTTTCGGACAGAGACAACTTATTAAATACAAAAGAGGCTAAATTAAAATAAAATAATTAACTTTATTTATTTGTCAATTTTTGCAAATTTTTGATAAGATCTAGTTGAAAATATGTATTCATGAGATATATTTCCAATATGACCATAAATCAATCAATGTTATGTCTTACATACATGTTTTTAAACTAAGAATTATTTAGTTAGTAGTAGTTAGTCAATGTGTTTAAATATATAAATCGTTCAGTACAACCCGAGCTGTGGAGGAAGTGCAGCAAATTCTCTGAACGAAAATAGGAACAAAGAGGGAAAAACGGCGAGCTGGAGGTTTCCTCCGCTGTCGGGTGCGGTTCCGGATAAAAACAGAAGGATCGCCTTCGACAAGCAGGAAGCAACAAACAAAATACTGGCCCCTCACGCCTGTGGAGTCACAAAGGAACAAGGCAAGGAAGTACTCTACAGTTCGGCTGAGCTGTGGAGGATCTTCAACGAGTTCAGCACCCAGTTAAAAATATTCATTATTTTTTATGTAACTTTCATGATTTCCGGTCCTACCCTCGTATCGGCACCGAAGAGGACCTAGGGGAACTATACCCTTTTTCAGCCTATTTCTATTATCGGCCTATCAGCACTTTGATCATGAATTACAGCTTTTATAAAGTGTTTTTGAGTGTTTCAAAGTAATAAATAGCTCAAACAAAAGTGAGCAAGCAACTCTCCATTGTTGATACATCTGAAAATCTTGATTTAATAGCGGAAAACGGCAAAAGTGATGAGAATTGGTCGAACGGCTTAGGGTGATTAAAATGGGCATATTTCCCCTAATAAAAATAAGTTATGAATAAAAAAATGCGCAGAGAAGTTGCATCACATGAGTCATGCAAGAAAATTTGTATTATCAAGAAGGGCAGATGACGACTGACTGGAAATTTAAATGGGAAGATAAATTTTGGATAAATTGTCTTGCAAATAAAAACAAAAACAACAACAAGAAAATGAATAAGAATAAGAAGACCTCTTTGCTTCTCCCTCCCAGCTTATGTAAGGTATGCACTTCGGAAGAAACCGGTCAAGAAAAATTTCAAATGGGAAGCAGCGGCAGCGCAAGCAAGTCAGAGAGGGTGAGGAAAAGCCCCAAGAAAACGTTCCCTCTCCTTTGTTCTGCTGTTCGTAAAGCTGTTTCTTGACCCCTTTCCTTCCGATCTGCAGACTAGCCTTTAATAGGGAGACTGGTCGAAGTGAATTTGACGGACCCAAACAGACACGAGTTTGACGTATCCAAACGAACATTTGCCGTTACGCCCAGCAAAACTTATCAGTGTTGCCAAATATATCATGCGATCATCTTTGGATAGGTAATTAAAAGACCTTTCCAACGAGCACGAGTTGGATTAGAGATCTGACTACCCTATCATAAGTTGTAAGCACATAAGTGCCCTGCAATATGAAGATCTGACTACCCAATCTATTTTTTATTCATAACTTATTTTTATAAGGTCCTTTTAGGTGCTGTGACCAGGTTGGGACCGAGGATCGTTAAATAACTAATATATAACAAAAAAAAACAACTCCTTAAACTCCATACTTGGAGATCATGTAACTGACCAGGGTTACTTGGTCCAAGCGGGTCTAACAGGCCTTGAACCTGCCGATGTACTCGGAGAAAATGCCCCACAGCTCAGCCGAACTGTAGAGCACCTCCCCGGCTTCCTCCTTCGTGGCTCCACCGTCTCGGGAGCCACTGCTTCCTTGGCTTTTTCCTTGTCCGTCTTGTGGGGACCCCCACAGTTGTTGCACCTCTCTTTCAGGTGACAGTTCCTGGTTCCATGACCCAGCTGCACTGCACTGGGTCACGTTCGGCCGCTTGTTCCGGTAGGCCTCCCACCGGATGATAGTGCTTGCCACAACTTTCATTGCAGAGAGCTTCTTCAGATTGGTGTATCCCTTGGAGAAGACCACAATGTACGGAGTTTCGTCCACGGTGGACTTTTCCTTCCGCTTGATGATATGCACCTCCAGCGCTTCCAGCTTGAGATATCTCTTCAGAAGGTACTTGACCTCGTCCGGTTTCAGTTCATCAGGAAAACCACGAAGAACCACCCGATGATTTCGTTCGCTCCGCCGATCGTGGGTGTAGAATTCCACTTTCTTCTTCTTGAGTAGCTCTTGCAACTTGTCAAAATCTTTGACAGAGAAGCAGGTCACCTTGGTTCGGGTTAGTTTGTAAATCGGTTTGAAACCTAATTTACAACTTTCCACTATCGCCACGATCTTGTAAAAATCCGTGGTGTTCTTCACCACCAAAGGTGGTTGCTTTTGTTTACCTGCCGACTGGCCGGGTGGTGGAACCGCCGGGGCGTCCCCTCCTCCTGCTGGGCTGGCATTGTTGTTGTTTTTGTTATCCGCTAGCGGGCTAAACTTGTTGTTGTTGAGCAGGGTCTTCTCAACTTTTTCTCCTTCGATGCCGATTCCAGTGACCTCGCTGGACTTCTTCCGCTTCCGATCCCCGCAGACGGGACGAAAATCTTCCTCCTCGGAGGATTCCTCCACCTCCTAGGGAGCGTTCTTTTATTACGTAACGCGAAAAATCGGACTTTTAGACCCCCCTCCCCCCCCCCCTCGTAACAAAATTTCCATACAAATTTTAAAAATTTTGTATGGAGCGTAACACGGCCTCCGACCCCCCTCCCCCCCCTACTGCGTTACGTAATAAAAGAACGCTCCCCTAGGGGTGAATTAAGTAACTTTTTTTTCATTTGTTGACGTTCTTTTGCTTTTTTGCTTATTCAGCGTGTTATTCAACCTCCTGTGATCAAAATTTGATCTTGCGTAACTTTTTTCATACAATTTGCTGAAGCTCCTGTGATCGTAACTTTTCCCATATAATCTGCAGATTTTCCGGAATCGGCTCAGAGTGGTCAAAGTTGTAACTTTTGGCGTAAGAACCTTCCTTGGGCTTATACGAACCCAACGCAACAAAGAGCACCTCGATCCGACGTTCCGAATTGAACTAATTCGCGTTCGAACAAAACCGTCGAAATTTTATATCGAGAAATTAAAAGTTAGATTGTGTGCAACATGGCTTTAAACTTTCTGTGAAGTTGCTGTGAAGATTACCATGGCACTTTGAAAAGTTTAACTCCATGTTGCACGCACACACTCTCACTTTTAATTTCTCGATACTATCGATAGCTATCCATACCCCCTCCTCCCCCTAACGTAATACGTAATAAAAGAACGCTCCCCATGGAGTTAATAGAAGATTGTTGCGTTACGTAACAGAATTTTTTATCACATCCCACCTCCCCCAATTTTCGTAACAGACGCCGACATCCCCTCTCCCCTAACTGCGTTACGTAATAAAAGAACGCTCCCTTAAAGAGTTGAAGAATGATCAAACAGCTACCAAGCCACGGCTACCATCAATGTTTTATGTATTTGTTCTTTTTTGTAAATGACACATTCGTTTGAAGCCCTGTTTTGCATAAGCTCTCTAAGTTTTTTTTAATGCAGACGAGTTTTAATCTGACGCATTTTTTCCTACCGAAACAAATTTCTTCCCCTGTCTAAATTACAGTACCGTTACCCAACCGTTAGTTTCTCAGAAACTAATGAATGATTAAATCGATATAAAGCGACAACTGAAACGGAATAGGTTTGAAACGGAGCCGCGCAAACGAATGCGCCATTTCAACTTGTGACTTGTTCAGTTGAAAGCTAACTGCCCTTCCAGCAAAAACAGTGTGTTGGTAAATTTCGAAGCGTTCGGTCGTTGCGGTTTGTGTGGCTCGGGAAAAGTTATCGCGCAGCTCGGTTTAACACTTTTTGGTGATAAAACTTTTATCAAAGGATCAACGCGTTTGGCTTATCACCGTTCTGAGCCTGGATTAGAAAAGAATAAGTGATTTAGAGGTGTTTGCACAAGCAGACCGAAAAGATCGAAAGCGAAAAGTGAAGTGAAAGTGCATTGATCGTCCAGCAAGAGAGAGAGAGAAGGAAAAGGCAAGAAAAGTAATAACATGTCAATGTGGATTAAGGAAGAAGTGGAAGAAATCTGTTTTCAAGCAGATTTCGGTGTTTGTGGTTGCAGAGACTGAATTATTTAGTTTTGACGTAGGAATATTTATTTTTGTGTGTATGTGCACGCAAAAACAATGTAAAGTGATAGCGACTAGCATTTTTGAAGGGAAATCACTGTACTATCTTAACCTACCGGTAAACGCATACGTGTACTTTGTACATACTTTGTAAGGGCACTTGTAAGAAAGGCGAAAACACGCGACTTCCGGAAGGATAATTATTGGTTAAAGGCCCAAAATAAAATTCAGAATGATTTTTATCATTAATTGCACAAGACATTTTGCAAAAGCACGCATGAATTAAGGAATTCAGAGAAAGCCTGACTGTTCCATTTGAAAATAAAAAAAAATGTTAAAAACTGTTGAAAGTTGTTCGATCATCGCAAGGTCTTTTCAATTGACACGCTAGATATTTCTTCTTATAGTCGATTTTGCTTGTCGATGCCATCAATATACGCGAAGATTCGAGCTTCTGCTTGAGGATCTGAAATCTTGTTGGAACCATGTAGGCAAGATGAAGCACATCTCATACCTCTGGTGAGTTTTTAAAAAGCCGTAAGAACCACCGTGACCTCCGACACTCATATTCGTTGTTCTCCAAATTGAGTCCTAAAATGAAGGATTTAAAATGGATTTTTAAAACATTTTTTTTTTTTCATTAAAATAAAAAATAAAGTGATCACAAATGGTTTTTAATCGGGTTATTTTGTTGGACCCTATTGTAACAAAAATTTGTTTTTTTTTTTTTTAGTTTGGGGCACTTGAAAGACATTAGGTGAACAATCTTAAGCATTTTTTGAAATTGGTTTTTCGTAAGTAGGTCGAACAACGAGGCAAAAAAGGCTTTGATTACCATTGGCTCTTACGTCTTTTTGAAAACAAATCCGAGGTATCAACAATTCTAGCTGCTTTGCACAAATTCAGAAGAAAAATTCTACAGTTTTTTTTTTACATATTCAAAATAATAGTTTATATGACCTTTTAAAAAAGTATAGAGTTCTTGAATTTTACGCACCTCACTTCAAGTTGTGCTGATAGGATAAGACGATATCTTAAACGTTATCAGTGTAAATACTAATGCAAACTAGAATGCAAATAATTTGTATATGTATTGTATAAGTTTGTAGAAGTGCTTCCAAGGCCAAACGCGTAGTGCTCGATTTTACTAGGTGATCTGACATTTCAAGCTCAAATTGCGCGACATGAAGAAATTGAAAAAGCTTAGATGTAAATTTTATGTTGTTTTTACTTTTTTTAAGTATTTACAGCTTATAAATCTGGATCATCATTTGAAGGAAATAGTATGGTTAGGTGTAGAACAAACTACTTTAGCTGATTTGAACAGGTACCTCAAAGTTTAATCACACATTTCGTTCGAACACCACCAAAGAGACCGGAGGGAAGACAAGAATGAGAACAAAACGGGTTTATGTGTTTTTCACTGTGCGAGGGCACCAAAGCGCTACAGCAGGAGAAGACAGTTAATTCCAGATAGACAACGCAATTGTTGATTAAAACAGGTTTGCTCAAATCAGAGGAAAAAAAAGTATCTGCACGAGATGCGGTTTCGTATAAAGTTAACTTGGCTTATTTTGGAACAGAACAAGTTGATATTGAACGGTAAAGGCAACTAATAATTGTTAATGATTTAATTACATCAGGAAAAACGAGTGCCTAGGGTGGAATTTATAAATGTGGAAGTATGTACGTTAGAATTAGGATAACTTTATTGTAAAATACAAACCAGCCATTTGCAAACATGATATTGAAGTCTACTTGAAAAATAAAACGATTATGTGTTCTGACTTAACAAGCAATACATTAAAGGTTACAGTGTGAAAACAGTATCATTGCTTCCGTGCAAAAAAAAAAAAGAAAGGAAAAAGTGGCATAAATTACAAAGAAAATGAACCAAACTTGAACAATCGTTCATAAAACCAAGTGATTCAGCAGTATCGATTCGGTGTACTTTATTTGAGACGATAACATGATCAAACTAAAGTCACTATTTCGCAGAGGTCAAGGACCTTCGGGATCTAAACATTCGTCACAGTCCACGACTAACATTGCAGCTGCAAATGGTACAACCATCAAGGCAGCATCATCTGCGTCGAGCCTAGATCGCGTTGGCGTATCGGCTGCACCCAAAAGCGCCGGCAGGCAGGGCAGAGCCTTGCATGGTTCCAGGGACAAACTAGATCAGTACAGTCCCGGCAGCCAACATCGCCATTTCAAGGGCTCCAAAGAACGGCTTTCCGACGCGAAATTTTTGAGCAAGGATCAGTCCGGAGCTCGCAACCTCTCTAAACTCCATCCGATGCCTCTGATTCAGCCAAAGTATTCCTCCGATAGTCCGTCACCACGATCTACTCGCCAGTTGCAAATTTCCGATAATCTTGACCAGCGCAATGATGAAGATGCGTATTCTATCACGACCGAGGAAATAGTCATTCCGAAGGACATGACAGCTATCAACTTCAATGGACCAATGGAGGTAAAACTGACGAAAAGGTTTTGCTAAATACTCTTAAACTAATTATAATTTGATCAACAGGATTTAAAGCCGCATAGAAATCAAGAGCTCCAAGCCCACTTGAGTCAACTGAAGGCGGACAATGCAGCACTAGAGAAAAAAGTCGTTGAAATGTCGTTTTCTCATAAGGAAGTTCAAGCGTTGCGAGAGGAAATCATGAAGCTACAGGTAATCCAATCCTTAACATAATTTAAAACATATTTTTTACTATAACTTTTGATTGTCATTCTTACAGGCATTGCACGAGGCGAGCAGGAACGAACTCCATCGATTACATGATGAGAACGAGACCCTCCGAGACCATCTCAAGTCGATTGTGCAGTCGCCGTTGTCGGACAACGAAAAGCAACAAATCATTCGAGACTCTCAGCGTCTGCACAGTTCTGCGCCAGCATCAATAGCGTTGCCGAGTGTAAGTCCGATTTAAACATCCTTCCAAAATTTTAAAACTAATATAAGTCATAACTTTACAGAGCATGGATGTCGATGGAACACCGTGTGTAACTCCAGACTGGGACAAGCAGTCATCGAGCAGTGAAATTGCGGTCGCCTGTTTGCAAGATAAAATAACCCAGGTAAGTATTTGCTCTTGTTGACAAAATTGATATGGTTACAAACGACAACCATTTTATTCCCTGTTTAAAAATATATAATAAATTATACTTCAAGCCCAAACTTAACCCAGTTCAACGGGGCATCTCTGCGGTAAACTTTACACCAGGACTGTCCAACCTGTTGGCTCAATCTTCACATTTTTGATCGTCAAAATTACAATTGCCCATTTTGCCTTCCTCACTGAGGTAAGGCTATAATCCTGCTCTAAAAATGAACTTCGTATAAAAACGTCGTAGACCCACCTTCATGTATACATATCGACTCAGAATCGAAAACTGAACAAATGTCTGTGTGTATGTGTGTGTGTATGTATGTATGTGACCAACAAACTAGCTCATGTTTCTCGGCACTGGCTGAACCGATTTGACCCGAACTTGTTGCATTCGACTTGGTTAAGAATCCCATAGATCGAGTTTTATACAGATTGAAGTTTCGATAAGTAGTTCAAAAGTTATGTATAAAAATGTGTTTTCACATATATTTGGATCTCACTTAACTGTATGTAAGCTATGTCCGGGTCCACTATCCGATCCATCGTTGGTTAGGTTATCAAAAGACCTTTCCAACGAGTCCAAAACATTGAAGATCTGGCAACCCTGTCTCGAGATATGGCCACTTAAGTGATATTGATATACTTTTTTGAAGCCGGATCTCACTTAAATCTATGTAAACTATGTCCGAGTCCATCATCCGGCCCATCGTTGGTTAGATTATCAAAAGACCTTTCCAACGAGTCCAAAACATTGAAGATCTGGCAACCCTGTCTCGAGATATGGCCCCTTAAGTGATATTGATGTACTTTTTTGAAGCCGGATCTCACTTAAATGTATGTAAACTATGTCCGGATCCACCATCCGACCTGTTGTTGGTTAACTTATCAAAAGACCTTTCCAATGAGTCCAAAACATTGAAGATCTGGCAACCCTGTCTCGAGATATGGCCACTTAAGTGATATTGATGTACTTTTTTGAAGTCGGATCTCACTTAAATGTATGTAAACTATGTCCGGATCCACCATCCGACTCAACGTTGGTTAGGTTATCAAAATACCTATCCAACGAGTCTAAAACATTGAAGATCTGGCAACCCTGCCTCGAGATATGGCCACTTAAGTGATATTGATATACTTTTTTGAAGCCGGATCTCACTTAAATGTATGTAAACTATGTCCGGGTCCATCATTTGACCCATCGTTGGTTAGGTTATCAAAAGACCTTTCTAACGAGTCCAAAACATTGAAGATCTGGCAACCCTGTCTCGAGATATGGCCACTTAAGTGATATTGAAGTACTTTTTGGAAGCCGGATTTAAAAAATAGATGAAACTTGTGTACAGCCATTGTTATGAGGAAGGCTCCAACCACATAGGTGGATTAAGATAGTTTTTTCATGGTTTGTTTGATGGAATCGGTTCTCAGAAAACCAGTGATCATGCATTTGACAAAAGTTTGAAGTCTTGTAAACATAAATATTTGGATAAGTTTTGTTCACTGGTCATCTGTAAACCCAATCCATCAAATCAACCATGAAAAAATGAAAAATTGTAATTTTGACGATCAAAAATGTGAAAATTGAGTCAAAAAGGTTGGGCAGGCCTGCTTTACACAGTATTAGCTTCTTAAGAGCGAGTTTTTCATCAATGTGTAACAGGTCGTATCGAGGTGTTCCGGATTGGATGAAACTTTCATCGTTTGTTTGTCTATTCATGAGATGAACTCATGCCAAATATGAGCCCTCTACGCCAAAGGGAAGTGGGGTAAAACGGGCTTTGAAGTTTGAGGTCCAAAAAACATACAAAATCTAAAAATTGCTCGCATTTCCGTAAAACTTTATCAATTCCAACTCTCTTAGTTGCATTCGAAAGGTCTTTTGAATCCCTTCAAAATGTTTCATAGAAATCTAGGATTGGTTTAACTTTTTCTCAAAGCTTTTGCAAATTACTGATAAAAATGTTTTTTTAAACCTTAATATCTTTTTGCAACAGCCTCAAACACCCATGCTCCCATAGATCAAAAGTTAAGGAATTTCATAAACTATAAGCCTACGGTACACTCAACCCCCGGTGGTTGTTCACTTTTTCGTTTGACACTTTTTTAGTTTGTACCCCGTTGGTTGGTCAAAGTCAAACTAAAAAGTGACGAACTGTCACTTTTTACACGGCGCTCACGCACACTATTAAAACAAACGTTTGGTAGTGTGTGTGAACTTCGTGTAAAAGGGGTGTCAAACTAAAAAGTGACCCCGTTCGTTTGACAACAGTTGGTGTCAAACCATCGGGGTTTGACTGTATTAACTTTTTGGCCAATCACAGTTTTTCTCATAGTTTTTCGATTTTTCTATAACAAACATTTCACAACGTTAGTTTTTGCCCTGTGGGCTTCCATAGCGGCACTTTTTGGTTTCAATTTTGACAAATTCGGAATCCTTGGAAAATTTCACGTTAATTAGAAGTATTGGAATAGTAAATTTGATTTAAAAAATAATTTAAAAGACATTATCGTAAAAAAAAGTTAGATCTTGTTTATCCTATGATCAATCCGTCAAATGCTGTATCAAGTAGGCGAAAACCTGTTTTACCCCTAATCCAACAAATTGTTAGAAAATATTTTAATTCATTCTAAATGGCATTTTTTCCAATCAAATTTACAACTCTAATAATTCTTACTAACGTGAAATTGTCCGAGGAAAAAAAGTGCTGCTATGGAAGCCTACAGGGCAAAAACTAACGTTGTAAAATGTTTGTTATTGAAAAATCGAAAAACTATGAGAAAAACTGCGATTGGCCAAAAAGTTAATACCGTAGGCTTATAGTTCATGAAATTCCCTAACTTTTGACCTATGGGAGCATGGGTGTTTGAGGCTGTTGCAAAAAGATATTAAGGTTTAAAAAAACATTTTTATCAGTAATTTGCAAAAGCTTTGAGAAAAAGTTAAACCAATCCTAGATTTCTATGAAACATTTTGAAGGGATTCAAAAGACCTTTCGAATGCAACTAAGAGAGTTGGAATTGATAAAATTTTACGGAAATGGGCGCAATTTCAAGATTTTTCATGTTTTGTGGACTTGAGGACTTCAAAGCCCGTTTTACCCCACTTCCCTTTGTCGTAGAGGGCTCATATTTGGCATGAGTTCATATCATGTATAGACAAACAAACGCTGAAAGTTTCATCCAAATCGGAGCACCTCGATACGACCTCTAGAACAAACCGAGCAATATTTACAAAAACTGCCTCTTAAGCACCGTTTAACGTGAAGACATTTTTTCGTGTTCCAAAACATGTTTTTTAAAGAAAAAGTTCACAAATTTTTGCGCGCCCGAAAATTGTTGTACATTATTTTAAAGCAAAAAAAAATCTCGTCTTTTGCAACCAATTTCATTAAGATTGATGCAGGGAATCATGAGAAATAAGCGATTTTGTTCTTCAATCCAGCAGAAAGGAATACGATTTTTGGCGAGTATCCTCATTTTGGCGCCACCTACACTTGAAACACAGGCGCGCTGCAAAACCTCAATAGGAGCTGGCGCTTTGCATTAGAATTTTAAATGGAATTTAACCCGTAAAAAAAGATTTTTCAAAAATGTAGGCTGTAACACAATTGACTTTTTGGCGGCCATTCAGGGGTTTGTTCCGGTGGGCATACTGAGCCCAAATCCCAAATATTCGAGCCAAACATTTCACGTAAACGTAAACATTCGGGATTGTTCCACTATTCCATTCATTAGTACACTCTCTACATGCCCTCCAAGATTCAGATTGATAGCAAACAATTTCCTATTGAAAAAATCACAAACACAAAAGGGCACATAACAATGTTCACTCCAAACTAGACAAAAAGTTCAATTGTACCCTTTTCTTTTTCGTTAGTTTTCTATGTTATAAAGTGAACTTTTCATACATTCTTAACACTAATTCACTTCAAAACAAAGTTTGATTTACGTTTCACCAAGGATTTCTGCAGAAAAAAAACTTCGTCGAAATACAATATTCGTTACGGTCCCGCGGCAGCTGTTCAGTACACTTTTGAAAAAAATTTATGTTTCACATACCTTATCTACACCATTCGATCACAAAACTTCACCAATTATCAAAATTTCCGCTGGATTCCTCATTATTGCTAACTAAACAAAAGGGCCCATAAAGATCATTCAAAACAACAATCGGGTGACAGCGCTTTAGTGCCCTTTTAGCTCTCTTCGAAAATGCATTCAGAAAGGGCCCATTATGAACATTTTTTTAAATTATGAGTTTTATTGCGAAAATCAACATAAATTAGGAAGCATTCAATCAGAGTTGAGGATAATGATGTGTTTTATCGTATCATTTGTAAAAATACCATCAGTCAAGCTTCTTTTTTAAATAGGAATTGAAACAAGTTGTCCACTTTTTGCAAGCGATTTTCTCGAATCGCGGTTTTTGGTTTAGTGCCCTAATGAAATGTTTGGCTCGGACGTTATATGAGCTGGCACTTTGCATTTGAATTTTAAATGGGGTTTAACTCGTAAAATAAGATTTCGTGCCTGCTATGTCATTAGGGCACATAACTTTTGTAAACAAGTGTGGTTCTCTATCACACCTTATGTAAACTGTCATTTGAGTGGAAAGGATACACTCTTGCTTACAAAAGTTATGTGCCCTTTTGACATTTTTCTCCATTTTTTAATGTAATTTTTGAGGCACTTTGGCCACTGAAACGTTTATTTTCAACATCACTGGAGTGTAGGCTAGATCCTTGCGCATCTTTTTGTACCGTAAAACGGGGTGACTTTGATAGTCAGGGTAACTTTGACAGGCTTGAGATTTTTCCGCAAAATGAAGAGTACAAATTAAATACGTACGGAATGGTTTGTAATCATATTGTGGTAGAGAAGTGCTCTGAGGTACTTTGAAGAATATTTCATAAAATTTTGAAAAGTTTAAAAAGTTAGTTGACTATAATTAAGAAAATTTTGATGAAGGGCATTATTTCAAACTTCTCAAAGTGTCATGATTTTCTCAATGATTTTGAATCGGAAAACGGAATGCATTTTCGGATTCTTTGGAAAATTTTCCATTAGGAGAAGGTGAAATAAGTTTGTAAATAATAAGTGTTTTGGAAACATAATCAAAAAAAAGTCTCAAAATTTAAAGGCAATTTCAGTTAAACAAATTTCATATAAAATGTGAAAACTTGTTATTCGTGCTGCAAATTCAGTTTAAATTGTAATAAAAATCGATAATTTTATTAAAAGTACTAGATTTAACGAATTTTTGATTTTTTTAACTTACCGACAACCTTACTGCAGCTCTAATCGAGTCCGTCCCATAAGGCTTTCTAGTCAGAAAATTACCAACACATTGAAAGTATTTTTACATGACAGCTGGACGTTTGTTTGCATCAGGTTTCCTATCTCTTTCTAGCAAAATTTATTTGTCTGGCGACTTCTAGCTGGTTTTTTTCACTGACCGCCCGATATGTCAGCCAACATACTTCGCAGGGCTGTGACAGCTCGAGCTCGATCATAGAGCTATCTACGTGCGCATGTATTGCGTGTACGTACACGATGGATTTTCAGGTTAAAATTTGTGGTCGCCAGCAAAAACAAATGGTAAGCTAGTGTGCGTGAGATCGGGCTTAGATAACTCTATTGTTTGCATCAGGACACTGTGACGAGGCGTTCGTCATTTTTGGGTTAAATTATATTTTTTTTCACTGGGCATAGAAAGCCTTATATGTAAAAACAGCAAGCCGAGAAAAACGCATGCCAAATTTGTCCCGCCCATAAGACTACGTGTTAGAGTTTCACGAAAAATGAGATTTTATGTGGTTTTCTTGAACAAAGTACTACATTTCATTGGTTTTCTGATAGTTTACATGATTTCGAACCAAACTGCATCATTACCTCAGAATTGACGAAGTTACATATGGGACGGACTAGCTTCGAGCGGCAGCTTAGTGATGGTACATTTGACGTAAAAATAAAGTTTGAACACCTTTAATCTGATTTTAACAAGAAAAACTATGACTTTGATAGTGACCCCGGAATTTGAACTAAGCATTTTGAACGTAACTATTTTTCTAAACATTATTGAAAAAACTTACTTTTTTTTCAAAGATATTGCATGGACTTTGTGTGGCCTACCCCAGTACATGTTTTTCCTTTCTTTTCAAAGTCACCCCGGTGTACGGTATATATAACATTGAAGTTTGGAGCACTCTGGAACTCAGTACATACGCCGCCAATATGAGGTCACTTGCCAAAAATCGTATTCCTTTCCGCTGGATTGAAGAATTTCTCATGATTCCCTGCATCAATCTTAATGAAACTGGTTGCAAAAGACGAGAAATTTTTTTTGCTTTAATCAATGAACATCAATTTTTAGGCTCGCAAAAATTTGTGAACTTTTTCTTGAAAAAACATGTTTTGGAACACAAAAAAATGAGTTTCCTCGTATATATCAATGAAATAAACAGTTATATAGTTGATAACAGATGTGTTAACGTATATTCAACCATTTTTATTGACTTTTAACAGACCGACGCCAACATTTCAAAAAGCATCATGTACAAACCATGCGTTTTGAGAAAACCGCATTTGAATGTTAAGCATCCATTTTCAATTCCCATTTTAATATTAAAGCGGTATACGCACTTCGGAAGGAACCGGTCAAGAAAAAATCAAATGGGCAGCAGCGGCAGCGCAAGCAAGTCAGAGAGGGTGAAGAAAAACCCCAAGAAATCGCTCCCTCTCCTTTGTTCTGCTGTTCGTAAAGTTGTTTCTTGACCCCTTTCCTTCCGATCTGCATACTAGCCTTAAAGCAAAATAAGATGTTCTACTAATAACAAACGATGAAAAACGTTGCTTTTATTGATACTTAATCATCCAAATTCAATAAAACATCATTTCCGTTAATTTATTTGAGAAAAACAAACATAACTCCTTTTGAAATCACCAACGTCTATATCACCCTGCTGTCATTGAGGGGGGCGCTTTGTTATGATCCGTTTTTCTTCGCCGAATGTACATGGCGCTTTGTTCATGTTGCTTTTTTTTCGTCACGAGGTTCATGTAGTCTTTTGTTTGACAGGTTGACAGGGCTATATAAACAGGGACTGCTGATGGCAGAGATTTTGTTTATGTTACTTTATTTAAAATCATGATTAAACAGACTTAACTGAAGTAACTTTTGCTCATTTTTGGTGGTGAGATAGCTTTTTAGGAGTACTTTCAGAATATGCAATAACCCAGAAAGTGTCAAAATGTACATGATGCTTTTTGAAATGTTACCGTCGAGACTTTCTTGCCAAATAATCAAAATTACTATCTTTTTCTAAATTTACAGTTTTCTCATTGAAAAATTAAACAAATATTTGAAAGTTGTACACCAAATTGTTGGAAATGATTTTTCTCATCCAAATCTGGCATAAGTTTTATAATAATGTTGATTATGAAGGAAAAACACATTTTTTTAAAAAATCGTAGGTTTACGCTATTTATTCATAGGTGGCGACAAATCCTCTATGTACTCGAGCCCAGGATGTCCGTTCCGCCGTGTCGCGTGCCCCTTCAAGAATATGCTTTTTCTTCCGATTCGGGATCACTCATTTCATTATGTACCAACATACTCTGCGGGTAGTAAATGCATTTGTGGCCGCATAGATAACTTTGCAAGACCTTCCACAATTCGGCTTGATTTTGTTGATGACGAATCGCTACACCACATCTTAGCTTTCATTCACTTCTGGCCAGATGTTTCTCCTTATGTTTATCATGTTCGATTCCACTTTGTTTGCGCTCCTTCTTCTACCTCTCCTTCGCTACCTTTTTGACTCGTGCTAAGCCTGTGCGCAATGTGTTTCTCCTTATGCAGCAGTAATTATACGTGCGCGCTATAAAAGTGTGGTACATAGATACATAAGCGACGAATTTTAACGGACTTTTCCCCCTTGTCAATATAACAACACGAAAAAAGGACGGTTGATGTTTGCGCGCAAATGTGTCGAGGGGGAACCGATTTCTGTGTGTCGAACCATTGCGCAGATGCAGCTAGGTGGTCGTCGAGTTCAAGTCGTTACGGGAAGAACAAGGATTGTGGATGTTACTGATAGTTTTGATCTATGTTCTGTTTGTGTCAATGATCTTATTAGTGAACTAGTTGAAGTAGTGAGCAAAAATGTCCAGACATAATTATACGAATCCGGCATTTTGTCATCAAAGTGAGTTGCCGGCTGGAAAAATAGTGCAGAATGGTTCCAGAAGTGCGTACAATTCACCGGCGAAGATTCAAAGAACACAGCTAACTCGGTCCTACAACCGCATTAGTTCTACACTGGTTCGACAGAATAGTTTTGCTTGTCATGGGGCAGATAGATCGGATAAGACGATTTTGCCACCGAGACCTGGCCCGAAACCCATTGCAGGACCTAAATCAGCCGACCAGTATGCGTCAAATGTGTCTATTTCCGGTTCCCGTTACGGATCAGTGGCTTCGGCGTTGGATACATCGGTAGGTGGAGGCCAAAAGACGAGTGGGCGTTACGCGCTTGTTCCGGTGGAAGAAATTCCTACAACTGAAAAAGGAAGATATGCTATTGTGCCAGGCAATATAAGTGCAGCTACTAACAGAGTCATTAGAAGCCAGGATAATTTGGACCGCTGCTCAAGCATCGCAGAGTTGAGCGCTGAACCGGCCAATTTGTCGGATCAATTTTGTAGCTTACCTCCGCTATCGTCACCGCCTTTGCAAACAGTTCCGCAGAACCGATTGAAGAACGCATTTTCATCAGATTTTGGAAGTAAATCATTCATTTTGTACGATCAAAAAAGTAACCAAAGATACGAGGTTGTCCCCACTGAAGACGATGAAGAGTTGGTTGATCCAAACCACGAAATCATTCAGATGCACAATGGAAGAGCTCATCGGTATGCAGTAATTCCAGCGGAAGACGAAGAATCATGTCTAAACGAGGATACAGACGAGGAACCACGAAGGCTACCGCCACCACCACCTCAAAGGATTATCTCACCAAATCACAACTTAATCTAACCCCACAAAAGTCGTATACTGCTTCACCCAAAAGAAATCCGTTGGCAACGCAAATGTTGCACGAGCTGCTAAGTACACCCAAACGACAAGATTCAACACCAAAGAATTCACCCCACAGATTGGAAGCAAGTTCGAAAATTGTTTCCAGTACACCAAAACGCAACGAATTTAGACCCCAAAAGTTACAATACGAGCATCAAATACAACAACAGTCACCACAGGCAACTTATGCCCCAGAACCGGTGGCACGCGCTCAGCTGGCTCAAACGCAAGCTCAGCTTTTGTACAATGGGAATGGAACAATTGCGGACAACAACTTCGTAAGGACGACAGCTGTTATAATGCCTCGGCTGAATGGCGTTAATGGTACCGGCGGCATTTATGGAGAGACTACGACAGCCTCGTCGGAAATGAACAAGTCGTGGCAGAATGCAAGTTTCCACAAAATTACTCACGCTTCGGCCACCATCGGAGCGGTCTCGCTGATGCTGATCCTTTGCGGTTTCATGAACTCGGGGTTGAGCTTGTACTTTACGTCCAAGATTGGCCGAGAGTACTACCTGGATTTGGCAATTTTCGCGGGATTCGCCGCGATCGCGCTCGGCATTTTGGGCTTCAAATCTCGACGCTGCGAGTGGCTGCCGAATCGCAACTACATCTCCGGTAATTATTTTTATTAGGTGCTGCCAAAGAAAGGATTAGAGTGCATAAAGCCTAATTGATTAATATACAACTGTTACAAACCTAGCCAAGAAACAGTCCGGTTAGTTTTCTATATTTTCAAAGTTTAAATCTGATTTTCATGGAATGTATTCTCTTTATTGTTAATATGTTTGTTATTTTTTCAACGGTTTGTGAATATTAAATTTACTCTTTGGTGCCACCCACAAACCACGTGGATACCTTTTGAAAAATTCCAGATCCAGCAAAAGTAGAATTTATCTTATTTTTCTGATATGTTAAATTGATTCTTCAAAATATATCGTGAAAATTATCATTTCTTGCCTGCAATCAATCCGGTCCTGACAGCAAGTTTTTTGTCCATTTATGCTTTATTTGTTCCCATACTTAGAGAGCCTGCATTGTCTCTACAGGTTAGTTGTAGACCTATGTTCACTCTAGTCTTTTCTGTACTCACACACCAAAGCAAAAAAAAAATCCGTTACCAATAGTGCCCAATCTCTATTAATCAGGATACATCTTAGTGACAGTGTTTTCGCTGCTGAATTGCTGCGCGCAGCTCGTGCTGATGACGCTGCATCCGTTTCCGGGAACGCCCCTGCACGACGTGACGACCGGAATCATACTCGGGCTATCGTCCCTGACGCTGCTACTGATAAGTTTGGGTATCATCACGTCCCGGTGGTGCCGTGCACCGCCGCCCGACAACCGCGTAAATGTGCGATGAAAAAAAAGCTGGGTGTTTCTTTTGAGATCAAACGGTATAGAATTTATGTGTTTTACGTTAAAATATAAGTAAAAGCTAGGTAAGCTGAGTAGTCATAAGTCTTACGATAATTTTTTTAATTTATTTGGTGTAACAATAAAATATATTCACACTTCATGCTTAGCTTAATTCCAAAATATCACAGCAATCCAAACAGTAGAGAAAAAGTAGACTAAAGTTAACGCAACTCATTTGCGGATAATGTGAACCTCTTCGATATAAAGCGAGATTTTTTCTCGGTGTATTTAATAGCTAGGCTTACTCTGTAAAGTTTACCGCTGACATGATTCGTTGAACTCAAAGTAAACTTTCCACTGAAATAAAATTATTCATCCAGAATGTATAAATTACCCACTTTTTCATCTCAGATGGAAGAAACCCACTATTCCACAAACGAAGAGCTGCAGGCCACGTTGCAAGAACTTGCCGACTTACAATCACAGATTATCGAGCTTCAAAGCGACAACGAGCGTCTGGCCGAGGAGAAGGACGTCATATTCCAGTCTCTTTGCAGGCAAACTGAAAAGTTGGAAGATTCCCGTACCCAGATCGGAACGCTGCAAAAGTTGCTGCTCCGCGAGCCAAACCAGCAGGACGGAGTTTCCACGGAACGAGAGCAAAAGCTAGTGGAGTTACTGAAGAATGCTCAAGAAGAGAGAGAAAGCCTTATGTTAAAGCAGGAGGAGTTAAATTCCGAACTGAACGAGCTAAAAGTTGCCTTAGAAGACACCACCAATGAGAAGCTAAGACTGGTTGAGAGAATTGGTGTCCTCGAATCGACGATCGATGCAACGAATGCAGAAAGAACTGATATTGACACGCAGCTGCTCCAATCGAAGGAGGATGGCTCAGTAAAGCAAATCGAAATCAGTCGTTTGACCACGTTGCTGGAAAATGCCCGAGCGAAAATCGAAGAACTCGAACAGGATCGCGCTCTCGGGGACAAGTCCGACTTGGGTGAGCTACTGGATGTGGCCCGGAAGGAAAAGGATGGCTTAGAGATCCAAGTGGCATCGCTGCAGGAACAAATCTCAATCAGCCAGTGTGAAATTCAGAAGCTGAAGGATCAGCTGGCGCGCATGAGCGAGGAGTGCAAGGTTGTACGAAATAATGCCAAATGTGTCATTTCCGAACTGGAGTACAAACATGAAACGATCAAGCAGGAAAAATCCAAAATCGCCAGTGATTGTCAGCAGCTTCAGGAAAGCGTAAGTGAATTACAGGTGAGTAAATCAATCAATCCTACAGATGGCGGTAGAACTGCAACATTGCCTTAACTTTCTGATTAGGTTCAAAACAAATGCCTGACGGAGGACAAAGCCCAACTAGAAGCTCTTTTATCTGAGACCCAGCGACACCTGGGTGAAACAGAACGACTGCTTGCAGTAAAGACTGACGAACTAAACCAAGAGATTAGCTTAAGACAACAAGAGTGTGACGAATGGGAACGATTCCAGTCCGATCTGCTGATGACGGTACGCGTGGCGAACGATTTTAAAACCGAGGCTCACAACGCCCGCGAGCAGCTTGCGCTGGACAACAAGGCGCTGCGTGAGCGTATCCGGGCGATGGAGCAGCAAATTGAGAAGCTCAATAAATGTAAGTACCTACATGTGAATTTCGCTATACAGTCAATATGGAACGCAGTAGAATGTTTTGGGTTTATAATGGCATGTATTCTTGTAGTATTTAGTGAGCAAAAGTGTAGATAACACTTATATGTTTGGTTAGAAAACTTTTGTTTAATTTTGTACTGCCAGTATTGACATTCCGATGACTATGATTAACTTTTTAACCATGTTCCATATGCAAAAACTCCAAACTAAGAAAAACGCAAGACAAGTTCGTCCCACACATAAGGCTACGTGTTTAGTTTTCGCGAAAAAACTGGATTTCCTCCAGATTACTTGAACAAAGTACTGGATGTTTCAGGCTTTTTTGAAAGAGCACCCGATTTTGAACCAAACTGCATCAATAAATCAAAAGTGATGAAAATGCATATGGGACATTTATGCAATCAGGTGCAGTATACTGCCGTTTTACATAAGTGTCCCATTAGTTAGTTTCTGGCAATTTCCACTTTATGATAGCAGTTATAATAATCTTATACATTCGTTCAGACAAATAGAGATGGTACAATCTATTGGCCATTTAGTTCGAAATACATATTATCAAAACTATGCTGATTACGATAAAATTAGTAGTGTTTATATTTTTACCATACAAAATAATTATGCTTTGATTAGTTTTCTGCCAGTGTTTAGGGACGACTATGTGTAGAACAGTAGTACAGTAAGATTTAACTTTTTTTTTTATTTTTCATTTATATTGACGTATGTCTTATCTTTTGCATGTATGAGATGTTATTAATTAGTTTTATGGTTTTATACTCGTATTTTTTTGTGCACGATTTTTCTCAGCTCTTGATGTAGGTGTTGTGGATGCAGAAAGATATCCTGTTTTGCTCAGTTATGAAAATCTGCGAGACCTAAAGCAAGGTCTATCAGATTCGATCGATAATCTGGACGAGTACGATCGTAGCGTGGACGAATTTTCAAATCAGGTCAACATTTTGCGTCATCAAATGAATGCGTTCTCGCTGTCGGCACCAGCAATGTCTTCCGCTGTCAATGAAGACAAATTCAGAAAATCACATGGGTCTATCAAACATGAAGCAAAACCTGCAGCTGAACATGCTGAATATCTACCACCTCTCCCAGCATCTAAACCGCCAAAAATGTCGGTGCGCTTTATGGAAGAAGATCAAGCAGAAGAAGTTGACTCTGTGTCATTTGAAGCAAATCGATGCTCTTACGAGATTGAAGAAATAAACGCACAGCTGCGTTCAAGAGCAATCATTGATCGTACTGAAACACCGGTGGCACCAGATTCTTCCTTGATATGTGACGAACCAACTGATTCTACGGGAAGCTATTCGCCCGAACCAATGTTCAGACCGATAGCCGTGACTAGAAGTAACGAAAATCTAGCAGAACATGGCTTCACGCTGGTTCGTCCCGTGCCACTGTTTGCGTCAAAAAGCATTCAGGATCTTCGAACAACGCGCGATCAACGAAAGTCAAACTTGGATTCGTTGTTTTACTCCAAAAGTTCGGACGATTTGATTTTCCCGACATTGATGGCATGACAAAGATAACGAATTTGTCCAAGTTTAAGAAAAATCGCTGCAATCGATCTAGCAGCAACAGCTTGATGAGCCTGTTTTGCCGGGAAGATGAGCCAGAATCAATCTACGCAAATGTAGAATTCACGAGCAAAGAGAAACCAAAGGACATTGTTGCAAACAAAAGCCTCAACCGTTGCCTCGTTCTAATAGCAATATAGAAAAGGACGAAGTTAACAGCAAGAAATCACAGGCTAAAACATTAGTATACGTGATCGATAAAACCAAAAATGAATTTGTTCTTGCTGACGAAAAACCAAACAACACGTTGAAAGAACGCGAAACGCAAACACCAAAGTATGCAGATGGTGTAAACACCTATGATGACGCAAAGCTAGAGCAACTGAGGCGAACCAGTTTTATCTTTAACAAATCTAATGATCCAGCAGATGCAATCAAAGGGGCTAACAATACTAAAACGAGGTGTAAGTCTAGTTTCATGCATGTAATATGCTAACGTCTGCTGTCTGCTTCTTGTGTATTTAATAATTGCTTCGTGGTTATGTCTTCCGTTTGAATCCCGTTTATAAGAAACCGTTCTCAATATTTAAAAACATTTTATTTTAAATAGTAGTTGCATCCACCGAGTCCCATCAGTCGATCTTCAACACCGTGCAGCAGGAGATGGCCGTGCGGCGGCAGCAGAAATCGGCCATCCAGCGGCAAGATTCCAGACTGTCTGTGAAGAGTCTTATCGAGAGCATTGAAAATTCCGCCAAACAGGTTCGTTGCACACATGCATGTGACCATCACTCAAGAAAAATTCAAGCAATCTTCTTTCTGTTTTTCAGGCTAAAATTTCCGCCGACTCGCGATGCAGCTCCAGCTCGAGCATCAACAGCATTCCATCGGAGACAGCCGTCAATTCTAGTGTACCTTCCAACAGTTCATCCAAAGCCGAAACTGTTCCCAATGGCAACGAACGAGCAAATGTGGTGGGTTTACAAAATGAAGTACATTTTCGATATCTTGACACAAAGATTTCCTTTGTCTAGCTCCACACACCACTAATATCATCGATGTCCGCAAAGAGCCCGTTACGAGAGCAGCAGCAACCCACCACCGGCAACAACATAAGCAGCAATTCCAAAACAGTGCAACAGGTGAGAAACGGAGCTACATTTATCGTAAATAGTGAAAGTTTGAGATTTGTAACAAATGCAGTATTTGATGTAACAAGTAGTAACTAGTGTAGTATACTAACCAAAAATAGAACAAAGTAATCAAAATACATAACACAGATTTTCTTAGCTGTTTATCTTTCCCAAATCTGTTTTCATACCTCTGTTTGTAAACCTTATTTTGAAAAAGCCGTGTGTGTGTGTGTGTGTTTACTTTCTTTATTTGTATCTGGAATGAAAAAAAAAAATCATTGAAAATCCTGGCAACCCTGACAAACATGTGAGAATTAAAATACAAATTGCACAATATGTTAAATTGCGTTAATTTGGGCACACTGAGTGGTGATCCTCACTGAATACAAACGTCAGCATGCATACAGTATGTAAAAAGCACATTTTGTGATGAAACATGTAAAAATGTAAAGTTTGACAGGAACCTAGTACTACGTTTTGTTCAGAAACTCATGCCAAACATTTTGCTACAAAAAGCTCATGAAAAGATTATTTCTATAAAAAGTTATATAACAAATACTATTACGAAAATAAAAAAGGCGCAAAAAAAGTTTGTACACCTTTGTTGACAAATCACCATAAATCCAGTCTCCCAACTCCAAATAGGCATCCTTGACTGATTAAAAAAATAATTTGGATTGAATATTAAGTTTACTAACTACTTAGTATAAAAGTTTATATAACTCTGGAAATTCTATATAAAACTTATCTAAACTTAATTTTGCAAACTTTTAATTCAACTAAATGTCAATATATTACCATAGGATTAGTGCGCTGAACACGGGGACGCGTTGTCTTATTTTTGCATGCTAATTTTCATTTCTATTGTTTCGCTGTTTGTGTGCTTGGGTGCGTGGTTATTATAATTAAATAATGGCATCATTAGTGCGGTGACCACGGGGACGCGTTGTCTTGTTTTTGCATGCTCATTTTCATTTCTTTTGTGCCGCTGTTTGTGTGCTGGGGTGCGTGGTTATTATATATAGGTGAAGGGATTTTATTAAATGATCATTATATTGCATTATTATATTTATTTGATTATATAACCACACTATATTTTACACTAAACACATCATACAAAACACAAATGAAACTGTAAACAGGAGCGTTTGGTACGGTATGTCAACGCATCCTTCCTCCCCTGTAGATTCTGTGAAATGTGATCCGTTCTCAGAATCCTCTCTGCGGTAAACACAACGTAGTAGGGCTGGCCGCTTTAATTTTTGCAATACATTTTCGGGTGTTCTCGGATGTACTGCAATTATTAATAATGACAAGAAAAGTGCTTGGGTCGTAATCTAATCACAAGACTTTCCAGCATGCTTTCATCGGACTGGCTGCGTTTGTGTTAGATTAGATTAGATTAGACTAAATGTAAATATATTACCATAGAATTGCTAAATAAACATTTTGGAGTGGGTATAACACCGTTTTGGGGGTATTTGTATCGATAGAATAGATTTTTCGTTGGAATTTCGTACCAACCCGGAATTACGTCGTCGGAAAATCCGCCGGCATCTGAACCGGTCCACAATTCACAAGTCAACCTATGTGGAATCGGAAAGGGCATAAAATTTCCGATCTTTTGATACCCATACATCTAGGTTTTCTTTAAAACCTACGTTTTTAAATACCTGGGCAAAAAGTAAGTTTGATCCACGAGAACAAAAATTACGAAATTCCATACATTTTTGGCAGGTTGCTCAAACGAAACCATAACAATGTTTTTGCTTAGATATTTAAAAACGTGGGTTTTATAGAAAACCTGGATGTATGGGTATCAAAAGATCGGAAATTTTATGCCCTTTTTGATGCCACATAGGTTGACTTGTGAATTGTGGACCGGTTCAGATGCCGGCGGATTTTCCGACGACGTAATTCCGGGTTGGTACGAAATTCCAACGAAAAATCTATTCTATCGATACAAATACCCCCAAAACGGTGTTATACCCACTCCAAAATGTTTATTTAGCAATTCTATGGTAATATATTGACACTTAGTTGAATTAAAAGTTTGCAAAATTAAGTTTAGATAAGTTTTATATAGAATTTCCAGAGTTATATAAACTATTATACAAAGTAGTTAGTAAACTTAATATTCAATCCAAATTAGTTTTTAAATCAGTCAAGGATGCCTATTTGGAGTTGGGAGACTGGATTTATGGTGATTTGTCAACAAATAACATTATTTATGTTAATTTTTCGAAAGGTGTACAAACTTTTTTTGCACCTTTTTTATTTTCGTAATAGTATTTGTTATATAACTTTTTATAGAAATCATCTTTTCATGAGCTTTTTGTAGCAAAATGTTTGGCATAAGTTTCTGAACAAAACGTAGTACTAGGTTCCTGTCAAACTTTAAATTTTTTACATGTTTCATCACAATATGTGCATAGTGCCCAAGGGGTGTAAATACTTTTTTTACATACTGTACATTGAGTCAAATATTTGGCCGTTAAAAAAAGTTTAAAAAGAGGTCAAATAATTGTCCAAAAATTAAAATCAAATTATTCGCTCTACAGCATTGTCTACTCGTTCTTAAATGCAAGATTCCTACTCAAAACTAGGCGTCCGAAGGCTTGATTGTTGAGCCAATTGCAAACCTCTTTTTACACCTAAGCTTCCATCCACCCCGGGATTCGAAGTGACGACCTTTGAGCTCAAGGATTTCGGTAAATCGTTTTTTTTTTTGTATTTTTTAATCCGACTGGAACTTTTTTGATGCTTTCGGTATGCCAAAAGAAGTCATTTTGCATCGTTAGTTTGTCCATATAATTTTCCATACAAATTTGGCAGCTGTCCATACAAAAATGATCTATGAAAATAAAAAAATCTGTATCTTTTGAAGGAATTTTTTGATCGATTTGGTGTCTTCGGCAAAGTTGTAGGTATGGATACGGACTACACTGGAAAAAATGATACACGGTAAAACAAATTGGTAATTTTTTGTTCAACTTTTTAGCACTAAAACTTGATTTGCAAAAAAACATTATTTTTTTTTATATGTTTTAGAGGACATAAAATGCCAACTTTTCAGAAGTTTCCAAGTTGTGCAAAAAATCTTTGAGCGAGTTATGAATTTTTGAATCAATACTGATTTTTTTAAAAATCGAAATATTGATCGCAAAAAATTTTCAAATTCATTTTTCGATGTAAAATCAAATTTGCAATCAAAAAGTACTTTAGTGAAATTTTCATAAAGTGCACCGTTTTTAAGCTAACTCCATATTAAGGTAACTTTTTCGAAAATAGTCGAAGTTTTTCATTTTTTTTAAATTAGTGCACATGTTTGCACACTTTTGGAAATTTTTTTTTTGAAAATCTGAGAAAATTCTCTATATTTTGCTTTTTCGGACTTTGTTGATACGACCCTTAGTTGCTGAGATATTGCAATGCAAAGGTTTAAAAACAGGAAAATTAATGTTTTCTAAGTCTCACTCAAACAGCCCACCATTTTTTAATGTCGATATCTCAGCAACTAATGGTCCGATTTTCAATGTTAATATATGAAACATGTGTGAAATTTTCCGATCTTTTCGAAAACAATATTTAAAAAAAATTCAAACCAAGACTAACATTTTAAAAGGGCGTAATATTGAATGTTTGGCCATTTTAAAATGTTAGTCTTGATTCGAAAATTTAAAAAATTCGTGAAAATCGGAAATTTTCGCAAATGTTTCATATATTAACATTGAAAATCGGACCATTACTTGCTGAGATATCGACATTGAAAAATGGTGGGTTGTTTGGGTGAGACTTAGAAAACATTATTTTCCATTAATTTTCCTGTTTTTAAACCTTTGCATTGCAATATCTCAGCAACTAAAGGTCGTATCAACAAAGTCCGAAGAAGCAAAATATAGAGAATTTTCTCGGCTATTCAAAATATTTTTTCCAAAAGTGTGCAAACATGTGCACTAATTTAAAAAAAATGAAAAACTGCGACTATTTTCAAAAAAGTCACCCAAATATGGATTTAACTTGAAAACGGTGCACTTTATGAAAATTTCACTAAAGTACTTTTTGATTGTAAATTTGATTTTACATCGAAAAATTAAGTTAAAAAAATTTGCGACCAATATTTCGATTTTTTTTTAAAAATCAGTATTTATTAAAAAAAATCATAACTCGGTCAATGATTTTTTGCACAACCTGGAAATTTCTAAAAAGTTGTCATTTTATTTCCTCTAAAACATATAAAAATAGTGTTTTTTTTGCAAATCAAGTTTTAGTGTTAAAAAGTTAAATAAAAAAATCACCAATTTTTTTTACCGTGTATCATTTTTTTCCAGTGTAGTCCGTACCCATACCTACAACTTTGCCGAAGATACCAAATTGATCAAAAAATTCCTTCAAAAGATACAGATTTTTGAATGTTCATACATCTTTTTTGTATGGACAGCTGCCAAATTTGTATGGAAAAATATATGGACAAACTAATGATGCAAAATGGCTTCTTTGGGCATACCGAAGGCACCAAAAAAGTTTCAGTCGGATTAAAAAATACAAAAATTAAAATTCTAAAAAAAAGACCGATTTCGTAGAGAATTGCTCCTTTGGATTGTGAGTCCAACTGCCTACCAGCGACTCCACCGAGGCAGGACCCAGGGAGACGACTCCTACACCTGGACTGAGCTAAAGACCTAACACCTCTAGGTTAGACCGGGCCAACATTTACTTCCCCATCCGACGGAAGGCGTGATCAGACAAATCTCGTCTCGAAAAATGCCACCGGGACCTTCTGGGTCCGTACCCTTTACAAAGTACAAAATTTGATCGATTTAAGTGAATTCCTTTATGAAATGTTGTTTCTGTGTCAAATACAAGTACCTTTAGTCCTGTTTGTGAATACGTTGAACTTCTGATAACTTTGTTTAGTAAGTTTATATAAATAACAAGCCTAACCCGACAAACTTCGTGTTGACGTATAGCTTGTTCGTTTATTCAGCCTCCTGTGATCAATATTTGATTTTATGTAACTTTTCCCATACAATCTGCAGATTTTCCGGAATCGGTTCCAGAGTGACCAAAGTTGTAACTTTTGGCGTAAGAACCTTCCTTGGTCCCCTTGAGGGCCTCGTGGCGCGGTGGTTAGCGGCTTCGGCTGCCGATCCCTATGCAGCTATGGGGCGCGCGTTCGATTCCCGCCTTATCCTCCTGGTCTTCTATCGGATGGGGAAGTAAAACGTCGGTCCATTTGCGTAAAAGAGGTTTTGGGTGACTCATCACACATAACCTGGACGCCTAGAGAGTGAGAAACGTCGTTAAAGTCCATTTGGATTGAACAAGCTTTTGTACTCAAACCACAAACTGTCGCAAACAACGTCCTTTCATGTTATGACGCCGTATGAAATGAGCAGAAACTTGCAACAACAAACCATCATATAAACCTATGGTCGGGGGCTCGTTAGCGGCTAAGTTGCTATGATTGCCTTTCCTCCTTCTATCGGATGGGAAGTAAAACGTCGGTCCATTTGCATGAAAGAGGTTTTGGGTGACTCACCACACATAACCTTCGGACGCCTAGAAATGAGCAGAAACTTGCAATAAGACCCGGGGTCGTTAAAGTGGATTGCTTTTTTTTACTATGGTCTTGAAACAAGCTGTCAAGTAGGACATTTTCTGTCAAGAAGGGCCGCGACTATAATTTTTCAAAATTGATTCAAAAATCCATTTTAATTCCTTTGCGGTCGTACAAAGGGTCCTTGTGCTCAGAAAAATAAGCTTTATCTATGTGAACAATGATATCACAAATTTAAGCTTCATTGTAGGACCCAATTTAGTCCTAAAGCACTATGTCAATTTTAATGTACAACGGTGAAAAAACACGATTAAAAACTATTTCTTATAACTTTTTTTCATATTAGTGCATAAAAAATAAATTTACAGACAACATTTTTTAATGGATCAACAATGGTCCCCTTGAACCTATTCTTTCATGATGGGACGGGTAGTTATTTTTTTAATTGATTTACAAATTAATTTTAAATTCATTGTCTGCCGTTCTACGCATAATTGTCCCATGTTCAAAAAAGTGCAACTGAGAAAAACGCGATTGAAATTTTTCGACCGATTTTTGTGTTTCTACGCATAATTGTCCCGTGGGTTCCTATTCGCCCTATGTGTCCCTTATCACCCCAGTTAGCAGTTTATGAATCTATGACATTTCCCCGAAACCCACATTCCCGAAGAGACATTTCCCCGAATGCCACATCTCCGAAAAGACACTTTCCCGAAATGTCATTTACCCGAAAATCATTTCCCCGAACGATCCATTTCCCCGAACACGGCTACATCCCCGAATGGCGACTTCCCCTAAAAACCATTTTCCCGAATGGCCACTTCCCCTAATTTTCCACTTCCCTGAAAATCATTTTCCCGAATGACCATAATCCCGAACGGCCATTTCCCCGAACGCCACTTCCGCGAACCCGGTCAGGCGGGTTCTGGGCAACGGCCATATCCGCCTGACCGGATTCGGGGAAGTAGCGATCAATAAAGTATCATGTCCACAATAGAGCTTTATGACGTTTCGCGTACGCTCACTAGTGCACCATTTGATTATGCTGGCTGACAAAATTTAACCTCACTTAATTTTTGTGTTCGTACACGCAATACAAACGAACGTAGATTACTCTATTGAACGTTCAAAAAATTCCGAGCTTCACTTGAATTTTGAATATTCAAATTGATGTAAGTGCGACAACTGGCCAAAGGGATTTCAGGTCAGAACGTGTTTGACACACGTTCAGGCCCGACTACCGCAAAAATTTGTAATTGTTACTCGGGACCTTGGCAACCAAAATCAGCTGTCGAGCTTAAGTGTAGCCCCTAAACTACTTTAAAGTGATTTAGTAATTTTAAATCTAAAATGGCGGTGATGAAATATTCAAAAAATGCTTTTTGTAATTCAATAATCAACTATTTAGATTTGATTAAAAGTGTTGGTCGCAGAACTCGAATTGGACGTAAAAAAATAAAAAATAATTGTTCAAAGCCTTCATCCAGCCAAAATTGATATAGACAAATTAGTTCAGTTAAACAAAATCTAGAACAAACTGAATCCTGCGCATCGAGTCGTCGCATGAAGCTATCGTTGCTGTTCTATCCTTACCACGTAGATACCGTTTTGGAAAATTGTCCTTTGCTGAAAATGGCCGCTACAAAAAAATCTTTTTTTATGGAACGTGGATGATCTCAATACCCGCACTCTTGAAGTGTCCGCGTGGTTTATTAATGGCCTTATACGGTTATTTGTTTTTAATCTTACAAAACACGTAGGAGAATTTAATATTAACGTCATACTTTTATTAAAAAAAAATCCTTTAATAACAATTTAGTTTATATCTAGGTCATCATTCGGAAAAATTGATTTTTTGGTGAAGTAACCATTCGGGTAAATGTAAATTCGGGAAAACGGCAGTTCGGTAAAATGGCCATTCAGGTAAATGACATTCGGGGATATGGAATCTTCGGGAAAATGATTTTCGGGGATGTGAAATTTTCGGGAAAATGATTTTCGGGGATGTGGAATTTTCCGGAAAATGATTTTCGGGGAAGTGGCACTTTCGGGAAATGATTTTCGGGGATGTGGAATTTTCGGGGAAATGATTCGGGAATAAGGGATTCGGGGATAAGGGATAAAACCAATACTTGGTGGTACATTTATGCCAAGGCTGTATATCAAAGGTACTCGTCATCTTGCTTTACATTAGTGTGAGTGCATGACTCTGTGCCACTAAAACCAAAACAATAACAAAAGAACAATGGACCGTGCCAGGAAAACCAAAACATAAACAATGTCAGTGTCAGTGGAGTGAGAGAGTCAGAGATAGCGATTTTGACAACCGCACTACTACACACTCAATCGCGAGTACCTTAGGTAAAAAGCCATGCATTTATGCGTAAAAGTTCAACGATGGGACAAACAGACTTGGTGTTGTTTATGATGAGTTTCCGAACAAAGTATCAGATTTTATGTGTTTTTCTTAAAGTACACATCAGACTAAACTTAAAAATGGCATAAAGTCAAAATCGTCAAAAACTGACATGGGACAATAATGCGTAGAACGGCAGTTGTGGTCGTACAAAGGGTAATTTTACTAAAAAAAAGGCTTTGTCGTTGTGAACAATAATATCACAAATTTAAGCCTAATTTTAAGACCCAATAAGGCTTTCTAGTCAGAAATTTACTAACACCTTCAACGTATGTTTACATGGCAGCTGGACGTGTGTTCGCATCAGATTTCCTATCTCTTTCTAGCAAAAGTTTTTTGTCAGGCGACTTCTAGCTGATTTTTTTTTGACTGACCGCCCGATATGTCAGCCAACATATTTCGCCGGGACTGTGACAGTCCGAGCCCGACATCAGGACACTGTGACGAGAAGTTCATCATTTTTGGGTTAAATTATATTTTTTTCTATGGGGCCTAGAAAGCCTTATTCTTTAAGGGCCTTCCAGATTCTAGCTATGTATTGCTTGAAAAAAAAACACAGTGTTTTTTTCTGATTTTGTTTTTTTTTTTCTCTCTCTCTGTTTTGTTTTGGCTATTTGATGTTACTAAAAGTTAAATGCTACAACCAATTAATACTTTGTTCAAATTGACTGTGTTGGAAATAATTACAATCACAAAATAGATCTAATGACACGATTTTTCCTCCATTATCCATTACAAAAGACACAACCAGTGATGAAACGGTGTCCTACTATCAGCACTATTTATTGTTATGCATGCAAGCTCTTATTTTAGTTTTTGGGAAGATTGTGCAGTTAGAATGAATTGGGTAATGCTCGGTTTATACCGAATTTACATGTGAGTAACATTCACGTTTCTAATGTATTGCGTTTTTATATGTAGATGATGTCTTGTAACTGAACCCAATGCTTTTGTGTATTTATGTTTATTATATGTTTGTTTCCTTTTCTGATTTTTTTTTTTTCCTTTGTTCAATTATAGATACAGTATTGCTGATTAAATCTCAAAATCTCATCGCAAATAGCAGCAGTAATGTCGAGAGTAGCAATAATAATAATAGTAATTATAGTAATAACAACCATAGGAAATTATTCAAACAACAAACCGACGATCACGTTACCGCTTCAATACTGTCACACAAAACAATGGACTATGTTCGACGAAACAGCTATGGCGATATAAGTATGATTTTATTATATTTTTAACTTTTAATAATAAAAAAAAACGATACATTCATTATTTTATAGCATTCAGATCAAACAACATAACAATACATAGACAAGACAATACACTGAACAATATTTAAAAGTTTTCACTTTCCTAAGTGATTAAAAACTGATTTAAACTGTAATTTTACAGGCGACCGGAAGGATCCGCTGAACGCGCTCGTCAAGAACGGTGGCTCCAAACGCAACGCCTTGCTTAAGTGGTGTCAGAACAAGACTGTCGGCTATCGAAACATTGACATAACCAACTTTAGCTCGTCCTGGAACGATGGCCTCGCGTTATGCGCGATCATGCACTCTTATTTGCCGGACCGAATTCCGTACGACCAGATGAGTCCCAACGACAAGCGGCGCAATTTTAGCCTGGCTTTTGCGGCAGCTGAAAGTGTTGGAATTCCAACTTCCTTGGTAAGTAAAAAAAGATTCATCAGGATCGTTATCAACAGTAAATAACAAAAAAATCGTATTATGCAGAGCATTGACGAAATGTGTCAATTGGAACGACCAGACTGGCAACTAGTTATGGGGTATGTAACCGCTATCTATAAACATTTTGAGACGTAAATACCCAGGCCGCAACAATATCTGTGACATTCAAAACCGCAATGCCGTGCGTGAAGATTTTATTCGCGTTACTCAATCGTTATTTATTCCATTGCTTATGAAAAAACAAAACTACTATGTTGTTAATTATTTGATCTGAATTAAAGGCGTAAAAATGCTTTATTTTAATAACTGATTTAACTTAATAATAGTAAAAGTATTGAGAAATATCCGTCATTCGCTAAGTATAAGAAAATGTATGCCGAACATTTGTACACTCATTTCAGGTGCCGTTAGCTACTTTAGATATTTTATTTAATATGTTAATTTATTTAATTGGTCTATGGTAGAATTAAATTTTGAAAAAATTCATGAATGCATCCCTTTTCACGCTCTTAGTAACATCTCAGAATCTAGATAATGTAACATAACTAAATTTTCTGGAAGTTAGTCCAACGCTTTTTTTCCATTTATAACGTCCTCCATGGTTAAACCAAAGAGTATTCAAAATAGAACGCGGAATCGGAACAAATTTTTACCAAATTCATGGTGCCAGCCAAAAGTACAACCGTAACGCCTTTAATAAGGCGTTACTTTTTTTCAGGCGTTATAAAAATTGAAGGTGCCGATTTTTTAAATCACAGCAATCTCTAAATTTTTCCCAGTGACCATTGAAAATAAACAAATCCACGACCTTATTCTGGTAAGCAAATTATTGAATTTTCAGAATAAAGTAGGTATATTTGAACATATATTTTCCCAGAATAATATGTGAGAATTACGAATCCGTATAGGATACCCGGGCGCTCTTGAATTGCGCGTTGGTCAGTGTGACATCTCAAATCCAAACGCGAAGGCCGCACCGTCCCGGAGAAGCACGTCCCCCGCACGGCAAACGCTACGCAAAGACAAGGTGCGCGCAATCTTGCGGCGACCGCTCCAGACTATGTATCACCAAAAGCGGTACCCTGATTTGATTGAATAATTTTATGAGAAATGTTCATTGTAATAGCACGCCAAGGATTGATACCTAAGAGCATGCAATGGCACTGATCATGTTGCGTGCTCTTCAGTTGACGTCCAGACAAGGAACATCTTGGAAGGAGCGCAACTAACTACATCCGTAGTTCTGTTAGATGTCCCATATGCAAAAACAGCAAGCTGAGAAAAACGCATTTGAAGTTTGTCCCATACATAAGGTTACGTGGTAAGTTTTCGCAAAAAAACTGGATTTCCTCCTAATTTCTACATTAAAGCACACGATTTTGAACCAAACTGCATCAAAAACTCGATCTCGATGAAAATGCATATGGGACTTTTATGCGATCAGGGGCAGTATAGCTCTGGTTCCTTGAAAGTGTCCTATATTCTTACCTCCACGTTGGCTTGGTTTTCATGATGACCTAGCTGGTGGCCTGTGGAAATGGATCGTAAACCTTTGACCACCGCGGGGCAGAGTCGAGACGGCTGAAAGAAAGGGGCGCGACAATGTGGGAAAGGAAGTAATTTGTGATTGTAGACGGTATTGTTTTGATTCGCAGTATGTTGAGTCGACTGCTGTGGATGTACCTGATACTTCGCACAACGGGGCTTCTCTTCTCTTCTTTCTCAAGTACCACCTATCTCCTATTTTTATTTTGCTCTATTGATTCTCACTTCTTCACTTATTCTTCTATTCAATATCCATCATTTGATTTTGATTTTACTAACATTTGATTCTATTATCTCTCAAAGCTTTTCCACTCTTTTTTACCAATTGATACTGCTGTAACAAACTTTGCTTTTCGTTAAAAATATACTTTTCCTCAATGTACTACTAATATTAAGAGCGAGTCCACGAGCAAAGCATACCCATCTCGCATCGACCTCACCAATCTGCCTGAAATTTTCAGGGTTGTTTGTACATATAAAACTAGCATCTGGCCAAAATATGAGCACTCTAGGTCAACGCGAAGTGGGGCAAATCAGGACACAAAGTTTGAAGGTTCAAAAGGTCAAAAATCGTAAAAGGCTGTAACTTGGTCAAAATTCAATTTTATTTCAAAATTCAAAATGCATCTGAAAGGGCTTAAAAAATGCAACAAAATGCAGGGTAGAGCATCCCAATTGGTTGAATCTAAAGGGAGTTATTGGCATTTTAGTGAAAAAATAGCACAATTTTCAAACTCAAATAAAAAAGTGTCCCATCCAGATATCAACTCGGTTCGACCTGCAGCTTGTAGGGGACATCTGGGACTATCATCTGAGACTGAGAACGCTTTGGGTAAGGCAGTTTAACATATTAAATATACATTTTTACTTTTAGTGAATTTTTTGGTTGTAAATTTTTGCTCGGGGGACCTCTCAAATCCCATTTTCTGATGATAATTTTATCATATTCGTGTTCCTGAGACAATTTCACAATAGAAACATGCATAAAAATGTTTATTTTCATCCATTTTAACCCTTTAAAAAATGAAAGTTAAAAAATGAGATGCTGCTTTTTTCTGGTGTCATCTAGTATCCTTGGAAACGAACTTGAATTTCAATAAATGTGAATCGAAGATTTTTTTTAACTTTCATTTTTTAAAGGGTTAAAATGGATGAAAATAAACATTTTTATGCATGTTTCTATTGTGAAATTGTCTCAGGAACACGAATATGAAAAAAATATCATCAGAAAATGGGATTTAAGGGGTCCCCCAAGCAAAAATTTACAAACAAAAAATTCACTAAAAGTAAAAATGTCTATTCAATATGTTAAACTGCCTTACCCAAAGCGTTCTCAGTCTCAGATGATAGTCCCAGATGTCTCCTACAAGCTGCAGGTCGAACCGAGTTGATAACTGGATGGAACACTTTTTTATTTGAGTTTGAAAATTGTGCTATTTTTTCACTAAAATGCCAATAACTCTTTAGATTCAACCAATTGGGATGCTCTACCCTGCATTTTGTTGCATTTTAAGCCTTTCAGATGCATTTTGAATTTTAAATAAAATTGATTTTGACCAAGTTACAGCCTTTTTACGATTTTTGACGTTTTGAACCTTCAAACTTTGTCCCGATTTGCCCCACTTCGCGTTGACCTAGTGCCATATTTTGGCCAGATGCTAGTTTTATATGTACAAACAACCCCTGAAAATTTCAGGCAGATTGGTGAGGTCAAAACGACGTCCCATACAAAGGGGTATGCCCTGTTCGTGGACTCGCTCTTAAGTCTATTCATCATTTGCCTAATCTTTTTGAATTTTATTGCAAATCTTTTTATTAGAATAATTCTTTATCTGTCCTATAAATAATCATTACTATAATCTAAGCTTGTTTTTTATCTCTATTTATTAATTATTGTCTAATTTTACATCTACTACCTCCAGCTTCTCATTTTCATTCTTTAAAATATAATCATCATTCTCTTACTATTGATTCTTGACTTTTTTTTATAAAATATATTCTCTTTTACTGTCAATTGTTTTCAATCTTCACCCTTTTCTTCTAACAAGTGGGGTTTGAGCCTCACTACTATTGTACTTTTGGTAAACTTTTATAACATGCTTAGGACCAAAAATTGTAACAAAACACCGCGACAATAGAAATAGCAACATTTAAACACGACTCAACACTAGGAAAGATTTCAGGAGAAAACAATACACAAGAAAATAACAACTAGTTTTTGAATTCAAACTAAAAATAAAACAGTTTTTGCTTTAATGAAAGTGGATAGGCGCTTATACTTGCATCAAACCCTACGCAATGTACCACTCCGGCCGAGTTAAAATGCGTAACCGGAAAAGAAGGTGTGTATGCCTGGCACGAACACTCAAGGCGTGTTTTATCGTGTTGCTCGTACTGACTCAGAGCAAGGGTGAGATGTAGGTGTAAGGGCAGTGCGTGTTCGTCGGGAACCTAGTGCATAAGATCGGTCAAGGCCCGTTCTTACACTGAAAATTGCGAATTGCGAAATGTTCATTGTAATATTCTTAATGAAATAATATGGCAATAAAAAGTAAACAACAAATCAGTAGATTTTTGATTTGATGCAGCACGGAAGTTACGTTTCGGAACTACCAAGTTTTCCATTGGCCACCTAGCACTATTTGTTCGGCAAAAGTTGTTAGCAATTTTCGCTATTGCTTTTGGGGAAAGATGACAGAAATGTAAACCATTCGGAAGTTGTATCGAATGATACCAATTCCACATCAATTCAAAAACGGACAGCTAACGAAGGCGTTTTATCTAAGTCTAGCTGTTTAAAAACAGGAAAATTGATGTTTTCTAAGTCTCACCCAAACAGCCCACCATTTTTTAATGTCGATATCTCAGCAACTAATGGTCCGATTTTCAATGTTAATATATGAAACATTTGTAAAATTTTCCGATCTTTTCTAAAACATTATTTTCAAAATTTTCAAATCAAGACTAACATTTTAAAAGGGCTTAATATTGAATGTTTGGCCCTTTTGAAATGTTAGTCTTGATTGAAAATTTTGATAATTTTTTCGGAAAAATCACAAATGTTTCATATATCAACTTGAATTTGAATTCCTTTCAGGTTGATTTCTTACTTTTGTTCAGTTTAATGGTACATTCATTTGATGCAGTTTCTATTGTGAAATTCTCAGAGCTGTCAAATGGTACATTCGTTTGAAGAGCCTGTGCGGCACTCGGTCGTCGGTGCCAGATTTGGTTCAATCGATCGTCATCGTCAGCATTGGTTCACCTGGAAGTTTGGAATGCAGTCCTATCTGGAGGCGGAGGAGCTGTGGGTTGCTGTAGAGCCGAACACGAAGCTGTTGATGCGGCAAAGAACCGGAAAGCTCGCGGCAGGATCATTTCTATCCATGGAAGCGTACGTGACGAGGATGGTTGCTACCATGATGTCACCGGATAAGGAGAGAGCATGCCGGGACGTGCCTTCGGTGCTGTGCTGACGACGGGGAGAGCAAACATGAAGATTGGTTCTTCGATTCCGGAGCCAGTCCATTTGACCAGAACGAAATCGTTGCTGCACGACGTTCATCGGGCAAACGGTAAGATGGTCGCTGCCAACAAGGAAGGGAGCGTTCTTTTATTACGTAACGCAAAAAATCGGATTTTTAGACCCCTCGCCCTCGTAACAAAATTTCCATACAAATTTTAAAAATTTGTATAGAGCGTAACACGGCCGACGCTCCCAAAGGAATCCAGTTCATCGCGAAGGGCACTGCTGCGATCAACACGACCTGTGGAGAAGAAATCAACGTTACCGATGTACGGCTGATACCAGGACTGGCAGCCAACCTACTGTCCGCAAGTAAGATCGTCGATAAAGGATACAATGTTGTTTTCCGCCGCAACGGTTGCAAGGTGCTAGAAGAGGAAGGCGTTTGTGTCGCGAGTACCCGACGACCCGAACGTGCACAAGGCCGCACTGACTCATGGCATCTCCAACGGCTGGAGACGTGCCCTACAGGAGGAGTACAACGCTCAAAGGACCTGAGAGATGACCAACCTGCAAGGCGGAGTCGCTGGCCCTGTCCTTGGCTGCGGTAGCCCTGTCGTGTATCGACATCTAACCTTGTTTTATGAGGGGCAAGTTGGAATGTGTCGATGTCGATGTGATCGACATCAAGGCTAAGTTACAGGTAGCTGATGCGTAACCACTCCCATTAAAGGACATATAAACTATTTATTTGCAAAACACGTCTTGCAGGGGCAACGAACAGAACTAGAATGATTTATTCAACAAATTACATTAAGTCAATATCAAGTCAAGGCATACTTATGCGTATCCTCAACACTCCTCCTCGCATGAGTATCTTTAACGGCTTCAGGCTTCGTTTTTGCGAGTTCCAATGGTCTCCATCTCCTCCTGAATCCTGGACAGTTTGTTCTCCTGTTCATCACGTGATTTTGGCACGGTTCCACTCGCTCCACTGAACCATTTCGTTTGGTTCGACCACTCACACGCCGTTTGGATGATGCTCGAAAGAAGTAAACCGGTTGTAGCACATCCTCGTGATACTGGCGGGATCCTCCATTTTCCGTTGATCTTGACCCAAATTGGAGCACCGTTCCATGTATACTCAAATACTTCCATTTTCTTCGTCTTCTTGCTCCGACGTTTGCTTTCGATCAGGACTCCCACAAACTGCGTACTGATCTCCTTCTGTTGTCCGGAGCGCCACCGACGTTGCTTGAGCCGGTACAGTCCGTCGCGCAAAACTGCCGCCGCTTTCTCTCCTCGTGACATTATCCGGCAGCCATGTTTGCCGAACCGGATATCCGCTCCCTTCTTTATCAGCTTAGCCACCGAAATGAGGTTCGTCTCGAGTCCCGGGATGTACAACACGTCCGTCAGCTTGATCACCGTTTGCTCTCCGTTGTTGTCCACGCTATTCAACGACACCGTTCCAATCCCTTGGACATCTACCTCCTTACCGCACTTGTTCTCTGGGGGCAGGTTTCAGCGAATCGAAACAAGCCTTCGATTTCTTGACACTAGCGATGGCGTTGACTTCCACGTCGTCATCACTCATCTCGGCTGGACAATCCACTTTCCTATGGCCTTTTTTACCGCATCAGTAGCAGATCAGCTTCCTCTTGAATGCCACCTTATACGCAACTGTCGTGTCTCCCGCTTCACCTTCGTTCATCTTGCGCTCCTGGTCCAGAATTTTCCATTTCACGTAATCCAGCTTAAGATCCTCGTCCTTCATGAAAGTCCTTCAGCAAAGCAGTCCGGACTTGATCGTAGCTCATCGGCAAGCTTCGCAAGAGCATCGCAACCTGTACATCCTCACGCTAAAAGTTCGCTAAAAGTTCCTCAAGATAGTAAATGATGCATGTCTAATTGCAACGTCTTCTCCTTCCGGCAACTTCCAGCAACTTCGCAGATCTGGCAGATCAAGGACACACGGGAGCACATCGATGTCTTCTGGTGCTCGTTTTTTAGCTTGAGCCACACCTCTTTCGCCGTTTTGAGCTCTCGGATTAGCGGATGCTGGCGCCTCTCGACCAGCAGCGAAATCCGTCCACTCTTCATTTTCTGGATCCGGGGCCCGCGTACTCGGCGTACTTCCACAGCTTCTCGCGGATCAGCAGCATTTCCGTTTCAAACGCCCATTGCGCGTAGTTTTCGTTGTTCTGCTTCTCAACTCCAAGCTTCGCTTCCATTCTTCTCGAGAAAATTTTCTTCAAACTTTCGATTCCGATTTCGTTATCGCCTTGGTTACTGGGCCCATAACCTATTGGCAGAACACGTCTTGCAGGCGCAACGAATAGAACTAGAATGATTTATTCAACAAATTACATTAACGTGAAGACTTCCATCATTGTCAGGATTTTTCGTTCAAAGATATAAATTTTGCGTCGCTTTCAATATTTTGACAAAATTCCTTCAGCAAGTTGTTAAGAATAGTGCGCTGCATAGGGGAGAGTGGGGAGACTTGATCCCCGGGGACACTTGATCCCAAGCCTGTATCTCGTCAGCATGTGGGTAAAACAATTAGCTTTGTTCTAGAAATTTGTGCGAAATTAATTAAAACTCATAGTAGAAAACAAAGAAAAAAATTTTTTGATTGAGTTACACACACTTTTTTTGATATGCATAGAAAACACTTAAAAATTATTCAATTTTTTTTTTATATATGAATTGTTTGATAAACTTATCAACTCAAAAACCCTTACGCATTTGATGTTCAATTTATCGTCATACTATTTTTACAATCAATTGTTTAAAAAAAGTGCGTTTTGGGAGACTTGATTCCTGCATTTTTACAGTCACTGGAATCAGCCTCAAGATTAATTAATTGGGCTGGGTTTTCATACATAGTTTCCTTTAGTATAGTTGTACATAACTTACTGCAGTTTGAACCTTTTTTCAAAAGTTTTGTGAACAAAAAATTCCAGCTTTTGTAAACATGCTTAATTTTGGTCTAAAAAATATTTTAGGTTTTTAAATATTTTACATACTAAACTTGTTATATTTTGAACACAAACGTACAGGTTTTATGTAAAATTGCTGTAATTTATAGAAAATTAAAAGTTTGGATGAATAAGAAACATTTTGCTTAAGATTTTTTCAAAATGTTGAAAGGGGACCGAGTTACCCCTAACATTTTTAAAATGCCGGTTTAAAATATTGTTTTATAACGCTTGGCATGACTCGAAGAGTTCATCTGATGAAATACCCTTATTAGCCAAACATAGATGAATGTTTAAGCTTTCAATTCATGCAAAAAGTTTATAGTTTTTTGAGAAATTGACAGAGTTATGTGCGATACAAAAAAAGGGGATCAAGTCTCCCCACTCTCCCCCTATGCTGATTCCTTTTGGTAACGATTTTCCCATTCCTTGTAAAGTTATGGAAATCGTCATAAATCAATGATTGGCAACTGGGACGTCAATGACTGTGCCACAAAATTATATAAATTATGAAGCACAATTGATTTAGATCAAAAATTCCTTCAGTGGCTTCAAGAAGGCAGCAACCGGCACACGCTGATTCCTTTTGGTGCTGAAATTCGTCAAATTGAATTTAATACAGAATATTTTATAGTGATGATCAATCTTCATCGGAAATGATCAACGGCTTCACCTTAAGTCAATATCAAGCGTTCTTTTGCGTATCCTCAACACTATAGAGTTATCTAAGCCCAACCTCACACACACTAGCGCACCATTTGTTTTGCTGGCCGGTACAAAATTTAACCTCAATCTTTTTCGTGTACGTATACGCAATACATGCGCACGTAGATAACTAGTCTTCCATAGAGCTATCTACGTGCGCATGTATTGCGTATACGTACACGAAAAAGAAGAAATGTACCCGCCAGCAAAACAAATGGGGTGCTAGTGTGCGTGAGCTAGGGCTTAGATAACTCTATAGAATCTAAGCCGCTCTCACGCACACTAGCACGCCATTTGTTTTGCTGGATGGTACAAATTTAACCTCACTTTTTTCGTGTACGTACACGCAATACATGCGCACGTAGATAACTCTATAGAGTTATCTACGTGCGCATACGTACAAATTGAGGTTAAATTTTGTACCCGCCAGCAAAACAAATGGTGTGCTAGTGTGCGTGAGAGCAGTTTTAGATAGCTCTATAATTATTTTTAAAAATTTCGATGTTTGGTTTGAGCATAAAGTTAAATTTTCTCGACTGGGTTCTCAAAACTGGGTAGCTTAACTTTTGACGTTTAATGTTTTGTTAAACTTCGTTAGCGTGTGTGCGACACCTATCTGCGTTTACAACACTTTGCGCTTAGCACGTGCACGTTGTTTTCGTTCGCGAGAGCATGCAGATGTAAACACGGGTCAAGTTTTCGGAAGCTGAATTTTCTTTTTGTCCGGTTCTGTAAACAAATTCGGTGGAAATAACCATGGGAAAACGGCGCTTCAATGAAAAGGGCCGACAGCAGGTGGACACGATCATCGACAACACCGTCACAAAACAGGTATGTCTTTTAAACGCAGATTCTGCTATCTCTAACCGCGTTTGTAATCATTTTAGATCAAACTCGAGTTTGGTAAACCAGAGGAGGATGGCTACGGCAGAACCGACGATGCGAATCTGCTGGTACTACCGTCTAAAAAACGTCCCACCAAAATTAAGCGCGACTCGGCGGTCGTGACGAAAATTTTGTCAAAAAAACAACGCAAACGACTCGAGAAGATTGTCGACCAGAAAAAGAAGAAGGAAAACCGATCCTCCCTGATCGCGGCTTTGGCCTCCGTCCAAGCGACGTCGGATGAGCTGGGAAGCTACACCAAGATAAGCTCGGTCCAAACGAAGGGACTGAAGCAACACTTTAAGGAGCAAAAGTTTGGCGTGGTCGAAAAAAAGACGGAACGAATGGTGAAGGATGGAGTCGGGAAGGAGCAGACCGTTAAAAGCTTGGTCGGCGGAAGAAAGCAGCGGCTCGCGCTCTTGAAAGCCCAGGCGGCTGGTTCCGCAAGTGACGGAGAGGAAACGGAACCTGCGGCTGATTTGAACTCGATTGGGCTGGAGTGAATCTTCGTCTTCGGAAGATGAAGTTTCCGCTGAAGAACAGGAGCAGAAGGAGGGCGACAGTGGAAGTGAGGAGAATGCGCAAGATGTTGAAGAGCAAACGGTTGTAGAACCTGTGGCCAATGTTATCATAAGTCCAGTTGAAGATAAGCCGAAAGCTGTAGACGCCGAACCCGTGGACAGAAAGCCGGCATCGTATGTTCACGTTGAGCGTGATCCGGCGATACAGGCAGCCCGTTTGAAACTTCCCATCCTTGGTGAGGAGCAAGAAATAATGGAAAAGATAAGCGAGAATCCGATTGTGATACTGGCGGGAGAAACGGGCAGTGGTAAAACGACACAGGTTCCGCAGTTTCTATACGAGGCAGGTTATGCCACGAAAGAGCGAGGATTGATTGCCATCACGGAACCACGGCGTGTGGCCGCGATCGCAATGTCAAAACGTGTGGCCACGGAGATGAATTTGTCAAACAAGGAAGTTTCATACCTGATTCGGTTCGAAGGTAATGTGACCGACCAAACGCGGATCAAATTTCTAACGGATGGTGTACTTTTGAAGGAAATTGAGCACGATTTTCTGCTGTCGGTGTACTCGGTTGTGATCATCGACGAAGCTCACGAGCGGAGTGTCTACACCGATATTTTGATCGGTCTACTGTCGAGGATCGTGATGTTACGACAGAAGAAGGGCAACCCGCTGAAGCTGATAATCATGTCGGCGACGATGCGAGTGAAGGACTTTACCGAAAATCGAAACCTGTTCTCCAAAATTCCTCCGGTGATCAACGTCGAGTCTCGTCAGTTTCCCGTTACGGTTCACTTCAGTAAAACAACACCCAGCGATTACGTGCGCGAGGCGTACTCAAAGGTCGTCAAAGTTCACACCAAACTGCCGGAGGAGCTATTCTTGTATTTCTAACCGGCCAGAAAGAGGTAAATTACGTGGTTAAAAAGTTGCGCAGGGCATTCCCTTTTAAAGGAAAACATTCAGCTGCGCTTGTTGAGCGGAAAAAGTCAAACGATGAAAACGATTCGGAAAACGAGGACGAAAACCTTGAGAGCATCGTGAATCCGCGCAAGGCGGCAAAACTCGATAAGAAAAGGAAGAAAATGAAGCGACTGGCCGAGCAGAAGAAACCGGTCGAGCTTCCAAAGATCAACTTGGACAGTTATCAGCTGCCGTGGGACGATACGCATGCTGACCAGTGTGAAGAGGACGACGATGCCTTGGGCGATGAAGATAGCGAAGGTCATTTGAGCGAGTCCGATTTGGAAGACGACGGACAGGCTGACGATTGCGAAACGGGCAGCAAACAACCACTCTGGGTTTTGCCCCTTTACTCAATCCTTTCGTCGGAAAAACAACAAAAAGTGTTTGAACCCCCGCCAGAAGGCTGCAGGCTGTGCGTGGTTGCTACGAACGTAGCGGAAACTTCGCTCACGATACCCGACGTGAAATATGTCGTAGACTGTGGGAGACAAAAGACGAAGCTGTACGACAAGGTAACCGGCGTGAATGCGTTCGTAGTGACATACATTAGCAAAGCGTCCGCGAATCAACGTGCCGGCAGATCCGGCAGAGTTGCCTCGGGACATTGCTACAGGCTGTACTCAAGTGCGGTGTACAACGATCAGTTTGCTGAATTTGCCATGCCGGAAATCCAGAAGAAGCCGGTGGACGATCTGATGCTGCAGATGAAGTGCATGGGCATTGACAAAGTGGTCAACTTTCCGTTTCCCTCTCCTCCCGATCGGGTACAGCTCCAGCGGGCTGAGCAGCGGTTGGTCCTGATGGAAGCGCTCCAAGAGTGTATTGTCAACAGCAAGACCAAGTCGCAAACGATTAGCAAAGTAACCGATCTTGGTAGGACGATTGCGGCCTTTCCTGTGGCACCACGATTTGGGAAAATGTTGGCCCTCAGCCACCAACACGGGCTGCTTCCGTACACCATCTGTATGGTTGCGGCCCTCTCCGTTCAGGAAGTTCTGCAAGAAGTGTCCCTTTCGGAAGAATCTCCTGGCAACAAGAAGTGGCGATTGAAACGTAAAGCTTGGGCAGGCACGGGTAATTCCCTGCAGCTGGGAGATCCCATGATTCTGTTGCGTGCCGTTGGGGCCGCAGAATTTGCCAACAGTGAAGGACGGTTAGCTAGTTTTTGTGAAGAAAACGGCATCCGTTTGAAGGCCATAACGGAAATCCGCAAGCTGCGCGTCCAACTGACCAACGAGATCAACATAAACTTGAAGGATGTGAATTTAACCGTTGATCCGAAGCTGCCTCCGCCAAGCGACACGCAGTCCAAACTGTTGCGCCAACTGATGCTCATCGGAATGGCCGACCAAATCGCACGCAAGATTCCCGAGTCGGAAATAAAGCTGAAAGCGGACAAGATTAAAAACAAACACGCCTACAATCTACCGGATATGGAGCAGCCGGTGTTTGTGCACTCGAGCTCTGTGCTGCAAAACGAACCCCGAGTGGGTTTGCTATCAGGAGGCGTACGAAACCTCTCATGGAGACAGCACGAAAATGTTCCTGCGCGGCATAACGGCCATCGAACCGGAATGGCTTGTGCAGCTCGTACCCAAGCACTGTAACATAGTAAAGGTGCTGGAAGATCCCGAGCCCAGCTACGACCCAGCCCAGGATCGCATTCTGTGCCACGTGCAGGCTACCGTGGGAAAGGCTGGATGGCCGCTACCGATGGCAGAAGTGGATATGCCCAACGACATGGTGCGGTGCCAGTGAGTATCCTCAAGTCTTTTAATAATTCTATATTACCCACTAAAGACCCACCTTAATTCTTCACAGACACTTTGCCAAGTTCCTGCTTTCCGGTGCCGTTTTCGGCGCATTGCGGAAGTTCAGCAAGCATCTGCTCTCGCCGGCCGACTCGATGACCAAACCCTACGCGGCTTCGATTCCGCGCGTCCATGAAAACGCTACAGCTTAATTTAGTTTTCACCAGGACGCGTCTCGAGCAGCTTTGGACGGCGGATAAGAACTGTAAGTGCTGGGATTTAAGGTGCCTTTCTGTTGATATATATATATTTTGTGTAATTTTAGTTCTTCGGGACGAGTATCTCAAATTTGTGCCGGCGTCATGCCACGAGGACGTTCAGAAGATGTGGCCACCTGCGGAATGAAACACGGACGTTTTTTTTTTTTGGTTTTCTGTAACAGAATATGTTTTATTTATATCAACACGCGCTGAGTTGTTTGCTGAATAGGTTCCCCAAGCGGATATATTATACACAATTAAAAATTTGTTATAGACAAAATACTTCCACGATGGCGTATATTGATCAACGTTGTAATGTGAAACCAACTTTGGATACTGATCTAAATCTAGGTAGTAACGGATTCGATACACATATAGAGAAAGCCAAATAGTAGTTTAACGAGCCAGCTGGATGATTAGGGCTGCGCACATTTCAAAAAATTCCATCGTGTGGTGTCCCGTGGGTTGATTGGGCATGCCCATCCCACCGAAGCCAACCGGGGGCGGTGGCGTTAGGCTTTCCATGATCACGTCATCACCCTGCTCGACCTCTTCGTTGGTGAGGGATTTGAAATCCAGCAAATAACTTTTCGCGTCGACTTGGTACAGCTGAAGGGACATTTTGACAAATTTGTCGTTGCGGGCGTTTTGTTTGCGAACCCGCACATGATACGGATTGATGATTTTCCACTCAAAATCAAGAGCCTTCATGGCGCGATAAACTTCAAGCATGATGTCGTTCGGTTTCGATTGCGATCTAATGCCCAGATGCCACTTGGCTCGTTTTACCGGAGTTCCGGTTGCACGGTGTTTGTCCACCGGAATGGCTGTCGCCGTTATGTTTGGAGAAGGAATGGGGGCACTGCCAACGGTGACGGCGCGTTCCCTCAACGGGGCGATACGTTCCGGATGAATTGATGGCGATTTAAATGGCTCGTTGTTGCTTGGTGTAGGCTTTTCCGGCATGGGCGGTGCCGGCGGCGGACTTCCGGCAACGTAGAAATCCTTCAACTCTGCCTTGGCCGCTTCGTCCGCGATGCGTTTGTTGTCGATGATCAAATGGTACGCGATAGCTAGCTGATCGTGAGGATCACCACTCAACAGAGCGTTGTGCACTTCCTGTTCCTTTACGCCAAATTTATCGCACACTTCCGTAACGGCATGCGTATCGATAACGCTGCTGTCCTGTTCGACCGGAGACGGAAACAGGTACGCCGGCAAATCCTTCTGGAACCATTCGTGCTTTTTGATCTCCTCAACGGTGGCTCTCTTTAGTGGATCGACCTGCAACATCTGGCAGAGCAAGCTGACCACCTGCTTGTTCAGGTACTCCGGAATGGGGAAAATTCCAGACTTGATCTTTCGGAACAGCGTCGGCACATGCTCATCATCGAAGGGAAGTGTTCCACAAAGCAACGCGTAAAGAATAACTCCGCAGGACCAGATGTCCACCTCCGGTCCGGCGTACAGTTTGCCGGAAATAACCTCTGGAGCAGCGTAGTTGGGCGATCCACAAGATGTGCGTAGAAACTCTCCGTCCAGCATCATGTTCGAGAGTCCGAAATCGGCAATCTGAAACGAAAGAACTCAATCATTGCGACGATGGAGCATGCTCGAAGCTTGACTAACCTTTACGTGACGATTATGGTCCAGTAGTAGATTCTCCGGCTTCAAGTCGTGCACGATCATGTGGCGATGACAGTAGTCGACACCGGAGATGATCTGCTGGAAGAATCGCCTCGCTTCCGATTCCTGCAACTTGCCGTTATTCACAATATAATCAAACAGCTCTCCGCCGCTAACGTACTCCATGATCATAAATATATCGGTCGGCGTAGAAATCACCTGAAAAACGATAATTAATACATACATACATAGTCAAAGTTGTTTTGCCGTGGACATAGCCAGAAGTTTCTCGGAATAACACCCCAGTACCTTCGAGTGAGACGTAGATTATTTTCCGTACCCAGAAAACAACATTGTAATTTAATACCTGATACAGCGATGAGATTCTGGATCTCACGGCGGATCTTGCCAACCACGTTTTCTGTCGGTTCAGGATCTTCACCGCCACTTTGTGCTTCGTTAGTTGGTGCTCTCCGATTTTAACCTTGCCAAATGTTCCACAGCCCAGCGTTGCTCCCAGTACATAGTGGCCAATTTTTACCAGCGGCTGCACAGTTCCCGTGCTTTTGTCCGCCATCGTTGTGTCCTCCCTAGAAAAAAAAGCAGAACAAATTGGTTTACTTCCGGATTTTTTACTCAACTGTGTCGTCTATCGGTGAAAAAGTAATTACCAGTTGTTTAGAGGTCAATAGAGTTGGGCGACCTCGGAAAACAGGCAAAAAAAGATTTTGTGAACTTTTACAAAATATTCAATGTTATTAGGAGAAATATGACCCGTAAAATGACAACATCAAAGCTCTGCACTTGTGACAACTGATTTAGAAAAAGCGCACGCCCGAAAGGCCTTTTTGTAATACAGCACGACAGGTTTATGCATTTGCGTCTTGCAAACGACCCTTTGTCAGCCAAATGAACGGGCACACAGTGGATCCAGGTGTGACAAAAATCAAAAAATGAAAGTTAAATTTCAGAAGTGTTAGTATTTTTCTATTTTTTCTCATACCTACATTCAAAAACACTTTCCCAAATTTTGAGCAAGATTGAATGGAATTTGAATTTTTGGCGGCTTTGAGAGTGCAGACATTTTTGTTATTTCTAGTAGCTGAAACTTCAAAATTCGCAAAAAATATTTTTTCTTAAAAATTGCATAACTCCGCCAATTTTAAACCAAATTTGATTCTTCTGGCTGCATTCGAAAGGTACTTAAAAGTTGTTAATTTTACTGTTCTTGAAATTTTGATGTATCCCTCCCCCCTTTTTAGCTATTCAAACGAAAGAAAGCATTAACTATTTTCAAGATTTTCAATTTCAACCCTTCAGGAACAATTTTGTACAGGTGTGACCAAAGTCTCATGCAGTTTCTGTCATGAAATTTAATGTACTTTCAGACTGTGTATAGCAAATTTTGCTCATACTTGCTGGAAAGATCAAAATTTGCATGTTTCGAAAAAAAGTCAAAGTGGATCTACTTTACTCTATTCACGAATCGGATCAAAAAGTCAAATATGGAAATCGCCTTTTGATTTTTCTTCATATTCAAGATATCAACGAATGTACTAAAATAATACTGGATTTTGGATTTTTCTTAGGGTACCAAGATTCCTCCCCCCTCCCCTCTCCATCGTCTTTTTATGATTTGGTTAAATATTCCTCTTGGAATGACTGAAAACTTCAACGGTGGAATTACTTTCTATCGTAAAATTTCACATGTCCTTGTGTGCTATCTTGTGATCCGTCTGCTGAAAAAGATAGGACGTGTCACAAGATAGCACACCAGCTACGATGTGTATCTGCGTGGAGAATTATTGGAACAAAGTGATGTGGGCAGTGATAAACATATTAGTGAATGAGCACCGTCATCAGGGGTGACATTGGGTCTGGTGGGTGAGATACAGTCATACAAAATTGCTAAAATTTGTATGACCCAATCTCATTGAAGACAACAAACTTTTTGGTACGATAGATTTTCTTGTGATAATCCTAACCATGCAAAATCTTTTTTCATTTTTCCTAAAAAGTCTTCCTAAAATCAGTTTTTACCTTACATATTTTTATGTGCAGCTTAGTACATAAAAAGTAGAGCAGACTTTGGCTCGAGTCGTGGATGAAGAGAGGAGGGAAGATGGGAAATAAAAAAAATATAATTCAAAACTTTATTCTCGACTTTTTAAATGTATCACAAATTACTCTAATTGGGTATTAAAGCCCTATGTCAATTTTTATGTACAACGGTAAAAAACACGATTAAAAACCATTTGGGATCTTTTTTTTTCATTTTAACTCAAAAAAAAATTGACAACAACACACATGAATCAACCATGTTTGGAACGATGTCAATACAACCAGATGGTTTGACACCAACTGTTGTCAAACGAACGGGTCACTTTGCACTCCTTTTACACGGATTTCACACACACTACCAAACGTTTGTTTTGATAGTGTGAGTGAGCGCCGTGTAAAAAGTGACAGTTCGTCACTTTTTAGTTTGACTTTGTCAAACCAACGGGGTACAAACTAAAAAGTGTCAAACGAAAAAGTGACCAACCACCGGGGGTTGAGTGTAGGAGCTTTTCTGTCAAGAAGGACCGCGAGGTTAATTTTTCAAAATTGATTTAAAAATCCATTTTAAACACTTTGTGGTCGTACAAAGGGTCATTGTACTCAGAAAAATAAGCTTTATCGCTGTTAACAAAAATATCAGCAATCTAAGCTTCATTTGGGCCCAATTAATAACTCTAATGCAAAAAAGTTAATGATTTATTAATTTTGTAGGTGACGATCTTTGTTTTGCACCCTAGTATTTGGGGAATATTCGAAAGGGAAGGAGATGAAAACTTGAAAGGAAATTTCCGTTGGCCTCAACAAAAATCTAGAGTTTTTTAAGTCCTTTAATTTATTGTGTTTCATATGTTTAAACGACCTTTAAAAAAACTCTAGAAATGTCTGCTAATCTTTTAGGTAGGAACAGATACAGATACTTCTAAAATGTGCACAGTTAAAATGTTATGATAATCTCATTGAAGCCAAATAACACTTTTCCTCAAATACACAAATTTTGGAACACCCTATTAACTGGACCACCCTAACGTTACTACTTTACTGACCCTGATCAACTTTCGGAAGATGACAAAGCTATTATTTTAAAGTGTGGTATCTACGGATTTTGTTTAACAAAATTTCGGTTATGGAGCATTGTGATTTGGTACCACCCTAACATTTTATTTATTAAGATTCACAAACACACAAAATAAAAATTCCAAGCTATAAAAAATGATATAAAAAAATACAATTTCAGCAATTGAAAAAAAAATTCAAAATAATAATTTATGAACCACCCTAATGTGCTTCGATTTTACTTCATGAAAAAATAAATGTATTTTTTGAATTCAGCTGCCCAGAATTACCCTAATATGACATATTTGGCAGAATACCTGACATTTTTTAATTTTGTCACACCTTTGTTCGGAGAGGATCCACTGTGGGGCAATTTGTATCGTTGTATGTCCGACTTTGCTTCAATTTTGCATCTAGTGCGGTTGGCTTGGCCGGTGGTGACATCGTTATAACATTTTCGGTGACGTCAATTGAGGTTTTGCAGCGCGACTGTGTTTCAAATGTAGGTGGCGCCAAAATGAGGTTACTTGCCAAAAATGGTATTCCTTTCTGCTGGATTGAAGAACAAAATCGCTTATTTCTCATGATTCCCTGCATCAATCTTAATGAAACTGGTTGCAAAAGACGAGAAAAATTTTTTGCTTCAGAATAATGAACATCAATTTTGGGCGCGCAAAAATTTGTGAACTTTTCTTTAAAAAATGTGTTTCAGAACACGAAAAAATTAGTTTCCCCATATATATCAATGAAATAAACAATGATATAGTTGATAACAGATGTGTTAACGAATATTCAACCATTTTTATTGATTTATGACAGACTTTGTTGCCAAAAAGTTCGAATTACTGTCTTTTACTAAATTTACAATTTTCTCATAGAAAAATCAAACGAATATTGGAAAGTTGCACACCAAATTGTTGGAAATAATTTTTCTCATCCGAATCTGGCGTAAGTTTAATAAAAATGTTGATTTTGAAGGTAAAAACATTTTTTCGAAAAATCATAGGTTTACGCTATTTGTTCATAGGTGGCGACAAGTGTCTTTTAGCTTTGCTGCAAATTCTCTATTGCCGTTCAAGAGCCAAACGACATGCGACACCTAGTGTTGAGTAGCAGAACAGAGCGAAGAATGTCGATTGAAATTTCCGCCCTTTGAGGTTATTTATGCGAATTCTGTTTTGTTAAATTCCAGCGTCCAAAACAATTTTTGAGCAAAATTCGAGCTGATACTTTGTTAACTTTTGATGCTCTATCATTTTAAACAATATTATTTTTCAAAATTATTTTTTCCAATTTTTTATTGCGTTAATTTATAGAGGGCAAAGAGTTAACAATCGTACTACTTGAATTTTTCTCAAAAGTTGTTCTAAGAGCTGTAAATTCAATTTTATGTTTGCATTCCTATGTAACCGAACAGCGAAAATTTGAATCGTCATTCTTCGATGCTTTGCGCCATCTGTCGGAATTTTTGAGCTTTTAATCGCGAATCAACACGGTAGCATCGGCCACCAAGGTTACTGTTCTTACACTCAAAAAACTGTTCACCACAATGTTGCATGAAAATATATGTGATTATTTTCCATACAGTATTTCATGCAACATTGACATGAACGTCCGGTAGATGATCAACACCAGCACACAGAATCTTGATGGCTTTTCACTGTCACATCATGTCAAGTTTGCATGAATTTCACGTCAGATTTGCCTGACGCCTCATGCAATATTTACAATAATGTATTGTGGAATTCACATGCCTATTATTGGCTTTCAATGCGATCGATGCATTACTACTTCATGGTAAGAATAATTAAAAGAGTTTTAGTTTGTAGTCGCAAATATAAAACGTTTTTATTATCACTTAATACAACTAAAGAACACACACATATGATTCACAATTTTATAACCAGCACACTAATTATACACACACAGTTTTATGATCAATCCTCTCGCACTTATCTGCCACTTCCGCTCATTTGCGCACGCTGGAAGTTTCCGGCTGGCCTCGTTTTAATAGTCCTCCCCGAGGTCCTCCCAGACTCACTCCAAAATTCATTTTCCTTGCAGATCCCTCGAAATCCTTTGGCCTCCTGGCTCATCTAATCTTGTTTCTCGTTCACCTGAAAATAAAGTATAGAAACAAATTGTTCATTACTTTTGAGCCACATTTTTAAGAACTTTTTAAACTTACCAGCAAAACACGACAACTACAGCACCAAGATTAATTGATTTCAGTTTATTTATCAATCTTACTCCGATTAGTCCAGCAAAAAAAAGCGACAACGGACTGCCTGCCACATCCGCTCGTCCAAACAACTAAAAATCAACTGAATTGAAATCGGCTAAGTCCCGGTAATCGAGCTCAACAAAATTTGCAGACAGGAATTTCATGCAACCTCGACTAATTTTTCACCACAATGCTGCATGAAAAGGTGTATGGATTTTTCCATACTGGTTTCCATGCGGGTGTTGCAAGATTGTCATGCAAACACAAAACCAGCTGACCGTAAGCCACGCCTCCGAATTTTCAGGCATGGATTTCACGTGACATTCAGTTGTGTGAGTGTTAGCTGCGTGAAAACCAAGCAGAGTTGACATGAATGCATGGTAATAGTTGCATGACTCATGTGAAACGAGGTTTTGGACCAAAAATTGGCTGTCACCGGAATTTTCATGCAGCATCGTGGTGAACATTATTTTGAGTGTACAGTAACCTTGCCATCGACTGACAGCCGTTTTCTCCGCTGATTTGTTTTGGTCGTACTGGTTGAACGAATGAGCGAGCATGAGATATTTTTATTTTCGTTTATTTCGTTCTCTCTCGTTCACTCCTCAACAGTGTTGCCAGTAAAATGGGGGAAAATGCAGCAGTGTTGCTAGGAGCAGCATTAAAACTGCTGCATATCAGCTAATACTACTGCAGTTGTTTTAGAGCTGATTTGTTTTCTTCTTAGCTGTTTTATGACTGATTAGCAGTAGAAAGCTGATAAACAGCACCTTTATGATTTCTCTTAGTGCTGGATGGTTACTTGGGTTTATCAGGATTTTTTTTCTCAATAAGATCACTATTTTCAGGATCGAAAAACCTGCGGTCTCGCCTGCGGCCTTTTTCGTAATCGATTTCATGGGATTAGCAGCGGGTTTGGCCCCACTGTGCAACGGGGTACAAACTCAAAAAGTGTCAAACAAAAAAGTGACCAACCACCGGGGGTTGAGTGTATTTAGTTATTTAAAATTTTTGAGTGGATCGATCTAGTTTGGTTTGTTGATACATTTGGGCGAGCTTGACAGCAGTGTATTTTTTGTTTTCGTTGTTTTCTTCTTTATCCTCTCGTCCGCGTTAGAAGTTATGGTTTCAAGAAAAGGGCCACCATTGCAGGTACCTGTTTAAAAAAGCCTTTTAACATTTCTATCGGGGTAGACAACTGAGCGTAGCGGCATCTATGGATAAATTTGGCTTTTTCGGAAATATAATAAAAAGCTCATCAAAGTTCTCCTCTGTAGGTAGCTGTATCTGTGTACCGTAATCATCTTTTTGCCCGAGCTCATATTTGTTTTCGACACAAACAAAACAAAAGACGTAGTTGGTCGTCCCACAGCGCAGTATCGTTAAAAACTCTGAAAGCAACACATCATTCTAGTGCAAAGTTGAGTAATTCCTGCTTTAGTGAAAAGAACATCTCTGAACAATGAAGTTCCAGTACAAGGAAGAGCATCCCTTCGAGAAGCGAAAGGCCGAGGGTGATAAAATTCGCCGTAAATATCCGGACCGTGTGCCAGTAAGTAACTCGGAGTATGCAAGTTGAACAGATTTTCAATGGTGTGTCATGGCTGAAACTAGTGAATCATGGAACAGAAATCAAAATGTCGGACTCGGAAGTTGTTTTTCTCTCTTATATTTGATACACAACTGGTTCTCGTTGTGTTAGATATTATATCTAACGTTTCATAGTAATCTAGAACTATTTGATGCAGGAGATGTAGAAAATTTCAAATTTGCAAGTAAAATTAAAATAAACTTTCCCAAGGTCATTACGTCACTGGATGGGTTGATTTCTCTTTGTTTTTAGCTGAAAAATAGCAACAATCTTTTGTTCGTTGCTCCCAATATTTTATTCTCGGACCTGTATTTGCAAATTGTTTCATAATGGAAATGTATTTGTAGGATTGAAAACAGGATGGTTTATATAAAAGAAGTTTTTATTATTGCTTTGTTTCTCTGCACACCAGTCCTAGCAGGCCTTTTCACATCGCATGTTATTTACAAATACTTAGAACGGCTCAAGGCGAAGGTGGCTTTGGCTTGCCGATGGATGATGTTTTCTACAGTCTCGAATTCAGTCAGAGTATGTGTGTTTGTGCCACTTGCAAATAAGTGTCCATACATGTTTGTTCATGTTTTTATATACTTTGGCAATGGATACTACGATCTCATCTGTTTTTTTTACAACTGTAAACCATCCACCATACTTATCGAGCTTAAAATATTGACCATTCGTTTGAAAAAAATAATGGCAAATGTGTGGAATTGCAATAGAGTAATCTATGTGCGTATGTATTGCGTGTACGTACACAAAAATAAATTGAGGTTAAATTTTGTCAGGCAGCAAAACCAAATGGTGCGCTAGTGTGCGTTCGCGAAACGTCATAAAGCTCTATACAAAATATAAATAAATATCCCACCTACTATCTTACTATCCCAGGTCCTATCTGCATAGGTAACCCATGACTTAAAGGTTGTTTTGAAAATTTAATCTAGCAATGTGGATTTGTAAACAAGTAGCCTATAGAGAATTTGCAGCAAAACTAAATGACGCGTGTCGCCACCTATGAACAAATAGCGTAAACCTATGATTTTTAGAAAAAATGTGTTTTTTCCTTCCTAACCAACATTTTTATAAAACTTATGCCGGATTCGGATGAGAAAAATTATTTCCAACAATTTGGTGTATAACTTTCCAATTTGTTTGATTTTCTATGACTGTAGATTTAGAAAAGATAGTAATTTGACTATTTGGCAAGAAAGTCTGTCAAAAATCAATACAAATTGTTGAATATACGTTAACACATCTGTTATCAACTATATAACTGTTTATTTCATTGGTATATACGGGAAACTCATTTTTCGTGTTCCAAAACATGTTTTTAAAGAAAAAGGTCACAAATTTTTGCGCGCCCAAAAGTTGATGTTCATTATTCTAAAGCAAAAAATTTTTCTCGTCTTTTGCAACCAGTTTCATTAAGATTGATGCAGGGAATCATGAGAAATAAGCGATTTTGTTCTTCAATCCAGCAGAAAGGAATGCGATTTTTGGCAAGTAACCTCATTTTGGCGCCACCTACATTTCAAACACAGTCGCGCTGCAAAACCTCAATCCTGCTGATATCAGTGACTGTTTAATTTTTTGTAGTTTTGTTTAAAGGACCTATACTGCCGTTCTACGCATAATTGTCCCATGTTCAAAAAAGTGCAGCTGACAAAAACGCGATTGTAATTTTTCGACCGTTTTCTGTGTTTCTACGCATAATGGTCCCGTGGCTCCTATTCACCCCATATGTCCATAATCATCCCAGTTTGCAGATTATCACTCTTATTTGTAATCCTCTTGCTATACAATAGGTAAATAAGACACAATACTTCATAAAACTGATAATTTCGTAAAACAAAATACTTGGTGGGTCAATTATGAGTAGAAGTACAACGATGGGACAAACTTGGTGTTGTTTTCAAGGATTTTACAAAAAAGTTTTATATGTTTTTTCGAAAAGTAAACGTCAAACTAAACATAAAACTTACAAACGGTCCAAATCGACCAAAAATGACATGGGACAATTATGCGTAGAACGGCTGTATACTGCCCATGTTCGCATGAATGTCCCATATGCAAAAACAGGAAGCTGAGAAAAACGCATTTAAAGTTTGTCCCACAAGGCTAGGTGTTCAGGTATCTCGAAAAAACTGGATTTCCTCCTGATTTCTAAGACAAAGTACTGGATGTCTTAAGCCAAACTGCATCAATAACACAAAAGTGATGAAAATGCATATGGGACATTTATGCGATCAGGGGCAGTATTTTTTTTTTATTCATAACTTATTTTTATTAGGTCCTTTAAGGCTAGTCTGCAGATCGGAAGGAAAGGGGTCAAGAAACAGCTTTACGAACAGCAGAACAAAGGAGAGGGAGCGATTTCTTGGGGTTTTTCTTCACCCTCTCTGACTTGCTTGCGCTGCCGCTGCTTCCCATTTGAAATTTTTCTTGACCGGTTTCTTCCGAAGTGCATACTTACATTAAGGTGCTACGACCAGGTTAGGACCGAGGATCAGTTTACAATCAAAATATAAAATAATAAAAAAAAACTCATTACACTCCACTCCACTCGGAGGGAGGGAACGGAGGGAACTCCGCCGGCGTGACGCCGGAAATGCTGGACTCTGCTTCTCCGCCTTCCTTGCCGGCGGTTTCTGTTTCGACGCCTGCTGGCGCCTCCGGATGCTGTCCGCACGCTTAGGGCAGCTGCTTCTTCTGCTCCAGAGCAGTTGGCACACCCCTTCGGCTCGTCTTCTTTGACTTTGCACTCGTCCGTCTTGTGGGGACCCCCACAGTTATTGCACCTCCCTTTCAGGTGACAGTTTCTGGTTCCATGACCCAGCTGCAAGCAGTTCCTGCACTGTGTCACGTTCTGCCGCTTGTTCCGGTAGGCCTCCCACCGGATGATAGTGCTTGCCACAACTTTCATTGCAGAGAGCTTCTTCAGATTGGTGTATCCCTTGGGGAAGACCACAATGTACGGAGTTTCGTCCACGGTGGACTTTTCCTTCCGCTGGATGATATGCACCTCCAGCGCGTCCAGCTTGAGATCCCTCTTCAGAAGGTCGTCCGGTTTCAGTTCATCAGGAAAACCACGAAGAACCACCCGATGATTTCGTTCGCTCCGCCGATCGTGAGTGTAGAATTCCACTTTCTTCTTCTTGAGTAGCTCTTGCAACTTGTCAAAATCTTTGACAGAGAAGCAGGTCACCTTGATTCCAAATCGGGTTAGTTTGTAAATCGGGTCGAAACCAAATTTACAACTTTCCACTATCGCCACGAGCTTGTAAAAATCCGTGGTGTTCTTCACCACCAAAGGTGGTTGCTTTTGTTAACCTGCCGACTGGCCGGGTGTGGAACCGCCGGGGCCTCTCCTCCTCCTCTGGCATTGTTGTTGTTTTTGTTATCCGCTAGCGGGCTGAACTTGTTGTTGTTGAGCAGGGTCTTCTCAACTTTTCCTCCTTCGATGCCGATTCCAGTGACCTCGCTGGACTTCTTTCGCTTCCGATTCCCGCGGACGGGACGAAAATCTTCCTCCTCGGAGGATTCCTCCACCTCCATCTCTCAAAAACTTCCAAGCAGGCGAGATGACAACACGAGCAAAACACGTCTTAACTTGTCGCTGATCAGGGGCAGTATAAACATATAAAACACAATAGCTTATAGAACCTATAGGCAATCAAACGTCAAAATTAACCCCCACTAGAGGGCGCTCAAACTTGTGGTGATGTTTTCATTATAACCTACAGCGAGTAAATTGGTTTGAAATTTGAAATAGTTTTATTTCATCATAAAATCGACATTAAAAGCAAATTATACCATTTTCAGGTAAGAAATAAATAGCTTAAATGATATAAACGAAAATATTTTTGTGATGGTCGATTTAACCTGTTCATTATCTGATTCAAAATAAGGGAATGTTTTAATCAACCAAAACATAACAAATCAATTGATAATGTAGATTATTCAAGTGGACAATTATTTTTTAAAGTCACTTCTACCATAAAAGCAAAGATCTGCTTGAAAAATGATAATTGGATTGATTTTCAAAATTAGCAATCTAACTTCATTCTCGCGTTTTCAATCCGGATCTCAGAATTTTCAATGAAAAAGGCAACTTAGCGAAAAATCAAAAAGTCAGTCGATAGAACTTTTTATTTCTTACCTCCTGTTAACATTATTTTATTCCAAAAGATCAATTTTCTTTAAAAAATCTTAGAATAGTTTTCACTCCCCTTTTATCGCGCAAAACCGTAAACGTAACCTTGCACCAAAGTTCTCCTACTCGAATGTAGGTGGCGAATAGAGTTTTTAGCTTTGGTTTTGGGAGCCTATAAAAAAACTCTGGATTTAGACTGCTTGTTTACAAATCCACATTGACTTAATTACATAGTTTTGCTTAAAATCGGCCTGTGTTGATCATTTGTCAGATTTCTAGCTATTTTTGAAATTACCCCAAAATCAAAGGTGGAAGAATAATAATGTTTTCTTTACAATTTGTCATGAAAATTCAGCAACATAATGCCCGGATACAAATATGAGCATTAAACAATGCTAGACAAAGAATATTTCATTTAAAAGCGGTTTATTACCAAATAGGTTTCCAAAATTAATGTTTCAATCCCCAGCCCTATTATTTACACCATTACCATTCACGATGTGGCTTGAGCAAAATGTTATAAACCGGGATACCCCATCAGAGATTTTCTTATAAGCTGAATGCATTATTTTTGGCTCGTTTTGGGGTGATTTTTATAATTTTTAGCTAAAAATACAAATTTTTCTCCCTAAAACGCCCTGCCATGCCCAAACACAAGCTTTTTATGGACTACAGGAATTTGTTATCCGGGACCGTGGTGTAGGGGTAAGCGTGGTTGCCTCTCACCCAGTCGGCTTGGGTTCGATCCCGGACGGTCCTGGTGGCATTTTTCGAGACGAGATTTGTCTGACCACGCCTTTCGTCGGACGGGGAAGTAAATGTTGGCCCCGGTCTTACCTAAAGGGTTAGGTCGTTAGTTCAGTCCAGGTGTAGGAGTCGTCCCTGGGTCCTGCCTCTGTGGAGTCGCTGGTAGACAGTCGGACTCACAATCCAAAGGTCGTCAGTTCGAATCCAGGGGTGGATGGAAGCTAAGGTGTTAAAAGAGGTTTGCAATTGCCTCAACAATCAAGCCTTCGGACACTTAGTTTCGAGTAGGAATCTCGCAATCGAGAACGCCAAGGCAATGCTGTAGAGCGAATAATTTGATTTGATTTGAGGAATTTGTTCAGGGGACATTAAACTATAACTTGAAGCCCAAGGCGACCAAATTTCAATGACTTTAGTATGATTGTTACGCGCATTTCTGAAAAAAAACTCGAAAAATGCACTTTTTTCATTCAAGCTTCGCACGCAAGTGGTAAACCATTTATGGGAATTTTTTGTTGTGTGAAAACATTGTTCCTGACATCCTAATCTATCATTCTAGGAGTGAGCACCAAAGATTTAACAGCATTTAATTTTTTGGGACGCCCTAGTGAGTTTTCAAAAAGCCCAAAGAGCCACCGTGACCTCCGATGCTAATTTTAGTTTTTCTCCAAAATGAAACAAAATTTCATTATTTTTAGTTTGATACACTTAAAAGATGTGTAGATGAACAATCTCAAGCATTTTTGTAATTGTTTTTTCATAAGAAGGTCGAATACAGTTTCAAAAAAAAAAGGCTTTGTTTACCAATGGCTCATACGTCTTTCAGAAAACTAATACAAGAATATAAACTTTTTTTTTGTTATAACACACTCCAGCATAAAACGTTATTTAATTTTCTGACGAGATCATTGCGCAGTTTTGCAAATATATATATTACGCAGTTTGCAAAATATATATATTTTCTAGCTTTATTACATCCCAATGTTCTCACCAAGAAAAGAAGAAAAAACACCTTCGAGAGAAAAATCTTCAAAACCATCGGAAGTCCATCGAGGTTAGAATTAAACACCGTCTTTTTAGCAGCTAGAAAATCAGTTTTAAGGCTGCATATTGTTTATTAAGTATATTTGTATTAAAATTAGTTATAATTATACTCACAAAATCGGTATTCATCTGCACCAAGAGTTTTGAATCTCCCGCGTCTAACCAACACCTAAGTCGACACCTTAAGATGACTTTGTTGAAAAAAATTCGTTCCTAGAACAAATCCTGTAATTTTAGCAGCTGTCTAAAGTTGAGGTACGTTTTTAGCCAAAAATTTCCTCTCGAAAAATCTTTTTTTTTTTAATTTGTTGGAATTAAGCATAAGCATAAGCATAAGCATAGGTGACTTTTTTTTTTATTTGTTGGAATTGATCAAAAAGTACCCAAATGTTTGAAAATCTTTGAAATTATATTGGCATTTGATACCTGCAAATAATGCTTCAAATCATTAAATCAGCACTTTTCCCTTGAGAAACATTTCAAGTGGCGCACAGTGATGCCGATTTAATGCCTCGCTGAAAGCTCGAACAAAAATAAACTGCTTTATCGACGTCAAGGCTGGAGGTAAAAAAAGAACAGCTGCTCCACACACACTTGGTGGTGGGCCTCCTTTGTTTTTTTTCTCCTGTTACGTGTCATATGTGAGTGAGTGACGCTTTGATGTTATTCTTGCATTTTTATCGTCGATCTCCAGGATGCGCGCCAGCCAGCTGATGTAGGTATTCTGAAATGAGTGTTTCTTTTGAAACTTTTAATTTATGTGGTTGATGCATCGAACATTAATGAAGACTTTCTTTCTGCAGTCACTCAGCAAATTGCGGCCAGCCAGTCAAGTGCAGTACAATCAATTACGGAAGGCTTGGGGTTAATAGGGACAAACACTGGCTAACGGCTAACGGGAACTGCTTTTCCGAGGAGTGCTTGGTTCACGGTTGGCAAAATTTCACAAAGTGTATCAGACTTCCGGAATGCAGCTTTTTGCTTGTGAGAAAAGTCATTCAATTTATCAGAGAACTTTTGAAAATGTCCTTGGTGCTATGGGCATGTTTTGAAAAATTTGGCTTAAAAATACATTTCAATCAGCGGGAATTGAACACAGTTCACGCAAAATTAATACTGATGCACACTGTGGGAACTGCGCCTTAGCCCGCACGCTTATTAGAATGGCATGACGGGAGAAGGATTAAAGTCAATAAGAGCGTGCCTGGCTGAATTGTTTCCCGTATCGATGGGTTACTTTGTTGATAAACATCAAATGCTTTGATACACATTTTCTGGAGTTTTTGTTTTTTTTTTTAAAAGGTCCAATAAACCAAATTTTCAGTTTTTGCTTGGGTATTATTTAATACCCTGACTCAAGGCGGTTTCAAACACTACGAAAAAGCAAAAACTGGAAATATGGTTTATTGGACCTTTCAAAAAAAAAAAACTCCTGATTTTCAAGGTCGTAAATGGTGTTTTAATGCCAAATGCTGCAGTTTAGGTACTTTGAGGCATTCGCAAAGCTTATTTACTACGCCAAAACATTCCAGTTTTTAGGAATTAATACTTTGTGCTTATGGTTACTTGGGTTGTTTTACAAATCATTTTATTTATTCATTGCGGCCGCGACTTTTGAAGAAAACAATTCTCGCACTTGAATTTTAACGTAAGGACCCGGACACGGATTCACCGGCAGTTTGGTGTTTTGCTCGCACCTTATTCGGCAGCCTTGACGAGAGCCTTGGCCACTTTAACGGCAATTCAGCCTCGACGCGTTCCACATCAGTAGAGGCCGACGAAAGTTTGCTCTGGGCGCCGGACAGGAGCTCGTGGCACGCACCGGCATCCAGATCCTCAACCGGGTGGGCCAGCACCTGCCGAAAAAAAATCACAGGGAAAAAATATTGCCGTTCAAGAGCCAAACGACATGCGACACCTAGTGTTGAGTAGCAGAACAGAACGAAGAATGTCGATTGAAATTTTCGCCCTTTGAGGTTATGTATGCGAATTCTGTTTTGTTAAATTCCAGCGTCCAAAACAACTTTTGAGCAAAAATTCGAGCTGATACTTTGTTAACTTTTGATGCTCTATCATTTTAAACAATATTATTTTTTCAAAATTATTTTATTTCAAATATTTTTTTTATTGCGTTAATTTATAGAGGGCAAAGAGTTAACAATCGTAATACTTGAATTTTTTCTCAAAAGTTGTTCTATGAGCTGTAAATTCAATTTTAAGTTTGCATTCCTATGTAACCGAACAGCGAAAATCTGAATCGTCATTCTTGCAGTTGCAGTTGAGTCTTTTTACCGGACGGACGCGTTTTTTAATTCGCTCTACACTTTATTTTTATTTACCTTCACTGACCCAGTCCACAAACGTAAACGTAAACATATTTATTTTTTTTGTCGCGCGTCGCGTGTGCACTTATTAACAAACGTAAGCAAAATGCAGTGCTATGTGCCGACGTGCTCTTCACCCTTCGACCAACAATACCTCTGGAACTGTACGGGCATTTGTAATCGAAAATTTCACGCAGCCTGTATTGGGGTCAAGCGTGGCTCCGAAGACGACTTGCAACTACATGTACTTCCTATATGCAGCCTTTGTCGAAATAACCTACATATGGAAATCGACATTAGAAAAATAATGCAGCATCATTTAGAAGGCAGTCATATGATCTTGACTCACATCAAGACCAATGACAAGACAAACCAAGAAGCCCTTAATGAACTGCATAATAAAATCATAGGCCTGCAGGAAGAAATTAAGAAATCTGCAGAAATCGCAAGTCGAATACTTTCGGCAGTATTAACACAGGCACCGGCAATGGACTTCCCTTAAACGAAGTCAGAAAAGCATTTGAAGACACCACCTCGGACCAGAATCAAAACTCGCTGAATCATTCTGCCGTATCCAGGAAATTACGTCATCCCACCGGGATGACATAATTAAAACAATTGCCTCAGCAGAAAAATGCCCCTCGGACATAATTTTAGCAGTCCACGATGAAGTGAGGGCCCACTTCATCCATCAATAAACTGCAAGACAATGAAATTGAAGTCCGGCAAAAATCACTGGCAGAAGAATTAAACGAACAAACCGTACTGGAAATCGAATCTGGCTGGCGACTTATCGGCAGCAAAAAATTTGGAAGCCAGACTGGACCGACTTCGACGCCAGGCAGCGGACTCGCCGTCTTCAGGAAAAGGAAGCCGAAAAAGCACGTCGCCGCAACCGAAAACATCGTCAACAAATTCAGCACCAGCAACAACAATCACAACAACATCATCAGCAACGCCGGCAACAGCAACACCTGCAGCAACAACAATCACATCAACATCTTCGTCGGCAACAGCACCAGACCAACTGCAACTCTGACGCAGGCCGAAACCCAAGTACGCCACATTTTAACTTAAAGGACAATCAATTCGACCAGGACAACGCAAGTAGCAGCAACTTTTTCACTCATTCGTCAACCAAATTGTCCGACAAGGAACTTCTAGACCAGGCAAGGGTCGAATTTTCTGGCCAACCTCCAACTACATCGAATTCAAACTTCATCAACTTCCGAAAAGGAAACCATCAACCCCTACCGGAAGGAAAAACGCCAATCGTCCCACCTCTAAACGCCACCACGCCGCAGCCAGCAAAAACGTCATCACAAACTCCTGAAGTAACAGACAGTATGTTCTGTCTGGACCCAATGAAGCCGCCCATAGTACGCCTAACTGAACAGTCTGCAGTCGGCGATGGCCGTTTCCTGCTGGCCAGACTCCGCGAAATTAAAGTCTATGACAATCTCAGACTATACTTGGCGTATCTGAAGGACCAAAAACCGGACGTCTGCATAGACGGACTAACACTAACCAGCATGCATGTCTTTTTTGCATCCAATGGCCTGCCTACTGAACCTGAACATCTTATGAACATCTTCATGGAATACAACTCAACAATTGGAATTTCACCTAAGCAAACCCTCACCGACCTGAAACCTACAGGAAATATGTAACAACTAGAAGACTTCAATACCTGCAGCATTCGCGCGAAGCCGCCAACAAATTTTACCTGCCGACTACATCGTCGAATTTTTACAAGCATTGACGCCTTCTAACACGGAAGAAGAAATGACACCCTCGCAAGAGGCAGTAAGTACTACTAATAATTTAAGTATGTCTCCAAAAATTTCTTCAACGGAACAACAGAATGCGAATGAAATTCTAATTTATTGTCAAATTTCAATCGCATGAAAAGCCCAGGCAAAATGAAGGAAATTTCTTTAAACATTCTCTCACATTCTTTCGACATTATTCTTGGAACTGAAACTAACTGGGACGAAAGCGTCCACCCTGAAGAAATTTTTGGAAACAATTATTTTGTATTCCTAGGCAATAGAAATTTAAATCTCAGTCAGAAAAAGTCAGGAGGCGGCGTCCTCTTAGCCATAAATGCCAGACTTAATCCAAAAGAAATTGTAACTGAAAAACATTTTCAATTTGAACAAGTCTGGGCCAAAGCCACTATTGCAGGCCAAGTACATATTTTTGCATCAGTATACTTTCCGCCGGACCATGCAAATAAACAGTCGTATGAACTATTCTTTAAAACAGTAGAAATCATAACATCAAAATGGAACCGGAAGTAAAACTTCACATTTATGGCGACTTTAATCAAAGCAAAGTCGAATTTATATCTGACCAAGAAAATGAAGCAATTCTTCTCCCAGTCATTGGGGAAAATGAAACTTTGCATTTTCTCTTTGACAATATTGCAAATTATGGACTTTTCCAAATCAATCATGTAAAAAACCAAAGAAATTCATTTTAGACCTTTTATTCACTAACTGTATTGAAGACTTTCATGTACAAGAATCTGTAACCCCCCTTTGGAAGAATGAAGTCTTCCATACAGCAATTGAATATTCTATTTATGTCCATAAAAACACTTTGCCCATTGACTGGGAATATGAAGAAGTCCTGGAATACAATAAAACAAACTTTGTAGAAGCCAAACGTAAACTACTTGCAATTGACTGGCAAAATTTATTTAATAATGAAGGAAATGTCGACGAATTAGTAGGAAAATTCTATACGGAAATTAACACTATAACATCTGAAACCGTACCTGTTACTCCGGATAGCTCGCGCGCAAATGGACTGTATTTTTTCGTTAGTCAGTCGGAGAGAAATAAAAACGCGTCCGTTCTCTTTACACGTTTATTCTCAACTCTTACCGGAAATGGCATCTGTCAAATCAGGTCGCGCAGCGCTGAAGGCGGTGCGGTCAAACCAGAAACTAAAATACACTGGAAGAAATCTGTTGGTTGTTTTTTGGGTTTTTCTCTACGGTTTTTGCAGTAACATCCTCCCCCCCTTGAGCTTGGCTCAAGCCGTTGTCTCCTCCAGTTCCTGGGTCTCGTTGTCCAAAATCGGAAGTACTGCTACCTGCGTCGTTGGTCTCCGGTATTCACCGGAGCTGGTGCGAACCGTCACCACCCTCGTGACGCCGTCCTTCCCGGGGTGGGTGTCCACGATTCGGCCAAGCCTCCACTGCTGCGGTGGTACGTTGTCCTGCTTCAGGATGACCAACATACCCTTCCGAACCACGGATGCTCCCTTGTTCCACTTGCCGCGCTGTTGCAGCTCGGTAAGGTACTCGTTGCACCACCGGCGATAGAAATCCTGCTTCCGCTTCTGGACGAGCTGGTACCGCGTCAGTTTGTTCTCCTTCAGCCCGTCGTACAGCGGTTCCGGAAGCGCCGTCAACTCGCGACCCACGAGGAAGTGCCCTGGGCTGAGAGCACGGTAGTCGAGCGGGTCGTCAGTCTGCTGACAAAGCGGACGCGAGTTCAACACCGCCTCGATTTGGATCAGCAGCGTGTTCATTTCTTCGTAGGTGAGATGGGACTCGTTCAGTACCCGGTACAGGTGGTGTTTGGCACTCTTTACACCTGCTTCCCACAGTCCTCCCTGGTGCGGGGCCTTGGGCGGGTTGAAACTCCAGTCAATACTTCGTGCTTGGCAGAACTCGTCTAGCTTCCGCTCCAGCATCTGCGACCGCAACAGCTCTGCTAGTTCGGTCAGTTCTCGCGCCGCTCCAATGAAGTTGGTCCCATTGTCAGACTTCATTTCGCTCACGTTCCCGCGTCGGCTCACGAAACGGTGTAGCGCCGCCAGAAACGCTTCAGTTGACATCGAGGTGACGAGCTCAAGGTGTATTGCTTTGGTACACAGGCAGACAAACACTGCAATGTACCCCTTGACTGGTGCCTTGAGACGTCCTTGCTTCAGCATCACTGGTCCAGCGTAGTCCACGCCGGTTCGCGCAAATGGCTCAGCGACTGTCACTCTACACTTCGGGAGATCGCCCATGAACTGCTCCGTGTCGGTTGGTTTGACCCGGAAGCACGTAACACAGCGCCGCAGCACTCGGTGTATCGCCCGCTTTGCGTTCACAGGCCAGAAGCGACGCCTCAGCGACGCTAGCAGACCGTTCAGTCCGACGTGTAGGTTTTCGGTGTGTAGAGTCTCGATGATCAGCTCAGTGAGGTGGTGCTTTTCTGGCAGGATCATCGGGTGCCGTTGGTTGTACGGCAAGTCGGAGTTGCTCAGGCGGCCACCGACTCTCAGCAGTCCACTGTCCTTCTCCACCATCGGGTTCAACTTGTTCAGCTTGTTGTTGAGCGGCTTGCCGGCTTGCAGGCGCTTCAGGTCTTCGCTGAACTCCTCCTGTTGTACCGCTTTCACCATCGCTTGAAGTGCGGCACAGTAGTCTTCTCTACCCAGTCTGCCACATCGTCGGTCTTCCAGCTTCTTCTTGCAGTTTCCAACGAACCTCAGCACGTAGCCAAAGATCCGCTCCAGTTTCCGAAAGCTGCCGCAGTCCGAGATCACTTCCAGCACTCGGTTCCCGTCCGGAACCATCTTCTCGCAAAGCATCACTATCGGGCCCAGATTTTCGGTGTGGCGAGCCTTCCACCACAAGCCGCACTTCTTCAACTGCTTCGGTAGCAAACCACGGGAAATGTGGTCGGCGGGGTTGTTCTTGGTTGATACGTAGTGCCACTCGTACTTGCTTGTGAGCTCTCGGATTCGGTTGACCCGATTTCTGACGAAGACCGGGGTCCCAGGTTTCATGTACTCCAGCCAGCTGAGTACAATTTGTGAGTCGGACCACAGTATGACTCGGTCGATGGGGATGTCGATTGCCTTCACCACCTTCACAATTTGCTCGGCCAGCAGCTCGGCCGCGCACGCCTCCAGTCTTGGCATCGTCATGTCAGCTGGTTCAGCGTCATCCTTCTGCTTGCGTTCGGCTTCCTTGACCGGAGTGACTCGCGACTTCCCGCACAGCAAGAAAAGTTCTTCTGTGCCATCCATCTTGACGTTCCGCAAGTAGATGCTGCAACCGTAGGCCTTGGCGGACGCATCCGCGTAGCCGTGAAGTTCCCAGCTTCTCGCGTCATCGGTGGTCACTCGCCTCGGGATCTTGATCTCGGCAAGTTCAGCAAGGGCGTTCCGCAGTTTTCTCCATCGTGCCATCAGGGGTGGTGGCAGCACGTCGTTCCATCCAATGCCACTTCTCCAGGTTTCTTGCATGACCATCTTTGCCAACGCTACCGTTGGGCCCAGCAACCCAAGCGGATCAAACAGTTTGGCAATCTCCGATAGTACTTGCTGTTTCGTCCAGTTGTCACGGTCCTTGTCCAGCGGCTTGACGCGGAAGAAGAAGTGGTCCTCGACGGGGTTCCACAGAAGCCCGAGCGTCTTTACTGTGTCCTTGGCGTCGTGGTTCTCGAAGTCGAGCTGCTTTTCTTGCTTCGCAATGGGGATGTCTTCCAGCAGCGCCGCGTCGTTTGCGCACCACTTGTGCAGCTCAAAACCGCCTCTTGCGAGAAGCGCCGCCAGATCAGACTGCAGCTGCTTCGCTTTCTCAATCGTCGCTGCACCCGAAAGCACATCGTCTACGTAAAAGCTCGACGACACAACTTTGCTGGCTTCGGGGTAGTCCTCCTTCTCGTCTGCTGCCAGCTGGTTCAAAGCTCGTGTGGCGAGGAACGGGGCCGCAGCTGTCCCGTAAGTCACCGTCATCAATTCGATCACTTGCAACGGCTTGGATCGATCGTCGCGCCACACAATCCGCTGGAACTTGGTGTCCTCCGGGCTCACTCGTACCTGCCGGTACATTTTGGGCACGTCAGCGGTGAACGCGTACTTGTGCAGCCTAAACCGCAGCAGGATCTCGAACAACGTGTCTTGCACGGGTGGCCCAATCATCATCGTGTCGTTCAGGGAGTGGCCAGTAGTGCTTCGGGCGGAAGCATCAAAAACGACTCGCAGCTTCGTCGTGGAGCTGTCCGGACGGAGCACGCAGTGGTGTGGCAGGAAGTATCCGTCTTGTGTGCCACACTCCGTTTCAGCCAGCACTCTGCCGTGGCCGAGGTCGACGTACTCTTTGATAAACTCGGAGTACTGCTTCTTCTGTGCTGGGTTCTGGTCAAGTCGTCGTTCGAGGTGGTTGAAGCGCTTCTCCGCCTGCTGGCGTGACGCTCCTAGTTCTTCAATCTCCTTCCGAAACGGCAGTCGTACAACGTACCGTCCGTCGGCGGCACGCACGTGGGTCTCCGCAAAGTGCCGCTCGCAATCGTCGTCATCAGGTTTCGGCTCGACCGTTTGATCGTCGATCGTCCAAAACTTCTTCAGCAGGTTCGTCAGCTCTGCGTCCACTTCGGGAGCAGAAATCGCTTGGCACGCTCGAACCGTTGTCACTGCGGCTGAGCCCGCCACTCGCCCGGACACCAACCAACCCAGCGTGCTCTCTTGTAGCACAGGTAAATCAGAGGACATTTTGATCTTACCTGAGAGCAGCATCTCGAAGAAGGCCTCAGCCCCAACCAGCAGGTCGATGCGGGATGGTTCGAAGAACGTCGGGTCCGCCAGATCCACTCCGGCAGGTATTGGCCATCCGTCAATGTGCACTTTCTGTACCGGCAGCGCCCCAGTAACGCGGGGAACAACCAGGTAGTCCAGACAGAACTCGCTTGCCGAGGCTCTGGACTTCGCTCGTACGTGCACTTGGAACTTCACCATCGTACGCATTCCACTGACTCCGATGACGGGGATGTTCACGCAGCGCTTCTTTAGCTGCAGCAGGTCCGCCATCCGCTGGGATACGAAGTTCGCCATAGCTCCGGAGTCCAGCAACACACGGCACTTGTGCTGGTCGCCGTTGTCGTCGTACACGTACACCACCGCGGTCGCAAGTAGCACCTGCGTCGGCGGTTCAGTGGCTCTGCACGGGATCACACACTTCGCCACGGTGGTCGGTGCACTCTCCGTGGAACCAGCAGGTTTCACTTCAGGCACTGACTTTTCCTGGGCGCACTTTTCCTCGGGGTGCAGCAGCACATTGTGTCGCTTGGCACACTTCGAGCACTTCACTTTTTCTGGACAATCACTTGTGCGATGTCCCTTTTTCAGACACGCGAAGCACAGCCCCAGCTGTTTCGCCTTTTCGTATCTGATCTTCACTTCACTACGCTTGAACGCGTCACACTTTTCCACGGCATGCTTCTCGTCACACACTGGACAGGAACTAGCCGCTTTCTGGATCACCGCCGTGTGCGCTTGCTAGCCGCCGTCGTTTGAGCAGAGCGGGCGGCCGGGTGGGAGCTGCGGTTCTTCTGGATCCCCTTCGCGTTCTCGCAGCGCTCCAAGACATGCTGCTGGTTGCGAAGAACGGAGATCAGCTGCTTGTATGCGGGCATCTGCCCACGCTTCACTGACGATTCCCACACCTTCCGTGTGTCGGCGTCCAACTTCGAAGACACCAACGTGATCACAATCGCTTCCGATAGCTTATCCATCTTAAGCTTGTGAAATTCCAGGGAACTCACACACTTCTCCACTTCGTCAATCAGCGTCTTCAGTTGGTTGAAGGAGTCGCCCGTCATCGCCTTCAAGCTCAGCAGCCTCGAGATCGTCTCGCTAATCAGGGCCGGCAGGTTCTCGAATTGCTCCGTCAGACTTCGCCAGGCTCCCTCATAGTCGTTGTCTCGGATGATCTGAGGATCGATCGCTCCTTGCGCCTTCCCGACCAGGGCCTTGTCCAAGAAGTGCAACTTCGTCGCAGCCGAGTCAGCAGCGCACTTGTCGGCAATGTCCCGGAACATCTGCTTAAACTTGAACCAGCTTTCGTATTTGCCGTCAAAGGTGGGCAACGCCGACTGCTGCAGGACGATCGTCGGGGTGAATCTCGTCATCGAATCTATGCCACTCGTTCCGGGTTGGACCAGCGGAACTGGAAGCGGTTTCACGTTCTGTGCGGCTGCCAGCTGCAGCGCAGCCTTGGCCTCGGTGTGCTCCTCGATCATCTGGCATAGCGCAATCCGCACAAATTCGTATAACTCTTCGAAGTCTACGAACAACGGTTCAAACTCACCTCTTCGGGACGGGGCAGCCAAGTAGATCTTGTTCAGGTATTCGTTTGCTTCAGCGTAGGCTGTGTCCACCGTCTTGAGGTAAGTGTTCAGTGCGTGGATGTTGAATTTCGAGTGGTCCAGCTGCGCACTTTCGATTGCAACTCTTACCCGCTGAACCTTCGCTTGAGCTGCCTGGCAACACTGGCTGTAGGCCTCGACGGATTCATCCACCTTGCTCTTCTCCCGTGCCGCCGCCTGCTCTTGCTTCTGCTGCTTGACGGTTTTCGCCGGCTTCGCACCCGGGGTAGAAAACTTCTCCCGCGGGGTGTAATACCGCAGCTTTCTCCGCAACCCACTGTTCAGCATTTTCTTTCTTCCTCTCAGCTCAATTTAGACCACTCAAAACTCTCCCACTTTCTCGCTCTTCCCTTTTTCGTCGCTTTTCAACTCTTCCTTCTCACTTTTTGCCACAAACTGGCACCACTGGCCTTGAAAAGGCTTTTCTTCCTCTTGCGCAAAAGGCTTTTCGTTCACTTGCACAAGATGGCGACAACGAAAACGACGAGAAGATTTCTTCTTTGTAGCAAGCCGCAGCAAGCCACTTTTCTCGACACGTCGCAACGTGTTTCAAATCACTTTTTTCCGCCGAGCCTGGCCCGTTCGGAATCACTTTTTTTCCCCCCGGAATTCGACCTTTTCACCCGAGTCGAATCTTTTCGGGATTCACACTTTCCCAGCACTGTTACGGCAGCAGGAACCACTTTTCGGCAAGCCGGAATCTTCCCGGACGCTCCGCTTTTCGTCCTCCGCCACGCAACCACGTGCCAGTTCACTTTTCGGCAAGCCGGATTTACTCCGAACGCTCCGAAATCACTTCGCCGACGCGGACAACCGAGCCGGACTCGAATCTTTCCCCGATCCGCGAATCGAGAAATCACTTTTCACTCGCGGTCACGCAAATCCGGATCGAATACGACCAAATGTTACTCCGGATAGCTCGCGCGCAAATGGACTGTATTTTTTCGTTAGTCAGTCGGAGAGAAATAAAAACGCGTCCGTTCTCTTTACACGTTTATTCTCAACTCTTACCGGAAATGGCATCTGTCAAATCAGGTCGCGCAGCGCTGAAGGCGGTGCGGTCAAACCAGAAACTAAAATACACTGGAAGAAATCTGTTGGTTGTTTTTTGGGTTTTTCTCTACGGTTTTTGCAGTAACAGTACCTACTAGAAGACGACGACGTAATAACACAGGCAATAAATACCCAGTGTGGTTCACTCCACAACTAAGAAATTTAAAAAATAGAAAACAAAAAGCCTACAAACTATACAGAAACAATACAAATGACACAAATCTTCTGAATTATCTGAATATTTCCGACCATTTTTTTTCGGCACTCAATTCTGCCAACGAAGAATATAATAGTAAAGTCGAATCTGAAGTCAAATCATGCCCGAAAAATTTCTTTAATTACGTAAAATCCAAATCCAAAAGTAGTAACTTCCCATCGCAATGCAACTGGACGAAAATGTAGGCAGTAACTCAAAAGAAATTTGCAATCTTTTTTCAAAATTTTTCAAAGAAGTATACACCTCATTTTCCGAAGAAGACCGCGACCGCGACTACTTTTCATATATACCGGAATTTCCAACTGACGTCTCAGTCAATTCTTTGTCAGAAACGGAAATACGCCAGGCATTGAAGGACTTAGACTCATCAAAAGGACCAGGACCCGACGGAATAGCACCTGCATTCCTAAAGAACCTTGCAGAAGAATTGACATATCCACTGCATCATCTTTTCAACATGTCAATAAATACAGGAAAATTCCCACAAACATGGAAAAAGTCTTTTTTGGTGCCTATTTTCAAGTCAGGCCCAAAATCAGACATACGTAATTATCGCGGAATTGCCCTTTTGTCTTGCATTCCAAAACTTTTCGAATCTATTATAAATGAAAAATCTTTCAGCAAGTAAAAACCGCATCACATGTAAACAGAACGGCTTTTTAAAGGCCGCTCTACTAGCACCAACCTTTTAGAATTTGTAAATTTTACACTGAATGCAATGCATAATCGCAATTTCGTAGAAGCAATTTACACAGACTTTAGTAAGGCATTTGACAGAATCGACATACCATTATTAATCTTCAAACTGCAGAAAATTGAATTCAACCGAATCTTTTGGAATGGCTTAAGTCATATTTGACTAAGCGCGAACAAATTGTTCGCTTCCAAAATGTACTATCGGAATCAATTCACGTCACCTCTGGGGTTCCGCAAGGATCCCATCTAGGACCTCTTCTTTTCATCTTGTATGTAAACGACATTTCCTTCATTCTTAAAAAAATTAACGTACTAGTATATGCAGACGACATGAAATTGTATATGGAAATAGGAAATGCCAATGACAGTCATGTATTCCAAAACGAAATTAATCTTTTCTACACATGGTGTAGTAAAGCCTACTCCAATTGAATGTAAAGAAATGTAATTCCATTGCCTTCAGCAGAAAACATGAAACACCAAACATAACAGTATTATTAGGAAACCAACCAGTAGAAAATGCAAGTAGTACGTGATCTAGGTGTCATCCTAGACTCACAACTAACTTTTGTAGAACACTATAACACAATAATAAACAAGGCAAAAGTACATTAGGCTTTATAAAGCGCTTTGCATTCAACTTCCAGGACCCGTATACTATTAAATTACTCTATATAACGTATGTCAGGCCACTCTTGGAATACTGTAGTATCGTCTGGAATCCATACTATGCCGTACACCAAGCACGTATTGAATCTGTCCAAAAACAATTTTACTGTACGCACTACGTAAACTTAACTGGACTGCATTTCCTCTCCCATCGTATGAAGCACGCTGCATGCTCATAAACATACAATCATTACAAGAACGTCGTAAATTTGCCATGCTTTCTTTCATCAACGACATTATTTCTCAACGCATACAGTCAGCAGCATTATTTTCAGTAATACTCAATAGTATTCATGAACCAAGCCGTACTCTTAGAAATTCACCACTTTTTAGAATAACTGCATACACGACAAATTATTTAAAAATTCGCCATTAAACCAAATGATGCGCTTTTATAATGAAAATTCACAGTACATACATTTCGACATGTCTAAACCGGAACTACGAAAAAATCTGTACAATAGAAATAATATCTAGTATGTAAGAAAATTGTAAGTAGTCTACATAAGCTTGACGAATAAACAATAAATCTTCTTCGATGCTTTGCGCCATCTGTCGGAATTTTTGAGCTTTTGATCGCGAATCGTAGAAACAACGAGCATTTTAGTCACAGTAATCAACACGAATCCAACCAAAAACAATAGCACTCCGCGGGACACTTTTTCCAATCTCGAAGCGCCTAATTCTGGTCCGGATGCGTCGTGCCGATTTTGCGTGTCGGAGAGGTTATGCAGCAGGCCGTCAGGGCAGTTCTCACGAACATCCTTATCAGCAAGATCCACACCCAGATGAATCAACTGACCGAAACTTTGCGTCTTTCGAAAGACTTCTGGCTCTGATGGACTCCTCCGTAGTCACGGGAACGGTGGCCATATTGATGATTTGCGTATAGACAAATCCAGCGAAAGCTCAACGCTGCTTTTTGATGGTGAGAGATTTGACAGCTCCCATACTAAATGTCTCGATTTTCATACTTTTTGTTAATTTTCTTTTAAAATAAAATACTTAACATATGAAAACTATATATTTTTGGTGCCCAAAATTCCTGCTGAATCGAATGGTGTACTTATCTCGATTGCTAATTTTTCGAACAGTTTTTATTTTAATAATATTCTAGACACATTTTGTACACCTAATCAATCAATACTTTTATCATAAATAATCATTTTATTGCTTAAAAATTGAGTTTTCCTTAGCTCCCATATTCAAATACCTGGAAGCTGTCATTTCTAACACCATTGGCCACCTAGCGGCCATTTCAAACTGGATTCTTCTATTGCTCGACGTGCCGGAAGATAACATAATTTTGGCCATGCATTCTAAATGGCGAAATTGGCTTGCACTTGATCGCGTAGACCTTGCCGAAGGTGCTAATCATTACGTCCACGCTGGATCCAGTAATTATCGAAATATTTTACGTGATTCCCGGGTTTTTGTACTTTGGTGATCGGTATTTAGTGATTTGACAGATCAAGTTCAAAGACTCTTGAATTATGCTTTCATTAAACGGAGAAGTTTTAGTTCAGTTTTAAGGCAGTTTTGGCAATGTAAAATGGTCTTAAAAATAACCTCTCTGGGATAAGTTCAAGTCAAACAACGAAGAGTGACATAAAACTATGTGTCATACTTCTAAAGTGCTCTTGAAGATACTTTCAAGAGATTTCTATCGTAAATCTTGAAACCTTTGTTCAATAAATTAGGGTGGCCACTCAAGTCGGGAAATCGGGAAAGTCGGGAAAAAGTCGGGAATTCACCAAAATCCGCCAAAAATCGGGAAAAAGTTGGGAATTTATGATTTTTTTTCAAATAGTCGGGAAAAGTCGGGAATTCTGAGCATACTTGATTGAAAATTATTTTTTCACTCTTGAATAATTTTGTAATATTTTGTAAAATTTTCAAATTGAATTCATTCATTTCTGCTTTAGTAACTTACTTTAAATTTAAGGTTCTTTTCACTATTTCAATATATTTGAGTATAGAAAAGCTGTTAAAGGCATTCAAAATCTTAATGAATATTGGAGGCTTTGACACAGATTTTCATAATATTTTTTATGAATCAAATGATCGCTTTAATTTTTGTTCATCAAACAAGTTAATGAAAAACTAATATAAAAATAGAGCCTAATGGCCAGCTTAGAATTATGATTCTATTTCATTTTGTCACATAATTGAATATTTCGTAACAGATTCCAACTTGAGTTTGTCAATGGTTTTTTTTTTGGTGAATATTTTTAATTGTTTAACTAAATTTATTTAGTAATTTAAAATATTTTTTTTTCCTTGGACTTTTTTTTTTGTGAGTATGGGTAAATAGATAAAGCTTGATTTTCAGTTTTCGGAAAACTTAAATAACGAATAAAATCCAAAATTGAAAAACTTTTTTACGTTTTGGAAACATAAAGAAAATATTGAAATTGCAAAAAAAAATAATCCAAAAAGTTTTTAGTTATGGCAAAATTCTTTAAAAAAATGTTTCTTCAATTATTTTGCTTTGAATAAAAAAAAAAATCAACTTAATTTTCATTGAAAAAAAAAAACAGTTAAATACTGACCACTAGATAAATTAAAATTGTTAAGAAAATTTAATATCAAAAATTACAAAATTAAAAAGGGAACTTGTCAAAAACGTTTCTTTTTATGAATTCCTTGACATTTTTCTAAATTCTTTGAATGAATAATAACAGCAATTATGTTTCAATCATTCTTTGATTTAAAATGATGATGCAGTTTTGAAAAAATAGGAACGCTATTTTAAGCTCAGTTATCTTTAACTTTTTGTCATTTTCAGTTGAAACGAAGTATCAAAAACTATACGTTTGTCAATTTAAAAAAATAACATGGAAGTTATAAGTATTGTTGAACTTTCGATTATTTTTTCAAAGACTAATTGTTTGTGTTTCTACTCTGAATCATAATAATGAAATCCCATTTTTGAAAAGTTTTTTTTATTTATTGTTTAGTTTTTGTATTTACAAAAAATGCCTTTATTTGGATTTCTTTTTAAATTCATTGTGATTTTTTTTTCGCTGGGTAATATTGACTGTTCTTATTAAAAGTTTTTTGTTTGAAATCATTCTTTAGATAAGAAATGCCTATTATTTGAGCATTCTGGAAAAGTCTGGAAAAAAAGTCGGGAAAATGTCGGGAATTTGAAAATGGAATTTGAGTGGTCACCCTGTCAATATCATCACAACAGCGAGTAGCCAATTTTGAATCTTTTATAAAACCTGCTAAGAAGTAGAAGCATTTTGCTTGTTACTTGGGTTGTTTTTGTTATTAAGAAATTACGATAGGTGTATCGTTTTTCGATCCATAGTCACCCCCACTGACGGTAGACAAATTTATGCTACGAAACCGAGTTGCCAGTTACACAGAAAGTACAAGAAGCACATGCTATTGAAAAAGAAAATCTGGAGTTGTATTTTTTTTAAATGGTCCAATAAATCAACTTTTTACTTTTAGCTGTTTTGGGTGGAAATTTGGTTTATTGGGCATTTTCAATAAAAACTCCAGAAATGTAATTTAGAGAAAAAATAAAAAAAAAACACTCCCTCTTATCACAGGTTATTGTCGAAAAGGCCCCTAAAGCGCGCATTGGTGACTTGGACAAAAAGAAGTACTTGGTGCCATCCGACTTGACGGTTGGTCAGTTTTACTTCTTAATCCGCAAGCGGATCCACCTGAGGCCAGAAGATGCATTGTTTTTCTTCGTTAATAACGTAATTCCACCAACATCTGCTACCATGGATCTCTATCAGGTAACTAACTAAGAGTAGTGTAACATACTCGTTGTAATTTTTTTTTGTGTTTTTTTTTAGGAACACCACGAGGAGGACTATTTTCTGTACATCGCCTATTCCGACGAGAACGTGTACGGATCCCATTAAATGAGCTAATCTATGTATATGACTTCGATTTTATAAATATTCTTCAAATCCCACATTCAAATGTCCAAAAGTGTTACAATGCATCGTTTATGATATGAGAAAATATTTCCTCGTTCATGGTTGCCTGTTTGTTTCAATCGCACCATTATCTGTAATAAAAAAAACAAAGGTTGATCGGTAGAAGTCAAAGTTGTCCCGGACATCCTATGTGGCAGCCAGATTGATTGTACGGGGTTGGTTTTGCTGTTTTGAAAAGGGAAATGTTTGTATTTGAACGTACAAATTCTTTTGTCTAACAGTGTTGACATTAACGTCGTGCATGAATCATTGGATTACAAATTATATCTTCGTATCAATCTTCAAAATGATAAAAAAAAATCTGGTAAAAAAATGTGAAAACTGTAATTAACCGAAGTCTAAAATTATGGTGATTATTTTATAAACTGTATTCTTTTTCCTTGAATGTATATCAACTCTAAATAAATTATTTATCTTAAGTAGGGATATAAGTTGCCTTGATTATGGATGATAATATCTTCTCCCTTTCTTATTACACTTGTGTACAAAATTGTAATAGATTTCAGGAAAAAACAATAAATTCGTTATTTTTATTTGTTTTTAATAAAAAAACAAGTTACTTAATCAACCGTATCAACCGTGGTTGATGCCTTCCTCACATTTATTTAGTTTTTGTTCTGGTAATATAAAAAAATCCAATTTATAAATGTTCTCTAAACATAACATCATAAATTCATAACTATCGTTAGAATTGTCAGATCTTCAATCTTTTAGACTTGTTCGAAATGTCTTTTGGTTACGCATCCAACAAGGGGTTGCAAGATTGATCCGAACATCATTTTCGTCAAAATATCTGGTACAGTCATCCCACATATTCGGAACGGTTTCCAGATCGGCCAATGTTCAAAAAATCATAGCGAGCCGGTAATTGAACTTAATGATTCGCTTTTACCTTCATTTGAAAGCTTTTCTTGCGATCTTTCGAATGCTGTATCGAACATCTGCAAATTTAAACTTTTATATGAAGTTTTTGAAGAATTACTTTGACCCTTGAAATCCACAAATTCGGAACACTTCTTTCTTACGAATGTAAACAAACTTTGGATCTCTCCAGGAGTACATATTTATTACCAAATAATGACTTCACACTATGAAACCAATGAAACTCAAGCTTAGTGATGTTTTATACATGGTTTGATTACTTTTTTTGTGAAAATATCAGTACAATTCAGGTGTTCCACAATTGTGGGAGGCACAATAACATCCCACAATTATGAAACAGGCCATTTGGAGGCAGTGTTTTGCTGCTCTGGACAAAACAGTCTTTGAATGAAGTTTTAGTTCAAAAAGTACTACTTTTACTAGTGAAATAGCAAGATAATGTCCAAATGAAGGTTCTATAAATAGTAAGGTCAACAGAAAAGCTACTTTTGGCATGCTACTGACAAATTATCATAAAAGTGTTCCGAATTTGTGGGTGTTCCGAATATGTGGGATGACTGTATTCATTTTAGAAAATATAACATTACCGTAAATGAAATGACTTCACTTACACACAGAGAGAAATAACTACCACCTGTCAAAACCATAATTTAATAAATATCATTCTTACCCTGACGGGGCCGACAACGGCCCGAAAACGGCCCGACGGCTCGACAAAACGGCCCGAATTCCGACGGTTTGTCCGACGGAATTCGGGCCCTTTTCGTGCGTATATGCAACACTTTGTCCGACGATCGTCGAAATCGACGTTTGAGAAAATCGACGTTGCCGGGCCGTCGTCGGGCCTTTTTCGGGCGCCTTTGTTATTTAGAATGTCCTGGCATTATCTGACGTACATATTTCGGCTTTTTTGATTTTGTAATGGAAAAAGGTATTTTTTTTTATTTATTTAAAAGCGTCTGATTATTTATAATAACAAGACACTTGAATCGACACTGGTTTCTTGGTGGAAAACGTGAAATAGAAATCAAAGCCTGAAAAATGAAATTGACAGAAAATTAGACACAAATAGATGGTTGATTTGAAAAATTCTTACCCAGTGTACCGGCTGATGATTCTTTGTTTTTCGTTGATGGGCACTTGGGTTCGGCGGTTCTGCGTCAAATCACAAATCTTGACCATATTTTCCAAACACCGTGAATTTCTTCTGCTGGCAAAACTTCATTGCCCTTTAAAAAATGTTTAATCACACTGTAGCTACCCACTAATCAGCAGAAATTTCACTAATTTTACTAAAAAATTATGAATTTTCATAAGTGAAAATGGACTTGAACAAATTGAACTGTCATCAAATTACGACGCCTACTATTAGACTGGTTGCAACGCGGCTCTACTTTGTTCTAGCTGTTTCATTTTTCAAATAGAACTGAAACAGACCACGCGCAACGCGGAGTTGCAGTTTTATTTTTCGAGCAGTATTTTGAAACCGGAATAAAACTGCTCGACGAGTTTGTTTCAAACGTGAGACGGTTTGGAACTGGAATAGAACTCAGTTTCATCAGATATATAAAGATATCCACGTATTCTTACACACACACTATGATGCTGTGTTGATAATCATACGCACACAATTAAAAGCATTTTTTTGAAACAACATTTAGATCAGCGCGTTGCGAGCACCGTGTTCTAGTTTCATTTGCGCCAGTTCTAAAAATTTAAAACTGCTCGCAATTTGAAACAATTATAAAACTTCGCGTTGCAACCAGTCTTATAAACAAGAACTGCAAATGTCGCCTTTGACATTCGATCAAAACGATCAAAACGCTCGACAAACGCTCGAAAATGGCAGGACAAGATAGATTTCGAGTAGATAACGCTTCGAATCGCAACCGCGTTAGACTGACGGACGGGACCGACAACCCCTGTTAGACTGAAGTCCCACGGTCGTGCGATTTGAAGCGTTATCTGCTCGAAGTCGATTGAGTCCTGCCATTTTCGAGCGTTTGTCGTGCGTTTCGATCGAATGTCAGAAAGGCGTTAAAAAATCGTGGCAGGCGTTGATAAAAATCAATGACAGATTAATTTTCGTTGATTTCCAACTTGCTTGTGAAAAATTGTGTTAATTGTCATTTTTAAAAAGCTACAAATCTATGTTAAAGATTTAGGAGCATGACGGAACTATCAAGCCGAACAAATGAATGAGGTAAAACACTTTCAAATTATGGTGTGTTCAGAATTTTTAATATATTTGCCTAACTTAATCTTCAGATGTTTGAAAATTTCTGGTTTTGCCCCTTGAGATCACCAAGAATGAAGCAAAGACGAGTTCCGAACCTGGATTCTCAATGTGGACAACAAATATTCAAATAGAAGTCGATTTAAATAGAATAATAAAATGTACATGTTTGCTAACGGAATCTCTTTTATTTGCTTCAAATAAACCAAAAAATCCGATTCGAGAGCACCCGACAATGGCAGGACAATCTAAATAACAAAGTCGCCTGAAATCGGCCCGACAACGGCCCGTCAATGTCGATTTTGTCAAACGTCGATTTCGACGATCGTCGGACAAAGTGTTGCATATACGCACGAAAAGGGCCCGAATTCCGTCGGACAAACCGTCGGAATTCGGGCCGTTTTGTCGAGCCGTCGGGCGGTTTTCGGGCCGTTGTCGGCCCTGTCCGTCAGTCAGCCGAAAACCGCCCGACGGCTCGACAAAACGGCCCGAATTCCGACGGTTTGTCCGACGGAATTCGGGCCCTTTTCGTGCGTATATGCAACACTTTGTCCGACGATCGTCGAAATCGACGTTTGAGAAAATCGACGTTGACGGGCCGTATTCGGGCGACTTTGTTATTCAGATTGTCCTGCCATTGTCTGACACTTATTTTTCGGATTTTTGGATTAAATACATGCAAATACAAGAGATTTCAATTGCAAACAAGCACACTTTTTATTTTTTCAGGATAAATACTGTTCTTTACAATTTTGTTGTTGTCTTCGGCTTACTTTTGCTTGCTATGGTTGATACATACATGCAGGTACAGTCTGCCTTCGTCTAAAATAAAGGTTTTTTCCGAGGTTTTTTCATATGTAATCATAACGAACAAATGTAATCTGAACTAGAATCTGAACATATTTACCACTTCTTCCACCGCCTCGTCTCAGATGACCTGATGGTCATCGGCACAGACTGTTGTCCTCTTGATCGGAGATCCGAATCCACACCAATCGTCGTGGACCTCCGGATCGGTTCCTTCGGCGACGATAGCCTCTTTCAGCGCAATGAAGTACCCGCCGTCGAGCAGTTTTTGACAGTTCGCTCCATAAGAAATACATTGTAGAAAAAAGCAAAAACTGCTCGACGGCGGGTGCTCCATTGGCCGCGGCCGGTTCCCGTGCGGGGGAATTACTCGTTCGCACTCAGTAATCTTAGAAATAAATTGAAGGAAATCAATCTTATCGGAATGAACACTAAAGTCAAAGTTGATCTGTCATAAAATTTCATCACCGCCTGCCCAGTTTTTTACTAGCCGATCAAAACGCACGACAAACGCTCGAAAATGGCAGGACTCAATCGACTTCGAGCAGGTAACGCTTCAAATCGCACGACCGCGGGACTTGACAGAAGAAGACGTGTTTTGGTTTTCGTTGCGCGGCAAAGTGCTTTCAGATGGAGGTGGAGATGGGGGACGAGTTTTGTTCCGTAAACGGAACGCGGAAGCGGAAGAAGACCAGCGACGGAGTCGTTGTTGGAAATGGCCAAGAGGAGCATCTTCTCAACTACAACAAGTTCAGCCCGCTGGTGAAGAACAACAACAACAATGGTAAACAAGCCGGGAAAGGAGACGTCCCAACGGTACCAGTGGTTCCAGTGGCCAAGAAATCACCACCTCTGGTGGTAAAGAATACGAGCTACGCCAAGCTGATAAGTGTAATGTCGCCGTGCACAACCAAGCCAAGTTACAAGCTAACTCCGTTCGGGATCAAATTGCTGTGTTCCTCCGAGGAGCGTTTTGAGATCGCGCGGGCCCACTTGATTGCGAACAAAGTGGGGTTCTACACCCACGAGAAACGAAGCGAGCGGCAACTCCGCGTCGTTGTCCGGCGTTCACACCGGCGGAGTTCCCTCCGTCACAGAGAAAGACAGAGTCACTACTGCCATTTGATTTTTGGTTCCACTTTGTGGTACATCGCAGGTACATCGCATGCCTGCTACCAGCAAAGCTTATGGAGCCAAAAAATAAAATGACATGTCTTCAGACTGCTCGCTCTGTGTTACTCTGTGCCTCCGCTGCCGGGTGAAGGATCGCCCTCAACCCGCAGGAAGCAGCCACGGTGGCCCCCGAGACGGTGGAGCGGTGTCGATCGAAACGACACGCACGTCTTTTCTTTCGCTCTCCCTCTGTGAGGCTCCCGCAAGACTCCCAAGAAGTCCCGAGTACTAGGAGGTGACAGCCCTCGCGCTGTTTCCAATGACCCTTTTCAGAATGGCAGAGATCATAGCGGCCCAATTCCGAGGACATTGGGCATTGTCTGGCCCCGCCTAAACATAGAAGCAAGAACCGCACGGTCCACATTCTCCGGGCTAGTATACCAAAAAGCAAAGCAATCCACTTTAACGAGCCCCGGGTCTTTTGTGGTCTCTGTTACAAGTTTCGGCCGAAGGTTATGTGTGCACACTCGGCTACGACAGCTTTGAGAGAGTAGACGTGTTTGTGACGTGCGCGCTAAAGGCAACATTGAGTGCCTCGAGTTGAGTTGACGGATGGAGGTGGAAGAGACCTCCGAGACGGATGTTTTTCTACTAATCCCCGTAAATCGAAAGTGGAATGAGTCACCGGAGCTGTCGTCGGAGAAGGAAAAGGGGAGCTTTTCAACAAGTTCACTCCGCTGGCGGAAGACAAAAACAACAATAATGGCTGCCGAGCAGGAAGAGGAGACGGCCGAGCGGTTCCACTAGAGACCCTAAATAGGGAGACTGGTCGAACATTGCTAAATCGATCTGGCAACGTATGTTTTGAGCTTGGCAACACTGACAAGTTTTGCTGGGCGTAAAGGCAAATCCTCTTTTGGATACGTCAAACTCGTGTATGTTTGGGTACGTCAAATTCACTTCGACCAGTCTCCCTATTTAGGCAAGGTTACTCTAAGACAGGTTGGGCTGTCTTTGTAAGGTTGTATTAGTGCGAACACGCAGAAAAAAATAAAACGTCAGTTTTCGCATGAAAATTCATTTTTCGAAATTTTTTATCTCCGTGCACAGTTGAAGAGGAGCACTGTGACGTCACAAAGTTTGTCTTTCCTTTGAGCAAAGTGGCAGACGGGCGATTTTGAGCTAGTTTTGAGGAATCGGTAACGATATTCCGTCCCGTCTTGACTAAAATTATCGCAAAATAGTCGATAATCGTAACGGAAGGTAATTTGCAGCATGATTATTTTATCAGGACATATTTTAATTTAATATTTCCTCCAAATCCAGCCTCACCCACTCATCGTTGTCGGCTGTTCCTGACCGTCTTCTCCGACTCGGACCGAACGAAGCTAAAGGACATATTCCGCGGCAACAACGGGGCGACTTACGGTTCAAAGTGCATGAATGCACCGGAGTGTACGTAACGTGGCAGGACTAACACACCGCGGCGTGCACCAACTGCGTCGAGACGGTTCACTTTGTCGACGAGTTCCGGAACCTGTGCAGACAGTCCAATTGAAGTTTTGAACGGGCGACGTTTGGTGGAGTGACCGGGTTTGGTCCGGCACGATGGAAGAGCTACTCGAACCGCAGCAGGAGGAGGATGTTGGCTTAAGTCGTTACTTGCCGGAGACGATGTTTGTGAAGGGTCAACAAGGAGCGGTCGAGGCTGGGTTCGAGTGGGAGGACGTGGAAGAGATGGTGGTCATTAAGCAGGAGGTTGGCAGCGATGACGAGGATGATGTCGTTCGGTGCTTTGGAATGCAAGATGGTCACTGGCAGTCGTACCAGCGAGATCGTGCTTGCCACAGAAACTTGCCACGGAATTGAAAATGTGGTACAGCTTGATCGACATTTTCCGCCGGAAACGCTGGGGTTCTGACGCGTCGGACGTTCAACTCTACCAGCTACTGGTAGCATTCGCCGGTGGAGCAAATTTTTTCTACTTCTGGATAAAATGTGGATCAAAAATTCCCGACCAGCTCAGGCAACCGGGTCCAGTCCACCACCGCAAACATCTGCCCGAAGAAGTGGAACCACATCCGGCCAACAATCGCATGCAGCTCACCCAGCTGGTCCACGACCGGAAGTCATCTGGAACCGGTCCCATCCGGACCACCCCGTTCTGGCCAAACGGGACGAAGTGTTCGACGAGGTGACCCGCGAGCTGGGCATGTCGATGCCGGAGTTGAAGCAAAATGGCCACCAAAATCAACAACACGATCGCGGCCTGGTAGAGGTTAAAAGGATGGGCAGTCGCGTGCAGGAGGTCAAAGATAAGTAGACCCAGGTCGAGCCGGAAGATTACATCGAAGATGGTTATGCCAGCGGCGTGATTTCATGCATTACAAGCAAGTCCATCTGCAATTGGGGCTGTGATCCGCATAGCCGAATCCCGCAGGAAGAAGTTAAATCCAAATCGAAGAAGAGCATCCACCAAATCCGTCTCGTCGAAGGTGACGCTGAGGGGCGGTCCCCGGTCTGTCTCGACTCCGAGCTGGTCGAAGTCGCGCACGTCTAAAAGCTACTCTTATTGCAGTCGAAAATTAAATCAATTTATTTATATTTTTGTAATAAAGAAATCCTCATTTAATTCTTTCAACAAGTGTATGTATCTGCTTTTTATTCCTTTAATCCAGTTTATCTCGAAAATCGCCGTTTAATTTAAAATTATTCAAATTTTCATTCAATTTCGTATACTATCCATAAGAAACGATAGCGTTGTGACGTCATCACTTGAAGCATCGCAAATGTTGACACTTTTTTGCTTACTAATACTAAACCAACACGTTTTCAGCCCAACCTTTCTTACAGTAACCTTGCTATTTAGGGTCCTTAGGTTCCACCACCCGGTAAACAATCAAGAAAACCAGCTTCTCTGTTGAAGACTTCGACAAGTTGCAAGTGCTTTTCAAGAAGTAACAAAGTTAACCCACGAACGACGGATCGAACAATATCATCGGGTAGTTCTTCGTGGTTTACCTGATGAACTAAAACCGGATGAGGTCAAGTACTTACCTGCTGAAGATGGATCTCAAGCTTAACGCGCTGGAGGTGCATGTCACCACTTACTTACCACCTTGCACGTTGCGCCCCCCTCCGCCGCGTTCCAACCGGCTCCGAATTAAACACCAACTTCACCGGATTGATAGTCTGGTTCGGTTGGCGCGCATCCAGCGCGTCCGGCATTCTTGCGACGTGTCCGGCCCACCGGATTCGGCCAGCTTTGGCGACCTTCCGAATACTTGGCTTGCCGCAGAGTTGCGCCAGCTCGTGGTTCATTCTTCTCCTCCATCCAGTGTTCTCACGCACGTCGCCAAAGATTGTCCTAAGTACTCGCCGTTCGAAAACTTCAAGCGCTTGTAGGTCCTCCTCTAGCATCGTCCACGTCTCGTGCCCGTAGAGAACGACCGGTCTTATCAGCGTTTCGTACATGGTACACTTTGTACGCCGGGAAAGGTGACCAGACCGTAGGGTCTTGTGGAGTCCATAGTAGGCACGACTACCGGTGATGATGCGCCTCCGAATTTCTCTGCTGCAGTTGTTGTCCGACGTAACCAACGATCCGAGGTACACAAACTCCTCCACGACCTCGAACTCGTCCCCGTCGATCGTCACGCTCGATCCTATGCGAGCCCTAAGGGACTCGGTTCCTCCTGCCAGCAGATACTTCGTCTTCACCACATTCATCTTCAATCCAACCTCCACCTCCTCGAACGTTCTGCCGACAATGTCCATGTCGTCGGCGTAGCAGATGAACTGGCTGGACCGGTTGATAATCGTGCTCCGCATGTTGAAGCGCGCCCGCCTCATAACACCTTCAAGCCCAATTTTGAAACAGAGGCCGGAGATACCGTCGCCTTGTCGCAGTCCCTTGCGCGATTCGATCGGGTCGGACATAGCACCCGAAATCTTCACGCTGCACCGCGCCCCGTCCATCGTTGATTTCACCATTCTGATCAGCTTCCCGGGAAAGCCGTTCTCGTACATGATCTTCCATAGCTCATCGTGATCGACCGAGTCGTACGCGGTTTTGAAATCGATGAACAGGTGGTGCGTCGGAATCTGGTACTCGCGACATTTTTGGAGGATTTGGCGCAGCAAAAAGATTTGGTCCGTCGTCGATTTTCCCTCCACGAAATTGGCTTGGTACGTCCCAACGAAATCCTTTGCTCGCTCCGACAGACGACACAAAATCAAAAAAAAAATGTGGCTGTCATGCCATGGCACACTTTTTACGTAATGTGGTTTTGTCATTTCGGGCGTTCACCATTCGAACGCCATTTTCGCTTAAAAAGCTGGATAGGTAATCAGGCAGGCGAGCAAGCTCGTGAGAGAGATTGAACCCGAGAGAGAGCACGTGTGTGTATACGAATTGGAAATAAACATCGTTGTTAGGTAGCCCCTTACAGCTGGCCGCGCAAAAAATCGTAAAAATATGGTGTCTTCGGGAAAGTTGTTCTAAATTTAATGAAGGTTCTGCATTTGAGAAATTGTAAGAACACACAAAGAAAAAATACTCTAAATTTTAAAAGATCGTTCGTGGGATTAAAAGTTCGCCTTGGTGAATATTCGTAGAAAGTTCAAACTTTTCATTTTTAAGGCTAGTCTGCAGATCGGAAGGAAAGGGGTCAAGAAACAGCTTTACGAACAGCAGAACAAAGGAGAGGGAGCGATTTCTTGGGGCCTTTCTTCACCCTCTCTGACTTGCTTACGCTACCGCTGCTGCCCATTTGATTTTTTTCTTGACCGGTTCCTTCCGAAGTGCATATATCGCTTAAATGTTGGAAAGTTTTTGATACAACCATGCATTTTTCGAACAAAATCGTTGTATCGGTAAAAGTATTTGACTTTTGATTGGAAAAGAAACCTTTTATGGCAAGAATACACAACATTCAACACTACTACACTAATTTCAAAATGTGCTTGATTTTTATATAAACTTAAAAAAAAATTAAACAGTATGTCAAAAAAACTTTTTTATTGTATTTAACGGCTCTGGCCAAGGCAGGACAACATCCGAGTCTAAGCCAAAGCTGTACCGATTCTTACGGTACGCCACCGGTCACTTCTGAATACCCCAGGCTGGGCGGTTCCGGATGGTGGTCTTGGAGGAGTTGGTTGTTGATTCGGGAAGGGTGGTCGACGTTTCCCGGCTTTCTTGGATCCTTCTACTCACCGTGGAAATCTGGAGTTTTTTTTTGAAAAAGTCCAATAAACCAAATTTCCAGTTTTTGCTTTTTGGGTGTTTTTGAAACCGCCTTGAGTCCGGGGTATTAAAAAACACCCAAAAAGCAAAAACTGGAAATTTGGTTTATTGGACCTTTTAAAAAAAATCCAGAAATTCAGTTTCTCGCACTTGTCCAAAAACCAGAAGTTAATCTTCTTCAACGCAATCTCGTTGTTCACGCAACGCTTCGGCAGCGCCATCTCCTCGATGATCTCGCCCTGGTCCTCGCGCGTATTGACCTTCAACCACCAATCCCGATTTAGTGTTCGCCATTCGAGATACAAATGACTTGTCTCTTGCATGTCCGGCAGTTGATCGACAATTAAATACAGCCCCAATCTGACCTAAAAAACTAAACTGCATCACCCCAGATTGTCAAAAGTAATTTTTCATGCGTAACTTGCTGCACAGGAGGGAAAATATCTCCAAACTTGAAGAATTTAAACCGAAAAATCAATCATTACTCTCAATTTGTATTTGTATTTGTATTTTATTTTTCAATCATTCCACAAACGTGCGCCTCGAACTGCGAATGAATTTCCCATAAAGTTAGTGTGGTGAACTGGAATTATAATATCAATTCAATTCAATTTTTATTTTTGAATAAACAAGTTACAATAAGTTCAATTTGTGTACAATACAGAGTTTTGGAGTTCCTTGCAGCTGTGTGTTACACTAGTCCATGTTGGAGGAATTATTGTTTTGACTATGGGCTTAACAAAAAGTAAGAAAAGTTTCAAAAAACTTACTAGAGTTACTAAGGAAAAAGGATAGGGGAGAAAAGCTTACAACTAGATCACAGTTCAAATTTATCGAGTATAGATGTACTTGATCATTAATTTGCCTAAAGCCATGAATTGTTCCGCCTTGTTACGGCAGGCCTTGAACCGCGTCAGCATCTCACCCGCGAGAGTGAAGAACTCTGGCAGGGTGAAAAGATATTCGCCAGTTATTTCTTGCTGCGCCGAATCGCCGCAACCGGCAACGACGCTGGCAAAAGATCGTCCCCAGCCAGGAGGAGGCGTTGAATTGTTCAACGGGACCGTACGCTGCCCAGCTGCAGGAACGGTTGTGCTCGTACTGCGGTGAGGAGGGCGGGACGCTGCCGGTTTCTTCTTCCTCTTTTCCTGGTCCTCGATGTATGCTTTCCGTGCGCTGCATCCACGGTAATTGCTGGTATGATTACCTTCGCAGTTGGCGCACTTGATGCGCGGCTTGGTTTGGGCTGCGTCGTCCCCCAAATCCACCTTCCGTGGCAGTGAACACACCTCAGAAAGGTGTGTGCCACCGCATTTCACACAACGCGGCTGGAGGTTGCAGTGTCGCGAGCCGTGGCCGTACTTCTGGCAACGGTGACATTGCGCTGCGTCGTTTGGGTGTTTCGAGTAAAACCGCCAGTTTACCCAAAAACCGTCCAACGTTTTAATCCGCCGCAGGTCCTGGATCTTGACGGTGCCGCGGTTGAAGTACAACAAGTACAGCGTGTGCGTACCTGTCTCTGTTGTCTTGCGCGAGAGCACTTTTATCTCCGCGGTCGTACTTTCGCATTTTGGAGGTGTTCCTCCAGCTGCGAAATGGGGTGATCCATACCCACCAAGGATAACCTTCACGGGGACGTCATCAGCATGGTCAAATGTGTAGTGCCTTATGCCATTTGCTTTGAGCGTCGCAATCACATCGGCAAAACTTTTTTGTCGAGTGTGATCACTTGCACAGCAGTTTGAGTGATTCATCAATATCGTCCCTATCTAGACAATAGATAGGCGGCGGCCTTCATTCTTGCGATCGCGTTTTGTTCTTCTGGTTCTTCTCCTTTGCGCTGGACTCAGGAATGTTGCTATTGTCGTCGTCGTCGTCACTGGTCGTTTCGCCGTCTTCTTCCTCTTCCCCGCTGAGGGGCTCGTACGGGTTGCTGATAATTATTCCACCCGTTGATTTATTGCCGTCGAGTTTCGGCATGTTCACCTGGCTGGAACCGGCGGCGACTCTCCCACGTGTTCTCACGGGGCTACGTGGAGAGGATTCTATGACAATTTCCGGAATTCCATTTCCCGGAATGGACGTTTTCCGGAATGGACATTATCCGGAATGGACGTTTTCCGGAATGGACGTTATCCGGAATGAAATTTCCCGGAATGGACGTTTCCCGGAATGGAAATTTCCCGGAAAATTAGTTTTTTTTTATATTACCTGATATGAGTATTAATGGAATCTTGCCTACTCGCTTACTTGTGGTTAAGAATTATTTAGTTTGTACCCCGTTGGTTTGACCTAGTCACTGTAGTGAGCTACGCGGGATTTCGGAGTGGATTCAGAAGAGGTCTGCTTGGTTTCGTAGTCGAGAGTAAAACTGTTTTATTCCAACATGTCAGTGTTGCCATACTATCTGGACTTGTGACGTATATTAAATGGTGTGGTTCCAATGTGGCATATAAAAGGTGCGATAGTTTTCAATGTACAATACTACATTCCTCCCTTAGTTTAAGAAGAGTTAAGACTAGAAGTAATGTCAGATTTAATAATGCAAAGTTGGTCAAGGTCCTAGTTATTTATAAGCTTAAATTTGAAGTTTGAAACTGTCGTACTTCTTGCGCGTTTAAAACAAATTATTGATTTCGTAATCATCGAAGTGTGCTGGACGTTTCATAGCCCGTCGCGGTCGTAGTTCAACGTTATTGCTTGGGTTGAGGTGTGACTGTTCCCCGTCATCGGATGGTTGATCCTCAGCTCCGTCTAGTTGTCCTTCTGCGTCCGTCGTCTGATCGAGACCTGATGTAAATAAACAACCCTTATTAAAATATACATTTAAAATACCAATTGTTACCCTCCGATATCACCTATGGGAATCTTTTTCAAGTGAGAGACATTCCTTTGATAAATCCTTCCTGTGTCTCGAGACTTCACTGTTAAGCTTGATCCCGTCTTACCAATGATTGTCAGTTCTTCTGGGTCAAAAGCGGTCGACAACTTGTTCTCCTTATGAACCCGTTTGGCCACAACGGTGTCCCTGACCTCCAACTCGCTTGCTCTGGCTTGGCGGCGTTTATCCGTGTACTCAGCTCCCTTAAGTTTCTTCTCCGCGTCTCGATCGATGATCTCTTCCAAGATCTTGTGCCCTTTTGTTACTAATCCCGGCAGTTTATCCTTCAGAACACGCCCGAACATTAGAGTCGAAGGTGGTGCTCCCGTTGTTGAGTGAGGAGTTGAGTTGTGCATGAGCGTGAACATCCGGAGATCCCACTGCCAATCCGAGCCGTCCGTTTCCTGGCTGATTTTCAGTCTTTTCACTATATTCCGGTTCATGCGTTCCACCTCACCATTGGCCTGTGGCCAATACGGGGTGGTCTTTCGGTGGTCGATTCCAAATTGACTGCAGAATCTCTGTAACTCGGAGCTTATGAACTGTGGTCCGTTGTCGGTCTTCAGGGATTCTGGGAAACCAAAGCGACAGAATGTTTCATGCAACGCACGAACCGTTTGCGCTGCTGTTATCTGCTTCATTACAATTATCTCGGTAAACCGACTAAAATAGTCTACAATCACCAGCAGATTATGTCCTGATGGCAAAGGGCCAAGGAAGTCCGCGGCGAGGTCGGCCCAGGGACGGTCCGGCATCTTCGTTGTTTGCAGGGGTTCTGGTGGGTTTTGTCCAGAAACGAGTGTACAACACTTGCATTGCTTGACGTACTTCTCAACATCTTTGTCAAGACGAGGCCACCACACCTTCAATCGCAGCCGCCTTTTCATGACTTCGATCCCAGGTGTGACTCGTGTGCTATCTGCAGGGTTCGTGATCGAAGGCTTTCGGGAATAACTAAGCGATCGCCTCGTAGCAACAGATTCCCAACTCTGCATAGTTCCGTGTAGAACGGTTTAAACTCCTGGTATCGCCTGTCCAGACACCTTCCTCCAAGCTGCGAAAGACATCCTGAATAACTTCATCCTTGGCTGATCCTTGTTCCACCTCCTGCAACGTGACGGCGTCTGGAACCACCGTGATCGCTACTTGATAGATGCAGGCTTCCGTTGCAACATCAAACTCCGTCGCCTTCGAAGTTGCCAGTCTGGAGATGGCATCCGCCAAGTTTTCCGGTCCCGGTTTGTACTCCACCTCGTATCGATAGCACTGGAGTCGCAAAACCCACCTTTCGATCCTTGCACATGGTTTAGCTCGTTCTTTGAATAGGAATAAAAGTGGCTTGCAATCCGTGATCAACTTGAAGTGAGTCCCCAACAAGTAAAGTTGAAATTTATCCACTGCCCACACAAGTCCTAAGGCTTCTCGCTCGGTTTGACAGTACTTCCGTTCTAGGTCCGTTAGTGTTTTGCTGGCGAATGAAATGATCCTCGTGTTGCTGTACTTGTCGTGCTGCAAAGCACCGCTCCCAATCCTGTTGGACTCGCATCCGCAATCACCGTACAGCGATCCCTTGGGTCGTAATATCCCAGGTAGTCAGTGTTACTGACTGCTTGTTTAATCTCCTCGAAACTGCGTTGGCATTGTTCACTCCAGACAAATTTCTCTCCTGAACGAAGTAGGGTTCTGAGGCTTTCCGTCTTGTCAGCGAGACTCGGTATGAAGCGACCGACATAAGTCACCAGCCCTAGAAAACTGCGCAGTTCTGAAACATTTTGAGGCTCCCGAAATGATTGAATCGCCGCCACCCGGCTTTCCTTCGGTTTTATTCCTTCATCCGACAGCTCGTAACCCAGAAATTCCAAACATGTTGCGTTGAATATGCATTTTTCCTTGTTGAGGAGGATTCCGTACGACGCCAAGCGAAGTAAGAGCTTTTCAAGTCTCTCGTCATGTTCTTCTTGTGTACTTCCGGTCACCAGTAAGTCATCCAAATAGACTACTACCCCCTCCAATCCTGCAATGATCGATTCCATCACTTTTTGGAACAGCTCAGGGGCGCATGAAATCCCAAACATAAGTCTTTTATATCGAAACAATCCTTGCTTCGTTATGAACGTAGTAATCTCCCTCGATCGTACGGAAATCTCGACTTGATGGTAGGCCTCTCTGATGTCCAACTTTGAAAACTTCTTTGCTCCGTTTATCCCCGCAAATAGTTCTTCGACTATCGGGAACGGATGTGTCTCTCTGAGAACAGCCTGATTCGCACGTCGCATGTCCACACACAAGCGGATTTCTCCAGAGTCCTTGAGAATCGGAACCAGCGGTGAAACCCAGGCCGATGGTCCGTTCACTCGTTCGATGATGTCCTGTTCTAGCAGACTGTTCAGTTTCTGTGCAATCTTGTCTTCAAGAGCAAACGGGACCCGCCGGTAGTGTTGTTGCACAGGAAGTATGTTGTTGTTGATCGGGATTTCCACTACGACTCCCTTAATCTTCGGGAACGCCGCCATCTGCTCTCTTACCGCACCAACGTTGAACCCAATTTTCAACACCTTCAGCCGCTTGGCCGTCTCGTCTCCCAGCAAGCATTGGCCACCGTCTCTTGCGACGTAGAACACCGCTTCCGTCTGCTGGCCGTCAGCTTCGATCACAGCTGTGAACATTCCGAGCATTTCCAGCGTTTTTTCGGAACCGTATGCCTTGAACGCTCGATCTGTGTACCTCCGGAATCCAACTTCAGCTCCCGACTTCTGTAACAGCTCCCAAGTGGCCAGGTCAATTAAGTTTGCTGCAGCTCCCGAGTCGATCGCCATAGGAATTTCAACTCCGCCGACCTTGAAACGAAAACGTTCTGGCCCATGACAAAACAGATATCGTCCGTTTCGCGCTTAGGATTGTGAGCCGCCTCGCTCTCTTCCACCATCCGAATTTTCTTTGGCAACATCCCGCCTTCCTGTGGTCTCTTTGTGCACCACTTCGCAAAGTGTCCAATGCGCTTGCACTGTACACATTGGGCTTCTTTCGCTGGACAGTTTGCGCTCTCCTTAAGGTGCCCTCGCCGCCCACACGCAAAACACATCCGGTTATCCGCGTCTTTCTGCTGGTAAGCGTACTGCTGCTGCGACCTTGCCGGTGGACCAGGCAACGTCCTGTTTGGCCTAAACACCGCCCTTTGATCTGGGTACAAACGTTGATCGCGTTTGAAACCGTTCTGCTGCGCCCTAGCAAATTGCCAGTTTTGTTCCTTAAACGAAGACAGCCCGTACGCATGAGGCGATTGTCGTGCTGGATGTGGCTGCCGGTGCTGGTGTACTTCATGCACCACCGACGACCTGTTTTCCTGGTCACTGTTCTGTTTCATCTCCTTGCACTGCAGCTCGACGTCCTCGATGGTTTTTCCTATCGCCACCACCTCGCTGAGTGGGCGGTCCTTCTCCAGGATCTTCTTCCGCAGCGCTTCCGATGTGCACTTCTCCGCGATCTGGTCGATGATCATGCTCTCCATAACTTCAGTCCCGAATTGGTCGAACTCACAGCGATTTGCCTGGACTCGCAGACGCATCACAAAAGCATTGAACTTTTCCCTTGTTGCTGCTTAATCTTCCGGAAAACGTGTCGTTCGTACGTTCGCATCCGAGTAGGTTGAAAATGCTCGTCCAGCTTGGCAATAGCAACGTTGTAGTAAGGTGGATCCGGTGAAACATGGGAACGTTGTTCACGTCAGGTAGGTTGTCATAAATATCCTGGAGATCTGGTCCCCCGAGATGAAGCAGCTGATTACGCTTGTCCCGTTGGTTTGTGATCCCTTGTGCTTCCAAGAAGTACTCCAATCCACGTTTCCACTTCCGCCATTCTGCCGCGAGCTGTGACTGGTCAACCTTCCCATCAAACGGTTTTATCGGTCTCGCCTGATCCATCCCTAAAATAGTTGAACATTTAATATAAACTTACTTTTCTTTTATCCCGATTGTCTATTCCTGCGACGTTAAAACCTTATTCGTATGACAGTTTATAATTAATTTCACCCTAACAAGACAAAAAACAAATATGACTCTCGGTCACGTTAAAGACATTTTAAATCCGGCTCGGCCCATTTCTTTTGTTGACTAAAGAAATCCTTGAATCCGGCGCTCGGCCCTTTCAAATAAGCAATCATTCCTTGAATTAGGCACTTGACACGATTCATTTTCTTTAGTAACTAGTTGAATCCGGTACTCGACCCTTTCTAACGCAGCATCGTAGATATTTATGCATCCGGCCCTGGGCCCTTCTTGACTTAATTATTAATTTTCTTGAATCCAGCTCGCGGCTCATTTCATTTGATTATGTAGCCAAATTCCTTTAACCCGAACTCCGCGTATCACTTCCATTCAGTAAAAATATTGAATCTGGTTCTCGACCGTTTCAAATATATTACCCCAATTTCACTTGAATCCGGCACTCGGCCCATTTCATTTGCACTTCTTTTTTTTACTTTTCGTCGACTCTCAAATCCAGTGCTCGACCATTTTAAAGAAAATTTTAATAGTCAAATCATCTTCACTGTGATAATGCACTCTACACATTACTTTCACTTTCAGTAAACTCTTGAGTAAACTTCTTGATTTCGGCGTTTGGCCCTTTTGTTTTTGTTTGCTGTCCGTTTTCAATCGTTTTCCTTTTTTTAGTACATTTTAGTACACACCATCTGTCATTCTATTTTGTGCTTACCAATACCTTGAAGTACACTAAACTCCAGGTTGATCACACGCACACTACAACTGTTGATGTGCTCACTAATACATAAATGCGATTTCCGGTCATCTCTTGCTGCGGGAGCCATTTTTCAATACTCCAATCGGTATTCCTTTTGAAAATTGAAAATTTTTTTTTTTTATCACGATTTTTAACACTTAAGGCAAACTTAAGGTACTACTCATTTTGCTTCCTTTCAGGATCCACACTCGAAACTCTCTTGTCATTCTGACCCCGACAAGGAAAATCTTAGCCGCCATTTTTTTCCCCACATAATAGCGATTGCTTGGCTCAAATTTCTTTACCCTAACTCTATTTTTTTCCTCGGTAATCTTTTCTACGCCACAGGACAGACTCCATCAACTTTTTTCACCTTTCTTTCGATCAGACTCCATACTTACTTTCCTTTTCTTCACAAAGCAATTTGCGTCCGCACGTAAAACTTTCTTTTTCCGAACTAGTCCTCGTACTCGTCGCCAAATGTAGTGAGCTACGCGGGATTTCGGAGTGGATTCAGAAGAGGTCTGCTTGGTTTCGTAGTCGAGAGTAAAACTGTTTTATTCCAACATGTCAGTGTTGCCATACTATCTGGACTTGTGACGTATATTAAATGGTGTGGTTCCAATGTGGCATATAAAAGGTGCGATAGTTTTCAATGTACAATACTACAGTCACATTGAAGGAACTCGATATTTTGACAACATGAATGATAAAAAGAAAGTAAAATTTGCGGACACTAACAATAGATGCAAGCGTTGACTATTGAAACAATACTTTATCAACCACCACGAGATCTAACAATGGGTCCATCCACAAACCACGTGGACACTTTTTTGGGAATCTGCCCCCCCCCCCCCGTGGACAATAGTCCATACAAAACAAACTTGTATGGATCGTGGACAATCGCCAACCACCCACCCCCCAACCTTAAAGTGTCCACGTGGTTTATGGATGGTTCCAATGTAGATCGATAGATATTAGATGTTTTTAACATTCTGTCAATGTGTTGTTTCTTAAGAATTTTTCCTTCTTTTGTTAGTCAGTTGACTTTTGTGAATAAATTCTACCAATTTTTAGTAGGTATTCAAAGAAGGGCAAACCTCAAGAAAATAAAAAGGTTTTCAGAAATTCAATGTAATGTGTACTTTTTGAGGTTTTCCTTCTTAAAAATACGCGATCTTTCATCAAAGTAATGAGATTTTATATAAGAATTTTCCTTCTTTGTTAATTCAACTAAATTTTACCTAGTTTTCATTAAAGGCTTCTGCACTATAAAGCAGAGTGGGGGGGGGGGGGGATTACTTCTAGAAAATGAAAAGCTTTTCAGAAAATCAATGTATAACGTGTAATTTCTTGAGGTTTTCCCTGTGTTTCTGTGTCTGGTCCAATCCAATACCCGCTAACCGGTAGCGAAATTATGGGAAAGTATAATTTGTATCAGACTGTGTACATGCCGAATGCTGATACAGCTTATCTCAGTCCCGGGTATTAGGTGGTGATAGCCCTCGCGCTGCTTCCAACGACCCATTTCAGAATGACAGAGCTCCTTGCGGTCCAATTCCGAGGTCGCTGGGCATTGTTCGGCCCCGCCTAAACATAGAAGCGAGCATCTGAGGGAAACTCGATCTATATTTAGACTTCCAATCCCGTCAGGCAAATCAGGGATCAGCGCGTATTTAATAATATGAGAAGAAGAGATAACATGTATCAACACTACGGATCAATTCACTGATAGAGTGTAAACCTTCTGATGGCCGATTGCTTAGCGTCCCAGACCACCACCAATCCAAAGGTGTGAGTTCGAATCCCATCTGATTCATTTTAGTTTTTATTCATATTCAAATTCCTGATTCCAAATTTCAAAGGTACCGACCGGGATTTGATCCCTGAACCTTCTGCTTGGGAGACAGAAGCCGTAACCATTAAGCCACTGAGCCGGTTATATTTTTTTTTCTTGAGGTTTTCCCTTCTTTAAAAATACACGATCTTTAATCGATGTGATGGAATTTCGTTTAAGAGATTTCCCTTCTTGTGTTAATCAGTTGACTTTTGTGACTAAATTCTACCAATTTTTATTATAAAGCAGAATGATTATTTTCAAAGAAGGGAAAACCTCTAGAAAATAAAAAGCTTTTCAGAAAACCAATGTATAATGTGTACTTCCTTGAGGTTTTTCATTCTTTATAAATACACTCAAGCTATTTATTTTCTTGACAAGCCACATTACACATTGATTTTCTGAAAAGCTTTTTATTTTCTTGAGGATTTCCCTTCTTTGAAAATAATCATTCTGCTTTATAGTAAAATTTGGTAGAATTTAGTCACATAAGTCAAATGATTAACAAAAGAAGGGAAAATTCTTACATAACAACACATTGAAAGAATGTTAAAAACATCTAGCGTTTGTATAATATCTATCGATCTACATTGTTACATCTCGTGGTGGTTGATAAAGTATTGTTTCAATAGTCAACGCTTGCTTCTATTGTTCATGTCCGATCATTTCACTTTCTTTTTATCATTCATGTATTTATATTCATATTATTTTCAAAATATCGAGTTCCATCAATGTGACTAGGTGAAACAAACTAAATAATTCTTAACCACAAGTAAGCGAGTAGGCAAGATTCCATTCATTCTCGTATCAGGTAATATAAAAAAACTAATTTTCCGGGAAATGTCCATTCCAGGAAACGTCAATTCCGGGAAATTTCATTCCGGATAACGTCCATTCCGGAAAACGTCCATTCCGGGAAATGGAATTCCGGAAATTGTCATAGAATCCGTGGAGAGAATCCACGTGGGGAGATCCCACGTGGCCGGTATTCCGGGTGCAGGAGGTTTTTGACGATGACACTGTCGTTCGTTTTAGCGATGGCGGTGGTTTTGGCGATGGTTTGTTTACCACCTTTTTGCACTCGGCCGGCGGAGGAACTTCGCGAATGTTTCGAGGCCGCACTCGTCCATTCCGGAAAACGTCCATTCCGGGAAATGGAATTCCGGAAATTGTCATAGAATCCGTGGAGAGAATCCACGTGGGGAGATCCCACGTGGCCGGTATTCCGGGTGCAGGAGGTTTTTGACGATGACACTGTCGTTCGTTTTAGCGATGGCGGTGGTTTTGGCGATGGTTTGTTTACCACCTTTTTGCACTCGGCCGGCGGAGGAACTTCGCGAATGTTTCGAGGCCGCACTCGAGCTGCCACGGCCCCGGCCGGACTTCGGCATCTCGGGGAGGCAGTTTCGCGGATAAACTGGTAACTCGCGACGTTAAAATCGAAAAAACTTGAGGAGCGTCGAACACCGTGTTGTTGCTGGCTCAAGCGTTGCCAGTGTTCTGGGAATTATAATATTATTTGTGCGATTTGAACGACTGAAAACTAAACTTTCGAAAAGATATTGCGGCACTTTGAAATTTATAAGTTTGAATAAAAATAACAATAATTGAAACTGATAGAACTTGCTCAAAGACAAATCAAAAATTGACTTTTGAAATTGTGAAACATGATCGAATCTCCTTAAATTGTAGATGAAACGGATACAACTGTTGAAGCAAACTTGTAGGTGTCTTTCAGTGTCAACATTCATTTTAGAAAATATAACATTACCGTAAATAAAATGAGAAATTAATAGTGTGTGTGCTAGCTTTATTTTAGTGTCAATTTATAATGTGTGTCTATGGCAATTTAGAGTTCGAAGAGTTGAATAGACCTTTTTCTTTATTAGAGATACATGATCATCCCATGTAAGATGTTTGTTCATTTTAATACCTAAGTTCAAGCATTCATCAACTATTTATACATTTTCATTGTCGATTTGAATAGGAGGTAAGTGAGGAAGAACTGTATTCGGACGGGAAAAAAATATTGCTTTTGTTTAGATTCGGATGAACACGGATGAACTCGAACCTAAATTATTGTCGCCGCGGCACTAAACCGAATTGAGCAAGTTTAACTCTCGCGACGATTTTCTGTCGCGAAATATCTGTCAAGCACGTTTAGGTAATTTTGAAACAGTGTGTTTGCTTTTTTTGTTTTGACAGCTTTGGATGATAAGAAAACGGCTTTTTCTTGATCTGCCAAGGTGGAATGCTTAGATTAAATTATTGTTTAAAATCTTGGTTTTTAGTTCTACTTGGTAGAATAGAACTGTTTCATTTGGGGTAATTTATGAAGTTCAGTCAGTTTCCAGCTTAAGGAAAAGATGCAGAAGGGAAAAGTCTTGGTTAAGTTGCTGATTACGGATGGATTTCCGTCTGAATAAAACAAAATAAGTGGCCTCATTGTCGAAGACCCAGCTGGTTCGTTGTGTTCTCGCACCGGAGAGTTTTGGCGATGGGATGTTGCGGGTGTCGTTTGAATAATATAGAGTCAAAATGGTAGACCCAGCCACCAATTTGAAAATCAAGCGCCGTAATTGTCCTCCAAGCTAGACATCATGAAATGGTCCATCCGGATGATCGAATCCACGCTACATAACGATTTCCGGTAGATTTTCGTGATCGATTCCATGCCCGTGTAAGACGCGGTGCGAGTCTTGTCGCAGCTCAACTGGCGACATTTCAGTTTGGTGCCGCGGCGAAATTTTGTTTTGGTTTCGCGTGTGACATTTGAGGTACACTCAGAAAAGAATCAACAGAAAATTGCTTCGCGAGATGAAAAACATTCGCGCTGTTATTTCGATTTATTTCAAAAACCACAATAGCTCTCGCACAAGTACCCCGGTGGGCTTGACGCGGGTGCCAAATTAGCTTTGCAACGCAATAAGGTCCCTGCAGTGGAGATGCCCTTAAGAACCGTGTCAACCCTTCAAACGTTGCCCCAGAAATGGGATAACTCAAAAATAGTGTTTTTTTTACTGGTTTTATTAAATTTACATGGATTTGAAACTGCAACAGGTAGATAAAAAATAGTTACTAGCTAACAGTCGTTGGTGTATCGGTTAGTTAAAGTAAATCAACATGGATTTGCGATCGTCCCAATTTTCGCTTGCACAGTGGACACTTTGGCGCAGCTGATCTCCTGTTTCGCAGGCAAAACAGAACAAGTGGCCGCACACTGTGGACGAGGCTTGCTTTTGAAGATGGAATCGTAGCAGATCGGACATACCACCGACCGAGCAGTGCGCCGCCGTCCGAGCTTTGTGAAAGATCCAGCTCGCTCGAACTTTGGGCCGCTTCGCATCCGGACGATCGTTGTCGGCCACAGGTGGTTGTCGTCGTCGCGTTGAAGGCTCCGAAATTGTGTCGTCCAGCGTGATTAAATCCAATCGGGCAGTTTCGGCGGCTCGCCTTAGGCGGTTCTGTCGCGTGGTGTTTCCGGCGGTTCATTGTCGTCCTCGAATGCGGGAGAACAGAGGTCAATCGTGGGAACCTGAACGGAGGACACAAAATGCAATCGTCCGCATCGGTGTCGGCCAGCGGAGGAACGTAGGTACGGCGTCCGGTACGTCCACCTCGTACGGAATCGCTGTTGAATCGTTGCTCGTCGTCATCCGACGAATCATCATCCGTTAGCAGTTCAATCTGGCTTGTTTGATCGTTGCTGCTGCGCCCAGATGAGGTAGACGCCGTTGCGTTGCTGCTTCTGTCGAACTGCCGGGAGATTCCTCTGCAGCGTTGAAAGATTCCTGCTCTTCGACGCTCGATTCGAACATATTGCTGCTGCTGCTGCTGGAATGATTCCGCCGTGATGTTGTTTGTTCCGGTGGCGTTCGGTTGACCAGGGTGGCGTGCGCAGAAAGAAAAGCTTCGGCGCGCTCGATTAAATCCACCATGCTTTCGTTCAGATCAATGGTATCGTTGTCCATTATGTGTTGCGTTGTAGTGGATTTACGGAGAGAAACAATAAAACAGTGTAATTTTTTACACCAACATGTTGGAATTTTCAACGGAAAGACATAAAAACAAACAACAACGTTTAGTTCAGTTCACTCGCAGATTTTGTTTTTTTAATGACATTTCAAGCTTACACGATTAAATTGGTTTGCATGAGAGAAAAAACAATGTGACTCATACCCGAAACCGTTCATTTTTTACATTCTCGCTCAAGCGTGTACCCATCGGCTAGTGCGAGCTGTCAAACCTGCAAAACGCTCAAGCGTGTTTTGGACTGTGCGAAGAAATGGTGGTCAAAATGATCGAAAATCCACGTGCTGGAAAAAAACTCAAACCCGGGAACAGCAACAAACGGATCCGGCTCCAGAAGCCGGTGGTGGAAGCGGCGGAGGCGGAACCAGTTGCAGTCGCCCAAGCAGAGGAAAGGTCCATCCTCGTTGCGAAGGAGCTCAAGTTTGTGAAATCGCTCGCCGGGAATGATCCGAAGCTGCGTCGGAAGGTGCTGAAAAACCTCAAAATTTGGCTGAATACCCGAGTCGCAGCTCGTTCGGTAGGTTTCCCAGGGAAAGCGGTTGACCAACTGGATGAACATATTTCGGTTTGTTTGTGTTTCTTGCAGCCTTTACCGATGCCGACTTCCTGCGCCTTTGGAAGGGTTTGTTTTACTGCATGTGGATGTCGGATAAGCCGCTGATTCAGGAAAATTTGGCCGACGAGATCGCATCCCTGGTGCAGTGCTTCGAGGATTTGTCCATAGCGTTGCAATATTTCGGCGCCTTCTTGGAGACAATGTCCATCGAATGGTTTGGCATCGATAACTGGAGGATCGACAAATTTATGATGGTGAGAAATCTGTCAAAATCGGGGACGTTTTCAGGTAAATGTTCAACATTCTATTTTGCTTTCAGCTTGTTCGTCGTTGTACGCGTCAGATGCTTATCGCACTACACGAAGCAGAATGGCCCAAGCAGCACGTCGAAACGTTGATGAAGTACGTCGATCGGTTCTTGTTAAACTCGGAAAAGTCCCTTCGGATTGACCAAGCACTTTGGCGATTTGCTGCTGGAAGAGCTGGCCAAGGTCAGCGAGGGCGATATCGACGCGGACATTGTTCACACCATCGTCGAGACGTACGCAATCCGGCTGCTCAGCACAAACGATATGCGGCTCATCAAGCACATAACGTCGAGCGTGTTCCATTCGCTTCTGTACCAGTCGGAACTCGGCCAGGACTACCAGGAAAAATTTGACCTATGGAAAAAGACCAACTTCGTGACGGGAAACATTGACAGTGTAGATTACGAAGTCAATTGCGAGTATGAAGACGAAAAGGAGGGAGGAGAACTCGATCAGGAAGGCGACAGCGATGAGGAAGGTCGAGAAGATCGAGTATTTGATCCCCGGGCGGGACAAGTCGATGTTGTCATCAATGAGCTGCACTTTGATCCGCTGAGAATTGTGGAAGTTTTCGAAGCCAATCGATTCAAACCATTCGTCACTAACAAAGGCCGAAAACAGATGAAGATGTTGGTAAAACAGTACAAGAAATTCGCCACGGGCGTTTTCCACTTGGTATCCAAACCGTCGATAGTATCGACAATAAGGACTACAAAGTAGACATCGAAGAGCAGATCGAAGAACTGGAAAACTTTGAACGGGAGTTGGTTGGGGAGAAACCAGGCAAAAAGAAGAAGAAAAAGGTCGAAATTACGGAAGAAACTACACAAACAGATGCAACGGAAACAGATTCAGCCCAGAAAGCCACTAAAAGCCTAAAAAGAAGAAACCCACTAAGAACGATGTAAAACAGCAAAAACTGAAGCTCCTAAAAGCGAAGCGTGAAACGAAATTGGAAGCTCTAAAAGAGAAAAACTGGTCAAATCTAAAAACACTCTGGCAAAAGAAACAAACGCGCAAAATCCTTCCAGTTCCAGCAAAAACACAGTCAAAGCGGTGAGTGAAACCAAATTCGCGTCTGCTGCCTCCACCAACGGAACGTTTAAGATCGCCGACGAATGGTCAGAACCGCTAAAGGACGGAGAAACAGAACAATTTATTCCCTCCCGCAAGACGAAGCTCAAGCAGATCAAGCAGCAGCACGCGGAGGAGGAAGACGCGAAGCTAGTGCGAAACCCGTTTGCCACCCCCAAAAACAACGCCAAAGCGTTGAAGCGTACGGCTGAGACTCCGCAAACCGACGGTGCCGTTGGCGTGGCAGCGAAGAAGAAACGAGTGAAAATCGCCCTCAACAAGAACGTTTCGCAGGACCTGAAGGAGCACATAAACCAGGTGCTGAGTTCGCCCCAGGTGCCATACGACTCGAGCAAGAAGCCGTCGAAGGGAGCGCTCAAGCCGAACCTGATGCCAAGCCCGATCAATCCGTTCTACAGGAAAAAGATTGGCCTCAAGTTGAACGGTACGCTGTAGAGAAATTGCAATTTGATGTTTCATTATTTTGGTAGGTGAAATAAATGGTTGTTATTTTTGGGAATCCGAAGAACCATTTCTGGTGGGTTTAAGCAATCAATTTCTACTTCTTAATTTTATAATCGATTGATGAAATTCGAACGAATATCACAATCAATTGGCTGCGAAAATAATGTATGTACATTATCAAGCTTTTATCGTCAAACCCTTAAGTACGGTATGCTGATCGGAAGGAACGCGGTCAAGAAATGTTGCGTGTTCTTTTCGTGACCCCCCCAAAAAAAGTTGACAGCTCGGTTGACAGTTCGGTATGAGCGCGATTGAGGTTCTTTCGAGGAAAAATAAAAAGATTAAAAATATTCAAAAGTTAAAATTAAATCGATTAAAAATGTTTATTCAAAAACATTTCACAACAATTATAAACAAAATTAAGAAATCAATAAATAAAAAAAATTAGAAATTCTTATATTCTAAAACAAGAAAAACTGAAATAAAAAAAATGTAATTATGAAATAAGGAAATTAAAAAACTATCAAATTATGAAATAAGGAAATTAATATATGTATTAGGAAACCAGGAAATTTGGAAATTATGATAATAGCAAATTAGTAAAATAAAGAAAATAAGAAAATTAGGAAATTATGAAACAAGAAAATTAAGAAATTAGGAAATTAGAAAATTAATATTCGCAATTTCGCAATTTTCAGTTAGGAAACAGGCCTTGACCGATCTTTTGAAAATTAGGAAACTACGAAATTAGGAAGTAACAATTGGGAAATTAGGATCTCAGGAACTAGGAAATTAGGAAGTTAGGATATTACGCTTTGAGTGTTCGTGCTAGGCATGACACCTTAGGCAGTTAGGAAGTTAAGCATTTGAAATTAATAGGTTGGTAATTAGAAGCTAGGAAATTAAGAAATTATGAAATAAGGAAAATAGGAAATTCAGAAATTAGAAAATCAGAATAAGAAAAATAATATGTTTGAAATAAGGAAGTTTGAAATTAGAAAATTAGGAAGTGAAGTCTGAAATTAAATTATGAAATTAGAATATTTGGAAGTGTGGAAGTACAAGTTTGGAAATTGTAAATTAGGATATCAAAACTACAAATTAAATTCTCAAATTTAAAATTTAAATTTTAAATTTTAACGTCTTAAATTCTAAATTTAAATTTGAAATTTTTAAATTCTTATTTTTAAATTTCTTAATTCTAAATTTTTGAATTTCTTTATTCTTAAATTTTCATTCTGATTTTTGAATTTTGGAAGAAATAGTGTTTGATTTATATTGAGGTATTAAAATTAAAATTTACAATTTAATATTTAGAGATTTAAAACTTTTAGATTTTAGTTATGATAATTTTAGGAATTTTAAGATTATTAAATCTATTGAATTTATAAAAACATTAAAATTAAAAATGATTATACAATTCTGCATAAAAGTAATTTTTAATTTCCAAATTTCAGATTTTTGTTGGAAATTTTCTTTGAGATTTTTAAAAATGTTATTTGAAATTAAAATCAAATGTTGGATATTCAAATAGAAGAATCAGTGAAGAATTGGATTTCAAAATTTCAGATTATTATTGTATTTTCAGCAAGAACATAGATATTTGTATGATTATTGTCAAGTTTAATTTCACTCTGATTTACTTCATTTTGGTCCCGCGAGTGTGGGTAAATCGGACTTAAATTCAGAGGTAGCTGGTTGGTACTAGCAATAAATTGTTGGTGACACGATGGCCGACATCTATAAAGACAACTTCTTTTTTTACTCCATTTCGACCAAAAAACTAAATCTCTCCTTTTGGTTTCAATATTCTGCTTTTGAGATTCGGCGGGAATTTTAAATATTATTATATCCAATTCAAAATTATTAAAACGTTTGTAATTATCAGTCGCATTCAAAAGAAAAATTACAATTCTTTGATTTTTCATCAAAACATATTAGGAGCGTTCTTTTATTACGTAACGCGAAAAATCGGACTTTTAGACCCTCCCCCCTCGTAAACAAAATTTCCATACAAATTTTAAAAATTTGTATGGAGCGTAACACGCCCTCCGACCCCCTCCTCTACTGCGTTACGTAATAAAAGAACGCTCCCTTACAAACAAGCACCGCGCGAAGAAACGTCAAACGCAATCTTTCCGTTTCTGTTACTTTTCAGCTGCGTACCGCTTAAGAAAAATCTTTTTGACCCTTTCCTTGACCGTTTCTTGGGCGTTTTTTTGTATGGGACCATCCATATACCACGTGGACACTTTTTTGGGAATCTTTTACCCCCTTCGTGGACAATTGTCCATACAAAAAAATCTTTTGTATGGATCGTGGACAATCAAGTGTCCACGTGGTTTATGGATGGTCCCTATGGATGATTCCTTCCCATCTGCGTATCAGCCTTTAAGTGTATGCACTTCGGAAGGAATTGGTCAAGAAAATTTCAAATGGGCAGCAGCGAGCAAGCCAGAGAGGGTGAAGAAAACCCCAAGAAATCGCTCCCTCCTTTGTTCTGCTGTTCGTAAAGCCATTTCTTGTTCCAGCGTACTAGCCTTTACGAAGCAAAATAGACGAATCTCCGGAAAGGTGGAGTTTTTCATCCATAATTTAACTTTCAATCTATCTTATTGGCATCATTGCTGTAGCAGCCTGTTTAAGATAATCATCATCGTAAATGTGTAAAAATTTATTCCAACTGGATCGAATGAAGGTAAAGCGACAAGAAAGCGTTATCTAAATTTGAAATAGGAAGCAGCCCATAGGCTGGCACGGCGAAACGAAAGCCAGAGAGGCTGCCTAAGAAAACAAGATAAACAAAATGCCAAGTCACAAACTCGAATCTGACCTCTCTCCTTTGTGTCTGCAGTGATTCGTAAATCGACTAACATTCCCATTTCTTGACCCCTTTCCTTCCGATTTAGCATATAGCCTTTACGAAGCAAAATAGACGACATCGTGGATGTAACTTCTGGAGGTCCTGGTCAATAACGGAGTAGCAACTGCGGTGGGCACCTATGCTTATGCTTATGCATAATTTAACTTAAGCAATCAGACTTTTATTTCTATTTGGTAAACAATGAAGCAACAATCTAAGGCTATGCCGTTCCCAGGATAATATACGTAACAAAGGGTATAACCAAATTGTCCACCTGATCGGTTCTAGCCTCAATCAAACTGTTAATGATAATCGCAACTCCGGCAGTCGCTGCCTTCAGCGTATTCAACTGAACATATCGAAAATAAAACAGCGCGTAAATCGTGGCCACCTGGCCAAGCATGCAGCCCAGCGTTCCTTCCACCGATTTAACCGAGCCGGGCCATCGATGCCGTCCGAGGTAGAACCCGCAAACACTGGCCATCGTGTCACCGATTCCAACGGACAACACACCTGCCATTAGTTTGAGCAGATCGAGCCCCGCGGAATCGGTAAGGTCACACGGCACCGGATGGATCCACAGGGGCATGGAACAACCTACAAGGAGGTAGATCGGGGTGAGTGCCACCGCTCCGGCGTCTTTCTCGTCTATAAAACATGCTACCGCCCTGTCCAGGGTTCCGTATATTGGCGCGAGTTTAACGAGACGACAGGTCTAGGGAAAGAATAATGTTAGATTCGAATTAAAATCAATTAATTTAAACGTAACCTACCTCCAGCAGCAGTAGCAACGCCAGCATAAATCCGGAACCCACGTAAAGTATCGTGCACTGGTACCAAAGTCCTGGTAAGTAAACCAGCACGATGAGCAGGTGAAAAATCTTTCGCGTCGTCGTATTCGTGCTGGAACTCTTCCGGATTTGCCACACGACAAAAATGCTGGTCAGTAGGAGCATCGTCAGGTAGAGCGAAACAATTTGCATCCGCTGCGGCTCGTGCAGGATAAATTGCACCACAACTATTAGGGCAGGGTAGCACTACCCATCACCGCGATGGCCAGTAACCAAAAGAGAAATGTTTTGCGTAGCAATTTTATGAAATGACACAGCGTGATGACAACGCAGGCTCCCAGCACAATGATCTAAAAAGTACAACAAAGTATAACGATACTATACATTAAATGTAAAAATTTGATCCTACCTGCATTATCAGTGCAAGCTGATTCACCATCGGCGGTGCCTTCCCATCCAGAAGCAGCCTTGGAACCTTGAGAAACGCATTGTACAGAAACACGACAAATCCTTGGCAAATAATGGAAGCCTCCCCAAGGGTAAAGCATTGGGGCATTCGTCGCAATATCCGAAAGTAAACTAAATCGTACAACACGATTCCCGCCGTGGCGCTTGCCAGACCGATGGCGACATTGTCCTTTAGGCACACCCAGAAGAGGAAAGCGGTTGAGCCCGCGTTGCAGGTCAAGTATAGCAGCTTGGTCGCGGATCGAGCACTGGTTCGACCACGTAGGAAAGGAATATTGCCAGCGATTGTAGGAACAGACCAAAGCAAAGAATTGTGGATCGCTTGTAGGCCAGATCGACGGGAAGTTTGTCGCGACCCCAAACGTTCACCGAGTGGCATAGAACCGGCAGGATCGATAGGTAGTATCCATTTCCGGCCGGCCTGTAAGTTGAAATTTTAAAATATTTTTTTAACATAAATGCTTACAATAATTACCTTGTTATTATTCCAATATCTCTGCAATTCTTTACAGCTAATTTATTTTCCATTTTTTTTTTATTCAAACATATCTCCAGATCCTGAAAATTTTATTTAATGTGGTCAAAATCGTAAACGTGTATGGATTTTAATCATTTTGTTTTAATAATAACATTGGGAACGTCCTTTAATTACGTAAAGCAGACAGATCGGCGGAGGGGTCAGATTAACGATTGTTTAACTTTAACGCTTCAATTTTAATTTGTAGGTAGGTATGTATGCACCCCAATAAAAATTAACAAATTCCTGAGTAAACGAACTGTTCGTTTTCCCACCTTTTATACAAATTTTTGAGTTCAAGTACCGAAAATTACAAATTTTGCGTTAAGACTTAATAATAAAAGTAAATACACATATTTTGTTGCCCTTCTGGACGCAATGTGGTTGTCCAGAAAGGTAACGCGTGAACCGTCTGATTGTCATTAGCGCCTATCTAATCATCTTTTTCAGACATTTAATTTGGCGCGGCGATGTCATTCGTGTTGTTACCGGAAAATAAATATCAGATTGATAAAAATTGTATGTTTTGTTTTAAATCGCGGGTTTACATTGATTCTTAACATTCATCTGCTTAAATAAACACATATTAGTTGAATAGGTAAGTTTTTAGATGTTCTTGAATGTCATGCAAATCGTGTTTACCGCTGTAAACCCGTTTGATCGAATCAAAAATTGCGCGCTGTTAAAATCAAATCAGATTCAATTTTCATGGCTTGTCCGCGGGAACTGGAACTAGACGTAATTACTTCGGCAAACATAGACCTGGTAAAACATATCAGCGATTTCGGTGCATATTTGGCTAAAACACAAGCATGAATTTTAGTGATTGCCGTAAACTGGGGTCAATCGGGAAGCATGGTGCGAATTGGGACAGCAGTTTGAACCATGTTGGAGCACAATATTGTGATTTTTCTTGTTGGTTCCGGTTAGAACAGACTCAGGCCAACAAAATGTGTACATCCATTTCCAAATTTAAAAGCTTTAAGTGCTCTTAAAACTGCTGTCCCTATTCAGACTGTAGTCCCGATTCACCCCAGATTACGGTAACAAATTTTCGGGCCAAAATCTACAAAATTACCAAATCCACATCGAATCACTAGGGATCATCCATAAGAACGACTACTTTGATAGAATTGCTTTTTTTAGCAGGAAAAGCCAGTAGCCACTAAAAACTCCGGGTCCGGTGGTTGTGTGGTTAGCGTGATAGCCTCTAACCCCAGCAGGCCTGGGTTTAATCCCAGACGGACCCGGTGGCATTTTTCGAGACGAGATTTGCCTGATCACGCCTTCTATCGGATGGGGAAGTAAAACGTTGGTCCATTTGCGTAAAAGAGGTTTTGGGTGACTCACCACTAGGGTGACAAAGAAAAATCGACATCAGAGATACCCTCTGACTCGATTCCTAATGCAAGAATAAGTATCTGTGCCAATTTTGAGCCAAATCGGTTAAGGCTAAGGGGTCGTTTTTCATCGTTGAAGTTTATATGGAGAAAATCACGAAAATGTATGGGGAAAAACATCAAACTAAAAAAGTGTCAAACGAAAAACTGACCAACCACCGGGGGTTGAGTGTAGCCTTTTCCTACCACATTGAAGTGAAAATCTCGGTGAAAATGGTTGGTGATGAACAAAGCTTTTTCAGGTTGCGTGAAATTCCTGTCTTAAAAATTTTGAGATGGGCCTGCAAGTCTGAGGACGGTCAGTTAGCTGCTGATTCTCATCAACGTACACTCAAAAAACTGTTCATCACAATGCTGCATGAAAAGGTATGTGGATTTTTTTTCCAAACCTGTTCCCATGCGATTGTATCATGAAATTCATGCATACCGAAAACCAGCTGACACACACATTGAAATCAAGTTTGCATGCGCCTCTGACGAATTTCACCGGACTTTCATGTAGCTTCCACCGCATTGTCCTGTGCATTTTATTGGATTTTAACGTGATCCTCATGTGCAGCAGAATGTATTGGCTTTATTTGCATGCGTTTTTGCCTCGAGTGTCTTGTGATTTGTTCTAGGATTTGTTACAAGTAATGTTTTTTTTTTTGCGTTTTGTCATTACTTGTCAAAGAAAAAAAAGGTTGCTCTTTTGGCATTCTTTTACTAAAATTTTCTGCTATTTTCTGGTCAGGAGACATTTCAAGGAATAATTTCACACACGCACTCTTGGTTCTCGTTTTGGTTTATCACTCGCGGAACGCGGGCCCAGGGAGACTTCTTTTTTTTCATAAAATGGAGCACCCGCAGTCGAGCAGTTTTTGACAGTTCGCTCCATAAGAAATACATTGTAGAAAAAAGCAAAAACTGCTCGAATGGAAATGCTCCATTATTTTTATTAGACTGTCTGCAGCGCGAAGTTTTATAATTGTTTCAAATTACGAGCAGTTTTAAATTTTTGGAACTGGCGGAAATGAAACTAAAACACGGTGCTCGCAACGCGCTGATCTAAATGTTGTTTCAAAATAATGCTTTTAATTGTGTGCGTATGATTATCAACACAGCATCATAGTGTGTGTGTAAGAATACGTGGATATCTTTATATATCTGATTTTTTTTGAAACTGAGTTCTATTCCAGTTCCAAACCGTCTCACGTTTGAAACAAACTCGTCGAGCAGTTTTATTCCGGTTTCAAAATACTGCTCGAAAAATAAAACTGCAACTCCGCGTTGCGCGTGGTTTTTTTTTTTTTTTTTTTTGAAATTAAATATGTCTTTATTGAACATTCTTATAATAATTACATTTCTTTTACATGATAAGTGGTATGGCCTAATGCTCTTCATCTTTGTTGTATTTTTCGTTTTATTATTAACTGATCACATTTATTTTATTTACTTCAAATTGTTTTACATTATTGCATTGAATTGAATACATTTGGGTAAAAAGAAAAAAATCACTTTAACAGCTAATCCTAACTAAAACTAAAAAAATAAATCCATTGAAATATTCAAAATCACTAGAACGAGTAAACTACGAACTGTATTTTAAGATGAATGCTCCAAGAGTTCTTACTTGTTCCTGGCGAGTTTTGCACCCACGCAGAGTTGTTGTCATCTCGATGAAAATGTTCAGAAGTTCTTGTGGTGAAAACAGGTCACTACTGCCTTCACCCGTTGATGTTGGTTGGCTTTCCATCGGTTGCTGACTGAAGCCTGGAGGTGTTGTATGCTCTGCAACTCTTTGCCGCTGATTCAACGGCAATGGGTGCAGATTTGGAACCACTCGAACAGATCCCGCTCCAGGTGACGCCAAAGCAGGAAAATCCACGTCCGTGAAAGTTGGTGGTGTTTTGCGACGATTTGGTTGGTGCCTCGTCGTCGCTTGCTGCCGAATTTTTACAAACTCAGCACGTTTTGGGCAGCTTCGATTCTTGGTAGAATGGTCGCCGCCGCAATTGAAGCATTTCACTTCGATGTTCTCGTTGATTGTTTCGCAAGCTTGAGTTTTGTGCTCACCTCCGCAGGTTGCACAACGACTCTTGATGAAACAGTTCCTTCCACCATGTCCAAACTGCAAACAGTTCGAACACTGCGTCACGTCACGGTGCACTGGACGATAACGTTCCCAAGTCACGATGATGTTGAAAATTGCCCGAACTGCTTTCAGCTCAGACGGCGTTGTCGATCCTCTCTCGAGATGAACCAGGTACAGTTGATCACGATACTTGATGTCCTTGTTGTGTCTCGTCATCTTGAAGACTTCGATCACGTTCAACTTAAGAGTTTTGAGCTCTTCTTCAGCACACTCCATCCATGTCGTACAAGCCACGGAGGACCTGTTTCATGGGGCGTTTACCTGGATCGTCATGGCTGTAGTATTCAATTTTTGTGTTGTTCAAGAAATCCCGAACGTAGTTGTAATCCTTTCTGGTAGGTAGCAGAATTTTGAGTCCATCAGCACACAAGCGAATGGACGCTCGTAAAGCACCAGATTTGATAAACCCGGTCAGCCACTTTCGCACCGAATCCGATGACGATGTTTTCACAAAATGGGTGGCAACTTTTCCCGTCGTTCAAATTCTTCCTTCTCGCTCACGTCCACAGGAGGGTAGCGAACTGGTTTCCAGACAATTTTTGAGCGTCCTTGCTCAAACTGCCTGGCTTTGCAGGTAGCGCTTCGGCATTCTTTAGCTTCTTCAAATCTGCCGATCCTGCTGGTGAGGACCGCCTCTTTTTCTTGCCGTGAGGCATTTTTGCACTTTTTAAGCACTTTTCAGGAGCTAAAATCCAGGAGTACCTCACTGAATGATGGTCCACAAAGGAATCGCGTTGCGCGTGGTCTGTTTCAGTTCTATTTGAAAAACGAAACAGCTAGAACAAAGTAGAGCCGCGTTGCAACCAGTCTTAGGTCCTTTTCGGTACTGGGACCTGGTTAGGACCAAGTCGGCTTTTGTAATGGAGCACTTCCATTCGAGCAGTTTTTGCTTTTTTCTACAATGTATTTCTTATGGAGCGAACTGTCAAAAACTGCTCGACTGCGGGTGCTCCATTACATTTAACTTAATAATTACAGAGGATCTTGTGTGTAAATGTTAGTGGGAGGGGAGCCGATTATCCGCGGCCTACTCGGGGTTAGTAGGGAAGGGATTGATGTTAAAGACAAGGCGTGGGAAGGGAAGGGGGATTGTGTAGGGGTCTTGGAGGGAGACTTCTTTAGCGATCCTCACCTTCTGCCGGACGCGACCAGTGCCTTTGTTACCTTCTTAGCTTGTTTGACTCGTTTGTCCTGGTAGTTGATTTATTTCAGGCAGCTTTAACATGTTTGTCATTCGCTGCCTACTTCGGAAGGAATCGGTCAAGAAAAATTTCAAATGGGCAGCAGCGGCAGCTAAAGCAAGCCAGAGAGGGTGAAGAAAAGCCCCAAGAAATCGCTCCCTCTCCTTTGTTCTGCTGTTCGTAAAGCTGTTTCTTGACCCCTTTTTTCTTCCGATCTGCGTACTAGCCTTAACACACAAGAACACTCACACACAGTTATTTGAATATCTAATAATTGAAAATTTTGCGCCGCTATTAACTCGGGCTTTTAAAATCGCAAAATATATTCGCAAGCACGAAAGAACAGCAATTACTTTAAAAAATGACGCTCAAAACGCGAATAATCCTGCAAGGCAAGCGCGCTGCCCCACCATCCACAATCGACTCTCCAAGTCTGGCTGGCAGCGAAATTACTAGAAAGTATAATTTGTTTCTGACTTGAAATATGTTGATATGTATAGCTTACCACTTCCCCGGCTACTAGGTGGTGATGGCCCTGCTTTCAACAACGTCTTTCAGGAATTAGTTTTTTTTATGGGGTCGTTTAGCATAAATATGCTCCAAAGTGTTTTATTCATTTGGTATTGTAGCATGCAGTCATGATTTGATTATCCCAAGTTCCTTTGAAGACCTTCGTATAATCTATACTGTAGATAATTAAGTAAGACTTTATTGTTTGTTACACTAGTATCAATAATGTCCTTACAAATAAGAAAAAAAAATATCATCTTTTTTTCTAAACAAAAGTTTAGCTCACGATGTACTGGAATCCCAACCACGCGGACAATGAATCTGAAGACGACCAGGAGTTTGGTTTCGGCGGACGCGAAGGGTTGCTGGCGCTCATTGATTGTTCCGATTCCATGTTCAACGAGGCCAGCGGAAAACACAACTTTAGAGAAGCACTCGAGCTGATTGAAGCAGTCATGAAAAACAAGATCATCACCAGCGACAAGGACTTGGTGAGAGTAGATTAGGGTTACACGCTCGAAATTTGGGCATCTTAATAACAGCACAACTATTTTTCAGATTGGAATCGTGCTCTACAATACGGAGCATAGTCCGCCTCCTCCGGATGATAGTGAAATCGAGACCGGCATTGTGGTCCCCAAACATACGGCCATCTTTATGCCACTTGCAAGCCCATCGGCGGACTCTATCCGCAAGGTCATCAATTTTCGCGAGTCGGAAGATTTGTTCGACTTTGGCCGCAAATTCGGTCATTCAAATGGTGAGTTTGCTTATCGGATAAATATCGTTTTGTTTTGTTATTAGAGTTTAATTTCAGACAGTAACTTCTCTGACGTGCTATGGCTATGCTCGCGGCTGTTCACACGGTGCGGGTACAAGCTGGAGCAGTCGAGCATCGTGCTGTTCACTTCGAACGATGAGCCACATTCGGCCGGAAGCTACCAGTATCAGCAGAGCTATGTAAAGGCCCGCGATTTGCAGCAGCTAGGCGTGAATTTGGTTCTGGTTCCGATGGTGGCCGAGTTTGACGGGTCAAAGTTTTACCAGGAATTTATCTGCACTGTAACGGATGAGGATCCGGAACAGTTTCGTTTTCCGTGCTACCAGGAGTCGCGCGATTGTTTGCTTAACCGAATTTTTCGGCGGGATTTCAGGAAGAAGGCCCTGTCACACATCAATTTTCAGCTTTCGGAGGATGTCGCGCTTGGCGTGAATATTTATTCTCTTTCAAGGTAATACGAGGTTAGCTTTTTTTAATCTGATTTTAAATGCAAGTTTATTGTTTTTTTTTTTTTAAAGAAAAACCAAATATCCCGCCAAAGTTAACCTGTTGAGAGAAACAAACGAGGTCATCATTTCAAAGAGATCGTATCAGGTCGCAACCGATGAAGAAAACGAAACTGGTTTCGTTAGTCAACCACTGCTCCCCGGCAATCAAAGGTAATCGAGATACTTTTAATACACGTTGTCCAGATCTGATTGATTCCATTTTAAACAGAAAAACACAAAACATCGGCTTCATGTCGAAGGTTTCACTGGTCAACCATTTGCGATCCTCGCTTTTCCTTTATCCGGACGAAAATTCCATCAGTGGATCCACAACGCTGTTTAGGGCACTTTACGAAAAGTGTCTCGCTAAGCACAAAGCCGCCTATTGTATGCTGACCATGCGACGCAAGCAACCGTCCAAGTAAGTTCGAAAAACCGGACTTAAATTCTTAGTTTTTACTTTGAATTTTACCTTTCAGACTGATTGCGCTTATCCCCCAAGAATGCTGCTATGACGACGATGGAGAACCGTTTAGGCACAGTGGCTTTCGGATAGAGTTTATTCCCTACGCTGGTAATTTTCTTTAATGTTTCTCTATTTTTCCCACAACATTAACCGTAATTATCTATCTTCCAGCCGATATCAGGAAACTGGATGTGCTGGAACGGCCACCGCCTAGCGTCACCCAGGAACAGGTGGACGTGTTCAAATCTGTCGTCAAGAAGATCAAATTCAAATTTCATCCGTCCCAGTTTGATAATCCAGTTTTGATGACGGTCTACACGAACATAGAAGCGCTGCTTTTTAATAGAGCGGAGGAGGTTTATGATTCCACCAAATCAGACCTTGACCGAATCGACGCAAAGTTGGAACCATTTGTGGAAACGATCAGAGAGCTGTTGGGCGAGGTAAGTTCGATTTGTGATTTTTCCTTTTTAACCCTCTAACGCCCAGAGCTGTTTGCTTATCGTAAAAATAGTAAATGGCTTAATTTTGGTACAATAATGCAGGAAATACTTTACTTTGACCCACAAACATCGAATTGAGGCAAAAAAGTAGAATTTGAAGTGGTGCACCAGAGCACCATCAGGAAGATGAGCAACTTTTTTAAACCACAAAATCTCGTTTTCTTCAAATCTATTGGTTCATTTGTTTGAAAACGCTTCGAAATGTGTTAAAAACTACTTATTCTTTGCTGTAAGACCATATTTCTGAAGTATTAACTACAATTTCTAAAATCTCTGCATTTTCAGGTTTCTTTGATTGGCTCATTCAAAATCCACAAACAACCATTTTCATGAAAAATGAAAAATAATAAAATATCGGTCTAATAACAATGTTTTGTCTTGTTTATGAATAGTCAAAACGTTTATAAACTTTGTTTTGATAAAATAAGCTTTTCTGTAATTTAGAAAAAGTGCTCCTGAATATTTAGTTGCTCATATGCCTAGGTGGTGCTCTGGTGCACCAAATGAAAAAGGTTGAAAAACACTAAAACCGGTCCAAACTCACAATGTTATTCACAGGGTTCTTGTCCAAGGTTCAAATGATAGCAAAACATTTTTGTTTCATAAAATTTTGTGTTTGGTATTTTTACGGGCTTTCGAAAACAGGTCTTATTTATTTCCCTAAAATTGGCCCATTTTTGTTTACATTTCACACTGTAACTTGGCTTGTGCTTAACCAAATTTGATGAAATTTGGGGAGATGTTAGTATACATTCTAAATGAACACCTGCAACTTAAAGCATCATGAAAAGTTGTGTCAGTTCCGAGATATTTGAGTTCAAAGTTTTGGTGCTCTGGAGTAACCATGGGCGTGAGAGGGTTAAATAATACAAAATGAACCAATCTCCAATGAATCATTAGTCCAGTTGATAGGTCTATTCCCGTATTTGCAGAATTGCAGAATTCTGCAGTACAAAAAAGGTTGGTTCATCCACCGACATAAATTTTCGTCAATCAAAACAATATGGAGGAATCACAACAAAGTTGGCTTACACACTGATCAAGTAATACCAAATTAAGCTTGACAGAAAAAGGCCGAGAGAAAAAGTGCGGCGAGAGTGAAAATCGCTCGATTCGGTTTAGTGCCAGAGCGACAATACATCCGTAATGCTGTTAGATCTATTGGACTTTCAGAGCAAAGGCAAAACACGTCCGGCTCGGGAGAGAATGCACACGAATGATGTTTATTGACTAAAAATAATAATAATAATAATAATAATAATAATAATAATAATAATAATAATAATAATAATAATAATAATAATAATAATAATAATAATAATAATAATAATAATAATAATAATAATAATAATAATAATAATAATAATAATAATAATAATAATAATAATAATAATAATAATAATAATAATAATAATAATAATAATAATAATAATAATAATAATAATAATAATAATAATAATAATAATAATAATAATAATAATAATAATAATAATAATAATAATAATAATAATAATAATAATAATAATAATAATAATAATAATAATAATAATAATAATAATAATAATAATAATAATAATAATAATAATAATAATAATAATAATAATAATAATAATAATAATAATAATAATAATAATAATAATAATAATAATAATAATAATAATAATAATAATAATAATAATAATAATAATAATAATAATAATAATAATAATAATAATAATAATAATAATAATAATAATAATAATAATAATAATAATAATAATAATAATAATAATAATAATAATAATAATAATAATAATAATAATAATAATAATAATAATAATAATAATAATAATAATAATAATAATAATAATAATAATAATAATAATAATAATAATAATAATAATAATAATAATAATAATAATAATAATAATAATAATAATAATAATAATAATAATAATAATAATAATAATAATAATAATAATAATAATAATAATAATAATAATAATAATAATAATAATAATAATAATAATAATAATAATAATAATAATAATAATAATAATAATAATAATAATAATAATAATAATAATAATAATAATAATAATAATAATAATAATAATAATAATAATAATAATAATAATAATAATAATAATAATAATAATAATAATAATAATAATAATAATAATAATAATAATAATAATAATAATAATAATAATAATAATAATAATAATAATAATAATAATAATAATAATAATAATAATAATAATAATAATAATAATAATAATAATAATAATAATAATAATAATAATAATAATAATAATAATAATAATAATAATAATAATAATAATAATAATAATAATAATAATAATAATAATAATAATAATAATAATAATAATAATAATAATAATAATAATAATAATAATAATAATAATAATAATAATAATAATAATAATAATAATAATAATAATAATAATAATAATAATAATAATAATAATAATAATAATAATAATAATAATAATAATAATAATAATAATAATAATAATAATAATAATAATAATAATAATAATAATAATAATAATAATAATAATAATAATAATAATAATAATAATAATAATAATAATAATAATAATAATAATAATAATAATAATAATAATAATAATAATAATAATAATAATAATAATAATAATAATAATAATAATAATAATAATAATAATAATAATAATAATAATAATAATAATAATAATAATAATAATAATAATAATAATAATAATAATAATAATAATAATAATAATAATAATAATAATAATAATAATAATAATAATAATAATAATAATAATAATAATAATAATAATAATAATAATAATAATAATAATAATAATAATAATAATAATAATAATAATAATAATAATAATAATAATAATAATAATAATAATATCTTAATAATAATAATAATAATAATAATAATAATAATAATAATAATAATAATAATAATAATAATAATAATAATAATAATAATAATAATAATAATAATAATAATAATAATAATAATAATAATAATAATAATAATAATAATAATAATAATAATAATAATAATAATAATAATAATAATAATAATAATAATAATAATAATAATAATAATAATAATAATAATAATAATAATAATAATAATAATAATAATAATAATAATAATAATAATAATAATAATAATAATAATAATAATAATAATAATAATAATAATAATAATAATAATAATAATAATAATAATAATAATAATAATAATAATAATAATAATAATAATAATAATAATAATAATAATAATAATAATAATAACATAATAATAATAATAATAATAATAATAATAATAATAATAATAATAATAATAATAATAATAATAATAATAATAATAATAATAATAATAATAATAATAATAATAATAATAATAATAATAATAATAATAATAATAATAATAATAATAATAATAATAATAATAATAATAATAATAATAATAATAATAATAATAATAATAATAATAATAATAATAATAATAATAATAATAATAATAATAATAATAATAATAATAATAATAATAATAATAATAATAATAATAATAATAATAATAATAATAATAATAATAATAATAATAATAATAATAATAATAATAATAATAATAATAATAATAATAATAATAATAATAATAATAATAATAATAATAATAATAATAATAATAATAATAATAATAATAATAATAATAATAATAATAATAATAATAATAATAATAATAATAATAATAATAATAATAATAATAATAATAATAATAATAATAATAATAATAATAATAATAATAATAATAATAATAATAATAATAATAATAATAATAATAATAATAATAATAATAATAATAATAATAATAATAATAATAATAATAATAATAATAATAATAATAATAATAATAATAATAATAATAATAATAATAATAATAATAATAATAATAATAATAATAATAATAATAATAATAATAATAATAATAATAATAATAATAATAATAATAATAATAATAATAATAATAATAATAATAATAATAATAATAATAATAATAATAATAATAATAATAATAATAATAATAATAATAATAATAATAATAATAATAATAATAATAATAATAATAATAATAATAATAATAATAATAATAATAATAATAATAATAATAATAATAATAATAATAATAATAATAATAATAATAATAATAATAATAATAATAATAATAATAATAATAATAATAATAATAATAATAATAATAATAATAATAATAATAATAATAATAATAATAATAATAATAATAATAATAATAATAATAATAATAATAATAATAATAATAATAATAATAATAATAATAATAATAATAATAATAATAATAATAATAATAATAATAATAATAATAATAATAATAATAATAATAATAATAATAATAATAATAATAATAATAATAATAATAATAATAATAATAATAATAATAATAATAATAATAATAATAATAATAATAATAATAATAATAATAATAATAATAATAATAATAATAATAATAATAATAATAATAATAATAATAATAATAATAATAATAATAATAATAATAATAATAATAATAATAATAATAATAATAATAATAATAATAATAATAAATAATAATAATAATAATAATAATAATAATAATAATAATAATAATAATAATAATAATAATAATAATAATAATAATAATAATAATAATAATAATAATAATAATAATAATAATAATAATAATAATAATAATAATAATAATAATAATAATAATAATAATAATAAGAAAAAAATAGCGCGCGGTGCTGTCAACAACTTGGCAGGGTTGCCAGTTTAACAAGATCATCTTGGTCAAAACAGTTTAGCTGGTTCCTTGCAAGTGCCTTATATATTGTCCTACCTCCACGTTGGCTTGGTTTAGTCATCATGATGACAAGGTGTAAGCTAGCTGGTGTTCTGTGGAAACGACTCATAAACCTTAGACCAGCGAGGTCAGAGTCGAGACGGCTAGAAGAAAGGGGCGAGTCATTGTGGGAAAGGGAAGATATTTTGTGATTGTTGACGGTACTGTTTTGATTCGCAGCATGTTGTAGTTGTACCTGAACCATGGCTTTCTACACCATACCATACATCTGATCTGATATACAGCCTTGTACCTGAACATCGCAGAACAGGGTTTCTCTTCTTATCATTTTAGGAAAATTGCAGGAGGAAACAATACACAGTTAAATAACTATTAGTTTATTGATAAAAAAAATAAACTGTTTTTGCTTCAATGAAAGTTGATAGGCACACTATAAATGGTTAGGCGCTTATACTTACATCAAACCCAACAATATATACCATCCCGGAACGAGTTAAAATGTGTAACCGGAAAAGAAGGTGCAGGGTTGTTACGGACGGCGCGGATCGCGCGGATGGCGCGTTTCGCGCGGATTAGCTGGCTAATTTAGCTTAGGCGCGGATTTCGCGCGAATGTGAAATTTGATTAGTAAAATAATTGAGAGAGATAGAATTACTTTCAAGTTAAAAAGAAAAGTGTTACCAGGAATCAGGGTAATTGTTTTTGAATTTGCGCTTTGATTTCTTAGAAAATGTTACTGAAACAAAATTGAATTTTCTTCCGAAAATGTTTGTTTGTATTCTTATTAAGAGCATACGTCGAAATAATCTTCTGGCTTGGTTTCGTCATCATGATGACAAAGTGTGACCTTGCTGGTGGCCTGTGGAAACGGCTCGTACAGTTTTGACCAGCGATGGTTAGAGTCGAGACGACTAAAAGAAAGGGGCGTGCCAATGTGGGACAGGGAAGTAATTTGTGATTGTAGACGGTATTGTTTTGATTCGCAGTATGTTGAGTCAACTGCTGTGGATGTACCTGAACGTCGCAGAACGGGGTTTCTCTTCTTTCCATTTTTATCTACCATCTATCTTCTGTTTATTTTGTTTCACTGATTCTCTAACACGCCTTCTGTTTATTATCGTCCTTTGTTTTCGATTTTACTTTCTTGATTCTCTTATTTCTCAACGCTTTTCCACTCTATTTACTAATTAATGCTGCTGTAACAAACTGTCTTTTTTTCCTTAATTTAGCAGTGTCAATTTTGTTTGTCATGTGCCTTTTCTTTATATATATATACAGCAATTCCATTTGAAAAGAGCCTAAACCGAAAAAAAATTCTCCAATCGGGCTCAAAATTTTTGTGGGGGTTCCTTGGCCAAAATAATTAGACCCGTATTTTTTTGTTTGGCCATTAGGGTGACCTACATCTTGTTAGGGTGGTTCGAAAAAAGGCAATTTCCGTAATTTTTCGCAAAAACCACTTTTTTCGAAAAATCTTATCTCCGCGCCATTTCATCCGATTTTAGCTGTCTTAGACGCAAAAGAAAGGTGATGAGTTTGGCTATTTGAGAAAAATAGTAAGAAGTTCCAAAAAACTAGCTTAACTATTGAAAAAGTTGTATGAAAACTTAAAATGGCGTTTTGACCGTGTCTGGACCAAAGAGCCTATGTCTGCAAATATTTTTATCGGATTTCTCGGAAAATTTCAAAAAATTGGCGATGTCGAACCGTACGTTTCCAAGATATGATTTTTTGAAAATAAAAACTGAGTTTTTCGACGCGCCACGCGCAAAAACAGGAAAATGACGAAATCGGCAAAAAATCAACTTTTTTCACTAAAACTGCGATAACTTAAAAATTTCAGCGATTCCCAAATAGCCAAACTCATCACCTTTCTTTTGCGTCTAAGACAGCTAAAATCGGATGAAATGGCGCGGAGATATGATATGCCTTGCACGAACACTCAAAGCGTGTTCTAGCGTGTTGCTCGTACTGACTCAGAGCAAGGGTGAGATGTAGGTGTAAGGGCAGTGCGTGTTCGTCGGGAACATAGTGCATAAAATCGGTCAAGGCCCGTTCTTACACTGAAAATTGCGAATTGCGAATGTATTGTTGGAGGCCGTGTTACGCTCCATCCAAGCTTCCCTGCACCGTGCGGTACACGCGGTACACTTGCACCTCGGGTTTGCTTTGCGCCTGCTTTGTTCGGTTTACACCCGTACCCGACTCACACGAACCGAGGGTATTTTGGTTCATCGTACCAGCGCACCACGACACTCTCGGTTCGCCGCGTCGGTTTTGTGTCTGGCACTCACCCATGGCATGAACCCGGTATATGAGCCAAGGTGCTTCACTCGTTACGAGCCGAGGTACGTGCCGTGGTACGCGCTGGCGGTACAAAACGGGTTCAATACCACGGCACGCTGGGTTCATGCCATGGGTGAGTGCCAGACACAAAACCGATGGGGCGAGCCGAGAGTGTCGTGGTGCGCTGGTACGATGTACCAAGATACCAATACATAAATGGGTTCAGGCACGTACCGAAGCTAGAAAACCAAACCCGCGGTGTGCGTTGGCACTGGCGCATGGGAAGCTTGCTCCATACAACATTTTCAAAATTTGTATGGAAATTTTGTTACGAGGGGGGAGGGGGTCTCAAATTCATTTTTTTGCGTTACGTAAGAAAAGAACGCCCCCATACCAGATAATTTTGTTCAAACAACCAACCCGTGAAAATGCAGTCTGGTGTGGTCAAACCGACGTTTCTTAAAAGATGTGTGCCTTGCTTTTTAATTTATTACAGGACGGAATCGATGGCCCAAAGAAACGGACAAAGGCACCCACCGGGGAGGGTCCAAGTGCAAAAGTTCCCAAAGTAACGGCCGAAGTGAACCCAACGGCAATCGTAGAATCGGTTAGGAACGGAAAGGTATGGTTTGTTCAACATCCTAGGGGATTATACTTTACAGTTTTAAATATTTCAGACAACCGGATTACTTGTGGGCACGCTTCGTGCTTATCTTCAGCAGCAGGGCGTTGATGGCACCGCAAAGATGAATAAGGCTGCTCTTATTGATCAAGTGAAGCAACTTCACGATTTGTAAAATAGTATCATTTATTCGTTTAATAAACTATCGTTTCTCGTTACATAACATACATATACGATGTCTCACAAATATTATACTGGATTTCAATTGGATATGGCACGTCCATGCAGATGCCGCCGCCTAAACTATAAAAATGCAAAATTGTCTTAGCTAGAAATAAGGTGTATCACTCGGAACGTTGCTTCTATTTAGAATCCGTTTTGTCGTGCAGCCATGGTCTGAAAATTGGCAATGTTGACGGATAGTGCGTGTCCGGCCTGTACACGGTTTCGGCCCATTCGTTTGTGTCCTCGTCGTCGTTAGTTTTAAACGGATATGTGCCTAGTGTGATGGGCAATTGCAGCTTAACCTGTTTCTCCAATGATTTCGGTTCGATCAAAAACTGTAAGAAATATTTTGTTTGTTAAGTTTAAAAAATATCTAACACATAGAGTTATCTACGCGCGCATGTATTGCATGTACGTACACGAAAAAGATTGAGGTTAAATTTTTTACCAGCCAGCAAACCAAATGGCGTGCTAGTGTGCGTGAGCGCGGGCTTAGATAACTCTATCGAGAAATTAAAAGTGAGAGTGTGTGCAACATGGAGTTAAACTAACTGTCAAGGGGCTGTGAAGATTACCATGGAACTTTAAAAAGTTTAACCCCATGTTGCACGCACACACTCTCACTTTTAATTTCTCGATAGCTCTAATAGAGCTTTATGACGTTTCGCGTACGCACACTAGCGCACCATTTGATTTTGCTGGCCGGACAAAATTTAACCTCACTTTATTTTCATGTACATATACGCAATACATGCGCACGTAGACAAAAACTATAAGGAAAAGTCAATTTGCCAAAGCGTAGAGAATTACTCAGTAGGGTAGGGTAGTCATCAATGAGATACTTTTGGTTTTTAACATTCAACGATTGTTTTATTTTTTTTTTCATCAGCATGTTTTATGAGCTTTTTGTTGCATTTACTTTCTTTTAATGTGTTCTAACACTGACCAAAATATGACATCGATATAACGTCTACAGCCCGAGTTATTCAACTGTCTCATTGTAGACGCACTTGGCAGTAACAATGAGACCACAGAGTAACACAGAGTTACCACTGCCTCTTGATTTTTGGTTCAACTTTGTGGTACATCGAACGCCTGCTACCAGCAAACCTTATGGAGCCAAAAAATAAAATGACTTTTCTTCGGACTGGTCACTCTGGGTTACTCTGTGATGAGACACTCTACGAAAATCAATAATTTTCTTGTGAAACGTCATGTTTTTGTATTGTTCCGTTGCAGGTAACTTGCCTTAGTTATTTTAAAGCAATTTCACCAACTTGAAAGTTTAATTAACAAAAGTTATACTAAAAAGTATTTTAATTTTGTAAAATCCATATATTTATACCATACAAATTTATATTTTTGGTAAAATAGAGTTAAAACTCAATAAATATGCCAAAAATCACTTTAAATTCATGTTTTGAAAGAATTACATAGATTTTGGAATGTTTATTGAAGAAAAATCTTAATTTTGGTCAAACCTAAAGAAAGGACATTGTAGCCCAATTCATTCGCTATGAAACGACGGAGAAAAAGGTGCAGGTGGTTATGTTTTACATGACCAATATGATAAAGAACTTTGTACAAAACTCCTAAAAAATTATTTTATATTATTTCATATTTTTAAATCATTGCCTATTTATTAAATCCTAAATAATTTATTCCAAATAAATGTTTTCAATCTTTGGCACCTCTGGGGAAATAAATTGCCAAAACACGAAAATATTGCCAAAACAACTATGGTTCGGAAAATGTCCCCCCGGAAGGACCTCCCAGAGGGAACCGGCCACTCTAGGTTGTGATCAAAACAATCAAAATGGTAATTTTCATGTCCAGCATCAACCATGAATTTTGATGCCCATATTGCCCCAAGTCGTATGGTTCTATTAATGTCCCCCCGGTAGAACCTTCCCGAGGGCACTAGCCACTCCGGTCAAAATGGCCATTTTCATTACCAGTTTCAAAAACCATGAATTTTGATACCCATAGTGCCCCAAGTCGTATGGTTCGATTAATGTCCTCCCGGTAGAACCTTCCCCAGGGCACTGGCCTCTCCGGGTGTGGCCAATATCCTATAAATGTGGTCCCAACCCCATTGCCCCAAATCATTCTGGTTTTCCAGAATTCTTCATTAGAACAGAATTCCTCCCAAGTTGGTGCACAAACTGTGTCTTTCAATGTGTGCGTGTGTGTGTGAGCAATAAAATTACCACCGTGGATCCATCTTTGATGAAACCAAGGTACAGTCATCCCACATATTCGGAACACCCACAAATTCGGAACACTTTTGTGTTAATTTGTCAATAGAATGCCAAATGCATCTTTCCTGGTGACCCTTTTATTTTTAGGACCTTGTTTAGGACCTTTATTTGGACATTCTCTTGCTATTTCACTAGCAAAAGTAGTTAGCATTTTGAGACTATTTTATTCTGAGCGGCAAAACACTGCCTCCAAATTGCCTGTTCCATAACTGTGGGATGTTATTGTGCCTCCCACAATTGTGGAACACCTGAATTTAACAGATATTTTCACAAAAAAGTTATCAGACCATTCATAAAACATTACTAAGCTTGAGTTTCACTGGTTCCAGTGTGTGAAGTCATTATTTTGTAGAAAATATGTACTCCTGGAGAGAATCAAAGTTTGTTTACATCCGCAAGAAAAAAGTGTTCCGAATTTGTGGATTTCAAGGGTAAATGTTTTTCTTTGAAAACTTGATATAAAACGTAAAAATGTACAGCCGGTCAAAACATCAATCAAAAGATCGCAAGAAAAGCTTTCACATGCAGGAAGAAGCAAGTTATTATGTTCAATTATCGATTTTCTATGATTTTTCGAACATTGGCCGATCTGTAAACTGTTCCGAATATGAGGGATGACTGTAGGCACTGAAATTTTCTGAGGCTAAGTGCTAGCTGAAATAGTTCACATGAAATGTGGCAACAGTGGTGCAACATTCTCGCGTAACAGTTCCACGAAAGCAGGAGACAAGGCAAAATTTGCTAAGTGCTCTCAGCCAATCAGCAGCCGGGATTTTTCCTGCTTTCATTTTTTATTTTCATCTTAACGTTTGAATACTTTAACAAAGTTTAATCAACTTTGTGAGGTAGTCTACTTGCAATTTAAGACTTCCCCTTTCGTTTGGTGGATAAAGCATGCAGATTGCTTGAATTGGGTGGAAGATATAAGCGTTCAAACAATTACACAAATCGTTACACTTTCGCTTCGCGAAATTTTGGATTGACACCCGTAGACAATGCCCTTAGGACAAAGTTCTTTGTCAAAATCCGAAGAAATGTTAGTTTTGGTGTTAACGGCAGCCTACGAGCGAAATAGTAATTTTTGTCAGTTATGGCGAACGTGTATCCTGTAGACACACTTTTCCCCAAAATATGAGCCTGATTGGTTGAAACTACTACTTGTGAGAGCCATTTTATCATTGTCCCCGTGTCTCATTGATGACTACTCTACCCTACTGTGCTTTGAATAGAGTACCTAACTTAGATGGCACGTGATTATAAATCAATTTCTTTGATTAATAGTATCTCAAAAGATGCACTTCAAAATATTATTGCAACAACAACTCACGCAAACATCGTACTGTATCCGGATGAGATGGCATCCGCGTAGGTTCGTTGGAGGCAGCGGGGGAACATACAGAGATTCGTTTTGCCAATCGTCCCGACAGCCAGCTCGAATTTTTCCACGAGCAATTACCGCCAGCTCACGTTTTTCCGTTTGTACCACCTTATCGTGCGCGAAATATTGAATGGTCTTAAACAATGAAAAGGTTAGATATTATATAGTGTATGCACTTAGCAAACGATCTTACCTCTGTTAATGCAGCCTTCGTGCTTTTGATTGTTACATTGCTGGAGTTGTTTACAGTTGCATTAATCAAAATTGATTCCCCCGGTACATATCCGCCTCTGTCCAGGATTATTTTGCATTTTACGATGCCACCACCCACGCAGGCAACTCCGAGGTTGTGCTCAATGTTGCACTTGAAAGGATCCTGGTTTCAAATTAAAATTTAACGTTAGATCATCAACGAAATTATTGTTGAGAAATTTTACCGCCAAATAGGATTGTTCGGTGTTCAGGTCGATCGGATTCATAACAATGAACACTTGGTGATTTTTGTGAATCAGCCCGGACGGCTCGCGCAAGGCAGCTTTGCAAAAGTATTGCACCCATCCGTAGCGGCCAAGAAACGTGGAAGGGAGATCGACGGGAAGCCCCAGCTTAAACGGAAAACTGTGTATCCCAGGTGAAAGAACGGTCGCTCCTTGATGGTCCGGTTCGCCCAGAAGCCGCATGCGAAAATCGATGTAGTTTTCCTTGTCGTACGATCGCTCATGTCTACCGGAACGTACCCGCACCACACATTCGCCAACCACGTGGAAGTGCAATCCTTAAAAAGAAATAGGGAACGAAATAGACTTTTTTTTTAAGGGAAATCAATGATTCACGTTAATCGGTAAGACGTGTAGGAAAAACAACGGAACCATTCGCTCTACATCTACAATCCACAGGTCTTTGCGGTTTCTATATTGCAAGATTTCTATTCGAAACTCGAAGCAGTTTTCTTCCATCCAGGAAAACGAACTGACAACGTTTGGATTGCGAGTCCAACTGCCGAACAGCGACTCCATCGAAGCAGGAGAGACCTTAAATCTTCCACCGTAACAAGCAAAAGGTCAGCGGTTTTTGACCACGGATCATTTTTTTTTCTTAACTTATTTTTATTAGGTCCTTTTAGGTGCTGTGACCAGGTTGGGACCGAGGATCAGTAAAACAATATATTACAACAAAAAAAAAAAAACTTAAATTCCATACTTGGAGATCATGTAACTGACGAGGGTTACTTGGTCCAAGCGCGGGTCTTGCATGTCTTGAACCTGCCGATGTACTCGGAGAAAATCCCCCACAGCTCAGCCGAACTGTAGAGTACCTCCCCGGCTTCCTTCTCCGTGGCTCCACCGTCTCGGGGGCCACCTTGGCTGCTTCCTGCGAGTCGAGGGCGATCCTTCAATTTTCCGTCCGGAACTGCGCCCGGCAGCGGCGGGAACTCCGCCGGCGTGAACGCCGGAACTGCTGTACTCTGCTTCTCCGCCTTCCTTGCTGGCGGTTTTGGTTTCAACGCCTGCTGTCGCCGCTGGATGAAATTCGCACGCTTGGGGCAGCTGCGGTCCGTAGCTTCGTGGGCACCAGAGCAGTTGGCACACCGCTTTGGCTGGGCTTCCTGCACTTCGCACTCGTCCGTCTTGTGGGGACCCCCACAGTTGTTGCATCTCCCCTTGAGGTGACAGTTCCTGGTTCCATGACCCAGCTGCAAGCAGTTCCTACACTGGGTCACGTTCGGTCGCTTGTTCCGGTAGGCCTCCCTCCGGATGTGAAATCTTTTCAAGCGCTTGATTTCACTCAGCTGCTTGAGGCTGGTGTACCCCTTGGGGAACGTAACAATGTACGGGGTTTCCTCAGACGAGGCGAACTCTCCCTTTCTCTTGATGGCGTGCACCTCCACAGTATCCAGGTTTTGCGATTCCTTGAGGTTCTTCTTGACGAATTCAGGTGAAGCCGACGGAAGTCCTCGGACGACGACGCGGAGTTGCCGCTCGCTTCGTTTCTCGTAGGTGTAGAACTCCACTTTGTTCGCAATCAAGTGGGCCCGCGCGATCTCAAAACGCTCCTCGGAGGAACACAGCAATTTGATCCCAAACGGAGTTAGCTTGTAACTTGGCTTGGTTGTGCACGGCGACATTACACTCCTCAGCTTGGCGTAGCTCGTATTCTTTACCACCAGAGGTGGAGGTTTCTTGGGCACTGGAACCACTGGAACCGGTGAGACGCTTCCTTTCCCGGCTGGGATACGATTGTTATTGTTGTTGTTGTTGTTCTCCGCCAGCGGGCTGAACTGTTGTTGAGAAGATTCTCCTCTGGGCCATTCCCGACAACGGCTCCGTCACTGGTCTTCCTCCGCTTCCCCGTTCCATTTACGGAACGAAACTCGTCCCCGTCGGAGGATTCTTCCACCTCCATCCGTAAGCACTGTGCCGCGCCACGAAAACAGCAGAAAAAACAACCGCTGTCTCCGGCTGTCAGACGTAAACTCTGACCACGGATCATACCCGCATAGCTTCAGTGAGTATGGTAGATTACTTTTCTATTATGTTGGGATGTCCGAGTAGTCTACGCTACTCACGGTAACTATACGGGTATGATCTGTGGTCAAAAACCGCTGACCTCTTGCTTGTTACGGCGATAGACCCACAGATCTTAAGTCCAGAGAGTTCAGTAACAACATTTCAAAAGGGCGAAACCCACAATCCTGCCGTTTCAGGAAAATCAACATTCGAAATTTTGCCATTTCGATCAATTCCTATTTCTTCAAAAAAGCATGAAAACCATCAATTTTGTCAAAACGTAATAGAAAATAGCAATAATTTCATCATAGAGAGCAATTTGAAATTAATTAAGGTGTTTTTGCTATTCAAAATTGAGAAAAAGAAATTACGCCTTTTTGAAGAGCGTGCACGGTGGGTAAGAAGGGGATTATTATGCAACTTGCATGCACCTCGGAAATTGTTTCTGGAGGTTGTTGGGGGGACTATTCTGAGTCAGAAAAGTCAATTCTCAAAATATGCTGTCGGTGAAAACTGATTTTATCTCGACTTGAAGTTAAAAAACCTAATATTTCACCTAAAAACTCAAAAATACGTCTGAAAACTTGGTCTATTTCTAAACAAAGATGTACATTTTCATCTAAATATCAATTTTCAGTTCACAAAATATATTCCTGGCATAGAACACCTTAAATCGATCCATTACTTGATTCCCAGCGTCATCACGAGGTGTAAAACAATGTTATTTCTAAAAAATATTTTCAAATTGCTCTGGTAAATAAACTGTCATGTCTGAATTCAAAAACTAAAGTTGTAGCATTGTTGCAAACGAAATGAAGAACAGTTTTGCAGAAAAATGTATGACATTTTATCCATTTACAGTAAAGTTATGTCTATTTTAGTATGAAAATTTCTGCCAATTTTCAAAATTCTTCAATATTTAACTCATTCCTGTTACAAACAGCTACGTCTCAGCAGGAAAGATAAGCGTCGCGCCATTTCATTTTGCTCAAAACATCCACAAGGATCTGTCCTTGTGATTATGATCATAGTAGCTGTTTATAACAGGAATGAGTTAAATATTGAAGAATTTTGAAAATTGGCAGAAATTTTCACACAAAAATAGACATAACTTTTCTGTAAATGGATAAAATGTCATACTTTTATCTGCAAAATTGTTCTTCATTTCGACTACAACAATGCTAACATTAGTTTGAATTCAGGCACATGGCATTTATTTACCGAAGCAAATATTTTTAGAAATAACATTATTTTATACCATCTGAAACGCTGGGTTCAAGTAATGGATCGATTTAGGTGTACTATGTCAGGGATATATTTTGTGAACTAAAAATTGATATCTAGATGAAAATGTACATCTTTGTCCAGAGATAGACCGAGTTTTTAGACGTATTTTTGAGTTTTTAGGTTTTATATTAGGTTTTTGAACTTCAACTCAGAATAGTCCCCCCAACAACCTCCAGAAAGAATTGCAGGTGCATGCAAGTTGCATAATAATCCCCTTCTTACCCACCGTGGCGTGCCTACATTTTCGCCCCACCGTATTCGCCACCCACCCAACCAAAACAACGGTATCGCCCGTCAGGTTACGGTGTATATTTTCATTTTTCGGGTTTTTAAGGAAAAAAGTGGTTAAACAACTAATTTATCATTGTGAAACGTTACAGTCAGTGATAATACAGTGATATTTGCGGCCTCAGTGATAAAAAATGGGTCTAGAGAGCCTTCAAAAGGAGTCCGACCGATTTAAATTGTCTTATACGCAAATGAAAGGTGATAAGTTGGCCTTTCAAAGAAAAATAATAAGAAGTTTCAAAAATCTTGCCTAACATATGAAAAGGGCGTATGAAACTTTAAAATGCCGTTTCGACGGTGTCCTGACCAAAGAGCCTATATCTGGAAATACTTTTATTGGATTCCCCGGACATATTTACATAACATACTAAAAAATGGGAGGAGTTTTTTAAAAGGATTCCGAGATATGGTTTTTTGAAAATAAAATCCGTGTTTTTTGACGCGCCGCGCGCAAAACCCGGAAAAAGACAAAACCTTTTTTTTTTACTAAAACTGCGATAACTTTAAAATTTTAGCGATGACCTATAGATGTTAGGGTATCATTTTTTTTGTAATTAAAAGGCGCATTTTTTGGCGGCTCTTTTTAATGAGCGAAAGAAAATGAGCGGCTCCTAAAAAAGAGCGGTTTTGCCCACCTCTACTTAAGTGCTAATTACTTTTGATAGGGTTGTCAGATCTCCGATGTTTTAGGCTCATTGGAAAGGTCTTTTAAATACATTTCTAAAAATGTATAACATGACGGGATATTTTACAAAAACCACCCTTTTTACAATCTTTCGGACATTTGCTAAAATCATTTTTTTAGCATAACTTTTGAAGTACTTTACAACACTTCATAATATTAACTAGGGTCTTGTGGGACCCCGAGACGGATCGAATGAGACCAGAACGGATCAAATCGGTTTAGCCAGTCCTGAGATAATCGAGTGCATTTTTTTCAGTGCACGGACTTACAGACATACACACTCACAGACATTTCGTGCTTTCCATTTCGTTAGGGCACACAACTTTTGTAAACAAGAGTGTATCCCTCCTTATGCAAACTGTCATTTGAGTGATTTTATAGCCTTTCCTCAGTAAGGTGAGGAAGGCAAAACCGCTGACCTCTTACATGTTACGGTGGTAGACCCACAGATCTTAACTCCAGGAAGTCCTTAGATGACCCAGAACATCACAAAAAAATATAAAAGTAATTTACCATACCGTCAACTGGGGTGAATTGGGACACATGAGGTGAATTGGGACAGCAGTTTTAACCATCTTAGAGCACAATATTTTGATTTTTCTGGTTGGTTTCGGAAAGAACAGACTCAGACCAACAAAATGTGTACATCCAGTTCCAAATTTAAAACCATTAAATGCTAAAAAAACTGCTGTCCCTATTCAGACTGTAGTTCCGATTCACCCCAGATGACGGTACTCACTGGAGTATGCGGGTATGACCTGCGGTCAAAAACCGCTGACCTCTTGCTTGTTACGGCGGTAGACCCACAGATCTTAACTCCAGGGAGTCATTGGAGGACCCAGGACATCCCAATGGGTTGTTGCAGCCATGCCCTGTAGCCCTCCATAGTCACTTAAACCATCTGCCGCAGCCTTCTGTTGTCAAAATCATGAAATGTTTTTCAATCGCTCATTGATGGTCCCTCTCACTTTCGAGTGGGATTGAGAGGTGAGAGGCAACCACGCAAACCTAATGGTGTAATCACTGCCAATGTTCGCATAAATGTCCCTTGTGCAAAAGTTGTAAGCTGAGAAAAAACAAGGCAAGTTTGTTCCACACAAATGACTACACAAGTGGTAACGTCATGATTCGAAATCCGGACACTTAGTACCATATTATTTTTGTTATAGCTGGCAAAAAATCATGTAATCAGTTGGAAATGTAGAAATATCATCAGGATTTAGTATAAATAGTAGGATGTAACAAAACCACACTTTTTTGCGGGCATTTCAGGGGATGATCCCCTAGGTGTACTGAGTCAGAATCCCAAATATGAGCCCGATTGGATGCGACAGGACCTGGCGCTCCGGCTTTAAAGTTTAAATGGGTTTTAACCCGTAAAATCGGTGCGTTTTGGTTTTTGCCATTTTTGAGTCCTTCAGCGATTTTTGGATTTTTCAAAAACCTCATGAGCTTATAGTTTGTGTTCAAGGGTACAACTTTGCTGAAGACTGCGAAGAGATTTGATAATTAGTACTGCTTGTACAATGATTTGAAAATAAAAAAACTTTTTGCCATTAATTTGTTTGATTAGTATTGGCAACACTTTCTTTGAACGCGCGCATCCAGAACCAGGCGTCGTAACTATAGCAGCGAGAAAACAACCAGCGTGCAACGGTCAAAGTTTGACACATTTGGAAAATTTGGAAGTTGTGCTTATGTTTTCGATGGTGCCGAAGGATTCAATCACCGGTGCTGCTCTTTTAATCTGTCGTAGATTCCTGTATTCTATTTGGCAGTGACTCGCAGGATTTAGTTCTAAACCCACCTGGTCCTGTCATTAACCCGTGTGGATCATTTTCGTCTCGACCAGTTGTGGTGCTGGGGGACATGTTAGCGAACCTATGCTCGAACATAGTGCAATTGGTGTCTAATGAATTCACAAAATATCTAGCCAAAAAACCCTGCTGTATGAAAATTTTATTTACTTATATTGTCAATGCAATACATTAATTTGTTTATCACCGATTTTATTGCCACATTGCCATAACTTTTTGATTGATTACAAAGCGACTGGAAACTCTCACTAAAATGCGTGTCTCTCGAAATATCTTCCGGAATACGGAATATTCAAAATGCACACAACATCCGTGCGTGATAAAGCGCTTTCAAGACAGCCGCGTTAGTTGGCACTCGAGCAAGGTTTAGAATCGGTTCTGCCTGGGCATCCAACAGAACCCTGAGAGCCGAGAGCTATTGCAGTTCCATAAGAACTTTAGTTCTCAACAATCACAACAACAAAAACAACAACACGACGCTTGGACAAATCATGCCGACGTCACGACCTATCGCGACGCCCATAGCACGTTGCATAGTTGCAAAAGCGCGCTCAAAAGCAGTGTTGCCAGAACATATTTTACGTTATCAGAAAAACAAGAAAAGATTTGTAAATTCTGTACCATTTTCAGAGCGGTCAAATCTCTTTGCCAGTCTTCGGCAAAGTTGTATCCTGGAACACAAACTATAAGCTCATGAGGTTTTGAAAAATCCAAAAATCGTTGAAGGACTCAAAAATGGCAAAAACCAAAACGCACCGATTTTACGGGTTAAATCCCATTTAAACTTTAAAGCCGGAGCGCCAGGTCCTGTCGCAACCAATCGGGCTCATATTTGGGATTCTGACTCAGTACACATAGGGGATCATCCCCTAAAATGCCCGCAAAAAAGTGTGGTTTTGTTACATCCTAATAAATAGTCAGTTTTAAGAGAATGCATGCAAAATATGTCTTTTCTAACAATTTTTCATCAGAACTTGAAAATTAAAATGACTTGTTGTGCTTCGAATTCCGGACACTGTTAAAAGGTGATTTGAAATCCGGACACTTTTGCTTCGAATTCCGGACACTCGATTTTGCTTATGAATCGCACAAATTTAGACGCAAATGTTAGTGAATGGCATTCTTTAAGTCTCAAATAAGCTGTTAACATCAAAACAATCGATAGTTTATATAAAAACTTGCTAGAGTTTAAAGAAATCAAAAACATAAATTTCTGCTTTGCCTTCCCGGTGCTTTGGACGCCTATGAAATATTTCCGTTGAAATGTTTCGCATTTTTGGTAAACGTATAATTTTATTTTATTTAATTGTTTTGGCATTAACTACAGCGTTCAAACAAACTTTAATTGAAAGCTGATGTTAGAATTCACCAAATACCAAAGTTTTGACATTCATAATGCGAACTTTTATCCAAATAATTGATAAAACAAGTTGAAGTGTCCGGGTTTCGAAGCGTCCGGGAATTCAAATCATGACGTTACTAGCTTTCTTCCAAATTTCGAGAACAAATGCTGATTTTTTTTTTCAATAGTAATAAAAATGACCACGGGACATTTATGCGAATAGGGGCAGTAGGTTGGTTCGAAATCATGTGCTCTTTCAGAAAAAACTGAAAATATTCAGTATTTTATTCTAGAAAACCGGAGGAAATCTTCCGGTAAAAATGGACCTTATTTGTCCCACATCTGACAGTTTAAAATATAGACAAATCTGGATCTTTTGCAACCAGAAGCATCCAATTTGATGAATTTCACCAAAATTTATAAGATTTTTAAGAAAAAAATAGGGGTCTAATGACTACCCGAACGTTTGAGTGTTGTTATAAACCGAGATTTATACGTAGAAAATTGTGTTCTACCGGCAGTGTTGTGATCCTCACGCGCTCGTTAACACAATTTTTTTGCTCATTCGTGAGGAGGAGCGCTGCGTGAGCTAGCTCTCGTTTGCTCCAATTTTTTCAGCTCGCGTTTGCCCCACGCTCGCGCTCGCGCTCATTTTTCGCTCACGGAGCGCTCATTTTGGAAGTATCACTAAATCGTTTTACATTTTTGAGAAAGTTGCAGTTCAAGTTGGATTTTTTTTGCTTAAGGTACAGTAGAAACATCACTTTGTGAACAATTGTTTTGATTTATTAATTGGAATAACTATATTTTTGAATAATAGGTTGGGTCAAATCATTCAAATTTTCACCTACACAGAAAAAAAAGTTGAATTTTGTAATGTTGAAAATGTGGTAGGTTGAATATTACCACTTTTTTGAATAATATTAAATAAAAAATGTGTAAAAATGTGCATCTGATGGATATTCATCAAAAACTGATGAAAATTTATAATTTTTTGAGGTTAAAAATATTCTTTTTTTACACAAAATCTGTCACCATTTCCTGATGCATATTACCATATTTTTTTCTGTGTACAGTCAGAGTTGAAAGTATAAATATTTTCGAATTAATTAGCCTTACCTTGATACAAATTAAGGTAAGCAGAGACAGGTGCGGAGGGAAGGTTATAACACCTAAATATTGAAAAAGGGCATGAAACCCAAAGAAAACTTACAGAAAAACTCTAGAAATGTTGAAACAGTTCTCTTTTTACAAATAAAAATAAATAAATAAATTACAAATGTATGCATCAAAATTGCTAGGGTTTCAAATAATAACCCACATAGTAAAAAATGTGTTAATTTGGAAGGTGTAATTTTGGAAGGTTGAATATTATCTGTTTTATGATGTAATTTTACCTCAATTAAGACTGAAATTTACACAAGAAAAGTGGTTAAATTACACATTTTTTCTGACATAAAAGATGTACTCCTTCCCAGATGCAATATTGTCATGATTTTTTTTACTGTGCATTTGAATCAGATCATATAAAGTTTATAAAGTGGCAGTGCGTGGCCGAATGGTTACGCTGCCCGCTTTGTAAGCGGATGATTCTGGGTTCGATTCCCATCTGCTTCAACCTTCCATCGGATGAGGAAGTAAAATGTCGGTCCCGGCCTTGGTTGTTAGGCCGTTAAGTCATTCCAGGTGTAGGAGTCGTCTCCATGCCATTAGTACAAACAACACACCAAACCAAGCCTACTCCGGTGGAATCGCTGGCGGCGGTTGGACTCGCAATCCAAAGGTCGTCAGTTCAAACACTGGGGTGGAAGGTTCCTTGGAGTAAAAAGAGGTTTGGGTGCTCTCCCCATTCAAGCCTTCGGACTCCTAGGTTCGAGCAGAAACATGCAATAGAGACCACAAAAGACCCGGGGGTCGTCAATGTGAATGGTTTTTTTTTTAAGTTTCTTCTTCTAGCAAGTGGATTTGATTTACCACTTCCTCTACCAAGCCTCTGAAAATATTCAATTACAGATTGAAATATAAATGATTTTTAGAGTATTGGACATATTCTGAAATGTTTCGAATTTGAGCGATGATTGTAACACTTTAAAGGGAGCGTTCTTTTATTACGTAACGCGAAAAATCGGACTTTTAGACCCCCTCCCCCCCTCGTAACAAAATTTCCATACAAATTTTAAAAATTTTGTATGGAGCGTAACACGGCCTCCGACCCCCTCCCCCTACTGCGTTACGTAATAAAAGAACGCTCCCAAAGGCTTTTTTAGATGGGAATCGAACCCACAATTATCCGCTTACAAAGCGAACAGCGTAATCATTCAACCACGCTGTCCCTAGGCTAATTCTGAATTTAAAATAGAACGTATATTTCAGTTAGCCGACCAAATTCAATTCAATACTTATATTAATTTGTTTGTTCAACACTTTCTTGTTTGTGTTTGCTGCCTGTGCTGAGATAGTTCTAGAATCTTCATTTCAAACGCGCAGCTGCTTCAACTGGAAAAATAAACTAGGGGAACTATACCCTTTCTCAGCCTATTTCTATTATCGGCCTATCAGCACTTTGATCATGAATTACAGCTGTCATAAAATGTTTTTGACTGTTCCAAAGTAATAAATAGCTCAAATAAAAGTGAGCAAGCAACTTTCTATTGTTGATACATCTTAAAATGTTGATTTAATAGCGGAAAACGGCAAAAGTGATGAGAATTGGTCGAACGGCTTAGAGTGATTAAAATGGGCATATTTCCCCTACCTACTTTGTTTCACCAGCTTACGATAGAGAGCCTGGAGCTTACGAGCGTGAGCGAGCACGAGCTACCTGATAAAAACTCACGCTCCAGCTGGAGCGAGTACGCTTTCCGTGAGCCAGCTTACGATGAGTCTGCGATCAGCAGAGAAGCGAGTCAGACGTGCGTCCCTCACACACAAAAAAAAAGTGCTAAAAAGTGCAAAAAATGCCTCACGGCAAGAAAAAGAGGCGGTCCTCACTAGCAGGATCGGCAGATTTGAAGAAGCTAAAGAATGCCGAAGCGCTACCTGCAAAGCCAGGCAGTTTGAGCAAGGACGCTCAAAATTCGTCTGGAAACCAGTTCGCTACCCTCCCTGTGGACGTGAGCGAGAAGGAAGAATTTGAACGACGGGAAAAGTTGCCACCCATTTTTGTGAAAACATCGTCATCGGATTCGGTGCGAAAGTGGCTGACCGGGTTTATCAAATCTGGTGCTTTACGAGCTTCCATTCGCTTGTGTGCTGATGGACTCAAAATTCTGCTACCTACCAGAAAGGATTACAACTACGTTCGGGATTTCCTGAACAACACAAAGATTGAATACTACAGCCATGACGATCCAGGTAAACGCACCATGAAACAGGTCCTCCGAGGCCTGTATGACATGGATGTGAGTGTGCTGAAAGAAGAGCTCAAAACTCTGAAGTTGAACGTGATCGAAGTCTTCAAGATGACGAGACACAACAAGGACATCAAGTATAGTGATCATCTGTACCTGGTTCATCTCGAGAAAGGATCGACAACGCCGTCTGAGCTGAAGGCAGTTCGGGCAATTTTCAACATCATCGTGACTTGGGAACGTTATCGTCCAGTGCACCGTGACGTGACACAATGTTCGAACTGCTTGCAGTTTGGACATGGGGGAAGGAACTGTTTCATCAAGAGTCGTTGTGCAACCTGCGGAGGTGAGCACAAAACTCAAGCTTGCGAAACAATCAACGAGAACATCGAAGCCAAATGCTTCAATTGCGGCGGCGACCATTCGACCAAGAATCGGAGCTGCCCAAAACGGGCTGAGTTTGTAAAAATTCGGCAGCAAGCGACGACAAGGCACCAACCAAATCGTCGCAAAACACCATCAACTTTCACGGACGTGGATTTTCCTGCTTTGGCGTCACCTGGAGCGGGATCTGTTCGAGTGGTTCCAAATCCGCAGCCATTGCCGTTGAATCAGCGGCAAAAAGTTGCAGAGAATACAACACCTCCAGGCTTTATTCAGCAACCGAGGGAAAACCAACCAGCACCAACGGATGAAGGCAGTAGTGACCTGTTTTCACCACAAGAACTTCTGAATATTTTCCTCGAGATGACAACAACTCTGCGTGGTTGCAAAACTCGTGCGGAACAAGTAAGAACGCTTGGAGGATTTATCTTAAAATACAGTTCGTAGTTTACTCGTTCTAATGATTTTGAATATTTCAATGATTTTTTTTAGTTTTAAGTTAGGTTTAGTTGTTAAAGATATTTTTTTCTTTTTTACCCAAATGTACCCAGATTCAATGCAAAAATGTAAAACAATTTGAAGTAAATAAATGGATGTGAACAGTTAATAACAAAACGAAAAATACAAAAAAGATGAAGAGCATTTAGCCATACCACTTAGAATGTAAATGAAATGTAATTATTATAAGAAAGTTCAATAAAGACATATTTAATTTAAAAAAAAACAGCTTACCATAGAGAGCCTGGAGCTTACGAGCGTGAGCGAGCACGAGCTACCTGATAAAAACTCACGCTCCAGCTGAAGCGAGTACGCTTTCCGTGAGCGCTCGCTCATTCGCAACCCTGTCTACCGGCCTAAATCAAAATGTATACTTATCAAATCTTTTTTATTTGTAGGTTTTTAGTTTTTGGTACGGATTTTAATTGATCTGGCCTTAGAGTCGCTTGTGGACGATGGGGCAGTACAGTGGACCGTACGCTTGCCTTGTAGGATTATTCGTCCTGCCTCGATGGAGTCGCTGGTAGGCGGTTGGACTAACAATCCAAAGGGCGTCAGTTCGAATCCCGGGGTGGATGGAAGCTTAGGTGTAAAAAGAGGTTTGCAATTGTCTCAACAATCAAGCCTTCGGACACCTAGTTCTGAGTAGGAATCTCGCAATCGAGAACGCCAAGGCAATGCTGTAGAGCGAATAATTTGATTTTGCGTAAAGCGTCGGGTAAATTGTGCTTTAATTTTTCGAACAATGTGTAAAATTTTCACGGTGAAAAGTAATTTCTATTGAATCGTTTATCGAAAAACACGCTGACATTTTGCTGGTATTAAAATAACTGTGTGTGAGTGTTTTGTGTGTTAACACGTTGATGGTGTTGAGTTCGCCGGGTTTGTCGCTTTACAAAATTATTTTGATTCAGCAAGAACGTTGCGTGGTACGCGAGTGTTTTTGTGTTGAAAAAGACCTTCCCGTAGCTTCGTAGCTCGGAGGCTTCCGTGAGGCTTGAAGGAGATGATGTGGATTCAACGGTCTCATGCGGTGTTAACAGGTATATAGCGAAAAGCTGTATGGTCGATGAGTCTGCACCTTCAACTATCGGACTCTAACATTCCCCATTTTTGTTGAACTACAGGCTTCTTGAGAAGGCGCCGGTATTGACTAATAAAGTTGGGATCTTCAGAAATTGAACAGTGAACGGATGGTTGGCTCCCACTGATTATGTTTGATTCATTGCTTAACTTCAGCTGATCTGTCAATAACGGAGTAGCAGCTCATTGGCAGTCAACCAAGCTCATACTTATGCTCATGCTTATTTTTAATTGATCTAGCCTTAAAGGTGGATCGATCTTCAAAACATATTAGTTACAACAGATTTGTAGAGAATGTTTTTACCTTTTAAACCCTTTTTATACTAGGTTAATCCGTTTTGATTGTCAAAAGATATATGGGTCATTCCTTCCCAAGTGACCACGCGTCCAACATCGACCTTCGCCAAATCTGCTCATATTTGGCATGGGGGTTGTTTTTGCCCCAAAAACAAAGAATCCCAAGTTTGGTGACATTTGGTCCACCCCCGCGCCCGTGGCACCCCCGCGTTTTGGGAAACTTTGTCGAAGAAGATGTTAAAAGTGAAAATTCCCCATAGTAAATTAATTAAAGTTCCATTCTAACTTCAGGTCAAAACTGGACCCACCAACCCTAACCAAATGGGCTCATATTATCAGGCTAGCTTCTGGGGCCATAAAACTAGAAAATTCCGGTTGATGCGCTTGAAATTAAACATTTTGTCATTTTCTTATATCCGTGATCCACGCCAAGTCCTGCCAAGACGAAGGTTCAAATGCATACAAACAATACATACATACACAAATACAGACATACATACAATACATACATACATACATAAATTCCATTTTGGGATATTCACTTGCTTCCGTTAAGAAATTAAAAAAAAGAATATATTAAAATTTCAAGGCCTACTATGCTCTCACGCAATGTACTGTTGAAAATTGATGGTTAAGTAAAACATTTGCTGTGCAATACAGAGCTTTCCAACTTAAAAATGTGATATCTCAAGAAATATTCATTTTACCCTGAGGTTTTGATTGAATTTAATGTAAAAAACTCTCAGCAATCGAATGCAATTGTCAGTTTTCCCGTAAGTGCTCGTCCAAAGGGTTAAAAATGCATTTTAAAACTTAAAGCGCAAAATTTTCATATCTGGCAACACTGTACGTAAATTTTGAGTACGCCATTCGATTCTACATCAAAAAATCTTCAAATATGCATACCCAAAAGTTCCCTTTTTGTAAACTTTTCTCTTAGCAAAATGCATTTTAAAATGAGGTTTTTCAAAAATCTCAGAAAAGAGGGTGCCACGGGCAGGGGTGGACCAAATGTCACCAAACTTGGGATTCTTTGTTTTTGGGGCAAAAACAACCCCCATGCCAAATATGAGCAAATTTGGTGAAGGTCGATGTTGGACGCGTGGTCACTTGGGAAGGAATGACCCATATTCCAGTTTGAACAAAACCATATTTCGACGGTAACATTTCAAAAGGCATCATGTACATTTTGACACTTTCTGGGTTATTGCATATTCTGAAAGTACTCCTAATAACCTACCTCTCCACCAAAAATGAGCAAAAGTTACTTCAGTAAAGTCTGTTTGATCATGATTTTAAATAAAGTAACATAAACAAAATCTCTGCCATCAGCAGTCCCTGTTTATGTAGCCCTGTCAACCTGTCAAACAAAAGACTATATGAACCTCGTGACGAAAAAAAAGCAACATGAACAAAGCGCCATGTACATTCGGCGAAGAAAAAAGAATCATAACAAAGCGTCCCCCTCAATGACAGCAGGGTGATATCGACGTTGGTGATTTCAAAAGAAGTTATGTTTGTTTTCTCAAATAAAATTACGGAAATAATGTTTCATTGAATTTGGATGATCAAGTATCAATGAAAGCAACGTTTTTCATCGTTTGTTATCATTAAAAGATCTTATTTTGCTTTTATATTAAAATGGGAATTGAAAATGGATGCTCAACATTCAAATGCGTTTTTCTCAAAACGCATGGTTTGTACATGGTGCTTTTTGAAATGTTGGCGTCGATTTATGCCGATTTTTAAGTGACATTTATTGGACATTCATGAGTCCCAAAATAAATATGTTCGAAAAAAAGATAGTATGTATAGCCAACAAAAATAATTAAAAAAAAAATCAAACCATCCACGTTAGCGTCTTCTGTGGTCACTATTGCAAATTTCTGCTCGAACCTAAGAGTCCACGGGCTTGAATGGGGAGAGCACCCAAACCACTTTCTACTCCAAGGAATCTTCCACCCCAGGGTTCGAACTGAGGACCTTCGGATTGCGAGTCCAACCGCCACCAGCGATTCCACCGGAGCAGGCAAAAATAATCGAGACATTTGCTATGTTTTCGTTAAGTCTTAATGTTTTGAATATAATCCAATAAGCATAACAAAATATTAAAAATATGTCATTAAAAAAAAACAATGGGCAGTGCAAGAAGCACTAAAATCGTGATCTTATATTCTAAAAATATGTTCACTTCAGTAGCTTATAACACACAAACCACCTTAACACCGAGACATTAAGTCTTCATACAAAAAGGGTGACGTCGTTTTCCTTCTGGGGCCAAACCCACCGTACAAGGTCTTCCCGTATATGAGCATCTTCAGCTCGTTTTATGGTTGGTTGGTTTAGTCTGGTGTGTTGTTATACGTGTTTGCGTTGCGTAATATGTAAGAAGCAAGCATGTGACTGCAAGCGTATGCGTGCGTATCTGCGTAAGCTGATTGAGATATTCCAAATCGCAGCTTGTTCTCATAATAATGCAAATTATGTGTTTTTGCTAAATCTTTGCCGAAAATAATTCGAAAATTTTCAAATTGAATTCCATAAAATCCAAACATTAAATTTCCTGTTAAATTTGCATATCTATCAGACTCCAAACAATGTTCAGTCAACCATTCTGGCGATGGCTCAATGCCATGTCACGACACAATCCATCACAGCACGAGCCATCTTAGAATTAATTATGGCATTGTTGTTGGACTTACCTAGTACTGGCGTGTTTTCCTGTAGTTCCAGTAAAACCCTTCCGGATAAAAATTGACCCGGAAAATACAACAGTGACGTGTTGTCGAATAAAATGAGGAATTTCAGAAGTTTTCTGGGCATGATTCAGCGGCTGTAGAATTGACTTTTCTTAGTGCAATTACTGTCGTCAATGTAAGAGTTGCACTTTTTTCTAATAACTATAAACAGATCACAAAATTCACTTCATTATCACTACAATACTGTTTCCAAGAGCACCATCAACACATTTTCACAATAGATTAGTATTTTATTTAGACGTAATTTGTAGCATCTTGTTGGTGCAGATATTTTTTCAGTACTACACCTAAATTAGTCAGTCGATCATGATCGCTTACGCTAGTTGCAATTGTATAGCTATGTTGGTTTCTCGAGTATAGGTATGGGTGGTATTGAAACATGTTAGTTGTATGTGTGTTAGCTTTATTTTATCTTAAAGAAGACAAGTTATACATTTTTGTTAAAAACGTTTTCAAATCCACTTTTGATAACATCATAAAAAAGTCAATTTTCTGGGGAAAAAATAATCTGCGAGTCTGTGTTGCTTTATCTATTCTTTCTATTACTTTAGAATTTTCCTTAACAAGTTCACAATCAACATGGGACTTATTTTTGGTTAAGAGAAAAAATAAATAAATGGAGTTCGTTTCTATTTTTGCGTTGAAGTCTTTCAGAGGTGAGACATCATCATAGCCTTGGTCGTGGTATTATGATTTATGTTTTGAATTCATATTTTATTTGATTTGTTTTACAAACATAAACGTAAACTATCGGTGTTTTTGACTCTGCAAATAAGCTGTCACCTGCAGTGTATGGCAATATTGTTGTACAGTGCATTTAATGCGATTGCTCACTAACACACTTTCCACAATCCCGATGTTGTCTTATATTACTAGCAGCAGAACCTTTGGTTGTCTTATCCACCCATAATAATAACACCTTTTCTTGTAATACAATTTGAAAGTAGGGTATTTAATTTCAATCATTACTGGACCCCTTGGTAAAGCCGACGAACATTTTTCTAAAATGTTAGATTTTCAAAGTACTATTTGTACAAAACTATATAATATTGGAAGTCTTTTAAGTAGTTTTTACTGGTTTTGCATCAGTCTATTGCTTTAATGCTGATAGAAAACCACTTCAAAATAAAGTTTTCTCTTGTCTGTTATGGCCTAGTTTACCATGTACCTCGCTAATTCATCCCGAAGCTTGTTGGGAGGACAGTCTCGAGTCAGGGAAACTGTTTTTTGAAATCATCTATCGGTGTAAATTGGGTACTAAAGCTCTATGTCAATTTTTATGTACAACGGTGAAAAACACGATCAAAACCATTTCTGATCACTTTTTTCATTTTAATGCAAAAAAGATGACAAGACAACATTTTGTCGATGGGTCAACTATGATTCCCTTGGAACGAGCTATCAAGTAGGAACTTTTCTGTCAAGAAGGACCGCGAGGTTTATTTTTCAAAATTGATTTAAAAATCCATTTTAAACTTTTTGTGGTCGTACAAAGGGTCATTGTATTCAGAAAAATAAGCTTTATCGCTGTAAACAATAATATCAGCAATCTAAGCTTTATTTTAGGACCCAATTGTTTTTTTTCTCTCTTTTTGATGATTTTATACCATAAAAAGATATAATCTCGAAAAGTCTTAAATATCACACTGAAATCAAGATATTGGTTGGCTTTATTCCATTCGTTTAGAGTTCCCTGAAAATTTTTATAAAACTTTTGCTGGATTCGGATGAGAAAAATTATTTCCAACAATTTGGAGTATATCTTTTCAATAGTTGTTTGATTTGTCTATGAGAAAACTGTAAATTTAGAAAGAGATAGTAATTTGGACTATTTGGCAAGAAAGTCTTTCAAAAATCAATAAAAATTGATGAATATACGTTAACACATCTGTTATCAACTATATAACTGTTTATTTCATTGATATCTACGGGAAAACCCATTTTTTCGTGTTCCAAAACATGTTTTTTTAAAAAAAAGGTCACAAATTTTTGTGCGCCCAAAAATTGATGTTCATTATAGAGAATTTGCAGCAAAGCTAAAAGACACGTGTCGCCACCTATGAACAAATAGCGTAAACCTATGATTTTTAGAAAAAATGTGTTTTTTCCTTCCTAATCAACATTTTTATAAAACTTATGCCGGATTCGGATGAGAAAAATTATTTCCAACAATTTGGTGTATAACTTTCCAATATTTGTTTGATTTTTCTATGAGAAAACTGTAAATTTAGAAAAAGATAGTAATCTGGACTATTTGGCAAGAAAGTCTGTCAAAAATCAATAAAAATTGTTGAATATACGTTAACACATCTGTTATCAACTATATAACTGGTTATTTCCTTGATATATACAGAAACTCATTTTTCGTGTTCAAAAACATGTTTTTAAAGAAAAAGGTCACAATTTTGCGCGCCCAAAATTTGATGTTCATTATTTTAAAGCAAAAATTTTCTCGTCTTTTGCAATCAGTTTCATTAAGATTGATGCAGGGAATCATGAGAAATAAGCGATTTTGTTCTTCAATCTAGCTGAAAGGAATACGATTTTTGGCAAGTAACCTCATTTTGGCGCCACCTACATTTGAAACACAGTCGTGCTGCAAAACCTCAATTTTAAAGCACAAAAATTTTTCTCGTTTTCTCGCAGCGCGACTGTGTTTCAAATGAAGGTGGCGCCAAAATGAGGTTACTTGCCAAAAATCGTATTCCTTTCTGCTGGATTGAAGAACAAAATCGCTTATTTCTCATGATTCCCTGCATCGATCTTAATGAAACTGGTTACAAAAGACGAGAAAATTTTGCAAAATAATGAACATCAATTTTTGGGCAAAATGTGAACCTTTTTAAAACATGTTTTGGAACACGAAAATGATTTCCCCACTATATAATGAAATAAACAGTTATATAGTTGATAACAATGTGGTAACATATCAACAATTTTCATTGATTTTTGACAGACTTTCTTGCCAAATAGTCAAATTACTATCTTTTTCTAAATATACAGTTTCCTCATGAAAAATCAAACAAATATTGAAAGTTATACACAAATTGTGGAAATAATCCAATCCGCATAAATTTATAAAAATATTGATTTTGAAGGTACAAACACATTTTTTCGAAAAATCATAAGTTTACGCTATTTGTTCATAGGTGGTGTGTCTGGTGTGTCTTTTACATTTGATTACTTTCAACTTTTGCAACATTTAACTCAAGTTATCCAAAATTTCACAATTAATCACTACAAAACACCACGCATTATGATCGTTAGCGAAATTGCCACACTTTGCAATAGCCACGGCAATACCACACTTATCGGAAAATGTTGGATTTTTCATTACAAACGCATTTTTTCGGTTCTATCCCATTCCCCAGAATGGTCCATTCCCCAGAAACTCATTCCCCAGAAAAGTTTTATTTTTATTATGAATGTACTTTATTTCAAAAAATGATCAGTTTTAAAGTGTGAAGTGTTTAGATTTCGCCTTTATTGTGATAACTGCTGACAAAAGTTACATTTTCCCTTCTTTAAAGAAGAGATAACTCTCTTGACTGTCTGCCGAAAGTTTAATTTTCACTTTAAAGTAGATTTTTCCCTTCTTTAAAGAAGGGAAAACACTGTTGGCTTGTGATGATTTTTTCTTCAGAAGTTTTCCCTAGTAAAGAGAGTTTTCCCTTCTTAAATAATAAAAAAAAAGTGTCGGCAGTTATCACAAGTCGAGAAGGCTTTTTTAAACCGATTCTAAAAATGAATTAATGTTTAATATCATTATGCCAATTGACCATTATGCGCCATTATGCAAAATTATGGTATGCCAAACGGCGCTATACTAAATGGCATTGTATCAAATGGGAAACATAACATGTTTTTCAAGGTCATAAATATGTCTGGGGAATGGGTCATTCTGGGTTAAGGAGTAGAGCGGGCTTTGCGTTGCGACCACGCTCCATACACAAACACATTAAAAAAAAACTGCAGAACCCAACCCTTGAGACATGTGAGACATCCACGAAAAGTATAAATATATTTTTCATACTACACACAAGACCAATAACAGTTTATTCACATTATATCCTTACAAAGTATTCCAAAAGACGTAATGCTAAATTTTTCGGAAGTCAATTGCAACCAAACTCAAACTCCGAAAATTTCACGAAAAAGATATCTAACGGACAACAATTTTATGTTTACTGACACTAACGCAAAAGATGTTTGAAATTAAAGTTATGTCCTCAATCCGACTTTTTTGGTCGTCCCCGACGCTTGACTTTGCTTGATGGTTCGTCTAAAAAAAAAAAAATGAGGAAAAATGCCATTTATAAACGATGCACGATTTAAGCTTAACTAAAAGACTCACCAGTTTCCTCGGATATGGTCTCGAGCGTAAGCTTTCTTGAAGGACTTTCAGTTTCGATGCTCTCCGCATCACTGCCGCCTTCCTTTCTCGAAGACGCTGTGGACCGGGTCGAGCGGGCCCTTCCGGTGAACGGAGGTTTTGCCTTACCCCGGGTTGCGGAAACTTTCCCCTTCTGACTGGTGCGCGAACGTTTCGAGCTGTTGCTCGCATTCGACACGACCGACTCCGATTCACTGTCCTGAGAAGGATCGGCGAGCGGGACGTTTTCCGCATCTTCGGCAATTGTGCCGATTTTACGGACGATTTCGAGCGATTTTTCTATGACGGCCGATTGGTGACGAGTGAGGCGACGTTTTGTCGTGTACTCTGCGAACGATTCTTCCTGGGCTTTTGGCGGGGACGATGGGTTGGGGGCGTCCTCTTCCGATATTGCTGGTTGCACGGATGCGGGTTTGCGGCGCAGGCTGCGGCGGCTGCTAACGCTAACGTTTGATATTTCGGACCGGGCGTCGTCCTGCGTCGAGAAGCTGTCGTTGGCTTTGCTTGGCGAAGCGTGAACTGGCTCGACTGTTTCCGCGTGGAACGTCTCGGAGAGTCTTCGCCGTCTTGTGGGGGTGCTGGTTAGCAGTTCTTTTGCTAGCGATGAAGCTCTCGTTGACCGTCTGCTGGGCGTTAGGGTTGCGGTATCGGGAGTCGACGCTTGTAGATTGTTCATTGACGAATGCCGCTTGGCCTTGATGAGCGGCGTGCTTGGTGGGGACGCAGTGTCTTGTGGCACAACCGAGGAGGCTCGTGTCGCCCGCTTGCTGGGCGTAGCTTCCGTTTCCTCGATCTTTTCCATGGCGGACATTCGTCTTGTTTTGATATTACTTCTGGGAGTCGACGTTGAAGCATCGCCACTATCAACCGAAAGCCGTCTGGATCTTCGCGGTGTTGCCGGAGTATTTGACTCGAGGGATGATGTTTTGGCAAGTTGCTTCGAAACAATGTCCCAAAGTGGCGGTTGCTGTTCTGGGCTGGTCGTTACTCGCGAACTTGGTCCTTCCAAGGGATCAACTGAATCTGTGATTTTGCGCTCAGGCTCCACAGCAGCTGGTACAGGTTCTTCTTCAGCTTGCTCCGACCCGGACAGCGGTTCATCAACTCGCAACGGTTCCGCAAGTTGGCCAGTGGACAAATTAAGTGCAGCAGAGTCGTCACTTTCGTCGCTTTTACTGTTTTTTCTGTTTGCTCCATGGGCTTCGTCCGGTTTAACTGAAAGGTTCATCGCCGGAATGTCCACTTCGTGGGCATTCTTCGGTTTGCCCAAAAACTTTTCATCCGCCTTGGTTTTGAACGACTCCTCTCTAGAAGGTGAAATCAACTTGATTTCTGCGTCCTGCATCGGTTGATCCTGCCGCTCGTTTCCAACGACCGAAAGGTCTCTTGCGCTGCTGCTACTAGACGGTTCCGGAGTTCTTTCGCGGTGTTCCTCCTCAACAACTGCATCTTCCTGTGGAATGGTTAAATCCTGTGCTTGATGTTTGTTTGTTCCACAGTCGGGACTTTGCCGTTCGGCAGGTGGAGTGGTTTCCGGTTCACCTCCCTCCGCGTTTGATTCGGCTGATGAAGTTGTTGTAGAAACCTGAGCTTCAGACGATGCTGGTTCGTCCGTTTCCGGGTCCGGGTTTTGTTGCTCCATGATGACATCCGGTACAGTGTCCGAATAAAAATCGGCATAATTCGCATTTGCTACACCGCCGGCCGACGGATTATCCGCATGACCTGCTGCACTCACGGCCACCTCAGATCTACCACGGTTCATGGTTATAGTGCCCGCGATAGAGGAATCTTTTCCATCGTCGTTGTCGTCCGAAGAGTCATCATCGCTGCTTTCGGGGTCACTCTGGTACTCCGGTTTCTCGGAACTGCTCGAAATATCAATGATCTCCTCGACCGACGCCTCACTGTTTTGAACATCATCTTCCTCTACCTCGTCCAGATCCGACTCACCGTACTTTAATTCTTCGTCGTCGTCGCCATCATCCCCAGTGGATGATTCCGCCACATCTATTTCCTCCTCATCCGCACTGTCGCTGCTTTCACTAGAAATAAATAAGTGGTAAAAAAAGTTCTGAAGACAGATCTATAAATACCCACTCTGTGCTAGTTTTGTCCAACACAACCAGCTCGCCAAAGTCCTCTGGATCAACTTCAGTCGGCTCATCGACGACCACCTCTCCCAGTTCCTCCGGAACTTTCACTGCAACGGCAGTCTCATCCCCTACCGAAAAGGTCGGTTCTTCCACGACTGAAGCAACTTGATCGCAATCAGACTGAATGGCACCACCTTCCTTGCCCGCTGCCTCATCAATCATCTCAACGTACTCTTCCTCCTCCTTTGGTGGCGGAGACGGCGTCGTCGATGCCAGTTCTGCTTCCATCGCTTTCCGGGCGTTTGCTTCTAGCACCAACCTGCCAAGCGGTTTCCGACCACCGAACGCCTTCTGAACCGGTGCTTCAACCTCCTCCTCCTCGACAGCACTGTCCATCGGTTCATCGGGCTCGGATGCATGCTTGCTGGACGAATCGTCATCCACGTTGTCGTCCTCGATGATGATGGCAATGTTGTTCTCGACCGGAGTGACCGACCGTGAGCGACTGTGGATCGAGGGTCGTCTCTTGGGACCGCTGGACAGAAAACTGGACCCGTCTTCATCGCCAAACATAACTACCGAACCTTCCGGGAGAAGAACTCGTCGTTTGAAACGAGCGATACGTCCGCCGGTTCGTCGGTTGCTTTCACCACCGAAGCAGCAATCGCAAACGATGGCTGGCTTTTTCGACCTGCGGCGATTCTGGCAAATCAAATCGCAGCACCTTCTCTTCGGACCTGTCGTGCCACCGCGTAGCACCGAAACGGAAACCGATGCCGGCGAAACGCTTTTTCGGTGGACAAAACTTTGCACCGACGTTGTCGAGCGGAGAATTCCGTGCGGTGTGTAAGAGCTGACACTCTCCGGGGAGGGTGGATTGTACGGTTGTCGTTTTTGCACCAGCGGCGTAGTGAGTTGCGCGGACGGCGATCGGCTGAGCGACTTTTCCGAGGAGGCGGCGAAGGTTTTGCTGGTAAAGTTGAAGCTTGGCTTTGTTGGGCGAAACTCGGTGAGGACACTTTTGGGGGCAACCAGTGAGGTCTGGTACGAAGCGATAGTGTCCGTGTCCAGCTTGCGGCGCTTTCTAGGCTTCTCGTAGTCGACGAATATCTCGCTGGGTTTGGACTTGGATTCGCCCTCCGGAATGTCGTCGTCCAACTTCCGTTTGGGCTTCTTCGCTTCCAGCTTAATTGGATAGCACACGTTGCTGCTTTTGATCTGCGAACGAAACTGGAACATGCCTAGGCCGGGTCTCTCCAGGAACGGCTGAGCGTGTTCGATCGGTTCGGCAGCCTCCTTGATGGAAATTATCGACTTGTGGTAAATGCGGCTCCGATAATCTGCCCTGCCACGAATCAACCGTGAGCTGAGCGGTTCCGCGTACGGTGCCTTCGAGGGTTTCAACTCTTTATGCTCTGCGTACGCCAGATAAGACAAGTGCTGCGTGGTCGGTTCCAGTGCCGCATGGTAAAGAGTCAACGCTTCCCGGAGCGCTTCCAAGTTGTACTCAACCGATCGCTTCCGTCCGAGCTTCTCAATCATGTGAACTGCTTCGACAAAGTCAAGCTTCTGCAGAAGATGCATAAAATGAACGTTATCTGCCATCGGTTGGCTCGTTTTCGTCAGATATTCTCGCAGGATACGTGTCTCTTCGTCAGTCAGCGCCAAACCCAGCAAAACCTCGTACTTGGTCGATTTCAGCATTCCTTCAAAGAAATACTGCAGCAGGTTGGTGTCGTGCTTTGAGCGTTGAAGTTTAAACGCTTCCGAGATAAGATTGTTTTCCAGCAGCGACTTTAGCTCTAGAAATGGTGAAATTGGCATGCCTGGTGCACGAAGGACACGTAACGCCAAGTGAGGTGAGTCGTATCTCAACAACGCCGCTATAAGGAACTCCCGCTGCCAGGTGGGAAACTGTTCACTCTGGGATATTGGCGAAAGAAGTTCTTCGATGGCGCACTAGCGAGCGAAAAAAAAACAGCAAATTAGAACAAAATTGACGCATCTCTCTCTCTCTCTCTCTCTCTCTCTCTCTCTCTCTCTCACATCAATGTTTCCGTGGTCCAAAAACCAAAACGCTTGGGTACGCTTAATAATTGCGGAATTCAGCTTGAACACAGACGGAAATTTGATCAGATTTTGCACGATACCACCATATCTAAAAAAAAAAGAAAAAGATATTTCCCCCATCACACCACTGTCACCAGCTGCTATGGACACCAATTACCTGCCGTCGCTCAGCACCGCAGTCATGTCCATAAATGTGTAGCACAGCAGAACGTATTTGGCCTCGACGCTAACGTTCGGGATGAGCAGCGCCCGGAGCAAGTTTTGCATCGAGTTTGGCGGGTAGACGCCGGTGGCGTTGTTCTCCAGCCAAACCTTTCGCAGCGCTTCCGACTTGAACTCACGCTCGATAAAGTTATCGATAAACAGATACTTGCAGCTTTGATCTTCCACCCCAGCAGCATTGGCTCCGTCCACGGGCTGCTGTTTGTCGCACAGCATGGTGCGCTGCGAGGCAAAGTACGTACGGATGGCCACGTACGGAAATGGAACGAGAAGAAATTCGTCCGAGAGGTTTACCCCGTCGATGTTGCCCTCGGGCAGGAGGCCGACATTTAGGAGCCATTGCACCACTTCCTGATAGTCGGCCGCCAGCTGGATCGATGCGCCTTGGGATGTGAGGTTTTTGTATACTTTCTCCGGGATGTACTGCTTGCACTGCACCAAGATAACATCGTACAGCTTGGCCAGTTGTTTCAGCTGCCGCGAGCAGTGCAGCAGCGTTTTTTGCGTGCCACAGTCAATGCGTCGACCCGAAATGTCAAACAACGTTACGCACATCATATTGCTCAGCTCTTTCAGTGCCTTTGCGCGGCTCCAAATCCAGTTGGTCAGCGTGGACAGTGATACGCCTTCGCCCGGTTCCTGTCCGAGGTGGCTTCCGTCGGCCCAGCTGACGGCACACTCGCGTAGTAACGAGCCACAATTGTACTCCAACGCGACCGAGAGGATAAATTCCCGCTGGACGTCCACGGGAGTGTCCACCGTGTAGTTGTAATCAATAAACTGTGGAATAAGTGCCGCTCGTAGCATAACCTGATACAGCTTGCCGGGGTTCATCACCGCAGACGAACCCATTTGTTCGAGATATTCGAGAATTTTGTTCTGAAGTCCGATCCAGTGGTAACGAGCGCAGCTGCCGTTGTTCAGCGTCATGATGTCTGTAAATAAGGCAAACAGTTGAATCGAAATGCGGTAATGACTACTGAAGTTTGCCTACCGAAACTAAGAGAATTTGGATAGAAATGCTCCTCCGGACGTTGGATCGAGTTGAACGGGATCAGAGAGTCTACCATCAGTCGGGTGTTCATTGCGACATCCTTCACGCTGAAGAATACGGTATGGTTCAGCTCGTGTCTCCAGTCACAGGAGAATGGCATCTCAGCCTTATACCATTGGTTCAGATCAAAAACCAGAATATTGGTCGACCTGTCCGAGGTGACCCAGCTGAGCACGCACAACGTCAAAACCTCTTCCTCTTGGCTAACATTTTTCATGATCGATTGCACGCCAAGCGGGAAGCTTCCCTTATCATAGCAGGACACGTTTAATCGAGGACTGCACGAGATGAACCGTTCGTAAACATGTCCTTCTGGTTCCGCGTACTTTTCTTCGTACATAAGCGTATGCAGCACGGCAAACGCACCCTCAACGCCAGCATGGAACGTCCAGATGTACACGCAAGCCTTCGGATCATTGGTTGGCTCTACCAAATTCATACTTATAACGGGACTGTCCTCAATTGGCGGATTAGCCACGTGAAGTATGCGCAACTCCAGAAGATCGTACAACACCATCCGGCCATCGGCATAACCAACGGCAATTGCCATAAGGGAAGGCAAATCCAGGAGCGCAATCACGGGACTACTCTCCTCGTCGGTGCATTCCAGCTGCAACCCAAAGTAGACTTCCCGTTGCCGAACCAGCTCGTGATTTGTGGCCACATCGACATTTGCAAACTCAACGTGACACTGGTTCTTATCCAGCCGGTTCATTACCTGTCGCTGGCCGAAAAATGCCGTCATTTCATATCGAAGGCACGCGTCAATCAACAGCACCTTCCCCGAAACTGTCCCAACCGCGATGCAACCGTTGAACGAAGAAACGCGTCCTCTACCGTACGAAGCTTTGCTAACCGGTTGCACGCTGGATATCTTTTCATTCACATCGATCCGTCCCAAAACACGGGCACCCTGAATCGTCATAACGAAGACTGCTCCGGCGTTACCGTACAGCTGAATCCCTACGGCGATAAGGTACGAACCCACCTCCGACTGTTCCATCCCGTGGACATTGCAGATGGTGCAATTCCGCGTCCGGGAATCGCTCTCAAAATTATGCGACAAGAGTTTTTCGCCACTCCGCGTACAGACCACGTCCAGGTGGGCTCCTTTCGCGACCCACGCGTACAGCCCATCCGCCAAAAATCCTCCGAGGCCTGCGGTAGAGAAAAAATCTTCTTTGAATCAAAATGTTCGTTTTTAGCCGACAACCCCTCAAGCTTACTGGTTTGTCCCGCTGCTTCTTCTTCATCTCCGACGCCGGCCTGATTTTGCTGCTGCTGTTGCTCCAAATTAATCCGAACAACGCCCTTTAGCTCCAGATGAATGTCGCTGGACCACATTGCCGTTGGTGTGCCGAATGAGAGTAGGCAATATTTATCTGAACAACTATTTCGCACGGAAACACATCAATAATTTAAAGAACAACAGCACAAAATTGTCCGCAAAAAATACTAGCGCGGCGGATGACAGATTATTACGGACAATGACAGCTGTCGTTTGACATACACTGTAACTGAAAATCGCACTTTGCTGAGTTCGTTTTCGCACCTCCCGATTTTTTTAGTTCAACTACGATTACACTTTTTTTGCGTAATCGCAGTCGAACTGAAAAAATCGTATGAAAAAGTGCGAATTCGAACCACGGGGATGCTACACTGAAAAAAACCAACATAGCAAGTTCACATGCTTTTTCACGTGAGCTAATCCAAAAACTAACACAATGAATTAACATGCTTTTCCTTTGACTTAGACATGACTTTCATTATAAATGCAAGTGAAAACCGCGTCAGCTACACCGATCTTGATCCATTCTTTTTTCATGGGATTTTCATCCCAGATTCACGTGAATTGCACTTCGATTCACCCCAATCGACTTTTCCTTTAGGTTTCAAGTGAATTTCACGTTACTATCGAATGTTTTGATATTGAAGTTCGAAAAGAAAAAAATAGTCTCAGTCAAGATGGCCACTCACTTTAAATCTGAGTCAGAGCTCTCGCGTTTAAATTGGATTATTTGCCAGAAAAGAGGTTCTTTTTTCCCCAAATTGTGGCAGGATTATTTCTAAAACTATGGTAAGTATTTTCTAAATATTTCTTTGGACAACAATTTATGCCTAACCATTTTTTAAAACATATTTCCAGGGAATTTTCGTCTGCTTCTCGCCGCCGCTGCCTCAATTTTTTTTGAAGTACATATTTGAATATATATTTTTTTTTGTGGATGATGACTGACCCCCATCGAGGCATGTTGGATCCGGAAATGTCCAAGGAGACCCGCTAGGGTCCCGGTGTGTGGCGCAGAGCACGGTTTGCTGCTCATACGGAGAGCATTTTTTGTGTGAAGTGTGAATGAAAAAGTGACGTGTGTTCTCGAAGAAGACTAAAAGTGTAATATATATTTAAAAAATAAATGGAAAACTAATGAATGCACGAAATGCATTTTTATTTCAAAACATGAATATAAAAAAGAAAAAGAAAAGGTTACCAAAAATCTTCACTTGAAAAGCAGTTGAAAAACATTTGATTTTAAAGTGAAATCCATTTAATTTTCATAAGCATTTCTTATGAAAGTCACGTGAAACGACACATGAAGCTAACGTGATTTTCACTAGGTATGAACATGCAGCGCGATGAAAATTTTCTATGTGATTTACACATGACTTTCACATGCAAAGTGGTATGGGGCAGATTCATGTGTAAAACATGTAATATTACTATGGGCCTTTCTTTCAGTGTGGTCGAAGTGAATTTGACGTACCCAAACAGACACGAGTTTGACGTATCCAAACGAGCATTTGCCTTTACGCCCAGCAAAACTTATCAGTGTTGCCAAGCTCAAAACATACGTTGCCAGATCGATTTAGCAAACTTAGACCAGTCTCCCTATTTAGGGTCTCTACTAAAACATATCAAAAATTAAAAAAATTGAAAATAGTGTTTTTTTTTGTAAATCAAGTTTTAGTGACAAAAAGTTCAATTAAAAATCACCATTTTTTTTACCGTGTATCATTTTTTTCAGTGTAGTCCTTATCCATACCTACAAATTTGCCGAAGACACCAAATCGATCAAAAAATTCCTTCAAAAGATACAGATTTTCGAATTTTCAGCTGCCAAATTTGTATGGAAATTTATATGGACAAACTAATGATGGAAAATGGCTTCTTTGGGCATACCGAAGGCACAAAAAAAAAGTTTCAACCGGATTAAAATATGCAAAAAAAATCGAATCACCGAAATCTCAGAGAATTGCTCCTTTCTGAAAAGTTGGATTGTTCTAAAAAGTTTGTTCAATGCTTATATTGTTACTAGATGTTATTACTAATGTTAACAACCAACAACGGAACCTTCAAATCATTTAGAGGCTTGGTGGTGGAAGTGTTACATTAAAATCCACTTGGGGGCAGAATGGACCTCCCTTTGTTTTGATGCTTATTTGTAAAAATACTGTCTGATTACAACATATTAACTCTTTATTCAAAAATGTTTGTTTCAGTAAGTGACTATTTTTTTATAAAAGTAATCAAACTTCATGGAAACTATGTTAGAAATGTCCCTTAAGTCACTTCTTATCTCCCTTCAACGTTGTATTAGAAGAAATGCAAAGAAATGGCATGTTTTCTAAGGTGGCCCATTCTGCCCCGCACCCTGGAAAAGCAGTCGAAAAACATTTTTTTTTTAAATTGCATCAAAAATTTTCATCAACGAAGTATCACTGACGAACTGACGTCAGGTCAAAACAAAAACATTTTTGAAAGTGGTTGGTGTGAGGAACGAGACTGAGCTTAATTTGTTGCTAGTATGGATTTTAGAGTGGTGAAACCTCGGGTGAAACTATTTTCGGACACTATAGGAAAGGGTAGTGTGATGAGCAAACATAACACAATCCGTATTTGAGCCAAGGTGTTAAGGCTTTGTTTTATTGGGCTGGGAAAAATAAATATGTCAACAAATGAAATGCCAATTTGAATCGAGCCCCTGTTTTAGCAATATTGTTTTCTTTAATCCTTTTATAACCAAATGAATTGCTTGCTTTCCGCCATCAGAGTGAATACTTTTGATTTGTTTTTTTTTTTCTGTGCAAGCTAGCATCTACTGCAGGCGTAGAATACTTGCAAATGCTTTTTTCGACCATTGTTGCGTTTTTGCACAAAGTCAACTTTTTTTTTTTAATTGTTTAGTTACCTTTGTTCTGTGGTTCACCAACCCCTACCCTATAAAATTGGTTTGCGCTAAGAATAGGACAAAGAGCTGTGCTGCTGAAGTTTTAGTGAATGTTTTTGGTGGATAGTTAAATTTCATGTCAACATTATTGCGTTATCACTATTATTTTCCTATATATCGTGTTTGATGCTTTTGCAAATGTGGCTTTTGCAGGCTAGAATATTGTGTATTAACTTTTATTTTATTCGGATATTATCATAGCAGCGGTTTCTAGTTTGATTTGTGTTTAATCCTTGATAATATTCTTCTTTAGGTGCTCCTTATAGTCCAGGATGTTACCGTTCCATTTTGTGACTTTGCCATTCTCGCAAATCCAGATTTCGTTCGCGACCTAAAATATGAGAAAAAAAATTTAAAAAAAAAAATAAGCTAGTACATTATGATGCTTACCTGGTTGATAAGCCGGAAATCGTGGCTAACGAGTACAAGGCCACCCTCGAAATCGTTGATAGCTTCGGCCAGCGCGTCAATGGTCTCCATGTCCAAGTGATTAGTAGGTTCATCAAGCAGCAGCAGATGAGGCTTCTTCCATGCCAAGTAAGCAAACACCACGCGGCATCGCTGTCCGTCCGACAGTTGTCGAATGGGACAAACCTGTTGACGGCCAGTAAGTCCATAGCGACCGATGATCTTACGCATTTCTTCTCGCTCCACCACTTCTGGGAAAGATTTCAACATGTAATCCAAGGGGCTCATGTCCATGTCAAGCAATTCGTGCAAGTGCTGATGATATCTAGCGATGCGCAAATGTGAGTTCTTGCGGATCATTCCGGACGTAGGCACAAGATCTCCATACAGCAGTTTCAGCAGCGTACTCTTGCCAGCTCCGTTGGGTCCGACCAAAGCCAACCTGGTGTCCAGATCAATACCAAACTCAAGATTTTTATAGATGTGCGGAGTTTTTTCATTGTATCGGAAGCTGACGTTCTGTACCATGATGACAGGCGGCGGAATTGTACCGCAAGACGGAAAACAAAAGTTAAGCTGCTTGTCGTCGACGGCCTTTTCGGTTAAACCTTGGGCCATCATTTTGGCAAGGGTCTTTTCCTTTGATTGCGCCTGACGAGCTAGCTTGGCGGATCCGTGACCAAAACGAGCAATGTAGTTCTTCATATGGGCTATCTGATCTTGCTCCCAGTTGTATTGCTTCATTTGGTTTTCCAACAGTTCCATTCGCGTCTTGACAAATTGTTCGTAGTTACCCGTGAAGTATTTCAGCCGTTTTTGTGTCATGTGGACAATGTTGGTGCAAACGCCGTTTAGGAAATCTTGCGAGTGGGAAATAATGACAAGAATACGTTTGTAGGTCTTCAATTCTTCCTCCAACCACACGCAAGCGTCCAGATCAAGATGGTTTGTAGGTTCGTCCAGCAGCAAGAGATGGGGTTTCACGTACAGCGCACGTGCCAGTGCGATTCGCATACGCCAACCTCCGGAAAAGTCCTTGGCGGCTTTTTCCTGCATCTCTTTGCTGAAACCCAAACCGTGCAAAAGTCAGGAAGCTTTCGCTTCCGCACAATCCGCTGACATTTCATCCAGACGATCGTAAATATCCATGAGCCGTTCCTGGGACTCGTCATCTTCCTGGTCAACCAACTCGTCGGCCATTTTCTCCAGCTTGATGCGTTCCGCGTCCACCTCCATGACGCACTGGAGCGCACTCTTGGAGCTGGCTAAATTGGATAATTAAAAAAAAAAAAACAACTATAGCATGGGTCTAAACTACAACAGGAATCTCGCAGGATCGTAGACGCAACCGCAAGTTTTGAACACAAGCAAATCAATTTGAATTTTTACATTGACAATGTTGCGGTTCTGCGATTCTGTATCAAAAACGCAGGACGCAGTTCGCAAGTTCTAAATTTTAAAGTATATGAAAATTTTCGCAGGATTTCTTAGAGAGTTAAGCATGATCAAACTTTCTTATGTAGGGGAAAGTGGAGGAATTTTAACAAGCTAAGGAAATGCTCGTTATAACCCATTAAAAACGTTGAAAAATCTGTCAGATTTTTTAATAATCATCTTATTTCAGGTCTTGACTAAGACTTTGATAGAGCAAGTTTTTAAAAAATCCAGGTTTTTAATGTAAAAAAATGATTTCAAATTTTTTGATTTTCCGTACTTTCTACTCAACTAGTGGGCAAGACGAACAACCAGTTGGGGCAAGAGGAACAATGCATGAAACAACATGTTAATTTGCTAACAATTGAACTTTTATCACTTAGAAACATCAGATTAAAATGTATTTGAAACTTTCTTTGATTTTTTGATTAAAGAAAAATAGCGAAAAAAAACTGAAAAAGAGGATAAATAGTAAATATTCATAATATCAATATATTTTGTATGGACAATTATTTTTTAACGATTGTTTATCTGTTTTTAAGTACTTTTATGTATTTATTTCCTAATAAAATATTTTGTTGCAGCAATTCGTAATTTTTTCCATACTAAAAATCCATATGGTACACTTGCCCCACCTGAACAAGATTTTTTAAAAGCTCTCAACAAAAATAACCAAAAGTTAAATCATACTTTATCACAGGTGCAAGTCATTAGTAAGAACACTACTCATCTAGGAAAAATAGCATTTTGATAGAATGAGCCTTAAAACTAGAGGTGGGCAAAAAAAGAGCGAGCCGCTCAAAGAGCCGATTCACTGAAAAGAGCGAAAGAACCGTGGCTCACAAAAAAAGAACCGCGGTTCTTTTTTAAACTTCAGTCTTTGGAAAGAACCGGCCCAACATGGCATGATTTTTGTTATAAATATAATTTATTGAATTTTCAAAAAATGTAGTATTAAATTTGTTTTTGAAAATTGAAAATGCAATTTCAAATATTTCAATGCCTATAAAAAAACCAAAAAAAAATGATTTTTTTAAACAACATGAAATTATTTTTCACTTTACAACTGATTATAAATTAAAGTACTACTGGAATACAAATTTGAGCATTTCAAATTGCATAATATTATCAAAAATCTTCTGAATAGTTTAGAGATTTTGAAAAAAAACCTTCTGTCCAAATCAACTTGAGCGTTTATAGACTTTATCAATTAAATCAGAATGTGGAAAAGAGTTCACAGAGAATGTTTTCTCCAAATAAAATATCAGCATTAGTTCAATTCTTGCAGAAATAAACGCAATTTTAAAATTAATAGCAATTTTTCCAATCTCAGATTTAAGTTTGGATGCCATTCAATTACTCGAATGTTTCGGTTCGAGTAGAAATCTTTACATAGAGACCAATGGTTTTCAAGGACATCTTCTCGTTTTCAGTTTTAATTTTATTATCAAATAATTTGTAAAAGTCCAGTGTGAAATAACTTTTAAAATCATACGATTCTTAAAAAAAAAAAACATTTTCATCAACATTTTTAAAAAGAGCGAAAGAGCCGTTCAAAAGAGCCGTTCAAAAGAGCGGCTCTTTTTAATGAGCGAACGAAAACGAACCCTAAACCTTATTTTGTACTTTCCAAATATTATAATAAAACCAAAGTTTTGAAAAAACTTCATTAAATCTTATGCTCCGTGTGGTTTACGTCGTTTTGGCGGTTATGTGTTAGTAGAATCAGCTAATTGCATTGCTAGCAACAATTCCTCATACTAGAAATAATCAAAATGGTAAAAATCATGACCGTACGAATGATTCCTCTTGCTCCATATGGTCGTCTTGCCCCACCTTCCCCTATGTATGATCCCCATACCCGCGGGTAACTTGGTCTTGAAACACACACCGCTAGATGAACAATTCGAGTATCTTATACTCAGAAATTAATAATAAAATGCTCTGAAAAATAATAAAATAAAATAAAAACGAAATCTACAAAAAGGGCATCCCTGCAATTCTCTCGTCACGTTCCACTTGAATCTTCCCTTTTCTTGAGTTCTTTTTAATCTGCCTTGATCAGCAGAGCTTTCGGCAGTGGACCTGGTACCGCACGATGTACAGCAAGCAACACACGACAGGATCAGCCATCAAATACATCCCCGATGCCGTCCTGGATGTTATATGGCAGGAACTGGACCCACAGGAACGCTTGAGTTATTGACCACTTCACGATTGTTGTTCCCTTGTCGTGGAATCGAATTTCTCATGTCCATGAAAATAACTTCCGATTCACTTCCACTGTAAATGTCTGGCACCAGAATAACTTGTAACAAGATCGTCGTATTTTAACTTATTTTACACATTCATGCATTTTAGTACAGAATATGGTGCTAACATTGTCATTGTAGAAGATCAGATTGATTTGTATGTGATCAAAACTTGCGGTTGCGTCTGCGATCCTGCGAGTTTCCTGTTGTAGATCAGGCTCTACTGCATTCGGTGGGACAAGACATTATTACCTGGAATCTCCCGGGTCAAGTGGAAGATGTCGATGTGGTCCGGAATGGGAACCTCACGGTTTCCCAACACCGCCAGCAGAGAGGATTTACCACATCCGTTGGCTCCGAGCAAACCGTAACGACGGCCACAGTTCAACTCGAGCATGGTATCTTGCAGCATTTCACTACCGAAGAACGTGATGGAAAAGTTGGCAATCTTGATGTCCCGGGAGCGTGGATGCACGGCCAGCGACCCGGTGCAGGCTCTGGCCTCCGCGTTGATTCGCGCCTCTTCATCCAACTTGGCGCAAAGTGCCTCTGCAAGAAAAAAAAAAGTCAATATTTTACAGCAAAACAGATCAACCTTGAACTCTAGAAACAGATCGGCCAATCTTACCTTCCTCGGTCATCTCGGCCGTTCCGTTGGTCGCACCGTTGGTCGTGGCCTTGTCATCCTTTTGGAGCCTTGCACAAGGGTGATCTTCTTGTTGCGTCCTTTTTGCTTCTTGTCGGGAGCCATCGTGGTTGCTTTGGTAGTGGAAAAACACTGGAAAACGAATTGAAAATTATTTGTGTGCTTCCACCTACTGCGATTCAAAACTGCACGGAAGCAGCTGTTCTGCTTTTCCCCCTGCAGGTAGTGAAGAAAGTGGTTTTAGAGACAGAGAAAAGATGAGTCAAATCGAAGCTTTCTCAACGCGGCCTGCTGTTGCCTACTCTTTTGCGCTTCCTCTTGCGTGCTGCGGGAAGGTGCGCATGAAAGATGCATTGGGTTGGAGCAAAGAGGAAGAAAAGAGTTGCGAACAATGAAATTTCAGTGCCAACTTTGGTTTTCCAATTTGTAGGCTAAACTTTGCGTTAATTGATCGGTAAACTAGCTAAATACTTAACCCTTAACCCGAACTACTATTTACACCACAAAACGCACGTTTAGAAGCTAATATTCACCCGTAATATCGATTAAAAAAGAGAATTCACAAACCTGCAAATTTTCTCTCTGCCTTGACGAGACGAAAGGAAGGAGCGCGGTCGTGTCGATGGGAGTGACAGTTCACACATGTTCCGTGTGACAGATGGGAGGTCTGCGAATGCGGAACAACTACAGCAGGGATAGGTATACACGGTTAAGCAAAATCATTTCAAATTAAAATTTGGGTTCATTTTAGTAATTTGTAGTTTGTTGTACACTCAAACCCCGATGGTTTGACACCAAATTTGACACCAACTGATGTCACACGAACGGGGTCACTTTTTAGTTTGACACCCCTTTTACACGGAGTTCACACATACTATCAAACGTTTGTTTTGATAGTGTGCGTAAGCTCCGTGTAAAAAGTGACAGGTCGTCACTTTTTAGTTTGACTTTGAGCAACCAACGAGGTACAAACTAAAAAAATCAAACGAAAAAGAGACCAACCACCGGGGGTTGAGTGTACACTGAAGATCAGAATTACACCAAAAAGTGTAGAATCCAACCATTTTCGCACAAGACCACGCTTGAACCATTGCGCCGTGTAAACAGCCTGGAACACATTGGCTGGATTCTGGGCAAAAACGCATCCAATGTGTAACTTTTGTTTTGGTGGTGGCCACCTGGTGGCAAAAATAAGAAGCTCATGAATAGCGAGAATATTGTGCTGCCACCTGTTGGAGAGTGGATCAAATATTAAATTTTTCTTTTCCCTTAGTTTATTTAAATTAAAATACATTTTTAAACATTTTATTCAAACAACTAGTTAATTAACATTTATAATTCATACCCACAAAATTTTCGCAGCACTTCAAATGCGCAAATTTCGATTTGTCACCGTGGTTTGATGCCGCTTCGTAACCGTCACAAATAGTGTCGGTAGTGGAACTACACGAGCGCGCTCCAGCACTCGTCAACCTGTTTCGTTCACCCGGATCTTCGTCACGTGCTCCCCGCAACCTTCTTCGTCACGATCCGCTTCGTTCCATCCAACGACGCTATCTTTCAGACTTCTTGGTCAGTCTTTGTCCCGCTACTTGCACAATCCGAGCTAGAACTGCGCTTCTTCGCCGGTGGCCGCCGGGAGGACGAGTCCGCGACCAACTGCTGGAGCTTGAGTCCGAGTCGGACGAATCGAAACCGCTGCTGCTGGATCTATCCGAGCTGGACGAAGAGCGACGGCGCAAATATGTCGCCTGGGAGAACGGAACCGTGTACTGGTCGAACATTTTGTCTCGTAGCATTCAGTGCGTCCAGTCAGGGGACCGGAAAAGCGTTCTCGAAGATTCGTTTGGGATTCTGGAAAAAAATGAGATTAGAAGAGTTGAATATGATTGTGATTATTCTTAAACTTACGTGTGTCCGGCCGTTCCACTACCACTAGAATAATCCTTCAAGGTGTGATACGACCCGTGCTAGTGCTCATCCTGCTCATACACAAGCAGTTTCCGGTTGCCGTCCAACCCGTTAAAGTCACTCTGTTCGGCCAGATCAAGAGAAAGGTGTCTACTGAGCTGGCAGGTTATCCGCAACAGGTCCGCAATGTTGCACGTAACGTCCGGTCCGTTCTCTTCCTTCGATACCAAGGGCCGATTTCCGAAACCTTTCGTGATGGGCTAAAAATGAGACGATTTGAAATATTAAACTAATCTCGAAGCATGATTGAATAACTTACCGTATAATATTGACTAAACTTGCTCCGCAGTTTAGGCGTACGCGTACTCATCTTCCGGGGTGGTTGCATCCTGCAGGTTGGCAAGTTCCGTCCTCCCGTTTGTTCCGCGAACAGCCGCCACCTTGGTTCTGCGACAAAGAACCGCTACCGCCGTATACAACCGCACCGGACCCAGTGGCAACCGGCCATCGCCTTGTGGTGCGACGAGTACTTGTTTGAGTAGACTGGCGCGAACGCGGGACTAAAAGGGAAAGGAGCGTTACAATCTGTGACGATCGTCGACCGGATTGGGGAACCAACCGTGACGCCTTGGTTGAGTTCGAGGCGAACTCGGCCAACATCTGGCCGGCAAAGTCCTGCGCCTGGTACCGCTTCTCATACACCTCGATGCTGAGGTGCAGCTGTTCACGCTTGAGATTCTCGTGCCGCTTGATCATCTCCAGCAGCGTCACCGCTCGGCTCAGATCCCGCCTGGAAGAGTTGGAAGAGATTTAATTGAGATACCTGAATCAGCTCCGACGAACTTACCTTAGCTTTAGCATCTTCTCGTACGGTTCTTCTTGGTTTGCATCTTTTCGGTTCGCCGCCGGAATGTCAGATACGGATTGTTCGGTGTGATGTTGCCCCTGCTCTCCGTCTTCACCGACCGTACCAGTGGGTGTTGGCCACCACTTCAAACGGGTGTCCTCGGCAAACGAATCCAAATTCTTCATGTTGGTCGCGTAGGAAACTCGTGCTTTCCGGCGCGATGACTGCGGTTCCGGCAGAAAATTCGGGGCGGATCTCGTTGAAGTTGAAACTTTGTACCGCCACGATGACCCTGGCCGTGACTTGAAACGCTTGCAGTTATGGCTTAGCGTTACAAGTCCGAAATTTAAGCAACCTATAAAAAATATTTTTTGGATTAATAAGTTAAGAAAACATTGAAAAAATCAAGAAAAATTACCAATCTTTTGGCAGACTCAGAAAACCGCATGTTTTCCACGCTTCCACTAACGTCAAAGTCCAAGACTGGTGGCGACACCCAACGGCAACTTTGATAAAGCTGGCAAAAGAAAAATTTACACATTGGATGGCTTTTTGAGCAGAAACCAGCGCAATGTGTAGAATCGACACATCGATTTCAAAACAACGCGGTTTAACCATCCAATGTGTACCATCGACACATTTTGGTCGTAATTTTTATCTTCAGTGTATGCACTTCGGAAGGAATCGGTCAAGAAAAAAATCAAATGGGCTGCAGCGGCAGCGAAAGCAAGCCATAGAGGGTGAAGAAAATACCCAAGAAAACGCTCCCTCTATATAGTTATCTAAGCCCGAGCTCGCGCACACTAGCACCCCATTTGTTTTGTTGGCGGGTACAAAATTTAACCTCAATCTTTTTCGTGTACGTACACGCAATACATGCGCACGTAGATAACTCTATTTTGTTCTGCCTTTCGTAAAGCTGTTTCTTGACCCCTTTCCTTCCGATCTCCAGACTAGCCTTAAATTGGTTCCCGCATAGTCAGAACTATGTAACTACATACATTATGACAAATAGTTATCTCAATTTACACAACAAAAAAATGTGTAATTTTGGAAGGTGTATTTAGAAAGTTAAATATTAGCTCTTTTATGATGTATTGTGGATTTAAGGCTAGTATGGAGATTGGAAGTAAAGGGGTCAAGAAACAGCTTTACAAAGAGCAGAGCAAAGGAGAGGGACCGTTTTCTTGGGGCTTTTCTTCACCCTCTCTGGCTTGCTTCCGCTGCCGCTGCTGCCCATTTGAAATTTTTCTTGACCGATCCCTTCCGAAGTGCATACATCGCTTTAGCTGGTAGCTGGATTTTGCTGGCATCTTCTCACGGTCATTGGAAATGGTCGTGGATAGACCTAGGGGTTCCCAATTGGAGTAAAAAAGTTCAATTTATAGAAAAATTATGGATTAAAATTTTTATTTTTAATCACTTCTTCGACATCAGGAGTAATTGTTTGAACATGCTCGCAAATTTTTTATTCAGTCGGAAAAACATTATTTTTCATTGAAAAAAGTTTCATTTTTATCCAAATGATCACCTCTAATTCTGGCTCATTGCCGCCATCATGCGACCGCGTGCTCCGTTTGTTTGTCAACAAAGGGCAGCTGGATGGCGAGACGATGTGAGGGGGGGGGGGAGAGGTTTTGACATTTTTATGCCCGCATCTGGCCCGCCGCCTATTTCGTCGGTCGTTGAACCTACGGTTGTGCCCGTTGTGGAGACCAGCAAGGTACTGATCGTATAATAAATTAGCTGTCAAAAAAAAACTGAAATTTCAGTATTGCGCATTTTGCACTTTACTAGAGTCCTGCGCAATTATTTTCATCACAGTAATTTTCTATCACAGTGAGTTTAGTTTTTTTTTTTTTTTTTTGACGAAAACCCGTTGCTAAGGCAGGTTGTTTATGTTTATTTATTTTGCGAACGTTCATAAACTTATGGCTTGTCCAGTGCAGTGAAAGTGATTCGGACCGGATAATCCCAAGACTGGCAAGGTAATTGATTATTCGAGGGAGACAATTAGGACAGCTTGTTCTGGCTGAGGAATTTTAGTCTTTGGTCTTCTTGCAGCTATGTTCGCGCCACATAGATGATGGAAAACCTGCGGGCGTTGGAGACACGCGTCTTCACTTCTTATTCTCGGCATCCCCATTAACCGATCCGGTGCTGCCCAGAGGGTCCTTTCATGGCGATGAAGGCCAGAAGCCTGATAGTTATTGTCCTCTACGGCCATCTAATAGGGAGGAGACAGTCGGCGGAGGTGGGATAAACTGCAAGGGAAACACGCTACAGATCAATCCGAGATGGACGGATGCTCACCGTTTCGCTGTTGGAAAAGGCGATTGGTCATCCTTCGCTACCCTGGAGCTTTTCAGATCTATCAATGCAATTTAATGAATGTAATCTTTTCTAATAAAGTAATTAAAAAAAACGAAATTTTCCCACTTTTAGTATTTAGTCTGAGGCATAAAACCTTGTAGGAACCTAATAACAAGCTCTTGCTTGTTGGATGCGGTAAATGCCCAAATAAAGCTATGAAACAATCTGGATGCTACCATAAAACCTCAATAACACTAGGTGGTAGTTAGTTGGTTTAAAAATGTTACTTGGGTAGGGTAATTAGGAGATGCTTAGAATTGAAAATGAGAATATTTTTACTGTAAAATTTACAGATTTCTTCCTTCCCCAAAGCATATGTTTTAGTCAGAACATTGTTCAATTTACAGACAATACCATATAATACTCGGCCGTCACAGCTCGAGGTGGCCGATAGAATTGTTCCCTCGAGCTCATTAAAAAAAACCGTCAAAAAAATTCAAAAGTTCCGACTACGAGAATCGAGCCATGAACCTTTAACAGACCATCTCAATGACTTAACGGTCTCGGCCACCACAGCTTGGTGACTGGATTGTGATCAGAAGTCGATGCATTACACTTGTTTTGTTTTGATGGTGTGATGGAAAATCAGTTTGCCAACTGTGATGAAAATTATCCCGCAGCACTCTACTGCGGTGCAAAGTGCGCAAAGTTGACAGTTATCAGTCCTGCAATGCAGTGTGATGAAAAAATCTAGGCCTAGCACGATTGACACAAAACTCTAGAAATTGCTGCAAGGCGCAATAAAAGAAGCGTCATTTTTTTGCTGAAAATTTAGCAATTTTCTTGTGTCAGTTTGACAGAACAATTGCAGAAGATTCAGCAATTGTTGCTGGTATTTCATTTATCAGAATTTGATTTTGTTTGCAATCAAAAATGTTCACAGTACTGTTATGTATACATTTATCTAATCAATCCTCCAAACCTAAAAAAACAGGTTGTTAGCATCGAGGCATTTGTTATTCACAATATTCTTACCTTTGATTCCCATTCCCCAGAATCCCATTCCCCAGAATTCCATTCCCCAGAATCCCTCTCCCCAGAATGGCCCATCCCCCAGAATTACCCATTCCCCAGAAATATTGGTCGACCTTGAAAAACATGTTATGTTTCCCATTTGGTATAATGTCATTTAGCATAACGCCATTTGGCATAACATAATTTGGCATAATGACGCATAATGGTCAATTGGTATAATGATATTAAATTTTCAATATTAATTCAATATTAGAATCGCTATAAAGAAGACATCGTGACTTGTGATAACTGCTGACACTGATGGATTTTTTTTCTCTTTAGGCCGTTGCAAATATTTTTTGAAGTTTATGTCCATAGATTAGTCTACGTTATGTCCCTCGGCTCTGACCAAAGTCGAGGGGGGGCAAAAAATAAAAAAAATATAAAAATTAAAATTTCAAGCCCAGGTTTCAAAATTTGGATTAAAAAAGTGTTTTAAAATGCATTTTACAGGCGTACAGTTGCTTTCCAATCATTAGTTTTGAAAATATCGAGGTATTGACGGATTTTTTTCGCAAAAAAAAACTTTTCGTGGGACTGTACATTGCACAGTGGTCCAAAACCGAAATCTAGCGTGACAAAATTGATAGCGGCCACACGTTAAGATTTAGAGCTTTGGTGTCTTCGGGACAAATGATCAGGGTCAATAGGGGCATCTTTTGCTATGGTGGCCATTAGAGTGGTCCAAATTTTAGGGTGGTTCAGAATTTTTATTTTGGCGGGATGACAAGATAGCGCTTTGGTGTCTTCGGAAAAGTTGTAGAGAACACCATTCTAAGCAACTTTGCTGAAGAGCATAAAGCTCTATCTTCAAACGGGAAGTTTCTAGAGCCATTTTTGTAATTTAGGTTGAAGTGCTTATGAAAAAATGAGTTTTTTGAATTTATCAACTCAGGCTTGTGTTGTAGCGAGTTGGTGTCTTCTAGACATTTGTAGAACTTATCAAAACACACATTTATCTTCCAAGAGAGTAAAAATCGGACCTTTAAAACGAAAGTTATAGCCAAAATACGACGAAAAAGACGCCATTTTGAAATGTGAATAACTCGAAAAGGTGGTGGAGTTTGACCTCGCTCTTAGAAGCATCTGAAAGTACACATTTTAGAGTACATTTGCTGAAAATATCTCGGGGGTCTTTTTTGTTAAACTTATTTAATCTCAATTTGAAAATGAGCATTTTTTAATCGTTTTTTGCCCATAACTTTTGATAGAATTGACCAAAATTCATTTTTCAAGAATAAAAATGTTCATTTTGACAAGCTCTACAATTGTCTAGAAGGGCTCAAAAATGTACAAAATGATCTAGTGGTTGTAAAAGAAGAAACAAGTTTTGACTGAAATATTTCAGGAATAAATTTAATTATTTTGTTGATTCCTGAAATATTTCAGCCAAAACTTGTTTCTTGACATAAACTTTGAAAAATATTTGCAACGGCCTTACTAGGGATAACTGCTAAAGGAAAATTAAACTTGTGTCAGCATGCTGCAGTTATCACAAGTCAAGGGAGTTGTCCCTTCTTTAAAGAAGGCAAAATTCAACTTTTAAGCGATTTTTTTTGTAAAGAAGGGAAAATTCTACTTCAAAGGGAAATTTAACCTTTGGCAACAGTACTGCCAGACTACAGTTTTCCAGAGCCTCGAGACAATTTTCTCAGTTGCAAGTTAAAAACCAAAAGTATCTCATTGATGACTACCCTACCCTACACGCAGAAAAATGTTTTGTAGAATCAGCCTGTACGAGGTTTGAATCAACAAAATTTTTGTTGAATATAATCAACGCCGATTTTGCGTTGAAACAAACCTTGATTTTCTCAATTCCACAAAAGTCTTTTGTTGTTTCGAAAAAGCTGCTTTGACGTTTAGCGTTGATTCAACAAAAATAATTATTTTCAAATCAACAAAACGTTTTGTTGATTCAAATATGCCTTATTTTTCTGCGTGTATACACGTTTCAAATAGTAATACAAAATAACCATCGTGTTCCAACCACTTGAGGGTAGAGAGCCTCCCAGTCACGACGTTCTAGCAAGATTCTAGCAGAATTCTTAGAGAGCTGGATATTCTTAGAGCATTCTAGCAGAAATGTTCCACCGTTCTAGCAGGATTCTGACAGAACCAGCTCTGCTAGAATATTTCGTGACTGGGCTCTCTACTTGAGGGCACTGCTTTAAAAGAAAATCTAATTCAAAGCGACTAATTGATGACATCCTTGATTCAATGCTTTTACACATCATACGCGGAAGTTGTTCCTACCTTGTAGCAAAATTGTTGCATTCTCGGATCCAATCTTGAAACAACTTGATATTTGTATAAATACACAATGTGACTGCTCTCGCGGCTTAATTGTTTATTATTGGTGTTTTGATATTATAAAACCTCGAGATTTTTTTGAAAAAGTATAAGATGAACTTTTCTAAGGTTGATGGATTTCCAGTCAAATAGTTTTTTGATTATATAAATAAACTATTTATGAAAAAAAAAAACAAGTATACCAAGCATTTGTTAATTTTGTCAAGTCCGAACCTACATGAAAAAAATGTTTCATTAGGATATTTATAATAAAAAATATATAACATTTGCTGATTTCAAAGAGAATCGGCCGAGGGAGCCTTCTTTCCATAGCGTATGCTGTTTGAGTTTGGGGAGCATGAGAGCTTGGCGTGCTCAGCGAGTCAGTCTATCTTCTCCATCGTAGTTGTTAGGTTGTAGAGCAGTCATTTCCAAAACTTTTTGCATGTTTCGCGTACATATAATCGATTAATAGTCACTGAAATCCTTCAAAAAACGATTATCATATCATCCGGATCTTTTATTCACTACTGTGTTGATCACTTGGGCACTTGCGGTGTAGTGAAAATTATGAAAATTCCTGCAGATTGAATAAATTGCAGCAAAAGTACCAGCTGTGAGTTTTTCGTGTAAAAAATGTGTGTGGGTAAACGCCCCTGCGAGCCGTGCAGCTTATGTTTTATGTTACTTATTTGAATATTTGTGTATATGTGTTCTGTTCACCGAATCGAAGATAGTTCAATTCAAATGTTGGTATTTTATTCGGGCCTCGAAGAGGACGTCGTGATATCAAGAAGAGTTCGAATGCTTTTGAGTGATTATTGATAAGAGCAACAGCTATAACACGTACTACTAAGAGGAGTCTTATCAGCAGATACCGCGTTCTGTGCCACGGGAGTCATCATCGATCGCATAGCCTAAAGGTAATTTGATTGCTGGTTTAACTTTAAATCGTTGAAAACATTATAGGGAAATATTTAATTGTGGTAAATGATGTACATTCTACGGAATTTTATATATTTAAATAAAAGTTTATTGAATTGTTCTAGAGTAAATCAGTAGTAGATACTGCACAATTCGATAATACGTAAGTTTAATCATCCAAAGTAGTAGATATTCAATTTAGGGCATAATAATGTCGTCAACGTTTACATAATATATAAAGAGATATTTACTTTCGGAAGTGGTTAAGAGTTGTTGGTTATGAAAAAATGCGAATCAAACTGTCAGGATCAATATGAATATTTATCGCACATTGCCTTGAAAAAGAAGCTAAAATGATGTCATCAATTATCATAATTTATTTCAGATGGTAGTAAAATGGCTAGGAAAACTATTGGTAAGCCGAAAACAACAATGAAGAAACCATAGCGGCAAAATGTAGAAGAAAATCGTGACAGAATTTAGTCTCCTTCGGTGGAGCCAAACAGGGCCAGATAAAGATTTTCTTATTATTCCATTTACTATTTTAACTACATGGGGTACATTGGCGGCCTAGAAGAGCTTCGACTGCTGACAACAACAGTGAGTGTTGTTGGCTAAGCACACATCTGCTTAAAACGTGCAATTTCTTCGTTGCCATATGAGAAATGTAAATTTACCATAAATACGCTCTGCTCTGTTAGAGGTTATTTTTCTCTTTTGCTGTACATACACGAGTGTGTTGTATGCACAAAGTGTATGCGGATAGAGACTGTGTTGTGTGGAAATTGATCTTTTCCTGTCATTCGAACTGGCCTGCACAGCACGTAACGATCAGGAAGGTCAATCACTTTCTGACTTTCTGTTTGGAACTCGAGAAGGAGGATTCACATTTCCATTTGTACAACAGTCCACTCTTTTGAAAGGATAGTTAGTTACTCAACGTATAGAAATTATTATTTAGTGCGTCTACTTAGCCACCTCATAAACAAAGCGGATATGAGCTCAAAACTATTCGTTTTGTGGCGTGCGGAATCGAGCAAACAGTTTGTATCGATAAAACATTTCTCCACATCCATTCATTTCAAGTATCTTAAGAACACTGCTAAGATTAAATTTGCATGCACTCGGTTATGCTCATAAAAACTTTTTTGGATGATGGATCTTGGACAATAATTATTAGTCGATTAAACTGAATATTTGATGCTCTCTCTTTCACGGAATCTTCTCTAGGTCAACGCCTCCCTATCTCGATGGTTCTTTCAATTTATTAACACCATATTACCTATTTGACTATGTCAATATTATCTGTTTCGCTTCTATGCAAAAAAGCAATTTTATCCCACGGCCCATGAAGAGTATCCGGGCCGCGTTTACAAAGCGGATACAGTGACTATTTCTTGATTTAATGGTTAATAATGTAAACATTCCGTACGTCGCCTTTCCTTAGGTTGTCATGATAAGGATCAAGCTTGTGATGATACACTTCCTTCCCTTTACTAAAGCAATCTTATCCAGAAGGGAAAAGATCACCAGCTGTGTTGGTGGACCGCGCCGGGATTTAAACCCCGATCTACTGCTTACGAGGGGGAGCGTTACCACTAGGCTATGTGGCTCGGGCAGGTAGCAATTTTAAAAACCAGAATCGTACATATTGCAAGACAAAAACAATCTCCCTTCAAAGCTAAATATAGCAACAAAAAAAAAAAAAACATCAAGTTATTTTCAAAAGTTTCTCCGTCTTCTGCTGATATTTGTTGATTTGCTTTTGTTTGCCCACGAAAAAACCTGGAGAAGTCGGACTCAGCTGATACTTCCTGTGGCAGCGACGACTGTGCGACACGAGCGAGCGATGATGGTGGCAGCAGATAAAAGAGATGCTTTCGTGTAGCCGTAGTAAAGGTATTAATCCGTGTCATGCTTATGCTGCCCACACGTTTTCCGATCGGAATACATAAACGAAAACACATTAAAAATATCGTTCGTACGGTATAGCTGTGGCATAGAGTGAACAGGAGATAGTTTTAAGGTGGCTGTAACTTGATGATTCAGTTTTAGATAACTGTGAAGTGTTTTGACATTTAGTAAATGATATTTTTAACCATGCACCTATGGTTAAATTATTTTCTTTTTCATAAAAAACAGAACTCAGTTAAATTGATAAACTAATGCAATTTTTTCTTCCTCAATCTGCATATGTTTAGTGACGTTTTCTACAAACCTTACACATAAAAATAAACCGAAAGTGTGACGAAAAGTGCCTACAGTTTTTGGTTGTCTCATTAGTAAAGTGGGCGGCACGTGGCCAACAGACTAAGTTATTGCCCCCATTTCACCAATGTAACAGAGACATAAAACAAGCCATATCACCTGTAAAATACAGCTTCGCAAATTGAATTTGTTTGACCGGCTAATAGTCAAAGTAATATTAACGAGTACCTAATGACACATAACAGCATTTAAAATGTATACGTTGGTTGGAAAACGTGTCTCCATTGCTACTTGCAATGGCTTATGTCGCACACCAAAATGGAAATCATTTCCGTAAGGGCTTCTCCGAGTTGGGTACAGACAGAGCTTGACTTAGTCAGCAGGTTCGTTGTACATAGTTTTGCAACGTTTTGCCCCGTAGAGAATGCCGTCAGTATACAAATTCAAGCGGCATAATATTTCAATAAATCAAACTACTAACGGTTGATAACTCTTTTGGATAGTTATTAAATTGTTTGCAAACTTCTGAAGTTCATTCTTCCACACTTGAAGGAAATCTGTCTTGGCGAGACGGTCATGAAACTGATGCCTACGTGCATATAAATTCCAGTTGATATCCCACACAAGTTGAGCCATTCGGCTGCACTCTCTATGCCACTCAAGTAGGTTTATATATTATCAATATATACATCCCACCAATGTGAGTCCACGCAGTCCACGAAGTGATAAATGCGACCAATAAAATTAATTCATAGTGGTCACCGTGGTTTTTGTAAACAATCATCGACTTATATTAGGGTTCTGGAATAAACCTCATATGATCGGATTAATGGAATGATAACACGACATGAAACATATACATATAAAGCTAACCAAAGAATGATAACTTCAGATGTCGTGAAAATTAGATTTAAAACTGTAATCAAATTCATTTAGAACGAACGCAAGTGACTTTATAGCTGTCGGCCACTATTGCTGGTAGGGAAATGTTGACATATCAGCACTTTGACGATCAATTACAGGTCATAAAACGTGTTTTCAACTGAAATCAGGTGATAAATAGTTCAATGGGAAGTGAGCAAGCAAGTTTCGATGAACAGTTTTCCAAAATAAGTTGTTAATACATATAGTGGAAATCAGCAAATTGGATGGAGCCACTGCGCCATGGATGCTTGATGAAAAGTGAGTGAAAGAGCACCAACATATTCTTCTCTTTGGAGTGTTGCTCGGGGACGGGCCAGCATTATATGTGTTGGTGAGAACTGCAGATCGCTGAAATAGGGGGATGGCGTCGCTATTTTTAGACCACATTTTCCACTTTTTCTCATCGAAACCGACTACTTTATCGACTTCATTTTGCTGGGCGAGATAGGACGCCGACTATTTTTAGACGATGACTCAGCACTTTTACACTCTTGCGCTTAAAAAAACCAGGTGGCAGCACGATGTAACGCCACGTCCCTATATGGGGATAGGCCCCCAAAATCAAAGCTAAAAACTCGATTCGCCACCTACATTCGAGTAGGAGAACTTTGGTGCAAGGTTACGTTTACGTTTTTGCGCGATAAGTGCAAAGGGAAGTGAAAACTATTTTAAGGCTTTTTAAATGAAAATTGATCTTTGGAATAAAATAAAGTTAACTGGAGGTAAGAAATAAAAGTTCTATCGACTGACTTTTTGATTTTTTTGCTAAGTTGCCATTGTCATTGAAAATTCTGAGATCCGGATTGAAAACGCGAGAATGAGGTTAGATTGCTTATTTTGAAAATCATTCCAATTATCATTTTTTAAGCAGAGATTTGCTTTTATGGTAGATGTGACTTTAAAAAATATTTGCACACTTGAATAATCTACATTCTCAATTGATTAGTTAGGTTTTGGTTGATTAAAACATTCCATTATTTTGAATCAGATAATGAACAGGTTAAATCGGCCATCACAAAAATATTTTCGTTTATATCAATTAAGCGATTTATTTCTTACCTGAAAATGGTATAATTTGCTATTAATGTCGATTTTATGATGAAATAAAACAATTTCAAATGTCAAACCAATTTACTTGCTGTAGGTTATAATGAAAACATCACCCCAAGTTTCAACGCCCTCTAGTGAGGGGTAGTTTTGACGTTTGATTGCCTATGGCGTTGCTGTTTTTAGACCACGTTTTCCACTTTTTCTCCATCGTAACCGACTACTTTATCGACTTCATTTTGCTGGGCGAGATAGGACGCCGTCTATTTTTAGACAATGATTCAGCACCTTTCCACTCTTGCACTTAAAAAACCAGATGGTAGCACGATGTAGCGCCACGTCCCTATGTTTACACGCGGATAAAAATGATCTACGGGCTTGCTGCAAAAACTGTTATAAAATGTGATATTTTTTGCAGCAAATCCACTGTTGCAGATTTTGAGATATATTTTTCCTTTGGGTGTAGAATTGATTTTTGCTTTTTAAGCTCAAGTTAGGTAATCCGAAAGAAATTGAAATAGTTGATTTCATACTTCATTTCAAAATGAATTTTAGGCCGATGCAATTATTTTTCAAAGTTTTTGTCCCTCGGCTCTGGCCGGGGTTGAGGAAGGAAGGGGGGGGGGGGTGTCTAAAAAAATATAAATATTGAAATAACAAGCCATAGTTTCAACATTTGCATGGAAAAAGTGTTTTAAAGTGTATTTTACCCTAGTTCAGTTGTTTTGCAATTATTTGTTTTCAAAAAAAATGTAAAATTTGACGAAAACAAAAAAAAACGAATAGCGAAAAAAAAAACAATCGCTCACATTTTGCAGCAATCCTAGAATCATTTACAAAATCAACGATCCAATGAGTTCTTTCATCATGAATCGGTTATCCGAAGCTCATCGAATAATCGTTTCGTGATCTTCTACAAAGTTGTTCTCTGGATCAGACAGCAGTAGAGCAGAATGCTCCTATTTGAATATAATCGCAATAATGTCACGCTTACCACTACACCACCGGTCTCGGTTGACTCATGTAGAACCTCATAAAATCAACCAAAAAATCTGAACATTCATTACAATCTCTTTTTCAAGTATCATTGAGTTCATTTTAGAGTCCCATAATGTGCTAGGACTGTATAACCAAATTGGCTCTCCACCAAGTTAGCCTAAACAACTTTTCATTAGGTTAAGAAAATACAAGCTAAACCACGAGCTAAACCATTATTTCATAAATAATGAATTAAACATTTTTTACTAACGTGTAACATTTCAAAGTCCATTTTTTTATAATTTACAGTAAGTTTATCCAATTGTGATGTTCATATCTGATCTGGATCACCATTAATTACCGGATTGTTTTGTGTGTGATTTCCCAGAAGCGGCTTTTTTGCCCTTGCGTCGCCTTTTAGTACTGAAATTGTGGCAGCTAAGGCTCATGCATTAAAAATGTGCAATCGCGAAAGTTGTCAGTGCAAAGTAGGTGTATGGTAATGAACTGCGGACGTGGTGAAACTATTAGTAGCAAAGACTGTAGCGCGCTGCTGGAGAGCCGACACAGTTTCATTCAAGTATAGATGTGTGACGTGCAGAATGGAAGATTAGCACGAGTGGTTCGCTGATGGCGCCTGTAAGGACGCACATACGTTGGCATAACCTTTTCAAAGTGACTTATTAGAAGTAAACTTCATAAGTGTTTGTTTTTTTTACTTTGATCCTTTTATCAAATTTCTTAACTTTAATATTTGACTTGATGTGCAAATTTTGTTACCTTTTGAAGAACTCTGTTCACGTTTACGCGAACTATTTTTTGTTGAGTGTACACTAGGGTGTAATATGGTTGTATGGAAAAAATAAATAAAGTTGTCCAAATTTAGTGAGCAAAGCACTTTTTCAGTTCCTTTTGGGGTCCTAGCTTGTCCCTAAAAAAAGACACAGGGTGTTCAAAACTCGCCTAAAACGTGTTTTTTGCTCAAAAATCACGTTTTAGACGAGTTTTGAGGACGCTATATCTTCTTTCAGGAGCAAGTTAGCACCATACTCTCTTCGGCAAAGTTGTAGAGCACATTCCAGATTCCACATTCCGGTTTTGATATAGCATGAAACGTGAATTTGATAAATACCAAAATCCAAAAAAATGGTTTTCCCAATACGCTTTGCGCAAAGTGAGGACTAAACCAATCGGTACCAAACTGTGGGGAGTTGTTTAGGGCCCCAAAAGGAACTGAAAAAAAGTTGTGCTGGAAAATCAATTTTGATATTACACCCTATTGTACACGCCTGTGGATTCGTTGACGAAACCGCAAGGTTTAAGAGGGCCACATTATAAGGTGGATTCCGTTTTTCCGTATTGCACATAACCATGTCAATTTCTCACAAAACTATGGACGTTTTGCTAAATTGAAAGCTTAAACATTCAACTATGTTTGGATGATAAGGATATTTAATCAGATGAACTCTTCGAATCATACGAAGCGTTTTAAAAAAAATATTTTAAACCCGCATTTTCAATATGTTAGGGGTTACTTGATCCTCCTTTCAACATTTTGATGAAATCTTAAGCAAAATGTTTCTTATTCATCTAAATTTTTGATTTTTTTGAAATAAAATATGTTTTTATTGAACCTTCTTATAATAATTACATTTCATTTACATTCTAAGTGGTATGGCTAAATGCTTTTCATCTTTGTTATTTTTCGTTTTATTATTAACTGTTCACATTCATTTATTTACTTCAAAATGTTTTACATTTTTGTGTTGAATCGAATACATTTGGGTAAAAAAGAAAAAAAAATTACTTAAAACTAAAAAAAGTAAATTCATTGAAATATTCAAAATCATTAGAACGAGTAAACTACGAACTGTATTTCAAGATAAATCCTCCAAGCGTTCTTACTTGTTCCGCACGAGTTTTGCAACCACGCAGTTTTGTTGTCATCTCGATGAAAATGTTCAGAAGTTCTTGTGGCGAAAACAGGTAACTGCTGCCTTCATCCGTTGATGCTGGTTGGTTTTCCCTCGGTTGCTGACTGAAGCCAGGAGGTGTTGTATTCTTTGCAACTTTTTGCCGCTGATTCAACGGCAATGGCTGCAGATTTGGAACCACTCGAACAGATTCCGCTCCAGGTGACGCTAAAGCAGGAAAATCCACGTCCGTGAAAGTTGGTGGTATTTTGCGACGATTTGGTTGGTGCCTCGTCGTCGCTTGCTGCCGAATTTTTACAAACTCAGCACGTTTTGGGCAGCTTCGATTCTTGGTAGAATGGTCGCCGCCGCAATTGAAGCATTTCGCTTCGATGTTCTCGTTGACTGTTTCGCAAGCTTGAGTTATGTGCTCACCTCCGCAGGTTGCACAACGACTCTTGATGAAACAGTTCCTTCCACCATGTCCAAACTGCAAGCAGTTCGAACATTGTGTCACATCACGGTGCACTGGACGATAACGTTCCCAAGTCACGATGATGTTGAAAATTGCCCGAACTGCTTTCAGCTCAGACGGCGTTGTCGATCCTTTCTCGGGATGAACCAGGTACAGTTGATCACGATACTTGATGTCCTTGTTGTGTCTCGTCATCTTGAAGACTTCGATCACGTTCAACTGAAGAGTTTTGAGCTCTTCTTTCAGCACATTCACATCCATGTCGTACAGGCCTCGGAGGACCTGCTTTATGGGGCGTATACCTGGATCGTCATGGCTGTAGTATTCAATCTTTGTGTTGTTCAGGAAATCCCGAACGTAGTTGTAATCCTTTCTGGTAGGTAGCAGAATTTTGAGTCCATCAGCACACAAGCGAATGGAAGCTCGTAAAGCACCAGATTTGATAAACCCGGTCAGCCACTTTTGCACCGAATCCGATGACGATGTTTTCACAAAAATGGGTGGCAACTTTTCCCGTCGTTCAAATTCTTCCTTCTCGCTCACGTCCACAGGGAGGGTAGCGAACTGGTTTCCAGACGAATTTTGAGCGTCCTTGCTCAAAATGCCTGGCTTTGCAGGTAGCGCTTCGGCATTCTTTAGCTTCTTCAAATCTGCCGATCCTGCTGGTAAGGACCGCCTCTTTTTCTTGCCGTGAGGCATTTTTTGCACTTTTTATAACTTATTCGGTTTGTGAGGGACGCACGTCTGACTCGCTGCTCGCTGCTGATTTTTTAGTATATTTTATTGGGAAATAAATACACAAAAGTATTTAAAAACTGATAAACAATTGTTAAAAAAATTTCCATACAAAATATAGAGATATTATGAAAATTTACTATTTATCATCTAAGTAATATTTGTTTTCGTAAGACGATCCAATTTTTAGTAAAATATTATTATTTAATCAAAAAATGAAAGAAACGTTTCAAATACATTCTAATCTGATGTATCTAAGTGATAACAGTTCAATTGTTAGCAAATTAACACGTTGTTTTATGCATTGTTCCTCTTGCCCCAACGGGTTGTTCGTCTTGCCCCACTAGTTGAGTGGAACGTAAGGAAAATCAACAATTTTGAAATCAATTTTTTACAAAAAAAAACAGTATTTTTTTAAATTTTTTTTCTATCAAAATCTTTGCCAAGTCCTGGAATAAGATGATTATAAAAAAATCCAACAGATTTTTTAACGTTTTTAATGGATTATAACGAGCATTTCCTTAGCTTGTTACACTTGCCCCACATTCCCCTAAGTCATGTACACCTATACTAAAGAAAACCATGTACGAAAAACCAAATCAATTAATTAGGCTTGAACGCGCCAAAATCAGGTCTCAACAGATTTTGTGCTCCAGTGCAGATTATGCTCTAGTACAGCAGCACAAAACAGAGAGCATAACACAAACAACAATAGAAAACAGAATATCCAGTGATCGTGTAGCTTTGGCCAGCAGGAACCGACTAGCGGTTTGTCATTACGCTGCGAACCGTACTACTGACCAGTTCAGATTGAATCAGACGCTTTTGGTCCATCCAATAACGCGAATAAAACCTGACGAATAGAGAATTTTTTTCTGTTTAACCCGCGAGTTCTGATTTGTTAAGAAATATCCGATTTGGCAAGGCACCGGGAATCTGACGCTAGTATGTGCGCAAATAAAGCATAAGGCTGATTCCAGTGAATGTAAATATGCAGTAGGGTGCTCAGAAAAAATAACCCCCTGCTCCACAAGCGGAAAACGATTTTTTGGGTTATTTCAAGCATATGTGTAAATTTCGAGTGAAATTCGTTCAGATTAACCCATTGATACCGAGCCTAAAGTTGGTGAAAAAATGTTTTTCATGCAAGAATGACTTTTTTAAATCAATAATTACTTTTCTCCGATCGGGCTCAAAATTGTTGTGGGGGTTCCTTGGCCGAAATAATTAGACTTGTATTTTTTGTTTGGCCATTAGAGTGACCTACGCCGTGTTAGGGTGGTCCGAAAAATTGCAATTTTCGTCATTTTTCGCAAAAACCACTTTTTTCAAAAAAATATATCTCCGCGCCATTTTATTCGATTTTAGCTGTTCTAGACACAAATGAAAGGTGATTAGTTTGGCTATCTGGGAAAAAAGCTGAAATTTTAAAGTTATCGCAGTTTTAGTGGAAAAAGTTGATTTTTTGCTGATTCGTCATTTTCCCATTTTTGCGCGTGGCGCGTCGAAAAACTCGGTTTTTATTTGCAAAAAATCATTTCTCCGAAACGTACAGTTCGACATCGTCAGTTTTTTAAAATGTCATGTGAAATTTTCCGACGAATCCGATAAAAATATTTTCAGACATAGGCTCTTTGGTCCAGACACGGTCAAAACGCTATTTTAAGTTTTCATACGACTTTTTCAATAGTTAAGCTAGATTTTTGGAACTTCTTACTATTTTTCCCAAATAGCCAAACTCATCACCTTTCTTTTGCGTCTAAGACAGCTAAAATCGGTTGAAATGGCGCGGAGATATGATTTTTTGAAAAAAGAGGTTTTTGCGAAAAATGACGAAAATTGCCATTTTTTGAACCACTAGTACGATGTAGGCCACCCTAATGGCCAAACAAAAAAATACGGGTCTAATTATTTTGGCCAAGGAACCCCCAGAAAAATTTTGAGCCCGATCGGAGAACTTTTTTTTCGGTTTAGGCTCTATTCAAATGGACCAGAGTCCTAAAATAGCTCAAGTAATAATATTCAGCTTGGGGAGCGAGGTTTTGAGAAAAAGTCCCATATTCTGGGCAACCTAATATGCATGGATTAAGCCTCCCTAAACGCACATTTTTAAACAATTGAGGGTTTTGTAGTTGATAAGTTTGTCAAAAAAAACATGTACAAAAAATATATCTTTTTCAATAAATTTTAAGTGTTTTCTATACATATCAAAACAAAGAAAAAGATCTCTTGGAGTTTTTTTGCAGCACTTTTCAGAAAAAAGTGTGTAACTTAGTCCAAACATTATTTTGTACAACTTTCTAGAAAAAGTTAATTTTTTACCCACTCGCTGAAGAAATACAGGCTTGGGATCAAGTTTTCCCGGGGATCAAGTCTTCCCACTCTGCCCTATACAACTCAGTTGGGTTAGGCTTGCGATCATCATTGCAAGGTTGCATATTTAATAGAGTGCAACAAAAATGACTTTTTGGTGGGCATTCAAGGGTTTGTTCCGGTGGGCATACTAAGCCCAAATCCAAAATATGAGCTTGATTAGACGTAACAGGAGCTGGCGCTTTGCATTTGAATTTTATGCCTTCAAAGTTTGGCATTTTTTTGAAAAATCGGCCCCAGCAAAAAGATATGCGTCGGGCCTCGCGACGCCCTAGACGCATATTTTGAATTTTTTTTAGATTTGATGGTTTAGTTCCTTATGAATTGTTTCAGTCCAGTTTAAAAAATTATTTTAAAAAGAATAATTGTTAGGAAATATTGATTGTTAAAACTATTTCTTTGTACCTTAGTCGACACAATTGAAAATAAAAAAAAAATGTAGAAAAGGGTTTTGTTACAATAAATAAATATTATCATATTTTTACCACTCAAAGTTGAACCACAGTTCAGCAACTAAACAGTGCTCCGGAGACTTTTATTGTAAGCTCCACATGCTGTCCCGGTCAACCCCGAAGCGCCATTCAACCGACAATCGCACACTTCATCCACCGCTTCTGCACTTTTGGGGCTGAAACTCGTTTTCTATTCACCTGGGATTTATCCGTGGAGACAGCCTCCAATACCGTGCGGAACGAATAGAGGTGTGTTTCTGCACAAAATTTAGAAAGTTTTAGCATACGGTCAGCGTGGTTTCCATAGCATTCGTTGGAAGATAAAATCATTGTTCAACCATGTTATTTGTGTCTTAAAGAACTTAGAGTGCAACGATACTCTCTAAGTTGTCAAATTATTTTTCGCAAGTTTATGAACATTTTATATTTTTTTAAAACTAAACTGACACTTGTTTTGATACATATTCCATTCATAATCGGCATTCAAATCAGCATAAAGCTAAAGTTATGCATAGCATATGCAATGCGTGTAGCATAACTACCGGGCGTTTGAGTAATGTTGCACGGTAAGTTTTCTCGATTCTCTAGCTTTGGCTCACTTTATAGCATATTTCAACCCAAAAGCTTGCTTGTATTAATCGATGTGAAGGTTGTTAAAGATGCAATTATCTTTTTTTCAGATTCGCAACACAATGACTTCGTGTCTTACAGAAGACCCCGATAAGCTGTTGAACGAATGGCTTGGGGAGTTGGAGAATTTGATTGGAGTAAGTATCACCATTGTTTACCACATTAATGCATCTAGGATGTTTCAATTACTCAAATAACTCATTCTAAATATATTTCAATTTTTATGTCTCTTGACTCTGCAAAAAGTCATTGGATGTTATTTCTAAATTGCAGTAAAAATTCTACGATATTTTTAATTAATGATAAAAAAACCTTTGCGAACCTTATTTTTTGCTAAATTTATTTTTTTTAAATAAAAAAAAACACAGAAAATTCTCCATATCGATGCCTCTGTGCTCTCTTATGCTCTACTGCAAGCTTAGTACAAGAGAGCACAGAGGCATTGATATGTCACTACTTCGACGTGATCGTGTTATTTTGTCGCATGTCGATTTTTGGTGTTCCAATATGAACGCTTTAATGTTTGACCATGAATAAACAGAAATAGAGAATATGTAAAAATTAACAAACACCTTTTGTTTGGCTGACCTTTTGTTTGAGGTTCGGGGATATAATCGAAAATGTAAACAGTAGACGCATGCTAAAGTGACAAATAGGCCTCTGACTAAAATTACTTTTGCAAGCTGATTCGGACTCAATTTCAAATGAATTATGCGTATCTGTAATGGTCAAAATGCGAGAAAACAACGTGTTGCGCACTGGCGAAAGAGAATGAAGATAAATCAGTTTTATAAATAAAACTGTGAGAATAATACGTGGAGTTTCCTGATTAAAATATGTTGATTCAAAATATTCTATCGGTGAAAATTGCGTTTTAATGTTAATATGAATAAACAGAAACTAGAGCACGCAAGTCCGAAAAATAACAAAGAATTTATGGTTAGATTACGCCTCAAGTTCTTTCTTGGGTTTATTATATAATCAGTAATGTAAAACCCTGAGGTATTACACATGCTAAAGTGACAAAGACAGATTCTCTGACGGAATTACATTTGGGTTCATTCAGACAATTTCAAATGAATTATGCATCTGTAATGGTCAAAATGTTTCAATGTTCGACGTGTTTGTTACGTCAGGACAGGACACTTGAGGTCACAATGTAGTTTGTAGGAAGCAAAATATTTTAAATCGAAAACGCCATGAGAGATTTAAGACGTAGGAGGTTCCTGATTTTCAAAATAATGAATAGATTTCAAAATATTCTATCGGTGAAAATTGCGTTTTTTCATAAAATATCTAATACTAATCTAATTAATCGAACTCAAGCGCAGCCAGTAAAAAAGAAAGACATTTTAATGAAAAAGAGTTTGGTTGCATTACACATCAAGTTGTTTCTTGTCAGTAATATGTGATTGCAGAACTTTTTAAACCCTCAAAAATATTACACTCACTAAAGCGGCCCGGCCTACTGCGTTGCATTAACCGCAAGAGACAGATTCTATGGAACCCATTTCATGGAATTGTCAGGGATAAGAAGAAGATTTTCATTACAAATTTGAAAGTTATTTATAGAATATGAATTAATTAGTGTGGGAGATCATTTTGGAAAGGATTTTTTGTATTAATATTTATAAATGAAATTTTGACATTATTTCACCTAACAAATTTAATACTACAATTTATGTCAATTCGGTGGCCGAGTGGCTTAAAAATCATGCTACAAACCCAAAGAGTGAGTTCGAATCCCACCTGATTCCATGCGTTTTTGACCACGCTTTGAAGTTCAATTAAAGTCAAATAATTTCAGGATAGACCGGTCGGGATCGACCCGGAACCTTCACTCAAGGGGCGGGAGTTCCATTAAACGGGCTGGTCTTGCGTTTTTCAGACAAAATATGTGTTTTCGAATACTGATAGAAACGCTGCAATTAAATAAAAATTGAAAAAAATGATTAAAAACACTTTTTGAAAGTCAGGCCTGCCCAACGTCCGGCCCGCGGGCGGATCCGGCAAATGAAGCTATTATATTAAATTAACTATTTTTCAAAATAAAAAAATAAGATTCACATAAAATTTTTGCACAATAAAAAAATTTAATAGGAAGTTTTTGTTGTTTTGCCTTTGTAATTTTTGGTTTGTAATTCAAACATTTTTATGTTGTAATTTAATTCTTTTTATTTTTTATTTTTCAGAATCACTTATCAAACTGATAAACTGAGCAAGAAAACAAAATTATCAATTTTGTAAAATATATGCAAAAAAGATTGTTGTCTTAAAATTTACAAAAAGACACTAAATATTTTTCTAAGCTTACTTCGAATTGAAATTTTAATTTTGAGGAATTTGATTAAAATTTATTTTTGAATAAATGAATAAGCAAAAACTAGTGTATTTTTCAGAACAACTTTACGGTGTTAAAGTTTTGGTTAAAATAAAAGCTTGAAAACGCGAATTATTTAAAGTAAAAATAAAAATCAAAAGGTATTTTTTTGTAAAGAAGATTTGGATACATATTTTAATTAAATAAATTTTATCATGTCTTATTGATTTTTTTATATATTGGTGTGTTGAGGAAGTTGAACTATAATTACTTTCCATTTTTTAACAAAAACAAATATAAAAAATATAATATATATATTTTTTTAAAGATATCTTTGTGTATCTGTCTTATAATCAAGATTTATGAATCTTATTTGCAATACTTGTTTATTTTTTTTTACTTTAAAATAACTTGATAAAAATCGCTTGATGAAAAAAGAATTGTTGATTTTTTCCAACTTTTATTAAACATATTTCCGGCCGCCACAGCTTCAGAAAAATCAAATCTGGCCCGCAGGCCAAAAGGTTGGGCACCTCTGGTTTATGCTTTCCAAAGGTAGAAGAAAAGTAACACATTTTGAAACACGACATGTAATCCCAAGTAGCACTTATAACTTGTCGACTTGAATAATATTAGTTCTCCATGTTTTATGATCAAACAATTTTCTGAAAAACACAATTTCACGATTAATATTTTGAATCAGACATATTCTAATCAGGAAGGTGAAACACAACTTTCTATATATAACTCAACGAAAGACTTTTTGCTTATAAGTGTTAAAAGCAGTGAAGTTCAGAACAGAATTACAGTCTTTGACGAACATTATAAAATGAATAGAACTGTTTATACTGAGGTAAGCTATAATCTCTAAAAATGAACTTTGCATAAAATCGTGAACACCTTCATGTATACATATCGACTCAGAATCGAAAACTGAACAAATCACTGTGTATGTGTGTGTGTTGTGTGTGTATGTATGTATGTGACCAACAAACTAGCTCATTTGCTCGGCACTGGCTGAACTGTTTGACCTGAACCTGTTGCATTCGACTTGGTTTGGGTCCATAGATCGATTTTTAATCAGATTGAAATTTCGATAAGTAGTTCAAAATTTATGTATAAAATGTGTTTTCACATTATCCGATCTCACTTAAATTATGTAAACTTTGTCAGGTCCATCATCCGACCCATCGTTGGTTAGATTATTATCAAAGACATGCTTTCCAACAGTCCAAAACATTGAAGATCTGGCAACTCTGTCTCGAGATATCCCGACTTATGTGATATTGATGTACTTTTTTGGAAGCCGGATCTCACAAATGTATAAAAACTATGTCCAGATCCATCATCCGACCCATCGTTGGTTAGATTATCAAAGACCTTTCCAACGAGTCCAAAACATTGAAGATCTGACAACCCTGTCTCGAGATATCCCGACTTAAGTGATATTGATGTACTTTTGAAACCGGATCTCATAAATGTATGTAAACTGGAATCACCATCTTTGAAACGAAAACGAATATTGTTTCGCCCGGGACATGGCCTTCCTCTAACGTGAATTCTGCTCCAGCGCCTCGAGACAGGAACAAACCGGGACCGACGTTTTACTTCACCATCCGATAGAAGCTCAGTGGATAAGGCGGAGAATCGAACCCGTCTCATAGCATCATGGGATCGGCAGCCAACCGCTACCTGCGCCACGAGACCCACACACCATCTGACCCATCGTTGGTTAAATTATCAAAGACCTTTCATCAAAACATTGAAGATCTAAACCTGTCTCGGATATGGCCTCTTAAGTGATTTTCACACTTTTGGATGCCGGATCTCGCCATGATGTAAACTTCGTTCGGATCCACCATCCAACCCATCGTTGGTTATTTTAAGAAGATCTTTCAACAGCATAAAACATTGAAGATCTGGCAACCCTGTCGAATATGCCCACTTAGTGACATTGATGTACTTTTGGAAGCCGGATCTCACAAATGTATGTTAACATGTTCAGGTCCATATCGACCCATCGTTGGTTAAATTATCAAAGACCTTTCAACAGTCCAACATTGAAGATAGCCCTGTCTCGAGATATCCCGACTTAGTGATATTGATGTACTTGTTAGAAGCCGGATCTCTTAAATGTATGTAAACTATTCCGATCCACCATCTGACCCATCGTTGGTTAGGTTATCAAAAGACCTTTCCAACGAGTCCAAACATTGAAGATCTGGCAACCTGTCTCGAGATATACACTTTAGTGATATTGATGTACTTTTGGATGCCTCACTTAAATGTATGTAAACTATGTTGGATTCACCATCAACCCATCGTTGGTTGGTTATAAAGGACCTTTCCCATGAGTCCAAAACATTGAGATCTGCAACCCTGTCTCAGATATGACTTTTCTAAATGATATTTATGTACTTTTTGGATGCGGATCTCACTTAAATGTTATGTAAACTATTTTCGGATTCACCATCAACCCATCGTTGGTTGGGTTATCGAACCTTTCCAACAGTCTATTGCATTAAAAGATCTGGCAACCCTGTCTCGAGATCTGGCCATTGATATTTATGTACTTTTTATTATCTAAAATAGATGAAATTTTGTAAATTCCATCATAACAACCATTGTTGGTGAAGAAGGCTCCATACATAGGTGAATTAAGTTAGTTTTAATATTCCATCGAAATAATTATTATGGTAGAGCTATTTAAACAAAAAAATCAAACATATTTCTCAAACTAAAATTTCATACTATTTATTAATCAGCTAATCATATTAAAAATTAGTTAATTTTAAATTTGAAACGTAACCAAAAACTCTGTAGTGGTTCAAGTATTTTGACCATAGAACAGAACTAGTCTCAAGTCTTCAGCTGTCTGAGTGGAGTACAGTTGCAGAAACGTGCCTTTGGCAAGTTGAAATGTAGACAGAAACCCAAAAAATACATACAAACTCGAGGACAATAAGCCCCGCTGATACGGCCGCATGTGGTCGGAGTGCCTACGAGGCGAAGTAAAATAAAATTCATTTGTAAAGCTTGCAGCAGACGGCTCTCGGTACGGTGAGGATTCGTGGCTCGGAAACATCTGCTCTTACGAGTGACCAAAATAAAAGATTGAACCGTGTAGATATAGGGTAATGGGACTTGATTTGGGCATTCTTTTGGACGATCAAAATTAATTGATTACTCTAATTTTATGAGTTTTCATAATCCACCATCGATTAAGAAAATGTGTGCTTGCTGAAAAAAGTGTCGCCTACCCTAAGTAGCAGCAAGAGCCTCAACATATTACTGAAGGCTTTTAAATAAAAATGTGGATATTTTTTTTCTGACAGAAAGGATCAAAACGTGAAGATAAAATAAAGCTGAAACCGCGGGCCAGGACTGTATTCCCGAGCACGTGTTTCTTATATTTAGTTGATGGATTAGAAAGCTCGTACCACCTGCTCTTACTTACCTTTACGAAAATGGGCCGCGCCCGATATGCAGAGTTCTTTTTCGTTGGATTCTTTTGCTGTGTTTGCTTCTTTGTTACGGCCAAGGGCAGTGGTACAGTTTGGACGCCTCTTTTAGATGGACCAGTTTTCGTGGCATTAATTTGTTGTTGACGTTCGCGTATAATCACAACCCCGAATGCAACGCACCTGTTGAGCTTTGAATAAACAAGCATAAATGTGTGTTTTTGGGATGAATACATTCCCAATCGAAAACTGTAACTTTGGGCAAATTTTATTTTTATAACATTATTATCATACCAATTGTAACATTTTATGATAATGTGAAACACATTATTTTAATAGTAACTGTTGCTCGGACGACAATTTGAAGGATCGATATGTTTTTAAAAGTGCACCCAAAATTCAGAGTCGAGATAATCGTTCTCTCAAAATTTATTGAGGCCTCAGTGCCAAAATCGATAGAATAATGGTACCAACTCACACCATCATAACAGTTCATTCGTTAGTTGAATCAATAAATCTCCAACAAGTGTCATACATCGACTTCTGACTTCTCCTTGGTCACCAAGCTGTGGTGGCCGAGGCAGCTAAGTCATTGGATTGATTTGTCAAAGGTCTCTGGTTCGATTCCCGTTGTCGAAACTTTTGGTTTTTTGTTTGACGGATGAACTTTTTTTGCAAATGAACCTCGAGAGAATAGTTCTATCGCCCATCTCGAGCTGTGTTCTCTGCGTCCGTGAATGGTACCACTATTCTCTCGACTCGAGACCATCATTCTCTCGGACTATCGCTGCCAGTTTTGGGTGTGTTAAGTTTAAAAATAATTCAAATATATGATTAGTTAAGATCTTATAAAAAATGGTATCCCTGCTTTGGGACCATCCATATGCAACGTGGACACTTTTTTGAAGTCTAACTCAAACGCAGCCAGTCCGATGAAAACATGCTGGAAAGTCTTGTGATTCTATTACGCCCAAGCATTTTTTGTCATTATTAATAATTTCAGTAAATAAATCAGAGAACACACGAACATTTTTTTAAATAAAAATAAAGCGCACATCCCTACTGCATTGTGTTTACCGCAGAGAGCATTCTGAGAACGGACCACATTTCACAGAATCTACAGGGAGGAAGGATGCGTGGACATACCGTACCAAACGCTCCAATTTACAGTTTCATATGTGTTTTGAAAGGGAAATACCCTCAAACACCTATCTTCGTGAGATAGTGATGCCAGGACATTTTCTCTATAAATGCTACTTTTCGTGAGTGTTCGCTTAAAATTTCATCAATTTTGGCAGAGCGCTCCAAAAGAGCGCTGGAAGAAAAAAAGAACTATGTTGAAAATAGGAAAATGGGTGTCCCAATGCAATAGACTGATTAGAATGCATTTGGGAAATATTTTTTTAAATGCTTGTAAAAGGAATAGCATAACTTTTAATAAAAGTGAAAGTAAACAGAAATGTTCACAAAAAGTTGCTCTACTCGTTGGTGTACTTGGTTTTAGTAAATTTTAAGGAACGCTCCAGATTGCCCAGCATCATTCAAACACGACCGCTTATTAGGCTTAAAATGGGTTTATTTCCCTTAGGATGTGTTTAGTGTAAAATATAGTGTTGTTACTTAATCACTTAAATATAATATGCAATAATTTAATAAATTCCCTCCAGGCACATAAACAGCGTCACAAAAGAAATGAAAATTTAAACAAAAAAAAAAAAAACAGGACTGCACGTCCTCGTAGGCACCGCTGCGGCACTGCTAATACACAAATTAAACATATAAATTAAGAAACTTGCTTGCTCCAATCAAGCCATTTATAAATAGAAGTTTGAATCGATTTGAAAATGGGCGTCAACATAAAGTATTTTACAGATCATGATTCATTTTCAATTCACTTTTGGGCTCTGTATTCAGAACTATCATTGACAATCATTGCTTCACCACCTAGGTTAAGAATATCCGATGAAAATAATTAATTTAAATTACTTTTTTTTTCTTTTTTGCCTTCCTCACCTCACTGAGGCAAGGCTATAAAATCACTCGAAAAATGAATTTCTTAAATACACCTCCTAGATATACCTTCACGTATACCTATCGACTCAGAATCAAATTCTCTACAAATGTCTGTGGGGATGTGTGTAGCATGATTTTTCCACGATTATCTCAGAACTGGCTGAACCGATTTTGGCCGGATCACTTATTCTGTTCGTTTTGGGGTCCCCTAAGACCCTATTAAATTTTATTCTGTTCAGTGAAGTACTTTTAAAGTTATGACACGAAAAAGTTTTTTGTAGCTGCAAAAAGGGTGATTTTGCATAACCTCAAAGGCCGGATCTTTTATCTTACGCGCGAGTCGCGCAGCATTGTATCGCCCGGTTGCCACATTGTTTGAAATGAGAGTCTGCATCTCTTCTTGAAAAGTTCTGTATAGATTATGAAACAAATCGTCGTCATGTCTCGATTACATGAACTTTTGAGTAAATAAAAACTAATAAAACACTTAACACTTAGACATTAACTAAGTTGATAACTTAATAAAGTAAAAATGTAAACGAATAATAATTACTCTCCGCACCATTTCCGGGGAACGGTGTTTGTGGTGCTGCGCTGTTCAATTTATTTTTGCGGAACTGGCATCACTTCCATTGAAATGTTTGTCAAAGTTTGTTTATATTTATCGCGTAAAAAATCGTTCCGACGACCTCGAGGTTTTCTTAATTTGGGCGCTGCCTGAGTTGGCCCGGGTTCGATTGTCGTGCGTGCGCATCGTAGAACTTTGTATTTCCTCAGCTGACCCAGCTTCGCGAATCGCCAGGTAGGTCCAATCTGTCCCAATTTAAAGCTTTTGACCAGCTCGAACCGGACGATTTTGGACATGGACCAGACCGTGGCGGCCACCCAGACTCGCTGCTCGGGCTGTTTGATGCGCTGACGCAGTTTCAACGTGGTATTCTGGAATTGAGGCGACGGATGTGGTGCTACTAGGAATGAGCTGTGCCAATTTGGTCGAAATCTGACGTCCCTGACCGTTACGGTTAGACCAGCGGAAGAGGATGCCTCGCTGGAGATTTTGTCGGTGCATCACGCGGAACGGCTTACCCGGATCGACTCTGGCCAGTTGACCAACACGCGGCTTAAGCACGTCAGTCTGAAAGACATCCACGATTGGGTCCGCTGAAGGGCAAATGCGGCACAGTTGAGCGGAAGTCTTTGGTGCGGTTCAGCAGGCAACGGTGTTGCTGTTTTGCACCTGAGCAACATCCGGGTTCAGTTTGGCTGCGATTGTCTGTCGGCGTGGGTCTTGAACCTGCAGTATTTGATGCTGAGGGCGTGCGACGTGATCAGGGTATGCTGCTGCACCTGAATGTGGTGTGCACGGTGTTGAGGCAGGTCCAGCTGGGCCTGATGGCGACCGTCGACGATGCCATCCTGATGACGCTCTCTCAGTCTCCTCCGACTGGCGCTGTTGATCGTGTTCCGATGTCCCGTTACTGATGAATCAAATGTAAATGTGAAAATTAAACGTAAATTTCCGGCTAGTACCTTCCTTGACTTTCAGTTCTAATTTTGAGTGTATCTCTAATTCAAGCTCTTTTTCAATTTGCCTTATTGTGACAAGCCCTTTTCAAACATACTTCAATATCTGCAAACAATTTTGCCAGCAATAGTTTCCAGTTAAATGAAAATTAATAATATTCCTTGACCAATAAAACAACAAATTATAATAATAAAATGATCTTGTTTTCAACCAAAATATGTGTAAATAGCATTCAAATAATTTGTATAGCTTTTTAAATATAAATATATTTTTCTGAATAAAAATCCTTTTTTCAGAATCAAAAAGAACCAATTTTTGAATAATCCAATTTGATTCGCCCTTCACTGAAAATACGCCACACTTTTTGCATTCCTCACCTTACTGGGAAAGGCTATAAAATCACTCGAAAAATGAACTTATTAATTTGACCTCGTAGACCCACCTTCGTATACAATATCGACTCAGAATCATGTTCTGAGCAAATGTCTGTGTGGATGTGTAGGTGGGTGGACAAATTTTTCACTCGATTATCGGACTGGATGAACGGATTTTGACCGTATTAGTCTCATTCAATCCATCTTGGGGTCCATAGGTCTTTATTTAAAATCAGCAAGTTTAGTTAAGTACTTCAAAGTTATGCTAAAAAACGATTTTGGCGTATGTCAGAAGATTGAAAAAGTGGTTTTTGCAAGAAAACCTATCATGTTACATTTTCAGAAAGGTATTGAAAAGACTTTTCCAATGTGTGTGTGTGTGGTCAATCCAATACCCGCTAACTGGTAGCGAAATTATGGGAAAGTATAATTCGTATCAGACTGTGTACATGCCGAATGCTGATACAGCTTATCTCAGTCCCGGGTATTAGGTGGTGATAGCCCTCGCGCTGCTTCCAACGACCCATTTCAGAATGACAGAGCTCCTTGCGGTCCAATTCCGAGGTCGCTGGGCATTGTTCGGCCCCGCCTAAACATAGAAGCAAGCATCTGAAGGAAACTCGATCTATATTTAGACTTCCAATCCCCTCAGGCAAATCAGGATCAGCGCGTATTTAATAATATGAGAAGAAGATATAATCTTTCATGTTTCAAACACTACGGATCAATGCACTGCTAGAGTGTAAACCTTCTGATGGCCGACTGCTTAGCGTCCCAGACCCACCAATCCAAGGTGTGAGTTCGAATCACCTGATTCATTTAGTTTTTATTCATATTCAAATTCCTGATTCCAAATTTCAAGGTACCGACCGAGATTTGATCCCTGAGCCTTCTGCTTGAGACAAGCCGTAACCATTAAGCCACGGAGCCGGTTGAAAGGGACTTGGTTCTCTGTATGGCTTTTTGCGAGATGAGAGCAGAGGACAACAATCATCTCAACGTTTCCACTTTACCCGGGGTAACGGCCGGCAGTTCCAGTTCACGATGATTTCCCTTCATATGTTTAAAACCACTTATGATTTTGGCACATATTCCGTTTGTCAGCGTTTCCTGTCATTCCTGGCGGGAAAAATCTACGTGGAATCAGCTGTGCAGACCTCATGTGAACAGGAATGCAGGTTGAGCGACTCCACGGGCAGTATTGAAAAGACTTTCAATGAGCCCAAAACATTGAAGAGATCTGACAACCCTATCAAAGTTATTAGCACTTAAGTGTTATTTATACACTTTTGGAGGCCGGATCTCAGATATTTCAATAAAAATGATGTCCGGGTCCTTTATGCAACACGTCGTTAGTTAGATAAATGAAAAACCTTTCAAATGAGTCTAAAACATCGAAGATCTGATAACCTTATCAAAGTTATTAGCACTTAAGTGTTTTTAAACACTTTTGGAAGCCGGATCTCAGATATTGATAGAAATATTGTCTGAATCTTCCATTGAACTATCGTTGGATAGGTTTTTTATCAGACCTTGCCGATGAGCCGAAATATTGAAGGTCTGCGAACCCTATCAAAAATGAGTAATAAAGTTGTAAAAGTAATAAGTTGTTGTTTATGTTAAGGGGAATGTTGCTATTTTTACTGAATGTATTGACTTAATGAATGTGAGGAAGGCACAACCACCTAAAGGTGGATTAAGTAACGTTTTGGTATTAATGCTAATAGGGTTTGTTAAAGTATTTGCAGAAAACTGTATCTTTCATCTTTATTAATAAGAAAAAAACAATTATATTTGTTGCTCTATTTCTAATGTATGACACTGTATCAGATTTTCTTTATAACCCCACTATGGTAGATGTTTGATGGGTGAACTTTCACGTGTATACATGATACCTTCTATCGACTTATTATTTTCAGATATTGAGCTGATACCTACACACAGACTTGAGGCAAACGACAGGTGCTTCAGTAATGGGAATCAATTGATCAAGTTTTTGCATCATTTTAAGTAATTGTTCAAAGCCTGATCAAAATTCATCAAACAGGAAATACATTTAAAAAAGCAGGTGCATCCAAACGAATTTTCACTGCCCAGAATAATTTATTCGTGATTTCATCAAGTCTACTCCACTTCAATCGGCTCTATAAAATTTGAGTGATGAGTTTATTTCATAAAGCTCCATTGGGCGGAGTTGGTCAGCATCGTATAACCTCTTTGCGTCGTTTTGCCTGGCTTCCAATTTATTTCTATTATTGTGTTTGAACTGAAGACCATCTGCTTACTTTCAGCAGCTGAAATAGAATTCAGTGCTCGAGTTCTCCTTTATGCTATGCTATTAGTGAGGACATCGCTTCTGAAGAACCCGTAGAAAGTTGCATCCCAAGTCCGGTGTTGGTGGTGCAGACATTGGGAAATAAGAGAAAATGAGAGGAAAAGGAGAAAGAGACGTTAGAAATAGCAGCCGGTCGATGTCTGAGATGATTGGTTAAGAAAACGTACGAAATTCGATACTGTGGCACACACCCGGATAACAGATCACATGTGAATAAAGGAACTTCAGGATCATTTTCCAAAACGGCGTATCGGTAGGCTTGGTTTGTTAAGATGTAGAAAGGAAATGCAATATTTTTCGGTTTAGAATTGAGTTCCATATTTTTTAGGTAATGAATAACAACAAACAAATAAAATTATATTGTACTTATAATTTTCAAAGGAGGTTTCAGCTAGCTTGTTGAACATGATGTTTGAATAAAAGATGCAAATACTCCTTTGCTGATACCGATTTGATAGATGTTCTTTAACATTCCACAACCCACTATATTTCTTAGAGGTCACAAAAATAGAAAATGTTTCATAAAAAAAATAGTTGGTGTTAGATTATAGTAAACATTTAATTAGAAAAATTCTAATTTCAAAGTTGTAGGCGTCATAGTTTCCGAGATACACGATATCAAAGTCAAAATTAGTTAAAAAGGTTAATTTTTCCAGAAAATATCTGTAATTTTCAAAATGTCGTAATAAATTGATTTTATTATGTTTTTTAGAGTTTTGGAAAGGTGATAAATTAACTTTTCAAATTGACATAATGTTTACATGTTTTAGTCTTTAATTTTTTTAAAGAATACTAAAATTATTTGTGATAAAATTACAAATAACTAACTTCATGTACCTGGTACCTGCATAAGCACGCGTAGTTGAATAACGTCGCATATAGGAAATAAAGCGGAGTCTAAAACATCTAGTACATAAAACTGCTCTGATTCATCAAGATGTTGAAAACTTTGCATTAATCACTAAAACGTTACTTAATCCACCTTTAGGTGGTTGAATTTTCCTCACATTCATTAAGTCAATACATTCAGTAAAAATAGCAACATTCCCCTTAACATGTTAAACAACAACTTATTACTTTTACAACTTTATTACTCATTTCTTTTGATAGGGTTCGCAGACCCAATATTTCGGGCTCATCGGCAAGGTCTGATAAAAAACCTATCCAACGATAGTTCATGGAAGATTCAGACAATATTTCTATCACAATATCTGAGATCCGGCTTCCAAAAGTGTTTAAAAAACACTTAAGTGCTAATAACTTTTGATAAGGTTATCAGATCTTCGATGTTTTGACTCATTTGAAGGTTTTCATTTATCTAACTAACGACGTGTTGCATAAGGACCCGGACATCATTTTTATTGAAATATCGAGATCCGGCCTCCAAAAAGTGTATAAATAACACTTAAGTGCTAATAACTTTGATAGGGTTGTCAGATCTTCAATGTTTTGGGCTCATTGGAAAATCTTTTCAATACTGCCCGTGAGTCGCTCAACCTGCATTCCTGTCTCACATGAGGTCTGCACAGCTGATTCCGTAGATTTTTCCGCCAGTAATGACAGGAAACGCTGACAAACGGAATATGCCAAAATCATAAGTGGTTTTAACATATGAAAATCATCGTGAACTGGAACTGCCGACATTAGCCGGGTAAAGTAGAAACGTTGAGATGATTGTTGTCCTCTGCTCTCATCTCGCAAAAAGCCATACAGAGACCAGTCCCTTTCAACCGGCTCCGTGGCATGGTTCGGCTTCTGTCTCCCAAGCAGAGGCTCAGGGATCAAATCTCGGTCAATACCTTTGAAATTTGAATCAGAATTTGAATGAATAAAAACTAAAATGAATCAGGTGGGATTCGAACTCACACCTTTATTGGTGGTAGTCTGGGACGCTTCAGATCGGCCATCAGAAGGTTTACTCTAGCAGTGCGATCCGTAGTGTTTGAAACATGAAAGATTATATCTTCTTCTCATATTATTAAATACGCGCTGATCCCTGATTTGCCTGAGGGATTGGAAGTCTAAATATAGATCGAGTTTCCTTCAGATGCTTGCTTCATGTTTAGGCAGGGCCGAACAATGCCAACGACCTCGGAATTGGACCGCAAGGAGCTCTGTCATTCTGAAATGGGTCGTTGGAAGCAGCGCGGGCTATCACCACCTAATACCCGGGACTGAGATAAGCTGTATCAGCATTCGGCATACACAGTCTGATACGAATTATACTTTCCCATAATTTCGCTACCGGTTAGCGGGTATTGGATGGACCACACACACACACACCTGGAAAGTCTTTTCAATACAAAAAGAAATGTAACATGATAGGTTTTCTTGCAAAAACCACCCTTTTTCAATCTTCTGGACATACGCCAAAATCGTTTTTTTAGCATAACTTTTTGAAGTACTTAACTAAACTTGCTGATTTTAAATAAAGACCTGGGACCCAAGATGGATTGAATGAGACTAATACGGTCAAATCCGTTCATCAGTCCGGAGATAATCAGTGAAAAAATTTGTCACCCACACATCCACAGACATTTGCTCAGAACATGATTCTGAGTCGATATGTACGTGAAGGTGGTCTACGAATCAAATTAATAAGTTCATTTTCGAGTGATTTTATAGCCTTTCCTCAGTAAGGTAGGAATGCAAAAAGTGTGGCGTATTTTCAGTGAAGGGCAATCAAATTGGATTATTCAAAAATTGGTTCTTTTGATTCTGAAAAAAGGATTTTTATTCAGAAAAATATATTTATATTTAAAAGCTATACAAATTATTTGAATGCTATTTACACATATTTTGGTTGAAAACAAGATCATTTATTAATATAATTTGTTGTTTTATTGGTCAGGAATATTATTAATTTTCATTTAACTGGAAACTACTACAAATGTTGCAAATAGTATTGAAAAACTTCCTAATAAATTGATGAAATGCGTGAAAGTCAGGAAAGAATACGTTTAAACCATTTGTTCATCATCGGCAACACGACAACCGAACGAGGACTGAAGAGGCTGGCATCGTCGATTCGTGAACCTGCTGTTCAGGCGCGATCACGTCGCACGCCCTCAGCATCAAATACTGAGTTCAAGATACGCCGACAGACAATGAACAGATGTTGCTCAGGTGCAACAACACCAACCTGGGCTACACCAGCTGCCATTGCTCAGCCGGATTGTCAGACTGATGCGTGTGAAGTCGATCCGGGCCATCCGCGTGATGCACCGACAAACGAGGCGCTGTCTAACAAAACGGTCAGAGACGTCAGAATTTCGACAGGCACCATCGTCGCAATCAAATACCGTTGACTGCGTCAGCATCAAACAGCCCAATCCTGGTGTCTGGTCCTGTCTAAAATCGTCGGTTCGACTGGTCAAAAAGTGGGACAGATTGGACCTGGCGATTCGCGGCTGGGTCAGCTGAAGGAATACCCGATGCCAGGCAGGCAGCGTGAAAACCTCGGGTCGTCAGGTTACGCGATAAATATAAACAAACTTCAATGATGATGCCATTCAAAATTGGGCTGCCTGAAACATTTCCCAAATGGTAATAATTCGTTGTACTTACCAAAGTTATCAACAGTTAAGTGTTCAAGTGTTTTATTAGTTTTTATTACTCAAAAGTTCATGTGGTATGACGGTGTTCATAATCTATACAGTCTCCAGAAGATGCGAATGACGATCACAGCCTGCGACTCACCTGCTAAGATCCGACGGAATCAGCAAAAATCACCAGCGCTACAAAATGATCACTTCACTGAACAGAATAAAATTTAATAGGTCTAGGGGACAAACAACGAAGGCTAAGGCGGATCAGCTGGTCAGTTGAAATGTGCATCATGTCTATCCCCACAATTGACATTTGTAAGAACATTCTGAGTCGATAGGTATACGTGAAGAATCAATTTAGAAATCTCAGTGATTTTACCTCAGTGAAAAGGCAAAAACAATGATTTTGAGCCACCTACTTGTATGGAAACCGTCCATAGTGTAACCCTCAAACAAGTTGGAACGAGTATTTTCAACTCGCAACTCGACCAAAGAGATATCCACGGTTTTGACAGCACACTAGATGGGACAGACTCGCCTGTAAAACCAGCTGTTTACCACGTTCTCGTGGTGAAACAAAGAACAGGCTGACTCGATTTGCATATGTTACGAACTAACACTCTCGCGCGTGGATATCTCTATAAAGTTATCTACGTGCATGTATTGCGTGTACGTACACGAAAAATATTGAGGTTAAATTTTGTATCAGTCAGCAAAACAAATGACGTGCTAGTGTGCGTGAGAGCGGGCTTAGATAACTCTATTGGGACGATTATTTTTTCAGTAAACACTGTAAGGAGTCTACATGGAGAAAAATCAGTTCCCAAAATCGTGAACAAACGTTCAAAAATTCGGAACCACAAAAAATTTGTTCAAATGGCATGGTATGATTTCCAAAAACGTGGCATGGAATTTGTACACTTTGTTCATGGTTCCGAATTTCATGAACGCTTGTTCACAATTTTCTGAATTGATTTTTCTCCGTGTAGATGATCCTAGAATTTTGCAGAACTCGATTTGATGAAATCTGTAATTTTTGCGATCAAAAACATCTTTGCAACAAATCAAAAACATCTTGGCAAGCACGACAAAAACAGTTGGAACGATGTTCTCTTGTGACAATGACCATTTTGGTCGACAATCAATTTATGATAACTTTTTGTTAAACTCAACAAACCTTCCATTTCCCGGATATTGAGCTTATTTAAGTTTTTATAGGAATTCTGTGAACTTTTGTGACAAGTAGTACATTTTCCACTTTCAAAACACACTTGTGACTCGAGTTATTCTAATTTTTAAGACATTATTTACTGTATCTTTTAACCGGTGGCCAAATTAGTTGAAACTTGGAGCATTTATTTAGCGATGGTATATACACCGATTGCTTCAAAATGTTTCATTCATGGTTTTGAAAATATTCATCATCAAACATTAAAAATCATTTTTTTTCGAAAAGTACTAAATGGTTGTTGTCACAAGATAGCACACGAAAGGAAACGGAAACCGTATTTTATTAAATATAAATAGTTTTGTTAATTAATATTGAACAAAAAAATTGGTCAGAAAACCACTAAACAGAAGCTACTATAAAAACGGTGTAAATGCTGTTTGTATGATGCAAGAAAAACAGTGGGGCTATGACTCATCGCTGGATTTTGTTTTCGACACACAAATGCGTGAACTAGGAGTTTTTCTTGGGAGGGTTTGTTTGGGTTGATATCCTGTTTGGAACACGAGATGGAGAGAATTCTTTCATTCCTCCCCTTAATCTATTAGCCGGATTTCAGAGCTATCGAACGAGACATATATAAAATATATATAAAAGTTGTATAACAGTTTAAAGCATTGATCATTTTATCATCTCTTTGTGATTTTTATGTTTATTTTAAGTAAATGATTAATCACAATTCTTACCCTGGCTTTATTTGAAAATTAACTGCTTTGCACAGAAGTTTTTGTGCTTCAAATGAACACTGTTTTCTTCAGGGTAATCGTATTAAATTCAGATATAAACCACGACTTATAAAAAATGTGATCTTGTCCTCTGGCAGATGCCATTACTTGTCATGCAATCAGGTGCAACTAAAAATATAAATCTGCGCTGAAAAAAAAAAACGGATAATGCGGGTCAGAAACATCTGGCATCGGACTTGCAGCTTGCATTCGCAGATTTTGTCCTACTTTTGCAAGTGTGAGTATATTAAACAACGAGGCAAGTGTTCCGGGTATAATAAATACATGTGCAATTCTCTGTAATTGCACAAATCAACTCAGGCCCATTCTCAATTTGAAGCAAATTGATACTCGTGTACGAACACTAGTGCGTGAACTCTACACTCACACAAGCTGTGCCAGTGTGTTGAGTTAGTGGTAGCTTCACTTTTACATACGACGACGCCATTCATCGCTTTGCCTTATAACTATTTTGACCTTACTGAATGAGCAAGCGAGAGGCCCCGCGAAGGAAAGAAGCGTATCGGTTTATTTGTGAGCATCTTATGAACCTTCTAAACCAGGGTGACCAAAGTATGACCCGCGGTAATTTTTTGGCCCGTGGATCCATTTTGAATAAACATGTAAAATGGCCCGTTGATCAAATGTAGTGATTTATTACTTCTTAAAATAAAGGTTTATTTCAAACTGTTTTATGTTCTTTTTTATTCTGTGTTAATATAAAACTGATGATTTATCCATATTTTGATTCCCATTTTACGACATGAATATATTGTTCAAAAATCTTTCTAATTTAAACAATTTCAATTTAATAAGTAAATATCAAAATTATTTTTTTCAAATATTTATAGAAATGTTAATGAAACTTTCAAATTTAACTTAGTTAGACAACTGTACACGGAGAAAAAAGAGTTCCCAAAATCGTGAACAAGCGTTCATGAAATTCGGAACCACGAACAAAGTGTTCAATTTCCATGGTACGATTTTGAAAAACGTACCATGAAATATGAACACTTTGTTCGTGGTTCCGAATTTCATGAACGCTTGTTCACGATTTTGAAACTCATTTTTCTCCGTGTAATAAAACCAAAATTTAACATTATATATTAATTTAAAAGTCATAATGACCATTTTCATGAACTGTGTTCAAACTTACTTTGCACTTAGAAATCTTTGGATGACGAATCTGATTGACTACCATCTCATTCAGACAGACAAAATTCACAAATTTCAAGTGCAGCCAGCTGAAATCAATTTCTCGGCGTTTAGAATCATGTTGAGCACGTTCGGGTTTATTCAAAAATAATTTGGATTTTAGTGAATTTTCGATGAACAGTTCCACAGATTTCATGTCGCCATTTTCAAATTTGAAAAAACTTTAAAATTTCATTTAGAACACATGTACATTCAACTAAAATCCTTTTTTTTCAAATTGCCTAATCAACTAAATCAACAAATTTGATGGAAAACTTTCATTTTCTATTTTTTTTTTGTATTTTTAAATAACGAAAATGTTCAAAAAATAACAGAAAATTTTAGTCCTTTAAATGAACGCAATATTATTTTTCATTGTTTTTTTTTTAATTTGGCCTGCTAATATCATTTGAGTTTAATTGGCCCAGCATCAAAAAACTTTGAACACCCCTGTTCTAAACGCGTGGTTGTGGTGATAGTTTAGTCGCGGTGCATTCTACGCTGAGGAGAAATTAGATTCACATTAAATAAAAAAATAACGATTGGCATTTAATAAATTCCCGATTTGCAATAATCGTGTTCTTTCAGTCACAATTCTGGAGTTTTTTTTTGAAAAGGTCCAATAAACCAAATTTCCAGTTTTTGCTTTTTGGGTGTAAAACCGCCTTGAGTCAGGGATATTAAAAAATACTCAAAAGCGAAATTGAAAATTTGGTTTATTGACCTCTTCAAAAAAACTCCAGAATTTAAAGTTCATGTCTGTTTGTCTGTGGTGGCAAATTGAATCCTAGAAATATCAAATCTCGTCCGCAACGCTGCATAAAAGACAAAACACCATGCTTTATGCGAAGATTGACAACAATCATCCTTATTCTATTTTTTTCATGGAGACATGGTGTTTCCATGTCATTCCATAAAATAACAGTAAACCCTATGATTTAACAATAGCTGTTTGCAATCGAACTTCAATGTATTAAGTTACTAGCGTAAATGTTTTAACAAACAGCGTTATGCTAAAATGTTATAGTACCAATAAACAAACATGCGTCTCATTAATATGTTTATACAGCTAATCAATGAATGGAGCTGCGTGTTATCTCTAATACATGAATGCCTTTAAAGACTAAACTACTGTTACACTTTTATGACAGGGCGTGTTGGGCAAAATTCAACTGCTTTCATGTGCTGGCCAGAACTTCACAACATGATTTTGATTAAAATTGACATTCTGTCGTGCGCCTTAATATTAAACAATGTATGCTTGTATAGGTGCTAATCATTAACCACACGAAACCAACTCACTGGTAGAGCATGCTGAAGCGCGATGTATGCTCGTACAAAGATGTTGGTAAATGAACCATTTTTATGTTTTGCGTGGATGAACATTCAATTTATATTTTGCTGGTGGTGCAACATAATTCACGTTTTATGTGACACCGTGGAGTGGGTCGAGAGTGATGACTCATCGATGTTATTATGCTCGCAATAAAATTCATTAAAATCTAGATTTGTTCATGTCCATTACATTTTAAAGCTTTTTCAAAAGACAATGGTCTGAAATTATGAACTGTTTAAATTTCTTAAACCATTTGGCTTGCACTCAAATGTGTTCGAATGCACTTTGATTCAAATATTCGCCTCCAGTTCAGTAGAACAGCTTCCAGTGCTGTATTGGTGCAAAGTGCCTCTTTCTGGCGCTGCTGTTTCATTGGTGTCTGTTCATTCTTAAACATTTCCTTTGTGTATCTATAGCACAGATGGTGGTAGTGGTTGTGACCGAATAATAAACATGCCGTTCAATGCTTCTCCTCTCTCATATATACATATTTGGATGAAAGTTTTATGTTCTTTTAAAAGTATAATTTTCCATTCAGTTAGTCTTGTGAACGTCGTTGTTGTGTAAGAACCGCTCTCAGTGGTGCCGTAGAATTGGTAGAATTTTTACTGGGGTGTGCTTCCTTGAAATATTGCGTGTGCTGTGAACATTTAAGACCGCATTTTTTCCCCCAAAACCATAAAGTAATTTTTTAAATTGATAGTGCAGTGGATTTGCTGAATACGCAAAGTGGAGTAATATATTACGCTGAAGGATTAGTTCCGGATACTTTAACATTAACGTAGAATACTGAGGGAAAAACTACATGGAGATGAAGTGATAAAGTGCATGCACAGAAAGAGTGCTTCATGACGATTGTGTTGGAAAAAGCATTCTAGAAAGCAGCGATTATAATGGATTATAGCTGGTCTGATTATGATTCTGCATCGACTTATTCCTGTGAATCTGTAAGTTTTTATTTTTCTTACACTCTAGAAACTAGTTAATTCGTTGTATGCACACAGTCGTAGCGATTCAGATGCTGTGTACGAGAATAAGTGCCTATTGTGGGTGATTGAGTCTTGAACGCCCCTCTTGAATCATAACTAATTCACGACATAATGGCGGATAGCGAAGGGAGAGCAGATGGAGAGATTCAATTTATTGAAAACGGAGATAACCTTCTGCTGGAATGTGTTTGATTTAATACAAATGGCGTTTTCAGATGCTTTTTATGGATTCAATTTTACAAAATTTAGCAATTGGAAGAATACAACCGACTCTAAAATGTTATGTTTTTTTTTATTTTGATTGTTTAAAAAATAGTAATTTGCGCAAACTTACTGGATTTTTTAATAAAACCAGCATGAAAATACATCAGTTCGACCACATGTCTGGTTTACAGATTAAAAAGTCCCTAAGTCGGAATGTCGTGCGCAGCGACTTACGCTGCTGGTGCTAGTGAGTGTGAAAACATAAGCTGTCGCCATTAGAGCGAGCACCCTGCGCTGCTGCGGAACTGGGACCCGCGCTGTGCGCGCATAAACATCGACGATTTTACGAAATATGCTGACAGCCTCGGGACACGACCCATGGGAGTGTTGAGTTTCTGTGGGAGGATGCGATACAGACATGTACGCACAGACCGACAGACAGACGGTCGGTACAATTGATTTGTTGGAGGAGGAAGTACCTCAAGATGGAAATACTCGATTCATTCTTCCCCTTCCTGTTCGATTGTTGTTTGGGTGTATCGCTTTTGAAACTGAATTCAATTAAAAGGAAATGTGTCTGATGATTAGTTCCTTTTCTCTGAATATGTGACCAATTTATTGAAATGAGAAAAAAACATGCAAAAATTATGTTATTCATGACAAATACTGGTTTCAGCTCTTGAACAAATGGTAAAGCTTTTTAGAGTTGGTTTTACTCCAAACAACCCAATGTTGATGTTGATCATGGTAAAGAAAACGTAAAAAAATCATTGATTAATGATGATTTCCCTAACTTTACAAGGAATGGGATAATCGTTACCAAAAGGAATCAGCATGTGTAGGGCACTATTCTAAACAACTTGTTGAAGGAATTTTGTCAAAATATTGAAAGCGACGCAAAATTTATATCTTTGAACGAAAAATCATGACAAAATTGAAGTCTTCACGTTAATCTGTTAAAAGCTTACTTGATTGTAATAATTTAATACTCATTAAGCAAGATCTATTCCCAGTTGCTTCAAAATTAATATTATCAGAAATAATTGTGATATCATAATTTCTGATAATCTGATTAATTTTATATAAACCAAACAATACATTTAATTGAACAAAATCATTTTGAGTTTGTTCATTTATTTTTCAGAGCATTTTAAAAATAGTTCCAAAATTTAAGAAAATGTATACTTCCGCTTAAATTTCGGGATTTCCGGAAATTTACAAATTTCCCAGGAAACGGAAATATTTTTTCGAAACCCGGATTTTTTTCCGGGACGGGAAATGGACACTCTATTCTACAGTGACGAAATTACCTACTTAACATCACCAAAAGTAACAGTGCTGAATAGTTTATTATAGCACTCATCTGCTTGCTGACAAGTTGAGTTTGCAGCACGTATACGAAAATATTACACTCCTTGATGTCGGACTAAACTGGATAAACAAACTTTTTTGTTAAACAATTGTATGCAACTCGTTGAAAAACAATCTTCTTCAGCACTCGTCGTATGTTTTCAACTTGGCAGATCATCGTTGTCTAAATGTACGACTCGTTAGTTCATATTAGTTACATTTTATTTAAAATAAGATTTTTTCAAAACTACGTATTCGCCAGCATTGTGCAGTTTATTTAACTCTGCGGTCATTGCGTTGCCGCAAAAATGCGTACCAAGCAGAGTGATTGATAAGACTCTGAACCTCGCCTTGAAGAAAGAGCAGCTTTTATTTAAGTTTTCCTAGCTTATCAGCGTGCTCCCTCTGACCCAGAAGCGTTTCGTTTACTGTGAATCGAATGAATGTTTAGTACACAATGAAGCGATTGATAGTGATATTCGCTTGTAGTAGTAGTTCCGTCCGCGGAATATTCTGATTATGATGCTAACATCGCTTGATCGCATTTGATTTAATAATAAAATTTGGTTGATTTGATAGGTTTCAGCGAATCCAAAACTTTGTTCAAACGATAACAAATAAATTTTAAATTTCCATAGTTTAACTGCATTCTTGTCCCAAGAATCTATATGGAATTCGTTTAAATGTGGAACAAAGTGACGTCCGAAATACGTTTCGGAACGTGCGATTTATCTATATACACGTAGAAAATGGGTTTCGATGAAAATACACAACAGGAATTTACTCCCGAAGAGTTATTTCTATAGTGATTCTTGGCTGTTTTATTTCTCAATTTCTATCTCTTCTCTTCTGAACAGCACCTATCAACATAGAAGGATTGATGATCGGTGATCACAAAACGGAATCAATGAAGATTCGAGAGGGTAGATTGATGGCTTTTTCAGCTCGATCCACTTTTGGAAGAATTTTGTGTGAGCAGGCAGTGTCTTTCAGTCTTTTGAATGACTGAGTGACACTATTTATTTAAGTTGTATAATATAGAGTATCCAAAATGTGACTCGATATTTTCTCTTTCCACGAGTCCGACTTGATCTGATTGACGGCTTCTTAAAATGCATATCATGAAGCATTTTTCGTTGTATACAAGATTTCGTGGAATTTAAATGCTACCATATTATAAGCAATGCATGACCAGCGTATGATAAAGCGGAATTCGTGTACTGAAGCGGCCGTGATGCTCTGCCTGAGGAATGGCCGCTCTGTTTTTGGACCAAATTTGAAACAGCAAAGTGTCTGCGTTTACCGAGCACACAGGCATTATGTTATTCTGGCCCACATGCACTCATGCTCTCGCATATTCTTCCCTTCTACGTTTTAAGTCATAGACAATAATACTTTAGTACTAAGCCTGAATTGTTACGTTTATATTCTTTTTTTATGTTTTGGGACGTTTCAACAACGACATTATTGTTTTTTTTTCATTGGGGTTAAATTCAAAGCCTCAATTTCCAAATTACATACTAGCTTACATTCGAAGTCTGTTTATCTTTGCCTTGATTTGCCCGGTTTGCCAGATACTCTGAAAAGAAAAGTGCCTATCTCTGGTGTAATGGTTGCACAAAAACGTTAGCGGATCAGAGTATAAAAATAAAACTTGCACCTTAGGAATTTTATGCATTTTCTGATCACGGCGTCGTAGCTCCCAAAGGGCTTTGCGGTGATTTATAGTCGTGTATCACACTTTTCAAAATCTCACATTAACGTTGGTGCGAACAAAACAAAAAACCGCCCAAATCAGCAATTATGTTGTTTCTGTTACTGTGCCGTGTCAAGCTAAACATTTGCGCCTTCAAAATTGAAACCAACCGCACTCTGGTTTGTGGAAATGAGCAGAAGAGTGCCAGTCAACACAGAAAAAAGCTCGAGGGCATAAGCATTTTTTTAAATAGAATCCTGCCCAACGAACACTTTGATGTTGTTTATGAAATGGTGCAAACGTAAACATTTGCGCGTGGACTTGTGGCACTTGTGGGATATTTGGATGTTGACATTTAAAATGTGAGGTGCTGCAAGAGGATTTTGAGTTGACAATGGCAGAACTCTTACCTATATAAATTATTTTCGAATCATGCCTCGGGAACGCTCTGATGCGCATTCGACACTTTATGAATTAATACGGTGAGAATGAGTTAAGTTGGTTTGCTTCACTGATTCACGAGCATTGTTAATCAATTGAATAAGTGTTGAATTAAATAAGTTGAATTCATCGGCTATCATTCAAGATTAAAACGAAGCATTCGATACCTTATAAGAGCGTTCATATGTTTATTGCTTCAGTTTATAGCTGTGGATTCCGTACTATCGTGCTTTATAAAGCCACCAAGTGTGACATGACAGCTAAGAACCATTTCTTTTGTATTGAAAATGGATTTAACGCATAAACAAACGTACTCATATCTTTATATTCAAATGACGACTTCCGTTCACTTTGTCCAGGTTGTCTCATCGTGAATGTGCTTTTGCCTGTTTAATAAATTTTTGGCATCCCACTTCCCATTTCTCTCTCTCTCTGTTCGTATTCTTACTGGTCACGTAATTCCGTTTTGAATTTAATTAACTTTCCATATGGGAGTGTTACATCCGATCCTAGAATAGATTTCCGTTGCTTACTGTTGATGCATGTCAGTCAGTAAATGTATAAAAAAAAACAACAACCTGCTTGTATTGGCCGGGAAGTCGTTTCAGTGGGGTGTTGTTCAATATGGTACACGACATTTCCCTTGAAGTGAAATACGAAAGAACAAAAACCAAAAAATGACAAAGAAATGAAGTGCACAGCGGAGAGGGGTGGAGTGTCTCCTATTCTTTACGAGTGTACTCTACCATGCTCTCCGTGACGGTGTGATGTCATAACCGCGGCATAAACTTGGGGGCCAGGCAGGGTGAGTGCACAATTGTTCTTTTCATCTCTCGACGACAATCACTGCCATGAAAAGGGGTGATGAGTTGAGAGTGCAGCCAACATAAAGCGCTACAAGTGTTTTTTTCTATCTCTCTTAATCCTGCGGTAATCTAAATGATTTGTGTTTGTCTCATCACATGTGCCACTTGTCAAATCTTCCTTTAAAAATGAAATCGAATATTCAATGTAATTATCAAAACTAAACCCAACCCCAAGTGTTTTCCACACTTCAACCATCATTTGATCGCGAATGCAGCTTTGACTCTGCAGCAGTGATTCATGCCGACTCGGTAAAACGTAGTGCACTCGGCCAAGTTCTTTGTTCATCTTGACGGCTCGGTGCAGCAGTGCGTGGACTGTTGGCGCCAATATCCACCCACCCGCACACAAGAGGTCTGTCTGAAACTTCTCCAAAGCCCCTGCAGACTTGTCAAACCAGTTGCGACGATTTGCATGTGCATTTGAATCTATTAGCGGAATATTTTATTTTTCTATACCGCGGCTCATTTGACTAAATCCCTTGCCCTTTCTGAACTTATCTACTTTTTCGGAGTTTTCCGCTTGAAATGTTATTCGAACTTGTGCGACATAAGTAAACAGTAGCGGTTTAATTCGAAGAATAAAGATTCTTTAAAGGGCATTTTGAATTGAACAGATGATAAACAACATAGAAGGAAGTGCAGATTATGAACTGCAACAAGTTAGGCAAGTGTTGTAAAAATATTTAATATAAATTAGATATTTCTCAACCAATTTTCAGCGTGCATTGGTAAACGGGGCATCGCATCGTACTAAAAGGTTTTTAATATTCTATGAGCACACCCCCTCCGGCGAAGCTCGTGCTACATTTGCTGCTGCTCAATAATATTTATTTTAACAGCAAACGTGAAATATGCGCTCGATCGTTCACCTCGTTGCCACCGCTGAGTAGAGTGTGCTTAGAGCCGCTAATCTTGATTGCCTGATGTTTTTTTTCTTCTTCTAAGAGTGCATTCGCTGCTCGGTGGTCACGACGATAAAATGGTTAGGCTTTCGCGGGTTTGAAAAGAGTTGTACAATAAAATTTATGAATGCAATCAAAATAAATCGTGTGTGATCTTTTTCCCAGGCACTTTTCACTGAGGGTCCCGTTCTTGGGCGACCAGATCTCGGGAGGGTAGCAACGGTTAAGTCGTCCAGAAATGTATTTTTTAAGTAGGGGACCATCCATACACCACGTGGATACTTTTTTGGAAATCTCAGCTTCCCTCCCCCCCCCTAATGTGGACAATTTCCATACAAAACAAAACTTTTTTGTATGGAGTCCCCTCCCCCTCCCTTAATGTGTCCACGTGGTTTATGGATGGTTCCTAGGGTTTGTTTGGGAAATGTTTAAAAATCAGTGGGTTCTACTATTTGAAAATCATCGCACAAAATTCACTCAGCTGAAATTAATCCATAACCTTTATAAGGACAGTTCTTCGAGCATAGTTTTATGCCATATTTATAAATGTGTTTTGAGTTCGTAACTTCCTACTGCAATGTAGCTTTCTACAAAACCAGCCATTGTCTCAGGATACAACTTTACATAAATCAAACAAATTTGGATGACTTTAGTCATGAGCAAGGTAGAATTTGATTTGGTCCATTCTAAAAAATATATTGAACTCACCATTGAAAGTCTTACGAGAAAAATAAAATGATTCATACATTTGGTCCGGTGAATCCAATAAGATGCTGGGGGTCGTGCTCCCCTCTGGCTTTTCACTAGCCGAGAGACAGCACGCGAGAAGACATTCGCGCTAGTGTTACAAATCGTCGTGAATGTTGTCAAAAATTTCAAAGAAACAGCCAATAAATAGAAGACGAGCACGGGGTTTGAATTTTGGGGGAATATTTGCTGACCGCGCGAAAGCCAGCTGCAACCGGTGTGTGGCGAAAAATGATTCATCTAAACGTTTCCCAGAAAAATACATCACGATGGGTGATGCTGGCCTTGGCCGTTAGCCATTTGGGTTGGCACGGATTTGCTTGAATAACCTTGTTTGCTCCGGTTGAGTGAGATTATCAAATTTCCCGTATGAGAAGTCAACAAATGGAAAATAATTGAAGCGTGTTGAGTTTTGATGGAAATCATTCGCTCAACGCATGTAATCGAAACAATGCTTCGAACAGGTGTAATTTAACTCCTTTCGTTGACACCGGTCAGGTAAAATGATTGATTTGTGTACATGCGAAATCTCTAGCTCGTCAGTGGGGACGCAACTGACCCCAAATTATGCTGAAGCTGTGAAGATGCTATTTGCAGAGCTTATCGATTTCATGTCGAACGCATGCGCTTTAAAGTTTTCTCTTGGAAGTGAAGTTGCAAAAATTAAACAGTCTCGCCTAGATGTCAGTGTTTTTCTCTCGTGATTCGATCGTCTCAACTAGTTTCGTTCAGGTTTACGAAGCCGGCAAGTGAAAACTTTCAATCTTTCGTGACTTGAGCAGGATAGTGATCATCGCAGTGTAGTGGAAAAATTTGGTCGAGTTGGATGTAGTAAAGTGTTAGTTTGTTTATAATAGAATTTGCTTTTCCTCACCACATGGAATGATTAATTCTCATGACTGAATTCCGCTCGGAAATTCCAGGTGTAATTGTGCTTGTGATAGTTACAAGTCACCATCTTTGTGACATTGCCGTCTGACTGTACTGCACCGATTTGTCGTAATCACGCCATGATGCAGTAAGTGTTGAAGTCAGTCTAATGTATACAAATTGTTCCATTAGACTAGCAAAACTATGAGATGGTAAAGGGCCGCTTTGCCGTAAAGTGACTGTTCTAGAAGGTGAAAAAGTGTCCCCAATTCGCTTGAACAGGCCGCCATTCACGAATGGTCGTCAGGCTTTTCTTGTAACCTGGTTCTACGACGACAGTACAGTGTCCGCTGACTCCTTCCATCAAACCCCAACCAAGTGTGTGGGTAGAGGTAGAGGCGCGACTCTTTTATAAACCTAAAGCAACTCTGTGTTATTTTATGTTGCTCATACTGAAGTTTGTATGAATCTCGCACGCTGCACACGACTTTTCTCTGTGGCCGTGCGGTGGCCTATTTTCAGGACGGTCTTGCCTTTGGGTGGGATTGGGGGAAGTTTGGCAGCTTAGAAATGGAGAACGCGGTTTGCAGCATCATTTCTGATTCACAGTATTGGTGTACACGTGAAAAACTTTGACTCGGCCATCCTGAACACGGCCATTACCAAGCAGTTCTGGCAAAGATGTATATATATATAGACCTTTGAATCTAAACAATGAGTCACTGTGTGGAGGTCAAAAAAGCCAATAGTAGTTGCACGATGCTTTTGTGAACGATTTCGCCGATCCAAAGTCCACCGTGAGTTTCTCCTCGGCTGATCCACTAGTAGTGGTGACTATTCTGGTTTTGCATGTATGCAGTTCTCGGATTTGCCCACTCTCTTTCGGTTATACACACACGTTGGTGTGCTGGTGCGATTGAATGCAATGCAGTAAAGTCGCCGCATTCAGTGTGGCAGAATGTGCACAGACTAGAATAGTGCGAGTGATGGCGAAAAGCATGGTCTGACATAGGAATTTCGAGTAAATTCAATATTTATTTTTGAATAAGAAATCATTATTTCTGAACTCATTCTTTTGAGATTTCGGATGCTCTATTATCACCTCAGCATGCTTTTATTTAAGCTCGACGTGAATGATTTTTTTTGAGTGAGTAATGTGTCTCACAGCCGGTTCCGGTAATTATGTAACGCAAATGATAGTTTGTCTATTCATGTAAGCAGAAATACAGAAATGAGATATAATTGTTTTAACTTTCAAGACTGCAAGAGTAAAGCACTAGTTCACAATTCAAAAAACCTTGAAATATCTCGGAAATAATTAGTAAAACAAATAAAAAAGTAACAAACGTTTTAGCTCAGCAGGTAATCAACAACTTTTTTGTTTCATTTTTTCCAGGGTTTGGAAGCACCCAGCGCGACAGTAACATCGTCTGTAGCCAGATTACGACCCAAAAGTAACACATTGGCTGATCGTACCGACTCCTACCGTTTTTCAATGGCTAACCTTGAAGAAACACACGAAGCTGAGCTGGATGCAATCCTAGGCGAGCTTAGCTTGCTAGAGCAACGGGGTGATTTGCGCCAAGGTCGAAGCCACAGTCGCACTAACTCGACTATCTCAGCAGCTACAAATACGACCATTTCGTCGGAAAGTGGTTGCAGCAGCGTACCGGATAGTGGTGCAAGTATCAGTTCTTTACGTGAACCTCGTACAGACAGTCCGGACAATGATTCGGCATTCAGCGACACGGTTTCACTCATGTCCAGTGAATCGTCTGCATCCAGCAGTGTTAGTTCACATTTGAAGAGTCTCCAACAGCAGGCCCAGAATACGACAGACTCTGGAAAGCAAGCAAAGATTCATCTTGCATTGCAAAAACTAGAACAAGCCACAGTCAGGCGACTGTTTGTGAAAGCTTTCTCAGCCGATGGAGCATCAAAGTCACTTCTAGTAGATGCCACGATGAGTTGTGGTCTTGTCACACGACTCTTGGCGGATAAGAACCACTTACAGATGGAACCATCTTGGGCCATAGTAGAGCACTTACCAGAACACCAAATGGAACGATTATTTGAAGATCATGAATTGTTAGTAGACAATCTAATGCTTTGGAGTAGAGATTCCAAAAACCGAGTAATGTTCCTTCAGCGACCCGACAAAATAGCTCTCTTCAAAAAACCGGAACTATTCTTACCGGGAACTCAGATGGCACCAGGGAGCGATCATGATGAGCATACACGGTAAGAAAATCTCGTTTTGTTTACACATCTCAACAGAAATTAACTTCAGTATCTTTTCTATAGGTCAATGCTGCTCGACGAGTTCTTTTCGGGTAATAATTTGATTCCACTGGAAGGACCACTTTATTTGAAAAGTGACTCTAAGAAAGGTTGGAAAAAGTATCACTTCGTCCTGCGCGCATCAGGGCTGCACTACTACCCTAAGGATCAGAAAACGCGTTCCGCAAAGGATTTGTTGTGCCTCGCGCTCTTTGCAGGTCACGAAGTATACCGAGGAATCGGTTGGAAGAAGAAGCACAAGGCTCCAACAGATTACACATTCGCACTACGATGTCCGAAGGTTCCACCTGGTGCCAAAGGTATTCGATCGGTGAAAATGCTCTGTGCTGAGGATGCGACAGTGCTAGAGGCATGGATCACTGCTATTAGAGTTACTAAGGTGAGTTTAGCTGTGAGAAGATTGAGTACTTTGAGTTTTAAAATTCTGTTTATTTTTACAGTACGGCAAAAAGTTGCTGGACAATCATCGATCTTTAACGGAAGATTTAGCAAGGGAGGAACTCGATAAACTATCAACAGCCCGAAGTGGATCGATCGGTAGCATTGTTTCTTCAGTACCTTCACAGTGCAGTAGTAGTAGCAGTAACAGTAGTAGTAGCGGAGTAAATCGTTTAGTTCCTGTACACAATAATGGCCGTTTATCGCGTGCATCAAGTTCAAGCTCCAGCGGTTGTCTATCCGATGAAAATAATGGCTTCGACTCAGAGTTTCCGACTGGTACCATTAAGAGAAACCATCGATGAAGCCAAATCTACCACTGACATCGATGACTCGACAACTGAAGGAAGTTGGAGAGACAACACGACTGAATGACACCTCGCCGGCATCTCCCGAACGAGGAGGTACTTTAACCAGGCGCCACAGCCGTAGAAGAAGTGAGGAAAGCAATAACAGTGGAACATTGAAGCGAAGACCTGCCAACAATCGGGGATCAGTAGAGAGTATGAGTTCTTCCACTTCAACTCCTACACCAACTCCCGTAAACAGTGTTCCCGGAACGCCTGTTAATCAGCAACAGATGCCAATACTAGTTAATAATAATAATAATAATTTAACTATTACCGAGATCAATACTCCTCCTACGCCAGCAAAACCGATAAACGCGCTCGAAGCAATGCCGGCGTGTATGACAGATTCAACATTCTCACTGCCACCACCTCCAGACGATCTCGGAACAAATTTCTCAGGTTCAACATTATCGCTGGACTCGCTGCCTCCACCTCCGCCACCAAACGAATTAGACAATAGTTTTAGTGGATCTCAGTTGTCGTTAGTGAGTGTGCAAATGCCGCTGCCTCCGCCACCACTGTTGAACATGCAGTCCGTCGTACAATCACAAGCTGTCATTGAAAATGTGAAGCAGGCATTGCAAGACATTGCGAATGAGGCTCAATCAAACAGTTCCACATCACAAGACGTAACTCCAACTAACGAGAATCTCGAAGTTACTAGTAGCATTAAACAATCAATTATGAAATTTAATAGTCAAACTTTACCAACTCCAGCACCAACTAACTCTATTAAAATAGAACCAATTTATTCAAAAACTATGAAACCTTCGGCACTCAAGGCACCTCCATACAAAGCTCCTCCACCATACAACGGAGATGTGGCTGTAAGTCAGTCTCCGCCACCATCTGTTTCGAACAAGAGTGTCAAGTTTGCCGATTCTCCAGTGCTCCTCAGGCGCAAAGTTTGCTTTGAGGATGAAGTTCACGAGGCTCAATACTCACCGCGTAGAACTTCTAGAGACGTTTACTCGACCCCCCCAATACCGCCTCCAAGAGCGGAAGCCACGCGACTTTCGACCTCGTATACTTCTCCAAAGCGTTTGAGCGATTCGGCGTCAAATCCTCCGAGAGACTTTCTCAAAGACCTGCAAAGGGTAATGAACAAAAAAAATATCTCAAAAATGTAAACTGGAGCCGGCCACAACGCCTCACGAAGTTCTTGGATTCCGTGATTTACCGAATGAAAATCATTCATCTCACTACTACAGGGAATCGGCTAATGTTAGCCACTGGGTCCAAGAGCATTATGGTTCCGACGCACTATACGAAAATCTCGGAATCAATTTGGGCATGGAACCCGTACCAGCAGCACACTTGCAAAGTGCAGGTTCGATTAAAAAAAGGCCTCCACCGCCTCCTCCAAAGCGAAGTGAGAAGACACAGCTTACAACAACGACGCCACAACAAAGGTTATAAGATTGGGCCATTCTCGGCTTTTCAAACTGTCTGTTGACGGTAAGAAAAACCGTTCGTTGCCAGCGGTTGGAAGGATCCTCTTGCAATGTTAGTGAAGTGTAAATATAGAATGATATTTGTGTAGATTGGAATAGGGAAATAAGGGGAAAACGGCACTCAATAGTGTCATAAGATGGCTGCAATATGATTGAACCGAGCAAATTGAGACTGCGTGGGACTAGAAATATTTTCAAAAATGTCAAATCGAAAACATTTAAATAAATTAAAAAAAAAACAGGCTTAATATTTCCAGTATCCGCAAAAAAACGTGATTGTGATGGATTTTATAGAAAGCGACATAATTTATTATCATGAAAAAATAAATATATGACAATTAAATAAAGCTACAGAGCGGTTGTACGAAACTATGAACACAAAAATTGATGAAAACCGCTTAAATCGAAAAATAAACTAGACTCCGTATATATTTATGTTATTGCAATAATTTGAATGATTTGAAACAGTTAATTATCTTTCTGTGAAATTTCCCAATAAACGTCGATGGTATGCAATGAAAGTAATAAATAAGGAGTAGAAGTTGTAAAAATATTATGTTATAATTCTTATGATTATGTGTCATTACGAATTTATTTCCCAAACAAGTGGGTGTAAAAATATACAAATATTTGTAAAATGTTTATCAAACAACAAAAAGTGCCATAGGCTAATTGTGGAAAATAAAAATAAAAGCTACATTTCCACTCAGTACTATTTATTGCATCGAGTCCATATTCCGCACTTCTCAGAAGGATTATTGAAAACAAAACAATCTCCTTTGCAAAAATTTTACTCTAAATTATTCTTCGTTTTGTGTTAATCATCACCAAAGCTAGCACTAGCGTAAAATCATCCAGGCTAGCAAATTTTACCAGCGTGTAATAATATTGCAGTAATGCGAAATTAATTTAGGAACATGAATTATACTGGATGAAGTTTTACATCAAAATATACACATAACATTTTTGAATCAAAGGTTTTGTAGTGTCCACGTATTGGACAATAAAATATACAACAAAATATAATAATATAAAATTGGTGCTTTCGAAAAGAAACAATATTCAACACATAAAATTCCGAAGAGCCAACTGCTAATCGTTGCTTATAAAAGGTATGCAAATTATTATATCATAATTGGAGCAATTATCGATTAATTCAAAATTCACTTCACATAAGCAAGATTCTATTAAATCCAATACAACACAAAACTAAAATAAAACACACTGAACCCTCAAAACGGTGTCGATAGAACCGTCTGAAATATTAAGGTGGAAACAACAATACAAAACAAACCGTCTAAACTATTAAAAGTTGTGCCACTAGCAAAAAACTCTGCAAGTATGTAAAGAACGAGTATATTGTGTCGTGAATTATAAGAACAGAACGAGTTAGAACGAGAGTATGAGAGAAAGAGTAAACGATGAATGTAAACTGGGAAAAGAGATATATTAAGTAAAGAGGAAAATTTGAGGTGGAAATTCAATTTTATGAATTTACAATACTTCCAAGCGATTAAATTTGTTTGTGCTACAAATCGCAACTCGATTTGATTTGTATAGCAGTTGCGAAAGAGTTCGAACTATGTCAAATAAATAAATAACTACAGTAAACGCTGCTTACTTCTCTTTTTGATGACAAATTTTCAATCATACAAATCTAAAATAAGCAACGAACAAATAAAACAACGACATGAACAATCCACAGGTCTCTATTGCAAGTATCTGCTCGACCCTAGATGTCGGAAGGAGTACACCCAAACCTCTTTTTCTTACGCCAAAGACCCTTCCACTCCGGGATTCTTTGGAATGCGCTACTCATACTGAACATTTAGCATAGCATAGCATTGGTGTTTACCCGTAGATGCTACTTCGTTATTGACTCCTTCGAATACAGGTGAAAAGTAGTAACCAATCATCACCCCTTTGCAATTTTCAAAGGTCTCTATCATGCTGATCAATACCGACGCCGGCCACGACCAGTTGTAGTACACAGGGAAGTGGATGGGAATGTTAGCCGATACTTGAGTGATGTAGACCGCTAAATCGGCTGCGTCTCCGACAAAGTATCACATGAGTTTTGAGGGGTTAGTAAGATGGGTATGAGGTCTGGATTCACTGTGATAGGTGATGCGACCATAAGCAATTTTTTAACGGTTGAAAAATTCAAAATCTTAGGCAGCCGGCTGCGGAGAGATAGCTATTTAGAGATTTAAATATAGAGCAATTCTCTACGAAATCGGTCTTTTTTCTTCAATTTTAATTTTTGTATTTTTTAATCCGGCTGAAACTTTTTTGGTGCCTTCGGTATGCCCAAAGAAGCCATTTTGCATCATTAGTTTGTCCATATAATTTTCCATACAAATTCGGCAGCTGTCCATACAAAAATGATGTATGAAAATTCAAAAATCTGTATCTTTTGAAGGAATTTTTGATCGATTTGGTGTCTTCGGCAAAGTTGTAGGTATGGATACGGACTACACTGGAAAAAATAATACACGGTAAAAAAATTTGGTGATTTTTTATTTAACTTTTATCACTAAAACTTGATTTACAAAAAAACACTATTTTTATTTTTTTATTTTTGATATGTTTTAGAAGACATAAAATGCCAACTTTTCAGAAATTTCAGGTTGTGCAAAAATCACTGACCGAGTTATGAATTTTTAATCAATACTGATTTTTCAAAAATCGAAATTTTGGTCGTAAAATTTTCAACTTCATTTTCGATGTAAAATCAAATTTGCAATCAAAAGTACTTTACTAAAATTTTGATAAAGTGCACCGTTTTCAAGTTATAGCCATATTTAAGTGACTTTTTGAAAATAGTCGCAGTTTTCATTTTTAAATTAGTGCACATGTTTGCCCAGTTTTGAAAAAATATTTTTGAAAAGCTGAGAAAATTCTCTATATTTTGCTTATTCGGACTATGTTGATACGACCTTTAGTTGCTGAGATATTGCAATGCAAAGGTTTAAAAACAGGAAAATTGATGTTTTCTAAGTTTCACCCAAACAACCCACCATTTTCTATCGTCAATATCTCAGCAACTAATGGTCCGATTTTCAATGTTAATATATGAAACAATTGTGAAATTTTCCGATCTTTTCGAAAAAATATTTTTGGAATTTTCAAATCAAGACAAACATTTTAAAAGGGCGTAATATTGAATGTTTGGCCTTTGTGAAATGTTAGTCTTGATTTGAAAATTCCAAAATATTTTTTCGAAGAGATCGGAAAATTTCACAAATGTTTCATATATTAACATTGAAAATCGGACCATTAGTTGCTGAGATATTGACGATAGAAAATGGTGGGTTGTTTGGGTGAAACTTAGAAAACATCAATTTTCCTGTTTTTAAACCTTTGCATTGCAATATCTCAGCAACTAAAGGTCGTATCAACAAAGTCCAAATAAGCAAAATATAGAGAATTTTCTCAGCTTTTCAAAATATTTTTTCAAAACTGGGCAAACATGTGCACTAATTTAAAAATGAAAACTGCGACTATTTTCAAAAAGTCACTTAAATATGGCTATAACTTGAAAACGGTGCACTTTATCAAAATTTCAGTAAAGTATTTTTGATTGCAAATTTGATTTTACATCGAAAAATGAAGTTGAAAAATTTTACGACAAAATTTCGATTTTTGAAAAATCAGTATTGATTAAAAATTCATAACTCGGTCAGTGATTTTGCACAACCTGAAATTTCTGAAAAGTTGGCATTTTATGCCTTCTAAAACATATCAAAAAAAAAAATTAAAAATAGTGTTTTTTGTAAATCAAGTTTTAGTGATAAAAGTTAAATAAAACATCACCAAATTTTTTTACCGTGTATTATTTTTTCCAGTGTAGTCCGTATCCATACCTACAACTTTGCCGAAGACACCAAATCGATCAAAAATTCCTTCAAAAGATACAGATTTTTGAATTTTCATACATCATTTTTGTATGGACAGCTGCCGAATTTGTATGGAAAATTATATGGACAAACTAATGATGCAAAATGGCTTCTTTGGGCATACCGAAGGCACCAAAAAAGTTTCAGTCGGATTAAAAAATACAAAAAAAATCGAATGACCGAAATCCTAGAGAACTGCTCTATAGTATTAATTCGACCGCGATTCTCCAGAAATTCTTCGTCGGTGTGCCTCCCGATCAACGGTGATGTAGGAATGGTTTCATTCATTAAAACGATTTTATATCATAAGCCTTAAAACATATTCGTCAGCGTGCCTTCCGATAGTTCTATTCTCTGCGAAGTAAACTTTTTTTTTTCATTTTGGTGTAATAAAAGCGCAGTTTGTTTCTTTTAGATTTTCTTCCGAAAAAAAGAAAGGTCTTCCAAAATGGCAAGGGGACTGCATGTATCTCGCTTAGCATTAGATTATGGCAATCCTTTCGAAATATGTTTGATTTTTTTTTTCGAAAGATCAGGGAACAATAAAATAATTATAACATAAAAGAGCAATTTCTATTGAAAATGTGTAGTCATCATCACGGGGAACAAAAAATGGCTCTCACAAGTCGTAGTTTCAACCAATCAAGCTCATATTTGGGGGAAAGGTGTATATACTGGATACACGTCTGCCATAATAGTGGCTTTGGTTATGGACGCTCCCTTGAAAAGTTATTCATAAATGTTTGTACCATACCAGGGGTGTAAAAGTAAATTATGGACAAAAATTACATTTTCGCTCGTAGGCTGCCATTGACACAAAAACTAATATTAAGCCAAATTTCATTCGTCATTTAATAGGACATGAGATGGGCTACAATGTCCTTTCATAAGACTTGACAACATTTCAGAAAACACCCAAAATCCAGAGCTGTCTCATTGTTCCCCACTTCTTTCAGCCCATGGGTAACAATGAGACTTTGATTTTTCTTCATTAAACTTTTCAAGATCTATGTAAATCTTTCAAAACATGAATTGAAAGTGATTTTTTTCCTATTTATTGAGTTTTAACTCTAGTTTATCAAAAATATAAAGTTATTTGGTATAAATATATGGATCTAGCAAAATTTAAAGACTTTTAAGAATAACTTTCGTTAATTAAAATTTAAAGATGGCAAAATTGCTTTAATATGTTCAAGGCAAGTCACCTGCAATGGAACAATAAAAAAACATGATGTTTTGCTAGAAAAGTATTGATTTTCGAAGAGTGTCCCATTGTTCTCCAGCTGTCTCATAGTTCCTGCCAAGTGCGTCTACAATGAGACAGTTGAATAACTCTGGCTATAAAGGTAAAATCGATCTCATATTTTGGTCAATGTTAGAACACATAAAAATATATAAAATGCAACAAAAAGCTCATTAAAACATGCTGGTAAAAAAATACAAAAGTCGGTGAAAGTTAAAAACCACAAGTGTCTCATTGATGACCCTAATCGACTATTAACTATATTCGATATACATTGTTTAATGTGCATAAAATATTTGGTGATATTTTTTTGGACCACAGCTTGTAACTACCTAGACCTAGCACTTTGAGAGATTCATTGATAATTGTCAATTTTTTAACTATAATAATTTATAAATGATTTTGTGATAATTTTTATTTTAAAATGTTGAAAATTAGGCTTGAAAGGCAGATGAAAAAAAACTCACAATAAAATTGGTACCAGCTTTAAGTATTTCAAAATGGCAACATCTCATTTAAACTTCAAGACCAGAGCGCCATGCCCTGTTGCATCCAATCAATCAATATTTGGGATTGGAGCTAAGCATAGTTAAAAAATATTCATAAATTTAATCATGTACTGACATGTTTACAGAATTGACCCGTTTTGTTTTATTTAAACTAATCATACCATACGCACATAGCTTTTCACTCGCATGACAAATTTCATGCGCCATCAATGTAAAACGCTCATAATCTTGCATTCAATAAGTTTAATGTTGTATGCAACTTTATGTTGCTTACTCTTATGTTAGTATTGAATGCAACATAGTGTAAGCATAAAAAATGTTGCAAGATGTCTTGTATGGCATTTTGCTCGAATTGCTGGATAAGATCCAACACGTCTCACTCATTAACTCGTGCAAAATTTCATTCAAAATCAATTGTGTTCTTTTGAACATGATTTTGAAATGCATTTGAAAATAATTCATTTTGCAAATATTATTGTTAAGGTCTTATTCGATGCATACCTACAATAAATATATATACGGGTACACATCAACCGGTGAGTTGTTGACTTATTCTTCAAAATCGTTGCATTTATGAAATCTAGGCTTTGTTAAAAGGACCTGTAAACATATGAATCACAATACAAAGAACTCTAGAAATTAACATTCCAACTCCCAACAGCTAAAAAAACGTTACTTAATCCACCTTAAGGTGGTTGGTGCCTTCCTCGCATTCAGGTTGTATTTTAGGTTGTATTTACAAATTAACTAAGGAGTTTTACTTTAAATTTTTTAATTTTGTTTTCATTTAATTTTTTTATAATTATTGATTTTACCAGAACAGCAATTTTCAATTCTTTTTTTACCAACTCTCCAAAATGAAGGAGAAAGGGGGGGGGGGCTGTAATTGAAAGTAGTGCTGATATGCCAACGATGGAATTGCATGCTGTCCCCCTAGTCTTAGTAAACAACGTCTCATGAGTTGTATATTTCAGTAAAAAGTTCGTGTAAATCTTTGTCGAGACAAAATGATGTATTCAGCAACATAATTAATACAGACTTTTTCTAGAAGAGACGCAGACACTGCTTAAGCCATGTGGCAACCGGGCGATACGCATGCTGCGCGCATGGCTTTCTACCTATCGTTATCTCTGACTCTCTCACTCCACTGACACTGACATTGTTTATGTTTTGGTTTTCCTGGTACGGTCCATTGTTTTTTTGTTATTGTTTTGGTTTTAGTGGCACAGAGTCATGCACTCACACTAATGTAAAGCAAGATGACGAGTACCTTTGATATACAGCCTTGTGCTGCGCGACTCTCGCGCGTAAGAAAAAAAAGACCCGGCCTTTGAGGTTATGCAAAAATCACCCTTTTTTGTAGCTACAAAAAAAACTTTTTCTTGGCATAACATTACAAGTTCTTCACTAACAGAATAAAATTTAATAGGGTCTTAGGGGACCCCAAAACGAACAGAATAAGGCGGATCCGGCCAAAATCGGTTCAGCCAGTTCTGAGATAATCGTGTGGAAAAAAATCATGTCTACACACATCCCCACAGACATTTGTTCAGAATTTGATTCTGAGTCTGTAGGTATACGTGAAGGTATATCTAGGAGTCGTATTTAAGAAGTTCATTTTTCGAGTGATTTTATAGCCTTGCCTCAGTGAAGTGAGGAAGGCAAAAATGGAACGGTAATTTTAATTCGCTGGTTCTCGAGCATAACTCAACAAATCAGGACGACTCTTTTTTCCAATGATTTATAAAGATGTCTAGATTATCCTTGAGGAGATCATCCTAGAGCTTTGCAGAACTCCATTTGATCAAATCTGTTATTTATACTATCAAAACCATTCCACCTTTTTTTTGCGCTTGTAAAAAAATATTTGCCCAGAATTCTGCGGAGGCAATTAAGCGTGACAAAAAAAAAGTTGGAACGATGTTTTTGGTCTCACCATCGAGTAAAAGCTAACGTTCTAACTTTTTTGGGAGGCTTGGGCGTCCGTGTATGTTTGTTGTAAATCCTTGTGAAGACAATGCTTCAAGAATAAATTGAAAAATACTATCGATAGTTCACGTAGTTTTTGAAGATATATTTTTTTAAATAAAAAACATTACGCACCAGACTCTGGTTGATGAGCGCCTTAAATTTAGGTAATTAGGATACAATCATAATTCAAAACTCAAACCCTGTGAGGCCTGTGCTTTGTGTGAAATAAATTTGAAATTCTTCCGACCAACGACTCCACCAGAGCAGACTGGGAGCGACGACTCCTATACTTTGAAAGAACAATCGACCGTACAACAACTGAGGCCGGGACTGACGTTTTATCCCCCATCCGATAGAAGGCGTGATGACTCATTTCTCGATTTTAGAAATGTGGACGGGGTCGGAAACTGGGATGCAACCCAGGCCGACTGGGTGCGAGGCAATCAGGCTGACTACTACGGGACCATCGACAAACCACGTGGACACTTTTTTGGAAATCTCAACCCCCACCCCCAAAAATAAAAAAAAATCAAACCATCCACATTAACGACCCCCGGGTCTTTTGTGGTCTCTATTGCAAGTTTCTGCTCGAACCTAGGAGTCCGAAGGCTTGAATGGGGAGAGCACCCAAACCTCTTTAACTCCAAGGAACCTTCCACCCCAGTGTTTGAACTGACGACCTTTGGATTGTGAATCCAACCGCTACCAGCGATTCCACCGGAGTAGGCTTGGTTTGGTGTGTTGTTTGTACTTATGGCATGGAGACGACTCCTACACCTGGAATGACTTAACGGCCTAACAACCAAGGCCGGGACCGACATTTTACTTCCTCATCCAATGGAAAGTTGCAGCAGATGGGAATCGAACCCAGAATCATCCGCTTACAAAGCGGACAGCGTAACCATTCGGCCACGCACTGCCACCCCCCTCCCGCCCCAACTGACAACTGTTCATACAAAAAAAAAAACTTTTTTGTATGGAGCGTGGACAATTGCCATACCCCCTCTTAAAGTGTCCACGTGGTTTATGGATGGTCCCTACACCACCAACCCCGACCCCGAAAATGTCTTAATGCTGTGTTATTTTGTATCTATTTTTCATGCTAGTTTCCATTTATTACAGTTTTCCAGTTAAGGTTAGATAATGTGGAGTTTCGTTTACTTGATTTTTATATTCAAACTCAAAGGCCGTAAAAGCAGTTTCATAGTTTTCTTTTCATATGTTGGTGCAGGTTATCTCGACTATCGATTTTTTTTATTCATAGCTTATTTTTATTAGGTCCTTTTAGGTGCTGTGACCAGGTTGGAACCGAGGATCGTTAAATAACTAATATATAACAAAAAACAACTCCTTAAACTCCATACTTGGAGATCATGTAACTGACGAGGGTTACTTGGTCCAACCGGGTCTTGCAGGTCTTGAACCTGCTGATGTACTCGGAGAAAATCCCAAGTAACATTTTTTTCAGGAGTTCTACAAGAGCTCTTCAAGATAGCTACAGCATAGCAGCTTGGACCGTGGTAGGATAAAACTCTCTTCAAGTACTCTTCCAAACTCCTGAAGAAGTTTTGAAGAGGATTTTATCCTACCGCGGTCCAAACTGCTATGCTGTAGCAATCTTGAAGATCTCTTGTAGAACTCCTGGAAAATAATGTTACTTGGGATGCTACACAGCTCAGCCGAACTGTAGAGCACCTTCCCGGCTTCCTCCTGCGTGGCTCCACCGTCTCGGGAGCCACTGCTTCCTTGGCTTCTTCCTGCGGGGCGATCGACTATCGATTCTCGATACGAGTAACCGAAAATAAATCGTGGAAAGTACAAAATGTTATGATAATCCCTTTTTTAAAACAAACGCATTAGCAGGTAGGGGTGCTGAGGGTAAGACGGACACCCCACTGTTTTAATAAGTGTACTAATGAATATTACTAAAAATGTTTAGCAATACTGTTCCTGATGCTAAATAACGCAAAAAAACATAGCTCAAAATAAACAAATAATTTTTGAACTTGAAACTGGATGAAACTTTAATGAATTACAACTTAGGCATTTTTGTTGGATAACAATATGTTTTTCTGTCTTCGAATATTTTTTCATGGTCAATTGATTTTTTTCCCTAGATTATGTCCCTCGGAAAAGATAAGCTATTTGAAAAAAATGTAAAAAAAAATATTTGGGGGTTGAAGGTTTTTTGACTATTAAGACATATTTGTAGATAAGGAAAAGCATTTTCAATGAAACCATTTATAATCAAAATGCTGATAACTACCGTTTCGACAACATTCTTTACTGTGATATAGCAAAACTCATTGAATAGTATGAAATCCAATCAAACTTTTCATCAAAAAAAATCGCTAATATAATGTTGTTTACATAATTTTGATTAACTTATTTTAATCGAAATACACAAACTAATTATTTTGCATCAAATTGTGTTTGTTTTGTAATAAAAATTCACAGTTTTTCATAAAATATGGTCGCAATAATATGAAATTCCTAGAGCCAAAATATGAAATTATTTAAACAGCATTTTTTCACATTTGAAACTTGATTTTTCCAACCAAAATAGTTATGATGTTCAGAGAAGTCTGTTCAACCAACCATGTGGGTGGATTTAGCAAAGTTATTAAGTTAATTAAAGCACTAACCACCCTACCCCACATGGGTGGCAGTCTTACCCTGCGTAGTTATATATATATATATATATATATATATATATATATATATATATATATATATATATATATATATATATATATATATATATACAATTCCATTTGAAAAGAGCCTAAACCGAAAAAAAAGTTGCGTCTTTCAATTACAAAAATTTTGATACCCAGACATGTATAGGTCATCGCTGAATTTTTTAAGTTATCGCAGTTTTAGTGAAAAAAGTTGATTTTTTGCCGATTTCGTCATTTTTATGTTTTTGCGCGTGGCGCGTCGAAAAACTCAGTTTTTATTTTCAAAAAATCGTATCTTGGAAACGTACGGTTCGACATCGCCAATTTTTTGATTGATACTGTGAAATTTTCCGAGGAATCCGATAAAAATATTTTCAGACATAGGCTCTTTGGTCCAGACACGGTCAAAACGCCATTTTAAATTTTCATACGACTTTTTCAATAGTAAAGCTAGATTTTTGGAACTTCTTACTATTATTCTCAAATAGCCAAACTCATCACCTTTCTTTTGCGTCTAAGACAGCTAAAATCGGATGAAATGGCGCGGAGATATGATTTTTTGAAAAAAGTGGTTTTTGCGAAAAATAACGAAAATTGCCATTTTTCGAACCACCCTAGCACGATGTAGGTCACCCTAATGGCCAAACAAAAAAATACGGGTCTAATTATTTTGGCCTAGGAACCCTCAGAAAAATTTTAAGCCCGATCGGAGAACTTTTTTTTCGGTTTAGGCTCTTTTCAAATGGAATTTCTGTGTATATATACGATTTCAATTATTTAAAAAAAAAATGGTTTTAATTAGTTTACTTATTTTTTAAAAAATTGCTGTTTCAACTTATTTATGTCATTTCTATAATGGACTTCTAGTAGCACAATATGTACGTGATTTGAGATCAAAATAATCTGTTCCCCTATGGTAAAATGTGTCTCATTTTATGTTTGATTTGAATTTTGTTGGATAGGATGTGTTATGTGGCAGTGCGTGGCCGAATGGTTACGCTGTCCGCTTTGTAAGCGGATGATTCTGGGTTCGATTCCCATCTGCTCCAACCTTCCATCTGATGAGGAAGTAAAATGTCGGTCCCGGCCTTGGTTGTTAGGCCGTTAAGTCATTCCAGGTGTAGGAGTCGTCTCCATGCCATAAGTACAAACAACACACCAAACCAAGCCTACTCCGGTGGAATCGCTGGCGGCGGTTGGACTCGCAATCCAAAGGTCGTCAGTTCAAACACTGGGGTGGAAGGTTCCTTGGAGTAAAAAGAGGTTTGGGTGCTCTCCCCATTCAAGCCTTCGGACTCCTAGGTTCGAGCAGAAACTTGCAATAGAGACCACAAAAGACCCGGGGGTCGTTAATGTGGATGTTTTTTGGATAGGAAAACAGCTAGAGCATGTAAAGCGCATTTTTATTATAGTTTACATTATTTTAATAAAACTATTTAGTCTTAAAAAGTTGTGGAAGATAGAATGAAAAACGAGATTTCACAAAATCTAAGAAATGTCTCACTTTGACTACTTTTTACCTGCTCGAAATGAACTGAGTAGCTGTAATCTGAAAAAATAGTGATGGTTTTGTCGCAAAAAAAAAGAAATCATCTTTGTGGTGCATCTCAACGATTCAACCATCATGTTTATGTGAAAAACAGATTTTTTAAATCGTGCTTTAGATTTCGCATTAGATTTAAATAATTTAAACTAAAACATGTCCCGTAGAAATGAATCAACCGTTCTTGTTGGCAGCCGGCAAAGGGTCAAGCAAAAAAGATTTTTTTTTATTATGATGTACTTACAACATCATATCAAAAGGGTCAAGATTCCAAGTCCAAACGGTCAGTCTGGGGCAGTTCACATGTGGCTGAGGTCTAAATTTAAAAGGTCAGTTAGAAGTAACGTCCCATTGACCTTTTTATATCCCTTGCTTCCTTAGGGTTCGTTCGTGGTACGAAGGGTTGTCTTATTTTAATTCATGTTCCTAGCTAGTTCCGTACTGGTCAGTTGGAGACGCTTGCACTTTTAATTATTATGATCCGATTACGCGTACACTTTAGGTGAGTGGAAGAGGTCCTGCGTTGTATGTAAATGGCGACGTTGATGGCCATTGGTTATTTTGTTGCACATGTAGAAGTTACATGCAATAAAACTTGTTTCGCTGCTAATGAAAACTGGAGGAATATGTCTTGACCCTTATGAAAGTGGCACGAGATATGGAAGGGTCATCGGACATGAACTTTGAGGCAAATCCGGCAGTGCCGTTACTTCTGCGTTCGGAATGATGATTTATGCCTGATGGACTGACTGTGAATAATTAAAGTGACCAGTTCATGATGAGGGTCGACCCGTAACGAAGGATGAAATTGTCCTGGTGGGGAACTGGTCAATTCGCGATGTCCTGTCTTGTAAGGGGATGGAATATTCAGGTAGCCGATTTTCACATGATAATAAATAATCTGATGGTTTTAACGATGTAAAGTATTCCGAATTAAATTGTTCGTACTTGAAGATTTTGTTCTAACTCAATGAAAAACCAGTTGATGGATTCAGAACGGGTCACTCCTGAGCAATTAAAAGTTCATTTCAATCCCTTTGCGCATTGCTTTGAGCCACTGCATACTTGGAAATGACCGTTAGGATTAAGGACCCTTGCCATCGAGGTCAGCACAGGTTATTCGGTAACATTATTTCAATTTTAACAATTTTGTCTAGTTATCGAATCGAATTGGGAATTCATTGTATTATATTTAAAATAAAAAAAAAAAAAACAAAAATTTCACATAGGAAAGCGATAAACACTCGCTTGCAGTAAAATTTGTTCATCTGACTTATTTAAGTTTAATATTACAATACTTGCAAAACAATGCAAATGGGCCGTTGTGGATTTGTAAACAAAGAGTGTGTCCTGTTTATGCTAGAGGATGTTTACATCTGCCATGAAAGGGACACACTCTTTGTTTACAAACCCACAACGGCCCTTTGGGATTATTTTGCTTGAATACATCATTTAAAATACAATAAATCCAAAAGTAGAAAATATTATTGAAATTGCATTCGATTGTTAACTATTTATAGTTTACTGTTAAACGTTAATTTTTGAGTTTTTCAAAGCTTCAACTTCAATGTTATATACACCAAATCCTACTCGCTTATGATGTTGACATTACTTCAAAAAAACGGTTAAAGTCCGGCTAAATTTCTTTCTACAAAATCGTATGGAAAAAGCAGTTGGCTTGGCTGCTATAGTTTTCATCGAATCGAGCTCGTTTAAATTTAGGATAGAACACCCAAATAATTTAACCCTGTGATAGATAATGAAGAGTCAAATTTGTTACCCATAAAAAAAAAAAAAAAACAAAACATTATTCGGGATTGCTTCATTCTTGATTATCGCACGAAAACGAATCAGTCCATCAGTACCAATAGTCGTTTTTTTTTGGAAAACATGAAAGCTACACGCCTTCCATCGAACGGGGAAGTAAATATTGTCCCCGGTCTAACCTAGAGGATAGGTCGTTAGCTCAGTCCAGGAGTATGAGTCGTCTCCCTGGATCCTGTGGAGTCGCTGGTAGGCAGTTGGACTCACAATCCAAAGGTCGTCAGTTCGAGTCCCGGGGTAGAAAAAGAGGTTTTCAATTGCCTTAACAATCAAGCCTTCAGACACCTAGTTTCGAGTAGGAATCTCGCAATCGAGAACGCCAATGCAATGCTGTTGAGCAAATAATTTGCTTTTTTGAAAAGCTACAAGATTCGGTTGTCCTATTTCGTCCCATGTTTGCCGATTCGCCACAGCTGACTGTACTATTTGTTTGCGCATAGCAAGTCAGTGACGGTTGTTTTTTTGAGATTTTAATAGATTTAAATCTAGGATAATGTGGTTTTTGTGATGTGATACATTTATTTACTGTTATTTATGTTTCATGCCCTTTATAGTTCCACAAAACATAGTTTCAAATCTTAACTATTTAACAAAAACTGTTAATACCCATAATATGAATAGTTATTTGTGTTAAGTCTCAGGTTTTGAGAAATATTTCTTTACATTTATTTTAAATATAAAATCATTTTCATCCCTGGGTTTTGAGGGTTTTTAATTGTATGGATATGCGTTTGGCATTTTTTTTTCAATTTAAAACTTTCCAAACAAAAAGTAGATATATATGTTCAACAAAAAAAAACCGATCACAAAATATAACTTTTAAAAACAGAAAGAGACATAAGGAAAAGTAAAGAAGTTGCTCACAAAATGTTGAAATTACGCCAACATCTCGACTTATATATTTTTAGTGAAAAGATTTAAATGAAAGATATTGACAACTCTAGCCAAATATTTCATGCTTGTTTTACATCCATCATTTGATTAATTTCTTAAAAAATCTTTTCCGATACAATGAAAGTGCAATCAAGTATTTCTTAGCAATTAAAAATCGGTAAAACGTTCTCATGGAAACGACCAGACCCATGTACTGGCAGAACTAATTAGATTTTTTTCAACTCTTTTTTTATCTCTTCTCATATACAATACCATCCATAAGACCGTTTGGACAGTATTTTCTTGAAGTCTATAATGTATTTAGCTTTTTTTTCTTCCCTTTCCTTTATAACCTCGAGCGCGAGAACTTTGTCTATATCTTAAACGAAAGGCTCTTTCCCCCTTTCGAATTTTTGTACGTAGGACTTTCTAAGTACATAAAACACAGGCAGGACATCAGTGGAACACGCTGTTAAAAAAAACAGCAACAGCATAGAATAGGAAGATGAGTCCCATCCGATACCCGCCGTTGGCAGTGAGAGATATGATTTACCAACTAAATCTAATAAATAAGTACTCATCACCCTTTTCGACGCGCCAAAGCTAACGAATAAGAAGTATAAAAAAGTTTGTAACATAATGAGTGTTGGAAAATTTAACCCTGTGTACGAGTATTATTGTGCGTTGGAAGCAGTTTTTGCATTCTGTTTTTTTTTATATTTACTTTTGAGAAGAAACATTTGTCTTGAGTTACTTTTTTAAAACTATTTTTTTAATGAAAATGTTTTTTAATGTGTCATGTCAAAAATAAGAAACTTTTAAGTCGTACGATAAAGCACATCAGTGGTTTTCAACAATTTGCTTCCCTTTCTCCCATTAGAAAATATGAAGAACTGTTTTTGATATCCTTTTTTGTGTGGGATTTACTAGATATCAATGTTCGGTAGGCATAATTGTTGATTTTTGAGTATGTCTATAATAAAATTTTCCATAATAAACTGAGCACATTTCGTCACTTTAATTAAACAAACAAGAACAACATTAAAAAGTAGATTTAAGATGCATATGTCCATGAATACAAATAATACAAAAATAACAACGGCCGAGTTGATGATATGCTTTAATTTATCTTGCAAAAGTTTTTCTTCAAAAACAGTTGAAAGGTTTTGTGTTTTTGTCATGAAATACGTGGGAAGTGAGTTTTCCAACAAGATATAACAATAATGTTTTGAATCATGTTAAGAAGTGCTAACATATTTGGCTTTGGTCCCCAACAGAAGCTTTGTCTCCACGACAGGTGATTATGGTTGCGTGAAAGGATCGGTCATCACGTTCCCTCCGCTGCGACGATAAAACATCTCTAATCAAGCTCATTCAACCTGATTGATTTATTCAGACCAATGCTCACACATGTGTGGGCTAATTCGGTGCGATGCTAAAACTACCACGGTCCAGCAACTAACAACTGTGGTTATAGGTACGTCCCCTCCGAAACTGGGATGAATTAATCAGGACATCTCCTCCGGGTGGTTGCCTTTCCACATCACATACGATAATACACAAACAAATAAACGTTTTGATTAAGATCTTTAAACAACGGAATTTGTAATGAACCCTTTCGCCTTTCCCGTCGTCGTCATCATTTTTCATTCCCACACACAACAAGGACGCTGGGCGGATAGGAAAGTACCGAACCTTTTCCTAGGATAGACGAGTAGGTCGTCTAGTTGGTACTATAGTACACGTACGACATTTGGTTTGGACCGGAACCGAGGTTTCGGCGGACAGCGGCGTTATCTTCAACGACCCCATGCTCCATGTTTCGGCAGTGGGTTTAGGACCATGCGTCGACTTTTGGGGTGTTATTACGCATTCGAAACAAAGAACCAACGCTGGCTCAATGGAGGGACAACCTCGCATCGCTGGGGCTGAGGCTGTGAATACCGTAAATCGGGGTGTCTTTGATAGGTTATAAATAGAGGGTGACGAGCGGGAATTCCCGGGAAACATTTCCCGGGAAATCGACCATTTTTTTACCTCTCGATTCCCGGGAAATTTGGTCGAGACTCCCGGGAAATTTCAAATTCATAAAAATCGAAGCAAAATTATATAAACTTATCAGTAAAACATTTAAAAAATCGAAATTGTTTAGAACATTGGATGTTTAATGTTCAAATAAACCAATTCTGATCTAAAATTCTTATTCAGAAAGTGTAAATTTTAACTTATCAAAAATTCAACTATAATTGAGAGAACCCAAAATAATGTGGACCCCAAAATTTACTTTAAAACATACTTAGCTGTTGCACCCCAGAAATGAAGTCTAAAGTTTTTCAAATATTATTTTTATTTATTATTTCTGAGAGGGAAAAGCCTTTAAATTTTAAGTATAATTTCCATGTTTTCTTTCGAGCATTGTAATCGTCATAATCTTGTTTTTTTTATTCTCATTAAGTTAATGACGATTTATCAAGGTTTTTTTTTAATTTCAATAAGTCATTTCATTTTGTGTTTCGCATCAACCTCATTATAAAATTATATTTTGGAAAATCTTGATCTGCCAAATGTAAACATTCGGGTTTTCCTTTTTACTATTTCTTGAATGAATATGTACAATTGATCTTAAAAGGGGACAGAAAACGAATTTAAACTGTTGTTCTGCGTCGTTTTATTTATCATATTGCAATAATCCCGATACTAGGAAATTATACATTAACGTTTTTACATCACAATAATCTAATAACAATGTTTTGCTTTTATTGAAAAATCACTCAGTGTGAATTAAGATTCGTAGACATTTTAACCTACAGTTTTGAGTCCTTAAAAGCTCAAGAAACGATCTTGTATTTGCAGATTCAGGAAAAAATTAAAGGTTTCATAGTTTGCGAAAATGATGAGGCTACTAAATAACGTTTCATTGAATAAGTATGAATTAATTGCAATTGAATTCTTTGAAAAGAAACACATTTATTACTTTTCTTTATACATTATTGGCACTATTGGCATAGTTGAAAAAACTCCCGGGTCCCGGGAATTCCCGGGAAATTGCTAAATTCAACTCTCGATTCCCGGGAAATTGAAAATCTCGAGAATCGTCACCCTCTAGTTTTAAAGAAGGACGAATCCTGCCTAGATGGCAATATTAAGTCACCTCAATGAGCCCTAAATTGAGCCAAATGATGACAAATAGAATGCATTGTAATCATACCGACATGATGCATTTTTGGAAAGAAAGAAATCAAAACAATGAGATACTTTCCACTTCCAAATATCCCGGGTATTTTTTACATGGTAAATTATATTAATTTTTAAACGCATTTGAAACAACAAATTACAAAATTACAAATTTAGATCGAAAATTTCTTCAGTAGCTTGAAGAACATAACACCCGGCACATGCTGATTCCTTTTCGTGCTATAATTCGTTAAATTGAATTTAATACAGAAAAATTTATAGTTATGATCAATTTTCATCGAAAATGATCAACGGCTTAACCTTTAAACCTTTTTGATACATAGTCCCGCCAACTGACAGTTTTCAATGTTATGTGCTTCAATCTGTACGGAAAAAACGGAATCGACGTAACACCTTATAATGTGGCCCTCCTAAACCTTGCGGTTCCCGTCGACGGACTCACAGGCGTGAATAGTTTTTTTTTGCGACAATATTCCGCCTCCCGGGTCTCCTAAGTGTGAAGCATGGGGAGAGGGCACCGAATACCTATATTTACACTTAGAATTTTTGTGTCCGCCTCGGGATTCGAACCGGCGATTTCTGGATTGTGAGTTAAGTGCGCGTACACCAATTGAAATAGTTCGAAAAGCTATCAATGGCAATGTTACTTCAGTTTACAGTATCTGGCAAACGAAGGCACAATCGTCACAACTGCTGGTCGGTCGGGTTGTGGGTGGGGGATTTTCTAAAGCACTGAGACTTCACTCTGCTGCTCCGCTAAGAACGATGTAGGAGGATGTCCCCTAGAAGTCCGGTAGGGGGTGGTGGAAATCGTCTGAAATCATCATTGGAAATGGCACAGGAAGCAGAATGAGAGGGTTGCAGTGGGTGGTGGGCAGAGAAATGGGAATTTTGCGTGTTCGCACAAAGATAGACACACGCACACTTGTATTTATTTTTTAGAAATTATACATACAACGTGATTTGAATTTCTGAATCCTTTCTGTTTCTGGAGATTTTTTTTCTTCTCATTGCCAAATGTCCATCCACGACGAAACTCCCACTCTCACCCCTTTTTCACTACGCGCACTTATACAGGCGGCCAGCGGAAAAATGTTCACGCACACACAGTAAAGAGTTAAGAAGGAGGAGTAGGTGGAAAATCAAGAAAATTTAGCGGCAAAAAAAGCTGGCGGAAGGAGAAATTGTTTTTTGCCTTTCCCAGTTACTTTTTTTTTCTCCAGTTCTGTAAAGGGTGAATTTTTAATTTGATTCTTTTTAACTTCCCTAATGACGATAAATTTAATGACGTTGTTATATAATTTATCTAAAAATGATGCTTCGTTCGCTGCTGGATGGGTCCAACACATTATTGTCTTGGCTCGGAGCTTTGCTAGGTAAGTAAGGCGTTCATGAAGAGTATCAAAAAATGGAGAAATGGTTGAGCTTGCTGAAAAAGTATACCCCGCGAAAATGTGTTCATCATTATCACCACAGCAACGGCCGAATCGATCAATCGGAAAAATTGCAATTGACCAATAGGAAAATCTTACTGGACAAGTACTACGAAATAAATATATCTGCCTATGTTAAAGCGGACTTTTCTTTATGATTTTTTTTATATTTACTTTATGTATGTTTAAATTGAATTCTTATTTAGGTAAGGCTTCCTCAACACGTTTATATTTAAATTGGTTTGAATGTCATTGTAATTTTAATAAAAAAAAATAATAATAATTAATAAGAATTCCCCACGAAAACAGCATGATTCGAAAAAAAAGTTCTTCCAAAGGTACCAAAAGTTGCGTATTTCAATTACGAAAATTTTGGTACCCTAACATGTATAGGTCATCGCTGAAATGTTCAAGTTATCGCAGTTTTAGTGAAAAAAGTTGAACACGGAACGTCGGATCGAGGCGATTCCGGAGCATCTGCAGATTGTATGGGAAAATTTCTGTAAACTCAAAGTTGTAGAGCAGACTATTACAAAAAATTTGATATATAGACATAAGGGGTTTGCTTATAAACATCACGAGTTGTCGCGATTTTACGAAAAAATGTTTTGAAAAAGTTGGTCGTCATCGATCATGGCCGTTCATGGTCACCCGCGACAGACACGGACGACGAAACAAAGAGAAACGCAAAAAGTAACTTTTTCAAAACTTTTTTTCGTAAAATCGCGATAACTCGTGATGTTTATAAGCAAACCCCTTATGTCTTTATATCAAAATTTTTGTAATTGTCTGCTCTACAGCTTTGTAGAACATTGTTACACTCTAAAAAAGAACCCTGCAAAGTTAGAAAAAACACAAAATTTTAAAATGAAAAATGTTGTTTCAAATGAAAAAATGACCCTTCTGGGTCAATGTACACCCAAAGGAAAAATATATATCAAAATTTGCAACAGTGAATTTGCTGCAGAAAATGTTACATTTTCTGACAGTTTTTGCAGCAAGCTCATAGCTCATTTTTGCCCGCGTGTAAACATGTCAGCGATCTGCAGTTCTCACCAACACATATAATGCTGGCGCGTCCCCGAGCAATACTCCAGAGAGAAGATTATGTTGGTGCTCTGTCCCTTTCAATTCATCAAGCGTCCATGGCGGTGGTAGCGTGTCGGATCAATAACCAAGAAGTTGATGGTTCAATCCTTGTTCTGTTTAGATTTTTTTTCTCCAATACAATCTATCAGCCATCGGTAATGTCGGTAACGGGCAAAAATGTCATAACCCTATATCGCAAAAAATGCATGAGGACAGATTTCATGCAGATTCTGATATACTTTCATGCCGCCATGCATCACAATCATGCGACTGCCAGTTGGGTGTAGATTCGAAAAGTACATTAAATTTCCCATAAAATGACATGTTCCAGTAACGGAAAATGGGAGAATTTTTAGAACTTTTTCAGTGTTTTTTTCGATGAAAAATACGTTTTTTCGGAATTCTGAGTCCCTTTGACATCAAATTTCTATCTCATCACCGTTTCAGGCTGCAAATTATTGAAAAACAAAAATCGAAGGGGTCGTATCGCCCCTCCGTCACGAGATATCAAAAACGGACCTCGGATTCGTGATCAGGGACAAAAGTTACCCCTTAGGACAAAGTTTCATGCAAATCGAAGAGGGTCGGGGCAACTTTTCCCGATTTCGTGTGAGTTGGTAGAGAATTACCTATAATGAATCTTAATTAAGAAAACTCATAATGAACGCGCTTGCTCGAAACATGTAAAATAATTAACAGGAACTATTAAAAAAACAATTGCCTAGAATTATTTGACGTTTCTTTCCATTTTAATAGCTGACAGGCGAAAAACTTAAAAACAAAGGCTGGCCACCAACACCACTAGCAAACATTTCGCCAGTGATGCTAGGAGACTTGCTCTTAAAACTTAAACCTAAAAGTTTGCTACAAATGACATGTTAGAATTATTTGCGTCCGCCTCGGGATTCGAACCAGCGATCTCTGGATTGTGAGTCCAGCGCGCGGTCCGATTGATCCACACAGGCAGACATTTGACGTTCTTAACTGTAATGAAAGAAGTTATCTCTAAACTCAATTTTCGCACTTTAAAATTGTGATTGACAGCTGAAAAACAAGCGAGCGCTTTGATCATTTTCTAGGGAATTTAAAATTTTCCAAGGAAGTTTGACAAGTCGCAATAGTAAAATCCATAGCAATAATTTAGTGCGAAATCCAAGGTTGTGGGAACTGCGCAATAGTTTTGACAACATTGATCCCGTTTTTAGGAATGGGAAATGTCAAAATTAAATCGTGTCAAAGCAAGAGCATAGTGAAAATCGAACTGTATACTATTTCACATGAGTGACAAAATTACAGAAACAAACTTAAAATTTTAAAACTCGGCACTCGTTAAACCTCGAGAGCCTGAATAGAAAATCTTGTTGCCTTATTGTGCGTGAGCTCTTTTACAAACGACAAATTTTCGTGTACGTACACAGACCTACACATGTGCGTATAATAACAATTTGATATATAAATGTGTTTATATGTTAAAACCACCCTTCTAGTCGGACGGTCCACGTTTGGAGTTGGGGACGAACGGACGAAAGGACAGCAAGCCTGTACCTTGTAGAGCGTCGTGGGCAGAAGTGAGAGTAGAACCTCAGTGCTTTTGCCTCCAGCTATGGAGCGTTTCCTCCGACTGTTATTGCGAGATTTGGCCGCGCGTACCACCACAAGGATCCCTACACCCGGCAGGAGTCGCACTTTTCACTGGAGTGGGAACCATGTTCGGTGCGGAATCACCAGAAGAAACAGAGCTCTACAAGCTTCTACGCTTACACCATTGACACTCTCACTCCACCAAACTGTGCAATTACGGACCCGGCGAATGTCTACTCGTGCTAGATAATATATGATACAAGAGATTTTCCATCTGGACATACACGGTCTTGTTCCTTGCACTCGTACTCTGAGCGCGAGATACCACTACTGAGGGTGAGGCGTTACTACAGTTGGTGTCGAAGGATCTATAAAATACCAAATGTATTTTGTGGAAAAAGGGAAATTAAAGCACGCAAATGAAGTCAGAGTTGGACTTGTATTAGCAGACGACGACTCGACTCGACTCATGTTAAGAACCCCTCCTCCAGCTCTCTGTTCTGTATGTTATTATCTTTTGCAAACGTAAACGCGATTCTTCTGTTAGGCAAGCTTTTGTTCTCAGGTCCATGCTACTAGCTGGCTTGTTGTGGGCCCCAGATAATGACAAACTTTAAAGGACATACTAGGACATACTGTTTCAATGACATACTGTTTAAACTTTTCATATGACTGCTGCATTTGCAAATTTTCTACACTGATACCGTCAACTCACTATGGTACATTAGGTGGCCAAGTTTCAAAAAAGTGACCTTCTCAACATTCTAACTGAGAACAATCCAAATTTTCAAAGCTCTAAGTTTGTTCATTACGGAGATACGCAAGCTGAAAGTCAAAAAATGGAGTAAAAACTAGCGTTTTTCGTAAAAAAGGTTGATTGTTTAATTCAAAAATAGCTCAGCCATTTTAAATATTGTATTAGGACAATTATACATCGTTGGAAAGGTAAAGATAAGCTTTGAAACTATTAGTAGATAAAATATTGTTTCCAAGCCAAAAACTGAAGTTTTCATTGAATAACTGGAGCATTTTATTGACAAAACTTATGTTTTGTGTTTGTTAATCGAGTACTTTTTTTGCTAATCGATGCTAAACATGAAACTAAGATCACTTGAAAGATTGGATCACAATCTAACATTGCTGAAATTTCCAGCCTGCGATTTTTTGCGTTTTCGGAGATATGCCATTTTGAACATTTACGTTTTATCAAAATTTGCTACAATCTACATGTGCTCCCGTTTATTTTACTTGCTATGCTACCTACCTACCTACCTACTGCGCACTATGGGCCATCTCCATACAAACAGGCGGCCAAATTATTTTTTTTTGCTTTTTTAAATGTTTTTTTTTTTCATACAAATTTGGGTAATTGTATGGTATTGAAATGATATACGTCCATTTTTATGACTTTTCATGTTTTTCAATAGTTGATTGTTTATAATAAATAGTATTTTCATACATTTGCAAGTGCAACAGAATTGCGTATACTATAGTGAAATAGCAAGAGAATGTCCAAATGAAGGCCCTAAAAATAGTAGGGTCGACAGAAAAGTTGCGTTTACCATGTTATTGACAAATTATCACAAAAGTGTTCCAAATTTGTGGGTGTTCCGAATATGTGGGATGACTGTAGTTGTTTTTTCCTGTTGAAGCATCTGCCTGTTTGAAACGAAGTTTCCAGAACTATCACAGCACAGGCAGCAAAAACAAACAAGAAAGTGGTCGAACAAACAAAAGTAAGCAATGAAATGGATTTGGTCAGCGAACCGAAATTTACGATCTATTTAAAATCTAGACAATTTTCGAACAATTAACAAAAAACTAAATTCATAATGTAAACATTCATTGACGTGAAGAGATGCACTGTTTGTTCACAAATCAAATCCATATTGTATTGTTGTTATGTACAACAAAAAAAAAACAATTTATGTATATTTTATTTATTTTTAAATAATCTTTTAACCCGTTACAAACATCCATGTTCAAAAAATCATATATAACTTGTAATTGAATATTTTCAGAGGTTTGGTTGCGGAAGTGTTGAATAAAATCCACTTGCTGGAAGAAGAGTCAACCTTTTTGTGGTGAAAAATATTGACAATTTATTTGATTTGAGTCAAAGGGTTATTTCAACCATTAGCAATTTTGAGGCTAATATTAAAAAATAGAACTGTTTAAAAAAGGTTACCCTATTTTCTGAAATTTCTGCCAAATAAAGACTAACCTTAAGAAATTATCATCCGTTTCTTATCACTGAATCAATTAAAGTTTTAATAAACGGTATAACTTTTTTTATAGTAGCTCATTCTGACCAGCAATCTGGAAATGTAGTCAAAACACTGATTAGATACATAAAACAGTTTAATGTTATATTTTAATCAACGAGGTATTGAACATTGAATCGAACTTACCAAAGCATAAATCCTCTTGAATCAATTCATTGTTTTGTAAGTTTTTCTAATGTTTACAGGCCCTTTTATTTAGGCGTTTATACCCCTCCCCCCTCACCTCTCTGCTTCAATAAGGCCTTTAAATTCTAAAATATTTATACATTCAACTGTATGTCTAAAAAAATTATTTGACCCTTGCGAATCCAACCTTTTATTTTAAAACATGGTTGACGAAAATAAGCTATTCCAATTCATATATCATAAAATTTATTCACAAAGTCATATTTCCTCAGCCCTACTGCACCTCAAGCAAAAAATCCATCTAGAATTGAAAAAAAAACTTTCTCAAAAACGTTAAATGATTAGCGACACGTCCAAAATGAGCGCTCCGTGAGAGAAATATGAGCGTGAGCGCGAGCGTGGAGCAAACGCGAGCGCGGGCAAACGTGAACTAGCTCGCGCAGCGCTCCTCCTCACGAATGAGCTCGTGAGCGCGGGCAAACGTGAGCTAGCTCGCGCAGTGCTGCTCCTCACGAATGAGCTCACGAGCGCGTGAGCGCGTGAGGAACGCAACACTGACTTCTATGGAAATACCCCATAGTGCGTACGTAGGGCAAATATTAGTCCTAATTTATCCCTACACTACACAGCTAAAAAAGTAGTAATCCAGCTGCGTGTAAAAGGCCTGGGTGTAAAATAAATATTTGCATGCGATTTTACCATTGGATTTTTTGCTGTGTATGTCACATTTGTCCACCGATCTACTCAGCACAAACATCGTTTTTGAACCATTGTTTATGTTTTATCGGTAAAAATCCTGGTTCCTGAATAAAATTATTTTTTTAAATTAAATTTCAAATAGATAAAAAAAATGAAATCCATAAAGTATGTCACGCAAAAATCGGCCAAACCTAGTATAACATTCAAGTATTAAAATATCTTGAAAACTGTTTTTCACAGCTTTGTATCTAATAAGTTCAAACCATTTACAGCAGTTTTCTTATGAACATCCTGATTTCAAGCCATTTATTTTTATCGAGCAAGTATTTGCAAAATATTGAAGTTCCAGCTGAATAAAAAAAAGTGACTATATAATAATTCATAATGTGATACTTCTAAATAATAGTAAGCAAACAATTTTAGAAACAAGGATTTAATTTAATTGTGTACATTTCGAATTAATATTATGCAATATTAAAAAAAGCCTAGCGTGACGTCACAGTCTCGCAAACCCCCCCTCCCCCCTTCGTCACATCTTGTCACACCTACGGTAACCCCCCCTCTCCCCCTAAGAGCGTACGTACTTTATGGATGACGCCTAGTGGAGGTTTCTTTGGGCCTGGCCATGTCTCAGATTCTAGAAATTAAAAGTTTAAATCTATTCCAAATATTGAAGTAACATTTTGTAATCATTTTGTGTGTTTTGTTAGAGGAGCAAACAAATCTAATGTTTACACTTACACTTTTAACAAACCCACAACAAAAATCTTTCAAATGATGGCAATTCCGTAAAAAATGCCAACAAAGTAGTTTTTAAACGATTTTTTTTGTATAAATTATGTCTTTTTAAATTGAATTCCTCAAAAGCGTGTTATTTTGTATCAACCTCACAAAAGATAAATTATAATCAAAATGTGGGAAGTAGATCATGGTTTTTGGCCTGATAGGAAAACAAAGACGATCACGTTATATTGGTACAAGTTCATAAATATCGACGATTGGATTGTCAGCTCGGAATTTTCTTAGTTTTGAGGACGCACGCATAACTTCGCAGCGTGTGATCGAAGCTTAGCTGGATGGCTACATACTAAATAGTCGAACAGGCAAGACATGTGAAGGCTTAGGAAGTTTCCGAATCTAATTATTAATTTGATATTTATTCTTGTTTCCGAAACTTAATTAAAGAGAAAACATTTTCTAAACTTCTTGCCCCCATTGATCCTTTTGTTGAGAGTTTCTCAAAATAATTTAATACAAGCTCCCTAAATTAAACTTAATAAAGCCGTAAGTATTGGGCAATACCTTCAGCACAGCGAAACTACGCGGGGTGGGACAGCGGCTAAAATGTAGGCTAGGCCGGTGTGTTTAATATGATTCCGTTGCCCGTAGCAAATATTTGAAACATCGAAAATAGTTGGCAGCAAAGTCCACGACATAATTTGCTTGCCACCACCACGCAGAGGACACTGGGGATGGGGTTAGGCCGTTAGGTGCACACACAGCCGTTCTCTAGAATAGGGTCATTTTCTGCGGGAATGGAATTCTAACCCTACTTGCTGAACACACGCACCGAGACGACGTAAGCCGGTGTAAGGGGTTTTGTTGGAAAGTTGTTGTTTAAACAATCTCCCTTCCGCTGTTGTTGCTAAGAAAATTTAGACCATGGGATTTGAGCATCTTTGAAGCACAAATCTTGTCCATTTTTTGAGACCACATTACTGCCCATAATCGCATAAATGTCCCATATGCATTTTAATCGTTTTGAGTTATTGATGAAGTTTGGTTCAAAATTGTATGCTCTTTCAGAAAGCCTATAACATCCAGTACTTTGTTCTAGAAATCAGGAGAAAATCCAGTTTTTTTCGTGAAAATTTGACACGTAACCTTATGTGTAGGATAAACTTCAAATGCGTTTTGCCTTCCTCACTGAGGTAAGGCTATAATCCTGCTCTAAAAATGAACTTCGTATAAAAACGTCGTAGACCACCTTCATGTATACAGATCGACTCAGAATCGAAAACTGAACAAATGTCTGTGTGTATGTGTGTGTGTATGTGTGTGTGTATGTATGTATGTGACCAACAAACTAGCTCATGTTTCTCGGCACTGGCTGAACCGATTTGACCCGAACTTGTTGCATTCGACTTGGATTAGGGTCCCATAGATCGAGTTTTATACAGATTGAAGTTTCGATAAGTAGTTCAAAAGTTATGTATAAAAATGTGTTTTCACATATATTTGGATCTCACTTAACTGTATGTAAACTATGTCCGGATCCATCATCCGACCCACCGTTGGTTAGTTTATCAAAAGACCTTTCCAACGAGTCCAAAACATTGAAGATCTGGCAACCCTGTCTCGAGATATGGCCTCTTAAGTGATATTGATGTACTTTTTTGAAGCCGGATCTAACTTAAATGTATGTAAACTATGTCCGGATCCACCATCCGACCCATTGTTGGTTAGGTTATCAAAATACCTTTCCAATGAGTCCAAAACATTGAAGATCTGGCAACCCTGTCTCGAGATATGGCCTCTTAAGTGATATTGATGTACTTTTTTGAAGCCGGATCTAACTTAAATGTATGTAAACTATGTCCGGATCCACCATCCGACCCATTGTTGGTTAGGTTATCAAAATACCTTTCCAACGAGTCTAAAACATTGAAGATCTGGCAACCCTGTCTCGAGATATGGCCTCTTAAGTGATATTGATGTACTTTTTTGAAGCCGGATCTCACTTAAATGTATGTAAACTATGTCCGGCTCCACTATCCGACCCGATGTTGGTTAGGTTATCAAAAGACCTTTCCAATGAGTCCAAAACATTGAAGATCTGGCAACCCTGTCTCGAGATATGGCCACTTAAGTGACATTTATGTATTTTTTTGAAGCTGGATCTCACTTAAATGTATGTAAACTATGTCCGGATTCACCATCCGACCTATTGTTGGTTAACTTATCAAAATACCTTTCCAATTAGTCCAAAAGATTGAAGATCTGGCAACCCTGTCTCGAGATATGGCCACTTAAGTGACATTTATGTACTTTTCTGAAGCCGGATCTCACTTAAATGTATGTAAACTTTGTCCGGATCCACCATTCGACCCATCGTTGGTTAGGTTATCAAAAAACCTTTTAAACGAGCCCAAAACATTGAAGATCTGGCAACCCTGTCTCGAGATATGACCACTTAAGTGATACCGATGTACTTTTTTGAAGCCGGATCTAAAAAAGATGAAATTTGTGTACAGCCATTGTTGTGAGGAAGGCTCCAACCACATAGGTGGATTAAGTTAGTTTTTCTCAACTTGCTGTTTTTGCATATGGGACATTTATGCGAACATGGGCAGATTAGACGTCCTACAATCTATATTTCTATGAGCGCGATATTTTGTTCCATACTCGTATGAACTATGATTAAATTATTATTAAAACTGGTTGATCATATTATTAAATTGTCATCATGTTTCACAACTTAAAAAAGTTCATTAATCGATCATTTATCTGCAACAAAGAATCTGTCTTTTAAATTGGTGGCACTCTTCATTCCCCATTGTTTCGATCTTCTCAAAATTGATTCCATACTGAAAAAAACACAAAAAATCCATTTAAGTTTCAACCCTTTTCCCAATCAATTTTATTGTCATCTAACGATTTACTTTCACTTCATTTGAATGCCTTCCGGACGTCAATGAAGTTGATGCTGGGGCATTTTTTTTTTTGTGGGGTTGGCCAACAAGTACATAGTACATAGAAATGTTATGTGAGTCTTAAAATTTCCCTGCTTCCCTGCTTTAATTATTTTCTTTTTCAAATTCTAATTACGTCGTGAAATAGGGTTATTCTGCCTGATGGTATTGTTTTCATTTGCGTAATGATGGGCGTTCAATAAGTAATGAAGGAGTTTTTTTCACTCTTTAGAAAACAAGACATAGTGTTTCTGTTCACCAGATAGACTTGTCAAACAGAAAATAAGCTGGGAAACTCATTTGAAAAAAGTTAAAGCTGCCTTTAACTTAAAAATAAACAACCACTATCATTTGAAAATAATACCACAAAGTATGAATGTATATATAGTAAGATATTAACTTTTTTTTAAATATTCATGTGTATTTACAAGTACTGTAAACTGGGGTCATTCGGGACACAAGAGGCGAATTGGGACAGCAGTTTTAACCATGTTGGATTACAATATATTGATTGTTCTGGTTGGTTTCGGTTAGAACAGACTCAAACCAACAAAATGTGTAAATCCATTTCCAAATTAAAAAGCTTTTTAGTGCTCTAAAAACTGCTGTTCCTATTCAGACTGAAAGCCCGATTCACCCCAGATTACGGTAGGTACACTGTATGAATATTTTATTTGTTTTAACATAAATATAAAGTTTCATGAAGTAAAACAAACCATTTATCAAGGCAAAATCGTGGTCAATCATTTCTTTTGTGCTGAACTAAGTGAAATTGTTTGAAAAAGTGCGAATCAGCAGTGTGGGTGGCTTGTTGGGGGGTAGTGTAGCATGAAGTAATAAAAAATGTATGCTTTGAAAATGTTTAATAAAAGGAAAACGTAGTCATCTCGCTTTGAAACCACCGCGTACATGTTCATTAGACTGATCCAAAAGTAATGTTGATAATAAATACTAGAGTGTCGAAATTGCATTTTCTTTTAGGTCGTATATTTCCTATAAGCAACATGTAAGTATTGTATTTTAACAGTTGTCTACAAGATAAGTCTTGGTTGTATATGCAATTTGTTTAATTGCGACATTTTCCTGTTATTTGTAGATGAGCGTGAGAAAGTATTTTTTTATTTGTGTTTCTCAACGAAATCATTGTTCTCAACATGAGCATCTATACTTCCTCGACATGATTAAGAAAATTTACTTTTTTGTTTGAGGATCAAACTGCCGTTTTACGGCGATATGATGTACACGCCATTGAGGTGATTTTGCTCTCGACACGATTTTCTGTTTTTGTTCATTTTTTTAATTTAAAATGACTAATTTAAGGTCTGCTCTGTAAAAATGTTAAAAAGTAAATAAAAATGCGGCCCCTTCAAAATTTCTTGTTTTTTCCTATTCTCTATTATTTTAAACCAAAAACAAAAAAAAATAGCAAATATAAAATCACTAATTTTCCCTCCCAATGATGTATGTATTAGGGTGGGTACGGATTTTGAAAAGTTCTCAGATCAAGTTCTGGTGTGGTTCCCCTTGTAGGGCATACCCAAAGGGACTCTCACATCAAATTTCAGCTCATTTGGATGAAAACTGGCTTGTCTCAAGCGGGTTCAAGTTAACATGGAAATTACTATGGGAAATTTTGAATTTTCGTTCATTCGCTCCTACAGGCCTGGGGAAAACATGTAGAAACTTCTAGGATGGCCAGAAATGAGCGGAATCGTCTGGAGAACAAATTTCCCTAAGAGACCAGGTCGATTCGTGGTCACTGGACCTGGCGCATCGGCAAACAATCCGATGTCTCCGGAATCAACGGTTTTCCCCAGAAAAGCATCAAATTTTCCTTAGCATGCTACGAATGCTTGATGAACACCGCGACGCCACATGTCAAACAGCTACCACGTGGACTAGCATCGTCTATGAAAAAATACTTTTTATTGCTTTTTGAACCAACGAATTATCATTTATGGTGACCAGTATACTATTTATCTGTATTCTGAACCTCCAAATAAGAACAAAAAAAACTGTTATGGTGCAAATTTTACAATCACGTGTTAGCTGTTTGACACGTTGCATCGCGCTGTTCATCAAGCATTCATAGCATGCTAAGGAAAATTTGATGCTTTTTTGGGAAAAACCGTTGATTTCGAAAACCTCGGATGTATTCCCGTTGAGCTCTTTTTGGGGTTGAACGAATCGACCTGGTCTCTTAGGGAAAATTGTTCTCCAGACGATTCTGCTCATTTCTGGCCATCCTAGAAGTTTCTACATGTTTTCCCTAGGCCTGTAGGAGCGAATGAACGAAAATTCAAAATTTCCTCAGTAATTTCCATGTAAACTTGAACCCGCTTGAGACAAGCCAGTTTTCAACCAAATGAGCTGAAATTTGGTGTGAGAGTCCCTTTAGGTATGCCCTACAAGGGAACCACACCAGAACTTGATCTGAATACTTTTGATAATCTGTACCCACCCTAGTATGTATACATCGCTCGATCAAAGCAGGCTATTTTTTTGTGCCAGCTATTTTGACAGCTGAGTGGATCCCTTATTTGTCCACGTCAGCCCGGGAACATGTTGACAGCTCCCATACAAACTGAGCGTACCTCTTTTTGTGGGCCCAGTGGGCCTAAGATGGCGGCCTTTGATATTATCTAGACAATTTTTTGAAAATGGCGAATAGTTTTATTAAAAATTATTTTTGCCTTGTTTCGGTTTAAAACGACAAAATCAGCAGTTTGAAATCATTTTTGTAAAAAACTTGTTTAGAGATACGCCTCGTCCAAATATTAGTCTAGAACAGTTGAAAGGAGCGTGCCGCGAAACCCGTCACGAAAAAAAAGTTTCCCATGCAAATTTCGAGTTGCGTAATTAATGGGCGGATCCGACGAGGCCCACTGGCCATCTGTCGGTGAATACGCGCAACTCACGAAAACTGTCAGCTTAGGGTCCGGCTGGTCCACGTGGATACTTTATTAATAGGGAGCGTTCTTTTATAACTTTTATTGCTATTTTGTTACGAAGGGGGAGCGGGTCTCAAATCCGATTTTTTGCGTTACGTAATAAAAGAACGCACCCTTAGCGATTGTCTACGCTCCATAAACACATTTGCATGAACAATTGTCCACAAGGGAGGTGGATGCGTCTAGAATTTTCAAAAAAGTGTCTACATGGATGTGGATAAGGTGTCATCCATTAAGTACGTCACATTAAAATCAGCCAAAATATACTCCACCCCCCTTTGTCACGATTTCCCTATGCTTTTAACACGCAATGTCACGTTTGCTCAAAACCCCCCTTTTCTCTCAGATCGTGACGTACTTTATGGATGATGCCTAAGAACTAAATCGAAATAGGGAGCGTTCTTTTATTACGTAATGCAAAAAATCGGATTTTAGACCCCTCCCCCTCGTAACAAAATCTCCATACAAATTTAAAAAAAAAATGTATGGAGTGTAACACTGCCCATAATTGAAAATTCGGCTATTATGCCAAATCAAGTATTCCGAGAAAAACGCGTTTTAGTGTTTATCACAAAATCTCCGTCAAGGCTATTTCCCATAAGAGTGGCATATTAGACGTTTGGTTTTTCGCATCGGCAGCCAAGTCTGAACACTATTTCAGTAAATTCAAGTTCCAGAAGATGCGTTGGAACATCCTCTACCACCTGGTGCTAATATCTCGTTTTTGTCAAAAGTGGATATTAGCCGTTTTTTAAATGGTGGGCAGAACACGGCTTCCGACCCCGCCCTCCCCCTAACTGCCATAATGTAATAAAATAATGCCAAGTCTTGATTTGGTCCCAAAACCTCAAATCAACATTCAAACAGTATTGAATTTGACTTTTATCAATTCTTAATGTATGCACACATCATGATGAGTAAAATTGGTGTATACATCATTGTTTGTTTGCTTAATAAAATGGGCCCCGCAGTTTTTGAAAAATTCTTTCGTCAGGAGATTCTTTATCAGACTGTACAGTAAAATTGAAAATGTCCAAAATGGCGTATACATCAAAAAACGAAGTTGACTTTATAGCTGTCGGCCACTGTTGCTAGTACCAACCACTAGTGTCTTCCTTTTTATCTACAATGATTTCGCCGCCCTGGGCTCCTAAGTGTTTGAGTACGGCACGTAGCGACGGCACCGGATACCCATATTCACACAAACAATTTTAGAGCGCCCGCCGCGGGATTCGAACCAGCAACCTCTGGATTGTGAGTCCAGTGCGCGGTCCGATTGATCCACACGGGCGGGACGTATACATCATATCGCCGTAAAACGGCAGAAAGTTATTATTAAAAATAGAAAGCCAACTGATTTTCAATGGATTAGGTAAGGAATAGAACGTTGAACTGAATTTAAAATGTATGTTGAAATCAATAACAACTTATTTAGCTTCAAAATCATACAACATAATTTACAAACTAAAGCATGTTTTTTTCATGGCACTTATATTTGAACTGGTCTAATGTGCGTGAATGTACGTACGCTACACATATTAGACGAAGACCATCAGTGGAAACACGGGCGCAAAAGTCCGCAAAAGGATACCGGCTCAGCCAACGTCAACGGTGGCCATCCGAAAACGGTAAGATGAAAAGTTGGCCGCTGAAGAAGGGGGGAAGTGGGTTACATGCTATGGTACGGTTAGGGCCAGCAAAGCCGTCAGTGGTCGCTCCGAGGCGTAATATGTGGAATGATGAGAAAATTCAAATCTAATATCTACATAACATAAAGTCGCTGTGGCCAAGACTTAGGGCTGTTGCTCTCACGGTTGAGGATTCAAGCAGGACGCCTTATATGTTTAAAGGATGTTGCGAATTTAATTTGATTTTAATATTTTCAAAAGCTTACAACTTTAAATAATTATCTTTAGCTGCGTTTATTTTTTTTATGGAATAAAATGTGATGATATGCAAAAATCTAATCGTAATCGAAAATATGTTTAATTTAAAGTCTACAAAAGCATTTGAAAAGTATACAGGTTTCCTTTATCCAATCAAACGGCATCTACCAACTTTCTGCGCTGTGATATCCGTTGACAATAATATGGAGATCGGTTACAACGGCAATGTGATACTCACCTTGTAAGGTTGTACAAATCATACTAGTGGCGCTACCAAATCAGGATATTGATGAAATTTCCGGTGAGTATGCTCTGCAAAAAAGCGTCCGCATTTTACTAAATATCCGGACTAAACGAAACGAAATATAAATCCCGTTTTGGGATGGCATCTCTTTCCGTTTCAGGGATTACCAAGAGTACTGTTGTTGGCTTTTGTAAAGTGAGATTTTACAGCGATAAAAGGTTGACCAAATTATTTCTGGCCAATAGCAAACAAATTTATATTTAGCAGAGTGATGTTTTTCAATTGGTATTTGATTCTTTTGATTTTAAGAATTTCTATCAACAAATCTACACACTGCAAAAAACCTAACAAGGCAAAATCCACAAAATTTCAACGATCTGATAACCACAAGAAAATTGCAAGCTCGGATAAATTTGTACTGTACCACTAACAAGCATAGTAAATTTGATTTTGGTCATCGACGGTATAATCAAATAAAACACGAGGAACCTTTTTCCCCCATCGACGCCGAACTCGACCCCAAATCTGCTAGTCAGCCTTTCCTCCGAGTAGGTTTTTGTGGGAACTAAACATACCTTCATCACACTTCGTAATCAGCCACTAGAAGGTGTTGGAAGAGTAAGGACCTTTTCATTGAGAAAAAGAAACGGTCAAATCTCCGGTTAAATTTAATTTAACCTTTAATGAACCCAGCCATAAGTGAGTAAATTAGTCGACAACTTTTAGGTTGAATCGTCCAATCAGAGAAAACGCCGCTGTTGAGGTGAAATTTGTGATAATTTGCTCAATTTTTCATTTATTTTATTTCATTTTTTTGCATCCGTAAAGCTCTTACATCTGAGGTAGAAATTGCTTTCACTGTTAAGAACGATCTAAGAATGCATACTTAAAATCTTAAATTAATTATGAACTAACAATAACCGCCACAGGGTCATTTTTAATTTCATCCGAGCTTTTTTTTAGCTTCGTTTACTCCATAAACACAATTTCGTAATGTATATTCATGAAGCAAAAAGTCAGAGAGCAAGATGGTAAAGCACCACTTTGCATTTTTCTGCTTCCCATCTTAAACAAAGTGAAAATTAATAACATACCCACGCTTTCACTTTTGTCCTGTAAACAAAACTAGGGATGTAAATTAGCTTAAAAATTAGTCCGTCCTCCGTGCTCAACTCAGCCATTCTTCATATTAAGAGGCTCTTCACCATCCGGTCACTCTCCTTTCGTCCCTCGGGTTCACGTTCCGGTCGTCAGGCTAGCAGGCACCTTCCTTCCGCTTGGCGTCTCATAAATACGAAATGAGGTGAGGCGTATGCAGAAATTGAAACAAAAATATTTAATTCGGTCAAAGTAAACAGAAATATGCTTTCCATAGGTACTTCTAAATAATTAATCAAGCACTTTTTTAATGCAAGAATAATTAACGGCAAATGTTAGAAGGCGGGAAATGGCAACCCCAGCATTGACTGGCTAATTGCTAAACCTGAAATTAATGAGTGTGTTAACGCAAGGAACTGAATTTAAAAATAAGGTTTCAAACTCACAATCATTGGATTGCCACTAGTCTTTTTTAACATTTTGAATGGAATCTGACTTTACCTAGAGAATCGTGCATAAACCACGTGGCCTTTAAATTTGAAATTTAAACTATCCCACCCATTACGCGGCCTTTTCTCCATACAAAAACTTCAATTTAGAAATAATACTAATTATATTATTGATTAACTAATAATTTAGACGCCTTTTTTTGTTTTTTTTTTTAAATTAAATAAAAAATAAATTTTGGGGCAAAAAGACTGGAAAAAGATGTAAAACCTTCCTGACAGAAGTATTTTCAAAAATAAGTCAATGAAGTCCAGAAATTTTAGATTAACCGATAGATGCAAGGATCTCCAAAACTCTACACCAAGAAATTAACCATGAATCAATTCATGGAAACATGACAGCTTATTTTAGCATATAATTCATTGTACTAGTAATGGAATGAAATTGAAATAAATCCTGGTATAAACGACTGGAAACTATCAGATGGCAAAACTTAAGCTGAAGCTCAGTTGAGTTGAATTATTAGTGCAATATTATATATTTTCGATTCTAATTAGGTTACCACAAAATACCTCAAATTCAAAACAGCAGTGCGTAAAGTCAACATCAACTGAATAATTAATGTTGTTTACGATCTGAAGCTCTAGAAGCGATTATCGGCGATGGGAAGATAATCATAAAGTTTAATGGAATAGTATTTCACTTGAAAGTCCTGGCGCGCATCTGTGGCCACAGTGCTGCCCGTGAAATAGGAGCTTAATTTGCAACCACTTAGATGCAGCGTGTCTTTTCTTAGCCCGTTGAGTTATGTCGAAACGAAAGAGCAAATTTTACCCCGAGGCCAGCACCAGCAACAGCAGTTGGGAGAAATTCCGGTGAACCAACTTTGTGGTTCTGGGCCAGGTCGGATTCTTAGCTAGGGGGTAAAGAGTAGAGGAAGGACACGCGAGCGCTTCATTTTCGGTCAGGATCCGGTAACGAGAGTCTTTTATGTAATTGAAAACGCTTTTAGTGGAATGAAGTCCGGTAAGGTTTTCGTTCGCCACCAAGAGTGATGTATTGATCAAATGTAGGTGGCACTCCTGAAGGACAAATGAGAAAGCAGTTGTAAATCGTTGGCAGTACATATTCCGGGGGCAGTTTTCGAAAAGTGGCCTCGGGATGGAAAATAGATGTGCGTCCACTTAGGGCCACTTTATAGGAATCATTAATCAACTTATGGATGAAAATCTGCCATGTTGGATTTTAAAATATGAATCTGAAATATTTTATAAATTGATATAAATTGAATTCCGGGATAATAAATTACTTGGCCAAAAGTTTTCGCCATAACTTTATCCTTTCTTGGTCTAATGGTTTCGTGGACGAACGCCGGTGGTGGTGGTGGTATAGTTTTCTTTCTGGACACATTTGCCGATGGTCCAGTCCGGTTGTTGGCCAGAAGAAAGTACAGCGTCTCACGTAAGCAGTCAATGCCAGGACCGGGTTGGGTTATGTATTCGCATCTTCCAGGCGCGGGACTTTCAAAAAAGCAAAAAAAAAAAACGAAAGAAAAGCGAGCGGGTGAAAATCGAGCATTCCACCCGCTAGGGGGTGAGTAAAAACCGGGTGAAGGTGGTGGTGGTCCTGCTGGACAAACACAAGGGTGGTAAACGTGCGAAAGTGAGAGGGGAAGGAAAACTTGAAAAGGGGGAAAAGGTTGCGGGAAGGGGTTATGAGTCTGCTGTCCAAAGCCGATGAAGCTGGATAGATCCGGCAGACTCCCTCGACAAACGTCATTCCAAGGCTATGCTGAAGCACAAGGAGCACATCACACGGCGTACATTGACTGTTCGAACACTCTTCCTGTGGTGTGGTGGCATCAAAGCATACGTAAGTTGCTCAGTTGATTTTAGAATTCTGATGGACCTAATGGAATGAGATGTTAAAATATATATATAAAAAACAACATCAGTAAAAGCATTTTATATATTTTAAGCAGAGAACGTCGAAAAAAGTGAAAGTGTTTTGTTTGTATAAAATAAGGGATGCTGTACGCGTCTCGGCTAGAGCCTCGAAAGGGGGATGATGATGCTGGTTGCTGGTTGAGGTAGAGAAAAATACAGCTATGTGACTGTGTGCTTGTGGCCAACGAAAAAAAAAATGAGAAAAGCGGGAAAACGCTGGACAGTTGGAGTGAGCGAAAGGAGAGAAAGCAAGCAAAAAACTCGCCGTGGTAGGTATATAAAATATACAAAGCATAAAATAAAATTTAGAAATCTTGTAGGTGATGGACTTAAGACGAACGCAAAAGGGGAGAGATTTAAATTAGGTCCGCGAATCGCACTGGACAAAGTTCAGGGACGGACTGCGATCTCTGGTTTCATTTCTCAATTAACATTAATAAAAAAATTGAAAATTAAGTCAAAAAATCACACTCGGCATTAGACTTTATTATAATCTAATATTTGAAATTAACTCGAAAAAGTATGATTTGGATGGTTTTGACTTTTCACCGTCTATTGCACGCATAGAAATGTTCGGATGTTCTTCGCTTAAATCCCGATCATGAGCTCTTTAGTTTGAAATCTCGAGGAATCCGACAAAATGTATTCAAACTATATGTCCAGACACTTCCAGATGCATGTCCGATTTACCACAAAATTATCAATTGGTGATTTATAAGGGTAAATCGCACAACATGTTTACTTACATATCTCAGGCATCATTAAAATGCCTCCTTTACACTTAAATTGGTCGCTTTATAGATTCTCATGCAACTAATTTTCAAGCTCTTAAATATTAACTTATAGCTGTGCCAACAAACTTCGGAAACTTTTGCAAATTGTACTCAGGAAGTTTTAGAAAAATCTAATATCCGTTTCACTTAAAACCAGCGATCAAAGAATCATCTTCAAAAGAAAATCTTTGAACGTCCATAAAGAGAAAAAAAATCGAAAGGAACACGGCTCTCCAGTCTCCACTCTCGCGCATGAAAGATCGGCAAAAGGAATTTAAAAAAATCATCTTGATTATTCTTCGGAACATCTTTTTCACAACAACACTTGGAGAAAAAATTGTTCCGAAAATCGTGAACAAGCGTTCATGAAACTGAGAACCACGAACAAATTGTTCAAATGTCATGCTACGTTATTCAAAAACGTACCATGTGGTTCATAAATATGTGACTAATTGTGGTTCTATCCCACTCTCCCGAATTCCATTCCACAGAATGACTTATTCCCCAGAATGAACCATTCCCCAGAAATATTTAGAACCTTGAAAAAGACAATGTTTTATTTCCCTTTACGCATGAAGCCATTTAGCATTTAGTTTTCCCTTCATTAAAGAAGGAAAAATTCAATATTTTGCCAAGTCAAAACAGTTATCTCTTCTAAAAATCCCTACTGAAAAAAATCGAAAAAAAATCCAAACACAAGTAACAACTAAAATAATAATAAAAAGCTTCCTCGAATGAACTCCAACATAAAAAAAAAATAATCCTACACTTAGAAATCATACAACAATTGCAAAAAATAAACTATGAGTCTTGGGTTTCTCATGGAACTTTTGAAAATTTAATCTAGATTGAACCAAAAATTAAGATGGGGGCGGGGGTGTCCGACAAAGCGTGACGTACTTTTCGAGGGAGGTAGGGGCCAGCGTGACAAAGTGTGACATAGGGAGGAGAGGGGGTTAATTTTGGCCGATTTTAGCGTAAAAAGGAAATCTTTACAATCAACGCAAAAAAATAATAAATTTTTTAAATAATTAGTAAATTACGTAATAAATAAACTTTTCTGGGGAATGGACCATTCTGGAGATTGGGATAAAACCAGTAATTATTTTGTCAATTTTCTCTGTCAAAAAAACCAATTCGAATTGTAAACCCAACTACATTTTTGAGCATTTGAAATATTTCTTTTCAGACATATTATTTTATTGTTTTTTTTTATTTTTAAGCAAATTATAGTATATGTGAATTCATGCTTCAAAACAGAGCTAAATTAGCAACATAAATAAATATATTATCGAGCAAAAAAAGGTTCTAAACTTATGTAAGGAATATTATTACAGTAGATTAATGAACACATTTTTATGAATACTTTAAAAGTAAATAAAGCTAACAAAAAAAATAATAAAATAGATTTTCTTAACATGAAAAGTAACCTTTATATAGCCCACTTGACAAAAAGAATCAATCATCCTAGAAACTATTATTTTCAAACTTATGTGTTGTTGTCGCTTTGAGCCTTTCCGCACAAAAATATTCATTTTAGGAAGCTTATAACCCTTTCAGTAAAAAATCCTATAAATATGGTGAAGATCTTTGAAGATATTGCGCCTTCCACAAGTAAACACAACTAAAACAGTTGCTCTTCATACTCTTCATACAATTTAACGATTTTTCACATACAAACATTAAGAGATTAGAGGGAGGGGTTCCCGTGGGCAGAATGAGCTCAAATTTGTAATTTAGCCTACTTACTTTACTTTTCTTTTACTGTTCGTACAACCTCCGGGTCATGAGCTGTCTCCAGATGCGCTGCCACTGGACTCGGTCCTGGGCTGCTACTCTCCAATTCCGCTGCGGAACTCCCACACTTTCCAGATCTTCCTCCACTTGGTTCAACCACCTTGCACGTTGCGCCCCCCTCCGCCGCGTTCCAACCGGCTCCGAATTAAACACCAACTTCACCGGGTTCTGGTTCGGTTGGCGCGCATCCAGCACGTCCGGCATTCTTGCGACGTGTCCGGCCCACCGGATTCGGCCAGCTTTGGCGGCCTTCCGAATACTTGGCTTGCCGTAAAGTTGCGCCAGCTTGTGGTTCATCCTTCTCCTCCATACAGTGTTCTCACGCACCCCGCCAAAGATTGTCCTAAGTACTCGCCGTTCGAAAACTTCAAGCGCTTGTAGGTCCTCCTCTAGCATCGTCCACGTCTCGTGCCCGTAGAGAACGACCGGTCTTATCAGCGTTTCGTACATGGTACACTTTGTACGCCGGGAAAGATGACCAGACCGTAAGGTCTTGTGGAGTCCATAGTAGGCACGACTACCGGAGATGATGCGCCTCCGAATTTCGGATAGTGATGGGTCAATCTTTGATTTCAGAGGAGCGAGTTAGTCCGGATTTAGACCACCTAATGAACATTGTGGGTTTACCCCATTACATGAATTAACATTATTGATATTGACAAAAGCCATACATTAAAACAGTTAATGTTACAAAAACTAAAATCCGAACACATTTCAATTTTAAGTAAATACAAAATTAATTCTGACCACCTGCCGAGTTCGTCTCTGTTCGCACACGAAAATTTCCATTCCGTTGGTCCGGCCAACAGAGGAGAGCACATATATTTCCTCGAGACTGCGTTGGCCTGTACTTTCGGAAGGCGAGGAACGTGCGGGTGATAACGGAAACGGCAGTGGTGGAGTAGTTTGATCTTCCCCCAGAGCCTTTCGAGCCGAAAGGGGTTGTGGGATGGGGGATGTGATGCGACGCGCGGACGAGGGTGGACGTCCTGCGAGCGGTCGGTGGTCTGCCGGGTGAGGGTGAGAAGATGCTGCTGCTGCTGGGCGAAGTTTTCAGTTTGAGCTGAATATCAAAGTAAAAGTGAAAGCAAAAAGAGGGTCAGCTCAGTAGCTTGAGATATCGACCGAAATTGAATGTTTCAGTATATGTATTTTACATATATAACGAACCCTTGCTTTTTTACTTCACTTTTTACTTTAGAGAGCAAACTAGAGTGTCCGATATAAAATTATGTAGAATACATAAAAGAAAATTTGCTGTGCGTACACACGCACACGCATACTTAGGGACTGAAAATGGACCACAGCTCGGTAGAGTCCGGTTTTTCCAGTTTTACAAGGGAGGGTGTAGGAGGGGGAAGATATTTTCCGGGGCTCTCTGACCGAGGCCGAGGCAGAGTTTTCAATTCAGCTTTCCTTGGCGCTCATCGGGACGCGTCTGTTCAAACAGCCTTTTTGGAGCTCGAGCTCAAGCAATGTGCGAAAGAGTGTTATGCTCTACACACGTTGCTCCACTCTTTCGTTGCTTCAGTCTTATGTAATGTATGTATTTTGTATTTTAGAGTCCTTGTCCATGTCGTACGTGTGTAGATAGCTGATGTTGATGCTGATGCTGTCGATTCTTACGCTATTGCTATTGCTGTTGTGACCAAAGCAAACGCTTCGTGCCTGTTGTCGTTCCGATATGTGGCGTGGGTGGACGTGGATGGACACGTGGGGAAGTACAAAGTACAAGAAAGACCGTTTTCACATAAATTTATAATATATGTATATTTGCATTATTTAAAACATACTAATGCGCACACGTAAAAAATAGCCTTTGAGATGCTTATATTTTTGATTACACATTAATCACAAAGAGCGTGGACGCCGTTGAAGCAAGATAAAATTGTATTAACGTTGAAGTATACTTACAGCACTGAGCGTACGTCTGGGCATTCCATAAAGAATATGTGAGAGATTACTCGTCGGTTGTAAATATCTAAAGTTCGATACTTAAATCTAGAGAAAAAAAAAACATTTTGAATTGAATGCGATTTCACTAATGATGAAATTTAATAAAGTATTTTTAAGAGGTTTGAAAATTGCTTATTACTATGACATTATCTATTACTGCTCAGAATTAGTGGTCATAACCGACGAAAAATACATTAATTCAAACTATAGTGAATGTTTTCTATCTTCGTAGCTATCTTGCATATTAATATTTAAAAGCTAATCGAAAAAAAACAACTATAACTGTTTAATAAATAAACCATTATATAAATTTTGTAAGAGCGACACTTGATAGTGAGGGAAACATACTGAAAGCTATTTAAGGTGAAGCAGTTGATCATTTTCAAAGAAAATTGATCATCACTTTAAAATTATCTGTATTCAATTCAATTTAACGAATTTCTGCACCAAAATGAATCAGCATGTTCCGGTTGTTGCCTTCTTCAAGCCACTGAAGAAATTTTTAATCTAAATCAATTGTGGTTCAAAATTAATATAATTTTGTGGTACAGTCATTAACGCCCTTGTTGGCAATCATTGATTAATGACGATTTTCATAACTTAGAAAGGAATGGGATAATCGTTACGAAAAGTATCAGCATGTGTAGGGCACTATTCTCAACAACTTGTAGAAGGAATTTTGTCAAAATATGGATGGGGACGCAAAATTTATATCTCTAAACGAAAAATCATGGCAATGACGGAAGTCTTCACGTTAAAATGTGGTTTCCAATGCTAGTATATTTCTTCTTGTTTTTGCGAAATCATTTTGGAAATCTTTAAATGTAAAACTTTCATTGCAAATATTATTGCAAGTTCAGTTTCAAAATGAATGATGGAAAAGTGACATTATCAAATATGTGTCTCACAAAGCAATTGATAGCAGTTTGGTGTGAAAAGTTATACATTTTAAGACACGTTGCTCGCCTTCACACAAAGCCGTCGTTTCTGGTTTGCACCGGAAGCAAAGCAAGATCGCCCCAGCAGCTGGACACCGAGTTGTGGCTGAGGACAAAAGCTAATTTTGTGGATTTTTTTCTACTTTTTGGAAAAGCTTTCCAAATCTGCTTGTACAAGTTAATTTGAATGGATTGTTGAGACTTAAAACATTCTAACTGCATATTTTTCCTGAAGAGAGTTTAACCCTCTACTGCCCAAATTTTTTTTTTCGAAAATATTTATTTTTCCCGTGTTCAGGAGGTCATTTTGAGCAACTTTTGTTCTACGAAAAACTTTACTTCTCTTGTTTTATGTTTTTCTAGTTTTATTTTTAGTATTTTAATTTGCATTTATCTTGTTTAGTTTATGTTTGTTTTTGGTAGTATTTGGCCTATTCTACCATCTAATATAATTACATTTTGCCTATCTAATTTTTTCACGTTTTTACAGTCATTTTTTCAATTTTTTTGCATGTTTTTCACATTTTCTGCTATAGAATGGCACCATCATCATTTAAATTGCGAAAAAAACGCGTAGAGGCATAGTCTGGGACACTACAAAAATTACTGCATACTTCTTTTAACTGAAAGTATAGGAAATGTTAGTAAAAACACAGCCAAATTTGACCCCTAAAAAAATGACATTTTTTAAAACACTGGCTAAGTCACATAAAACAAGTTAAACTCCCAACCTTGAAATTTTCTAAAATTTTAAGAGTTCTTCTTTCCAATGCTTTTTAAAGATCAAAAATCGGTTGGAAAATGGATTTTTGTCGATTTTTTAGATTGAAGCCCGTCTAGAGGCGGGGTTAGGTTGTAGAGGGTTAATGTATGTGTCTGTGTCGTAGTTGGTGGTGGTGAACATCAACTTGCTTTTTTCACAAAACTTGCACAATAGTTTTAATATTTATTTTTTAATTTTGCAAATATTTGGATTTTTATGAAAGTTGTTTTTTCGTTCTCAACTGTTAATTAGCAATAAAGGAATATTAACAGATACAAGGAAAACTGAGCTGAATATGAACAGTTGCGCCATGGCGTTCCTAACCTTGATAAAAAAATGTCAGAGTTTTACTTAAATATGTCTTTTCGAAACTCAAAATAACATGCCTTCTAATTTGGAAGTAACATTGAAGGAACGAAGTCAACTTTTTTTAACCACCGTCAACTGAGGCGAAGCGGGATTACAGTTTAAATGGGGACAGTAGTTTTTAGAGCACTTGAAAGTTTGCAATTAAAAAAACGAATGCACTATTTTTGTTGTTCTTTGTCTGCTCTATCCGAAAACAGTAAAAAATATCCAAATATTGCGCAGTAACAAGGTTCAAACAGCTGTCCCAATTCACCCCATGTGTCCCGATTCACCTCAGATGTGAAGTTTGATGTTAAACATTCTGAATTGGCATAACGTCATGATTCGAATTCCCGGACGCTTCGAAACCCGGACACTTAATCTTGTTTTATCAATTATTTGGATATACGTTCGCATTATGAATGTCAACACTGTGTTATTTGATGAATTCTAACATAAACTCTCATTTAAAGTTTGTTTGAACGCTGTAGTTAATGTCAAAACAGTTTAATAAAATTAAATTAAAAGATTATCAAAAATGCGAAACATTTCACGTGAAATATTTCATAGGCGTCCGAAGAACCTAGAAGGCAAAGCAGAAATTTATGGTTTTGAATTCCTTAAATTCTAGCAAATTTTTATATAAAATATCGATTGTATTGATGTAAATAGCTTATTTGAGACCTAAAGAATGCCATCCACTAACATTTCAGTCCAAATTTGTGCGATTCATTAGCAAAATTGAGTGTCCGGAATTCGAAGCAAAAGTGTCCGGATTTTGAATCAGCTTTTATCAGTGTCCGGGATTCGAAACACAACAAGTCATTTTAATTTTCAAATTCTGATGAAAAATTGTAAGAAAAGACATATTTTGCATGCTTTTGCTTAAAACTTACTGTTAATACTACGTCCTGATGATATTTTTTCATTCCAACTTATTACATGATTTTTTGTCAGCTATAACGAAAATGATATGCTACCGTCAGTGGGGGTGACTATGGGTCAAAAAACGATACACCTCTCGTATTTTCTTGATGACAAAAACAATTTAAATAACATCGAAAATCTTTCAACGTAGATTTGTTCATAGGTAATTTACTAACATTTTTGGATTTTGATGAACACTACCTTAAATGCCAATTGTTTGAAAATTTACCCAATCCCACCCCTTAGATGGGGTGACATTGGGTCAAATGAAACTAAAATGATGCTCAAATACAACGATATGGTAAAAGCAAGTCACACACCATGGCGGAAGGCAATAATTATTGAAATTGAATGTACCTAAAATAAAATGTTTTTTAGTGAAAAGGTAGCTAAGGGGGGTCCGTTTTCGATATCTGTGACCTAAAAAATATTTCACCTAGGGATTTTCGATTTTTTGTCATTTTCAGTTTTTTAACTGTATAAATTAAGGCGCACGGTACTTTTGGTTACTTTGCGGTTGTACAGCACCTCCCAAATGCTTTTAATTGCAATGGATACTGATCAAAGGGGTTGTTCATAAAATATTTCACAATATTTAAGGCCCCACCAACCCTTACAACTCCCCCTCATCCCCCTAATTTATTTAACAAAGATAATAGCATTATTTTTAGTATGAGGCGTCATCCATCAAGTATGGCACACTAAAATCAGCAAAAAATAACCCCTTCTCCCCTATGCCACACATTGTCACGCTGACTACGCATCCCCCCCTTGAAAAGTGCGACACGTTTTGTACTCTAATCTTGTTTTTTTGTACATTTTTATTTATTTTTTAATTCTGAGTTCAATTTAATAGCTCATCCAGTCGGCCTGGGTTCGATCCCAGATGGTCCCGGTGGCATATTTCGAGACGAGATTTGTCTGATCACGCCTTCCGTCGGACGGGGAAATAAATGGTTATGTCGTAAGCTCAGTCCAGGTGTAGGAGTCGTCTCCCTGGGTCCTGCCTCGGTGGAGTCGCTGGTAGGCAGTTGGAATCACAATCCAAAGGTCGTCAGTTCGAATCCCGGGGTGGATGGAAGCTAAGTTGTAAAAAGAGGTTTGCAATTGCCTCAACAATCAAGCCTTCGGACACCTAGTTTTGAGTAGGAATTTCGCAATCGACAACGTCAAGGCAATGCTGTAGAGCGAAAAAAAAATATTTATTTAAGCCTGATTTTTCAAATGTTTTATATTAATAACATATAAATATCCAGTAAAAACACAATGAACTTATTTGGCAGTATGCCGAGAATCGCACTACCTAACACTCGTCAGCCAAATCAGCTGAAATTAGTCGAGCTAAGCATATGCAACTCACTGTATAAGGATACCAACTTACTTTACTTTACTTAGTTTTACTGCTCGTACAACCTCCGGGTCATGAGCTGTCTCCAGATGCGCTCCCAAGTAACATTTTTTTTCCAGGAGTTCTACAAGAGCTCTTCGAGATAGCTACAGCATAGCAGTTTGGACCACGGTAGAATAAAATTCTCTTCAAAACTTCTTCAGGAGTTTGGAATAGTACTTGAAAAGAGTTTTATCCTACCGCGGTCCAAACTGCTATGCTGTAGCTATCTTGAAGAGATCTTGTTCCTGGAAAAATGTTACTCTGCCACTGGACTCGGTCCTGGGCTGCTACTCTCCAATTCCGCTGCGGAACTCCCACACTTTCCAGATCTTCCTCCACTTGGTTTAACCACCGTGCACGTTGCGCCCCCTCCGCCGCGTTCCAAACGGCTCCGAATTGAACACCAACTTCACCGGATTGATAGTCTGGTTCGATTGGTGCGCATCCAGCGCGTCCGGCATTCTCGCGACGTGTCCGGCCCACCTGATCCGACCAGCCTTGGCGACTTTCCGAATGCTTGGCTTGCCGTAGAGTTGCGCCAGGTCGTGGTTCATTCTTCTCCGCCACACATTGTTCTCACGTACGCCGCCAAAGATCGTCCTAAGCACTCGCCGTTCGGAAACTTCAAGCGCTTGCAGGTCCTCCTCGAGCATCGTCCACGCCTCGTGCCCGTAGAGGACGACGGGTCTTATCAGCGTTTCGTACATGGTGCACTTTGTACGCCGGGAAAGATGACCAGACCGTAGGGTCTTGTGGAGTCCGTAGTAGGCTCGACTACCGGTGATGATGCGCCTCCGAATTTCCGATATCAAGGGTACTGGAAATAGAAAAAAAAATGAAATTTCAGGCTTATAATATTTACAAAAAAGTTATTTGATGTTTGATAAACTAAACTCTAAATCAAACATGATACAAGGCACATTGAACTCAGAATTAAAAGAAAGTGTGCCGGACTTTTCAAGGGGATGGGGGGAGGGGGGTAGCTAGCGTGACAATGTGTGGCATAGGGTAGAGGGGGTTATTTTTTGCTGATTTTAGTGTGCCATACTTTATGGACGCCTCATACTAAAAATAATGTTATTATCTTTGTTAAATAAATTAGGGAATGAGGGGGATTGTAAGGGTGGGTGGGGCCTTAAATATTGTGAAATATTTCATGGACGACCCCTTTGATCAGTATCCATTGCAATTAAAAGCATTTGGCAGGTGCTGTGCAACCGCAAAGTAATCAAAAGTACCGTGCGCCTCCATTTATACAGTTTAAAAACTGAAAATGACAAACAATCGAAAATCCCTAGTTGAAATATTTTCTAGGTCATAGATATCGAAAAGAAACCCCCTTAGCTACCTTTACACGAAAAAACATTTTAGGTACATTCAATTTCAATAATAATTGCCTTCCGCCATGGCGTGAGTCCTCCAACAGTGTTTCTTGTTCGAGGAAATCGTATTGACACGCTACAATGTTTGAAGTGGAGATTTTCAAATATTTGGGTAGTTTTCAAGCAATTCTAACAAAAATTTTAGAAAAATGATATTTCGAGAGGCCATTTTTGGCCAAAAACGTACCTCAACTTTAGACAGCTGCCAAAATAACAGGATTTGTTCTTGGAACGAGATTTTTTCAGCGAAGTCATCTTAAGATGTCCCCTACACAACCCTTTCAACTGAATTCATTTTCATTGAGAAGAACCTGAGAAATGGTAAAATCCGTAAAAAATCACATTGACCCAATCTCACTCCCCAGACCCAATGTCACCCCCACTGACGGAACTAAGTGTCCGGATTTTGAATCATGACGTTATCAAAGACGCATTGTTGGAATTGAACTTAAAAGTGGCTTCATAATTGTTTTCTGTGTTTGGAGTTTAAATCTTCTATTGCCGCTGATTGAATTTTTAATATTTTTTTCTTCAATATTTATGGCTAATTTCCGGGGTATACCCGCTCGTCACTTTCTAATTCTAAGTGGCAATATGATTATTATGCGCCGGCGCTCCGTGCCATACTTTCGTAAACTTAGGTGCCCAGAGCGGCGAAGTCATTGTAGATAAAAGGAAGACACTAGTGGTTGGTACTAGCAATAGTGGCCGACAGCTATAAAGTCAACTTCGTTTTTAGTCGGTTTCGAACAGTTCTTCCAAACAGACATTTATTAGAGATTAGCCGGTTGTAGGTTCAACAAACATCATGCAACGTTTGTTTAATACCTTTAGAGAGCTTGGAGAGTGCTGATCGCTACTCCCACATATGGCATGCAATTTTTGCTTGTATGCAACAGCGACGAACCACCCTAATCCTCCATACAAACTTTGGATAAAAACTAACTTAATCCACCTATGTGGTTGGAGCCTTCCTCACAACAATGGCTGTACACAAGTTTCATCTATTTTTAGATCCGGCTTCAAAAAGTACATCATATCACTTAAGGGACCATATCTCGAGACAGGGTTGCCAGATCTTCAATGTTTTAGACTCGTTGGAAAGGTCTTTTGATAACCTAACCAACAATGGGTCGGATGATGGACCCGGACATAGTTTACATACATTTAAGTGAGATCCGGCTTCAAAAAAGTACATCAATATCACTTAAGTGGCCATATCTCGAGACAGGGTTGCCAGATCTTCAATGTTTTGCACTCGTTGGAAAGGTCTTTCGATAACCTAACCAACGATGGGTCGGATGATGGATCCGGACATAGTTTACATACATTTAAGTGAGATCCGGCTTCAAAAAAGTACATCAATATCACTTAAGTGGCCATATCTCGAGACAGGGTTGCCAGATCTTCAATGTTTTGGACTCGTTGGAAAGGTCTTTTGATAACCTAACCAACAATGGGTCGGATGGTGGATCCGGACATAGTACACATACATTTAAGTGAGATCCGGCTTCAAAAAAGTACATCATATCACTTAAGGGACCATATCTCGAGACAGGGTTGCCAGATCTTCAAGGTTTTAGACTCGTTGGAAAGGTCTTTTGATAACCTAACCAACAATGGGTCGGATGGTGGATCCGGACATAGTTTACATACATTTAAGTGAGATCCGGCTTCAAAAAAGTACATCAATATCACTTAAGTGGCCATATCTCGAGACAGGGTTGCCAGATCTTCAATGTTTTGCACTCGTTGGAAAGGTCTTTTGATAACCTAACCAACAATGGGTCGGATGGTGGATCCGGACATAGTTTACATACATTTAAGTGAGATCCGGCTTCAAAAAAGTATATCAATATCACTTAAGTGACCATATCTCCAGACAGGGTAGCCAGATCTTCAATGTTTTGGACTCATTGGAAAGGTCTTTTGATAACCTAATCTACGATGGGTCGGATGATGGATCCGGACATAGTTTACATACATTTAAGTGAGATCCGGCTTCAAAAAAGTACATCAATATCCTTTAAGTGGCCATATCTCGAGACAGGGTTGCCAGATTTTCAATGTTTTAAACTCGTTGGAAAGGTATTTTGATAACCTAACCAACAATGGGTTGGATAGTGGAGCCGGACATAGTTTACATACATTTAAGTGAGATCCGGCTTCAAAAAAGTACATCAATATCACTTAAGGCACCATATCTCGAGACAGGGTTGCCAGATCTTCAATGTTTTGGACTCGTTAGAAAGGTCTTTTGATAACCTAACCAACGATAGGTCGGATGATGGATCCGGACATAGTTTACATACATTTAAGTGAGATCCGGCTTCAAAAAAGTACATCAATATCACTTAAGTGGCCATATCTCGAGACAGGGTTGCCAGATCTTCAATGTTTTGCACTCGTTGGAAAGGTCTTTTGATAACCTAACCAACAATGGGTCGGATGGTGGATCCGGACATAGTACACATACATTTAAGTGAGATCCGGCTTCAAAAAAGTACATCAATATCACTTAAGTGGCCATATCTCGAGACAGGGTTGCCAGATTTTCAATGTTTTGGACTCGTTGGAAAGGTCTTTTGATAACCTAACCAACAATGGGTTGGATAGTGGAGCCGGACATAGTTTACATACATTTAAGTGAGATCCGGCTTCAAAAAAGTACATCAATCTCACATAAGTGGCCATATCTCGAGACAGGGTTGCCAGATCTTCAATGTTTTGGACTCGTTAGAAAGGTCTTTTGATAACCTAACCAACGATGGGTCTGATGATGGATCCGGACATAGTTTACATACATTTAAGTGAGATCCGGCTTCAAAAAAGTACATCAATATCCTTTAAGTGGCCATATCTCGAGACAGGGTTGCCAGATTTTCAATGTTTTAAACTCGTTGGAAAGGTATTTTGATAACCTAACCAACAATGGGTTGGATAGTGGAGCCGGACATAGTTTACATACATTTAAGTGAGATCCGGCTTCAAAAAAGTACATCAATATCACTTAAGGCACCATATCTCGAGACAGGGTTGCCAGATCTTCAATGTTTTGCACTCGTTGGAAAGGTCTTTTGATAACCTAACCAACGATGGGTCGGATGATGGACCCGGACATAGTTTACATACAGTTAAGTGAGATCCAAATATTTGTGAAAACACATTTTTATACATAACTTTTGAACTACTTATCGAAACTTCAATCTGTATAAAACTCGATCTATGGGACCCTAAACCAAGTCGAATGCAACAAGTTCGGGTCAAATCGGTTCAGCCAGTGCCGAGAAACATGAGCTAGTTTGTTGGTCACATACATACATACACACACACATACACACACACATACACACAGACATTTGTTCAGTTTTCGATTCTGAGTCGATATGTATACATGAAGGGTGGTCTACGACGTTTTTATACGAAGTTCAATTTTAGAGCAGGATTATAGCCTTACCTCAGTGAGGAAGGCAAAACCATTCGGCCCTGTGTAAATATTTTTGAAAAATTCAAAGTGCACTTGATTCTGGGGACCCTAAACTTCATGCTTCCCTTCGAGTTGAGCCTGCGCAGTCATGTTTGTCAATTTTTGTAAATAAGTGTAATTGAACATAAAGCACCTTGCGTTAACAGCAAAATGTACTGGGAATTCCTTTCGATGGAGAAGCATAATACTTTGAGTTCGATTTTTACAGCGAATTCCTATTTGTCTTACACAGCAAAAATCCGATGGTAAAATCGCATGCACATCACCTTTGTGAGCAAAAGCATGTAATATGTAATGTGGCAGTGCGTGGCCGAATGGTTACGCTGTCCGCTTTGTAAGCGGATGATTCTGGGTTCGATTCCCATCTGCTCCAACCTTCCATCGGATGAGGAAGTAAAATGTCGGTCCCGGCCTTGGTTGTTAGGCCGTTAAGTCATTCCAGGTGTAGGAGTCGTCCCCATGCCATAAGTACAAACAACACACCAAACCAAGCCTACTCCGGTGGAATCGCTGGCGGCGGTTGGACTCGCAATCCGAAGGTCGTCAGTTCAAACACTGGGGTGGAAGGTTCCTTGGATTAAAAAGAGGTTTGGGTGCTCTCCCCATTCAAGCCTTCGGACTCCTAGGTTCGAGCAGAAACTTGCAATAGAGACCACAAAAGACCCGGGGTCGTTAATGTGGATGGTTTGATGTTGATGTAATGTATCGAAGAAAAAAATCAAGTCTGCTCACCCCAAAAATAACATCAATCCGGTGAAAGTCATATTCAGAAACACTGGTGTAATTATTTGGGCCAAGGAACTTCCATGCCAGTGTTGATTCAAATCGGCATTTTTGGACTCTATTATGCTGGTTTGACGTGGAATCGATGAATATATTTTTTCAACAATATAGGGTATTTGTCTCTATTTTGGGCCTAGTACCTATTTTGGGTCTACTAAACTTATTTCAACGAAATTGAGCATTTCACCAAATTACGGGCTTGTTTTTGGCTACGCAATGAATGTTCAATTTGTTTAAAACTCATAATGAATGATATAAATCATATCCAAGCTAACTATGCACGTAATGCAAGTGAAATCAATCGTTTTAATGTTGATTTGTGGCTTAAAACATCACAATGATTGAGCATGTTTGTCGATCGAATTTGTGCGGCTGTACTGTACGAGCTGGGGCTGAACCGTACGTCAAAAAAGATCGACACGTGCTTCGAGATTTCAACCAATCAGAAGGTAGGTCGAAAATATGCACAAAGAATGCTAGAAGCAATATCCCCAAAATAGGGACAAAAAATGTTTAAGTTTCTCGGGCTTGTACAGAAATATAAAGTATTTTCGTCAAAAATGTGATAAAGTAAGAGTATTAGCATTAAAAAACCAACTTATTCAAGTAATACAAGCAAGGCTGCCTATATAGCAGCCTTTGAGAATACATCAAATAAAAAGGGCGCTCGGCTTAGTATTCCCAAAATAGGGACAAATACCCTTTTAATATTTTTACCAGAATTAGAAACGCGGCGGATGTTGGCAACTGTATTTAAAAATTTGAAATTTTTTGAAAAATACTTATTTTGTGATAGTTAAGTGTTTATTCTAATTCTTTGCCTCTAAAAATTAAAAATTCATTCATGTTCAAAAAATATGCATTAATCAAGAAAATAACCTCTAAACTTCGATTCTTGGCTCCTGACTTAAGTCAATCGCGCTTGTCTTGATATATCAGAAAGTGAAATGTAAAAAAGTGGCATTTCGCTCGTTTGGACAAAGCATTTCTCATGTTTCCAATAGCCGTCTGCTGTAAAGGCTACGTGCAAGGATAAGACGTATGCTGCAAGGTGGCACGGGGTCTCGAACCTGAAGGGGAATATTTGATAATAGCCTGAGAAATAAGTATGCGTATAGATGCGAAAGATGATATACGCACCAGTACATGGTACGCAACTGACCACACATGGAACAGCTTGAGTATGAGAGGAAAAGTGTGCGTGTTGGAGATAGACAGAGTGAGAGAGAGAGAGTGTGTGTGGAAAATCCGCTTTATATTCTATAATATATGCAAAACTTTCCTCGTAGGGATGATATTTCCTTTTCCTTTCCCGGCACTCTTCTGTGGAATTCGCCTGTTCGAGACCGTTGTTATTGTTGGTGTTGAGGGTTGGGTGGAGAAAATGCTTCTGCTTGAGTGGGATGAGGGTGGACAACGGCTTGGCATTGACTGCCCGGTAGCGGTGGTGAAAATAAGGACGATAAGAAAATCGAGGAGATGATTTGAATATATGTGGTCAAGCTGCTGGCGTAAGACTGGTTTGGGACGCAATTTCGTTGCTACTGGCTTCTGTATGTGGTCCTTCTCGTGTGGTGTGGGCTGATGTAGTGTCCAGTATTTATACATAAATTTCATACTAATACAAGTTTAAACTACAGACACAGGTTCAGGCAAGAAATCTTTTGGAATAAAATATCGATTTTACCTAAAACTGGACAAGAGTTTCTTCGAGGTAAACATAAAACCTAGATTTTTAGAGGCTCCATAAAATTTTATTACCCGAACAATCCTTCGACTGTGAGCTTGATGTAAATGCTATGCACATGCATTGCTCTTGAATCTGCTTGAAAAAAATCTTTTACTAACTCTGCAAAATTGCACAAAACAATTTTCAAACGAAATGTTAAATGTTATTTTTTTTATATGTAAGGTCAACTTTATTTAATTTATAAGCCCATGCTTAGAACAAAAATTTTAAAAAGCATATCTTTACAAGTTCTCCTAAGAGGAACACCCTTAAAGAGTATCGGGGCAGGTATTTACAAAACGGATTCATTTTTATTCAACTAATTGTCGCTTGTGTGCTATCTTGTGACACGTATGCTGCAAAAAGATAGGACGTGTCACAAGATAGCACACAAGCGACGTAATGTTAACATGTTTTGGTGTAAATATTAACATTCCATAGGTCGCTTTCTCTAAAATGTCGTAAGAAAGTCCAGCTTGTGATAATGCACTACCGTCATCTGGGGCGAACCGGGACTACAGTCTGAATAAAAGCATATGGTTTTAGAGCACTTGTAAATCGATGCACTATTTTTGTTAATCTGTATCTGTTCTAGAATCTAGAAGAGAAACGATCACCAGTTATATAGGTCCGAGTCGGGATTTGAACCCCGATCTACCGTTTACATAATGTTAGTATGGAAAATCTTCAAAAATTGTCCAATTCAATCAGAACAGCTATTATCTGATCGTCGTTTTTTGGTAAATGATTTTATTTTATTTTCATATTTCTGCTAACACAATACCGTTCAAATAGTGAAAATTTGCTAAACTTTCCGCAAGAAAGTATGGTAGGTACTATCTTGCTCCTGGCAAAAAATACAGCATTTTAAAAACTGGTCTAAAATTTCTTTGGAAAAGTTTAGCCGGAAAATATTCACTACTGTGAATTTATAAGCGCACAAAACCTTTTTTTCATAAATGATCCTTAAGAAGTTACATTCACATAAACCGGAAAAAAGTGAAGGGTTAGTGAGAACACACTTAGACTTTTTTAATCTGTTTTCATAGAAAATATTAATTTAAAACTAATAGCAAAACAATTGTTGACTGTATCATAGCCGAGATATAGCTTTTTGATGTAAGTCGTTCCAAAAACGTTACTTAATCGACCTTTAGGTGGTTGGTGCCTTCCTTTTATTTATGTAGTAATTTCGTCTGAAATAGACATTTACCGATTACAAAAATAAAACTGAAGACCTTTGAGCAGTTCTCTCAGATTTCGGTCATTCGTTTTTTTTTTGTATTTTTTTATCCAACTGAAACTTTTTTGGTGCCTTCGGTATGCCCAAAGAAGCCATTTTGCATCATTAGTTTGTCCATATAATTTTCCATACAAATTTGGCAGCTGGCCATACAAAAATGATGTATGAAAATTCAAAAATCTGTATCTTTCGAAGGAATTTTTTCATCGATTATGGATGGATATGGACTACACTGAAAAAAAATTATACACGGTTAAAAAATTTGGTGATTTTTTATTTAACTTTTTGCCACTAAAACTTGATTTGCAAAAAAAAAACACTATTTTTAATTTTTTTATTTTTTGATTTGTTTTAGAGGACATTAAATGCCAAGTTTCCAGAAATTTCCAGGTTGTGCAAAAAATTTTTGAGCGAGTTATGAATTTTTGAATCAATACTTATTTAAAAAAATAATCGAAAAATTGGTCGCAAAAATTTTTCAACTTCATTTTTTGATGTAAAATCAAATTTGCAATCAAAAAGTACTTTAGTGAAATTTTGATAAAGTGCACCGTTTTCAAGTTAAATCCATATTTAGGTGACTTTTTTGAAAATAGTCGCAGTTTTTCATTTTTTTAAATAAGTGCACCTATTTGCCCACCTTTGAAAAAAATATTTTTGAAGAGCTGAGAAAATTTTCTATATTTTGCATTTTTGAACTTTGTTGATACGACTCTTAGTTGCTGAGATATTGCCATGCAAAGGTTTAAAAACAGGAAAATTGATGTTTTCTAAGTCCCACCCAAACAACACACCATTTTCCAATGTCGATATCTCAGCAACTAATGGTCCGATTTTCAATGTTAAAATATAAAACATTCGTGACATTTTCCGATTTTTTCGAAAAAAATATTATCAACATTTTTAAACCAAGACTAACATTTCAAAAGGGCCAAAAATTCAATATTAAGCCTTTTTAAAATTTTAGTCTTGGTTTGAAAATTTTGAAAATATTTTTTTCGAAATGATTGGAAAATTTCACGAATGTTTCATATTTTAACTTTGAAAATCGGACCATTAGTTGCTGAGATATCGACATTGGAAAATGGTGTGTTGTTTGGGTGGGACTTAGAAAACATCAATTTTCCCCCCAGCAACTAAGGGTCGTATCAACAAAATTCAAAAATGCAAAATATAGAGAATTTTCTCAGCTCTTCAAAAATATTTTTTTCAAAGGTGGGCAAACAGGTGCACTTATTTAAAAAAATGAAAAACTGCGACTTTTTTCAAAAAAGTCACCTAAATATGGATTTAACTTGAAAACGGTGCACTTTATCAAAATTTCACTAAAGTACTTTTTGATTGCAAATTTGATTTTAGATCAAAAATGAAGTTGAAAAATTTGCGACCAATTTTTCGATTTTTTTTTAAAAATAAGTATTGATTCAAAAATTCATAACTCGCTCAAAAATTTTTTGCACAACCTGGAAATTTCTGAAAACTTGGCATTTGATGTCCTCTAAAACATATCAAAAAATAAAAAAAAAATTAAAAATAGTGTTTTTTTGCAAATCAAGTTTTAGTGACAAAAAGTTAAATAAAAAATCACCAAAGTTTTTTTACCGTGTATCATTTTTTTTCAGTGTTGTCCACATCCATACCTACAACTTTGCCGAAGACACCAAATCGATGAAAAAATTCCTTCAAAAGATACAGATTTTTGAATTTTCATACATCATTTTGTATGGCCAGCTGCCAAATTTGTATGGACAAACTAATGATGCTTCTTTGGGCATACCGAAGGCACCAAAAAAGTTTCAGTCGGATTAAAAAATACAAAAATTAAAATTTAAGAAAAAATACCGATTTCGTAGAGAATTGCTCCTTTTGTCAAGAACATACAGACACCGCCTTTGCAGAGAATGCCAAATTTTTTATTTTGATAATTCGTGAATTGCTTGAAAACTGATCGAAAAACGACTTTGTTTTAAATTTCTCCCATGACCCTGAAGAGTATCAGGGCCGCATTTACAAAGTGAATTCAGTGGCTATTTCTTAACTCAATATTAACATGTTAAGGTTAATGTTAACATTTCATAGATCGCCTTCCCTTAGGTTTTGTGATAAGGTCCAGCTTGTGATGATATACTCCCTTTGCTAAGCAATCGAATCCAGAACGGATAAGAATACCAGTTGTGTTGATCAGAGCCGGGATTTGCACCTGATCTACCGCTTATATTGCGGAAGAGTCATCGCTTTAGCGAAATTGGGTACTAAAGCCTTATGTCAATTTTTATGTACAACGGTAAAGAAACACGATGAAAAACCATTTTGATCACCTATTTTTCATTTTAATGCAAAAAAAATTGACAAGACAACATTTTTTCGATGGATCAACTATAGTCTCTTTGGAACGAGCTGTCAAGTAGGAGCTTTTCTGTCAAAAAGGACCGCGAGGATAATTTTTCAAAATTGATTTAAAAATCCATTTTAAACTCTTTGTGGTCGTACAAAGGGTCATTGTACTCAGATAAATAAGCTTTATCGCTGTAAACAATAATATCAGCAATCTAAGCTTCATTTTAGGACCCAATTCGGGTTTCAGAAGAGTCTTAATCCTCCAGTAGCCGTTTTTATGATGATTGGCTGTCCAGTTCTGTAGAACAAAGCGATGCATATTTTAGCTGTTGTTTTTTTTTTTTTTTTTTTGTAAACACACATGATTATGTTATGTTATAGTATATCGTCTTTTGTGTGCTATCTTGTGACAACGACCATTTAGTACTTTTCGAGAAAATCGATTTTTAAAGTTTGATGATAAATATTTTCAAAACTATGAATGATAAAGCCAAACTTTTAAAAGCAATCGGTTTGTATACTATCGCTTAACAAACGCTCCAAGTTTCAACTAATTTGGTTACACCAGTGAAAAGATACAGTAAGTTATGTAAACAAAAATCTGAAAAGCACGTGTCAGAAGTGTGTTTCGAAAGTAAAATTGTACAACGTGACACAAGTGTGCACAGAATTCCCATACAAACTAAAATATGCTTAAATCAATAGTTTTACCGACTTAATCAGTATATTTTCAAAAACAAAAGATTGCATTGCCTTTAGAAAGTGTGTATCAACATTTTCCAACAACATTTATGACGATCATTTTGTTGATAAATTTGTCTGTCACAAGTGTGTATTGCGATATCCCGGAAACGGAAGCGAGTTTCCAAAATCGGGTAAAAGCATCTGGTAGTGTTTGTTAAGTATAGCAAAACGTCATCATTAACTAATGTTCGACCAAAACGGTCTATGTCACGAGAAAGCATTCAGCAGACGATATGTTTACAATAAGGATGTGCAATTTTTTCAATAGTCAGTTCCAAATCATTAATGTGCGTGCTTGTTATAAATATTGTTTTTTAAAGAAAAATGTTGAAAATAATTAAAACTTCTCTACCAAGCTACCATTGCTTGGGTGCTGCAGCTTTCCTTTTTTGCATTTTCGAATTACACATCATCCTGAATGGTTTGCTTCTAGGACTATGAGTTGACATGAATGTATTTGTTGCCATACCATGGCTCAACCGAACCAAAGGAATCCTTTTCGATGGGTTTCCTACTTCTTTTGCTTGGCCCAAAGAGGACTGCAAAGAAGCTACGTTGTCAAATTTTCTCAGTTTCGGTCTGTAGGGCATCATTACATTTCCAGCCAATGCATGTGTGTTTGAGTGTGAGTGTTATGCTAGAAACTATAAACATAAATGAAAGAAACAAGACCTTGAAATGGTGCAGCTTTTGTATCTCTGTCGCAAAACTCCAACAAAAGTACAGCATGTTATACTGAAGATTGTTTGGCTAATTCGAAGCAAACTCGTGAGTTTGACTGCATTGCCGAAATAACGACTAGCAGTTCGAATGACCCAAAAAGAGCATAAATTTGACTAGCTTATAATTAATGTCATTATGATTCCTATGAAACCTTACAACCTATCCGCCGCGAATTGTACGTTAAGCCATAAGGCAACGGGTCGGGCGTTCCGCGCAAAAATCGCAAAGAAAATTAGAACAATATAGAAAGCAAACACGATATCAAAAGGTTACCGACGAGCACATATATCTTTACCGAAAAATCTCTCAGTTTCAAAACGAAACGAAAGCATAAAAAACGGCGGCAGCAAAATAGAGAAATGTGCCCTCTAACCATGTGTTGTGCACGGACATTTTCGAATATATGTATCGGGGGGTTGGCAATGTGGACCGTGTAGACAAAAATAATATTAATTTACGTCGACATTAAATTATGAAGCAAATTATTATATTCATAAATTTTTATGGATTCATTTTCGGACTGTCCGCAGCACACGACTGTTTTAATATGAAGCGCCTTTTGAGAAGAAGATTATCCATAAGGCACCAGTTAAGCCAGACACTATGAGTATAGGGAAGATGATTGTGTTGGAGGTGGACCCGGAAATGATTGAATAAATGATTACAGTCGACTCTCTGGCTGTCGATCTTCTCGATATCAATTTCGCTCCATGTACCGATGAATTCTTCAGTCCCTTCAAACTGCAAACTTCGATTGTCTTTATTCCTCGATATTTTCTCTTGCTTGAAGGATCTCCTCCTCGACGGTCCGTTGGATTCTATTTGCTCTAAACATCTATTCCGGTTGTCAATAATTTCATTATCTCATGGCTTGCATAGTCATTTTTCTTTGAGAAACGAAGCTTTGAAGGTTGTTTGACATTTCTTTGTTGCCATGATTCTCTCCCATAGCTGGTCAGCAAGAAAAAAAACAAATTTCAATCGAGTCTTCATTTTGCATCGTTCTGTAAACTGATGCTTCTCTTCCTCGACGGTCCCTTGGATATTGACAACCAGAGAGTCGACTGTACTAGTGCAGACCAAATCAAAGCCGATTCGTTTATATGCTGAGATGTGAATGATACAGAAAACAGGTATGCCGGAAATTTCTTGTAATGTCATTTTCTGTATGTTTTGTATGTTTTGACGTAGGACTCCTAAAACATTCGGCGAAAAAAATCTGTTCAATACTACTTGGATATTTTGAAAACTATTAATTGCATAACAACTGGACAGGTCTAAAATGCATTTTAAAACACTTTTTTCATTCAAATGTAAATACCATGGACTGTTATTTCATTTTTTATATTTTTTATTTTTTTAGCAGTTCGATGCCTCTGTGCTTCTAGCTTCTAGCAAATGCGGCGATTGAAACTGATAAAGTGATCTCAAAAACTCAAAACCTTAAAATTTGATATCTCTGGAACGAAACATATTCATTTCTGTCAATAAGTGATTCTTAGGTAAAGTTGGCCGGGGAGTACGATGGTGAGGTCAAAAAAATAAGTTGATGTGTTTTAAGATACGGCCATTTAAAGTTTTCAATTGCGCAATACAGGTTGAAAAATTAAAATAAAAATGGAAATGGATTCTACATCTTCATTCTTTCAAAATTGAGTTAAAGACCTACCTTCTAAGATTTGTGGTTCCTGAGCTACCGCCGTTTGAAACATGGAAGTTCGCTCAAAAATCGTCAAAAAGTCGATTTTTTGGGGAGGTACAAAAAGGGAGGGGTGGTCCGATTCCAATGAAATTCGGAATTCTTGCATGTTTTGATAGAATCAACAACCATGGAAAATTTGGGGAAAATTTTCTGTAATGAGCATTTAACGATTTACGGGATAATCTAAAGCATTTTGAAATAAATTATTCGTAAATTTAACGAGCACTGCTTAGTGGCGCTTAAGACCTATTGCAGAATGCTTTAACATAAAAAAAATAAACGTATTGTTGAAACAGGTTCGAAAAAGATACAAGGTTGAAACAAAAACTAACTTCTACAATAATCCTTCCCCAACTAACCCAGCTAGCACGACATAGTGCCCCTCTAGTATACACAAATGTTGACCTACAGACTCCAGCCGGCAAAACAGTGAGACGACCTTTTGTTATGTTGCATTTTCTTCGATAAAAGAATGCATGCATATCGAGCGGAAAAACTCTACGCAACTAATTAATGTGCTTGTGTTGGTTTAGTTTTGAACCAGCCGGACGTACAATTCGAAGGTCCTTGTTGATCTCTGGCGGAATTTTTCTCACCCATACTAGGCCAGATCTGTGGATGCTGAGGATAATTTCAATGCTGCTGTATGTTTATATGATCCTCGCTAGGATTGTGAAAGAGCGCGAGCATACCCAAACCAGGAACCGTTCCATCTAGTGGTCCTACTCTACGCCGTTGCCTCTCTGCACAGTTGCGCTGAGAGTACGAGAGATACTTCAATGCATCCGTTCAACACAAGCCGAGAGCTTTTCTCAACGCCGAAAACGATGAAAAGTCGCGCGTAAATGTTACGGTGCACCTTAAAGGATGTTTTGAAAAGTTATGTTATGTGGAAGTGGATATTTTTTAATAATGAGGACGTTACAGATAACAAAGACAAGATTTAAAGAATGTTGAATAGTTTTGCATAAGCATTAGGTTGGTCCAAATCCGGACTTTTTTTGGGGCTACCCCCTGAAATCAAAGATTGACCCATCACTAGGCTAAATTCCAAATTTGAGCTCATTCTGACCACGGGAACCCCTCCCTCCAATCGCTTAAAGTTTGTATGGGAAAAATCGTCAAAATGTATGGAGAAAAGCAACTGTTTTACTTTTTTACCTGTGGAAGCCGCCAAAGTTATCCGATTCTTACCATTTCTCAAATGTAGAACCTTCATTAAATTTAGAACAACTTTCCCGAAGACACCATATTTTTAGGATTTTTTCCCGCGAAGTTATTAGCGCCCAAAACTGACCCTTTTTTGCGCGGCCAGCTGTAAGGGGCTACCTAACAACGATGTTTATTTCCAATTCGTACACGCACGTGCTCTCTCTCAGGTTCAAACTCTCTCACGAGCTTGCTCGCCTGCCTGCCTGCTTGTTTACCTACAAGCGCGTTCTCTGTTTCTCGGCTTGGACTTTTGTCGTCGTCGTCGTTTTCGTTTGCTATCCGCTGCGCTGCGTTCTTGACATGTTTATTATAATGTTGAACTAAAATACCAGGTTTGTTTTGAGATATAAAATTTAATGTAATATGTGATCAACAAAAGATATTATATTATAAGAGCGTGTGAGGAGAATACAAATTTGATGAATTAGTTCATCCCAAGTTCATCCATGAATCGTCATCGTTTTGGATTTTAATTTATCTGCTCTTGTTACAAGAAATACCATGCAGTTTTTAAATAAAAATGAAGGAATCTTTTTTAGATTTTTTTTAAACTGAAAGGAAAGGAAGGCCGCAACTGCAAGATCTGAAGGTAGTTTACGATTGTGCAGAAAGAGATGTTTTCTGAATCGTTAAATTTACAGGTAAACTGACAAAAAATGATAAACAGTTGCAAAATTTGTTGCAGGTGGTCTAGGAACACAGAAAGAAATTTCCATAAAGAATAAAAAAATAATTTTAGAGAGTATGAATGAAAATTTGCAGCAATAATTGTAAAATTGCTTTGATTTGTACTAAGTATATTTTTGTTAAAGCAAACTACCTAAAGGAACAACATTTATATTACCTGAAGTTTTTTTTTTTTTTTTAAATAATTGAATCATTATCATGTTTCTTTAGAATATACGAAAAAACAAACAAACCCTGTTCTCATGACATTTGCTGTAATTTTTTGATCGAGCCTAAGCTGTCTTTTCTTTAAACTATTTTTTTCAGCGCAGTTTTTTTTTTTATTTTTGTCATAATTTAAGAATTTATATGCTAAATAGGGGAAATCTACCCATTTTAATCCTAATAAGCGGTCGTGTTTGAATGATGCTGGATAATCTAGAGTCTCCCTTGAATTTTACTAAAACCAAGAACACCAACGAGTAGAGCAAGTTTTTGTGAACATTTCTGTTTATTTTCACTTTCACTAAAAGTTGTTCTATTTCTTTACCAAGCATTTAACAAAAAAAAAATCCCAAGGGTATTCTAATCGAGGCGAATGCATTGGGCCACGCCCATTTTTCTAATATCGGCTTAGTTCTTTTTTCTTCCAACACTCTGTCGAGTGTTGCCATTTGCACTCACAGTTCAAACGAGCACTCACGAAAAGTGGCATTTATAGGGAAAGTTTCCTGGCATCACTGGCTGTGCTGCTGGTGGTGTTGACGGCCAGCCTTTGTTCTTTTTTGCCTTCGTCTCTCGCTCGGTTTTCTTCAGCCTTCGAGTGGAATGCAAAGTGAAAATTGAAACGTCAAACGACTTGGCGCGTTTGTTTTTTTGATGGCGCTTGCTAATTTATAACATTTTTCGGGATTATTCTTCAAGTGAGTGCCTTACTAATGATCAAAAGAACATGTTGCCGGTAGTTGGAAGCAATTTCATATCTGAAGCGTCGTGAAAAAGTAAGCGAAAGTGAAAAGTTAATTTTGGCGATATTCATTAAGCGTTTGAGGGATTCTCGTGTGTGTCACTGTGTGTGCCAACAAAATGATGAGAAGTGGTCTCGCAAAATACAAATTATGATCAAAAGTGCATTAAATGTGATCTTTTTGACCAGTAAGTGGCATACATTTGCGTGCTTACTCGAGGCGGTGCTGTTGCTGGTAAGTTTATAGCCCAAATAGTATTTTTGGAGCTTTAATCGAGCATCAAACTCTCCATATGACGAAGATAGGTATTTGATTGGAAAGGGTAGATTTCCCCTATATCTCAAAACAATCCTGCTATTTTAGTTGAAAATCATAATAAACATGCCAGAAACGCAGCGCAGCGGATAGCAAACGAAAACGACGACGACGACAAAAGTCCAAGCAGAGAAACAGCGCGCGCTTGTTGGTAAACAGGCAGGCAGGCAGGCAGAGAGAGCACGTGCGTGTACGAATTGGAAATAAACATCGTTGTTAGGTAGCCCCTTACAGCTGGCCGCGCAAAAAAGGGTCAGTTTTGGGCGCTAATAACTTCGCGGGAAAAAATCCTAAAAATATGGTGTCTTCGGGAAAGTTGTTCTAAATTTAATGAAGGTTCTACATTTGAGAAATGGTAAGAATCGGATAACTTTGGCGCCTTCCACAGGTAAAAAAGTAAAACAGTTGCTTTTCTCCATACATTTTGACGATTTTTCCCATACAAACTTTAAGCGATTGGAGGGAGGGGTTCCCGTGGTCAGAATGAGCTCAAATTTGGAATTTAGCCTAGTGATGGGTCAATCTTTGATTTCAGGGGGTAGCCCCAAAAAAGTCCGGATTTGGACCACCCTAATAAGCATTGCTCAAAAGTGTAGATAAAACGATCAAATTTCCACAAAAAACAGATACTTTGGCATTTGATTTAAAATAAAATATATATATATATATTGTTTGTTTGAGTAAAAAGGTAGAAACAATTGCATTGAAAATCTTCTTATATATTACCATTTTTGTGTTAAAATTCAACATAACTTAAATATTCGTTTGAATATAGCAATCAAGTTTAGCCTATTGCAATTATATTTTACATTTTATATCTTGTCCCCGTCGATCGGATTTTTCTAATGTTAAAATTCCCTGTACACGGAGCATTAACAGTATTAGATCAGGCTTCATTAGCTTTTTAATGTTGACAATCAACTTGATACATTCTAAAAAATCATGCTTATTGTAGAATATATGTTCTCCTCGCCGCCCGTTTTCCGGCAAGCCGCCCTTCGTTCGAAACACGTGGTTGTCTCCGAGAGAGAATGAGAGAGCGCGCGAAAAAAGCTTGAGCCTCAGCATCCGTCGAACGTGGTTGAGATGTTTTTGCTATGAAGTTGTTCTTCGCATCTCTTCGTAACACTCACACCACGAAAGGGTCTTGCTCTGATCGCCGTTGGGCCGTTGCTGGCTGTGCCAAGAGATCTTCGTTGTCGGCAGGTACGTGAATTACACTGTTGCTCCTTCCACGGCGCATTTCAGAGCTAAGGTAAAGGAAAATCTGTCACCTTCTCTCACGCATACAAACACTCCCTTCTCAACGTGGTAAGTCGGTGGTATGCTAGTTTTATGCTATGTACTACCAACGGAATGAACTGCTGGACAGGCAAAAAAGCACAGGCAGCCGGTCCGACGGTGGTAGGCAACTTGAGTTCGTGTTTGTGTGTGTGTTGGTATCCTTCTCTTACTCTTTCGTTGTACATAAAGACACCACTGGCCACTGGAGTTCTATGTAAAAGTATGCTGCCTGACCGTAAGATGATGCGATGCGATGCGATGCTATGTTGGAGGAGGGAATGTGTGTGAGTGCATGATAGAAAGAGTAAGTGGATGCGAGTGTGTGTAGAGATGGAGAAGATTAAACATATTTTCGCTTAAATTGTTTGGAGACGTCCAGTTGTTGAGCCGTTCGGTTCTATTTGTTTCGAAGCTAAATTTAGGTTTCATTTGACAACGCGTCCTCGGCGGCAACGAACGTGAATTAGATTTCTTTCCGCTTTGGCAAAACTGTTCAAGACTGAAGAGAGCACAGAGTGAGGATCATCGACTTTGGGCAGTGCGTTCGTGGATCGTAGCATCGTGTGGTGTGCTGTGGTGATAATTAAAATTTATTGTTATTCTATGTAAATTTCGGTGAAAAGGAACTGTTGTTTTAGTTTTTTTCCTTTTTAAGCCTTTGTTTTGTGTAAACATTTTTTTCGTTTCGTTTTCGTTAATTAATGTGATTTGTGAAATACTGCGAGTCGTCGGGAAATCTTAAGAATAACGAACTTTGTGGAGCTTAAATGAAACAACAAAAAAAACTTTGTGTGTTCAATAATGTAAACTGGTGTTGATATGAATTTTGTAAAAATCAAGTGGCTAGCAGACGAATTAATGACATTGTGCGGCGAAGTGTTTTCAAGTTATGGCCAGTAATGGGGGAACTCTACATGGGGTTACCCAGGCACAGCAAAGTCTAAGTGGGCACCATAGTTGCTCCCACTGTGGACTTTATTTCGAGAGTTCGTCGTCACTGCAAGTGCATATGCACTATCACCATGAAACCATGAACCGTTGGGGTCCAACTTCGACGGGAAGTGTACCCAGCTCGACGACATCGTCTACGCCAACTTCCGACTCGGAAAACAACAACCAACCATCATTGAAGCCGCACATCAAGCCATCATCGCCGCATCAAACGATTGCGGCCGCGGCTGATTCGAGTGATAATCAACCAGCGACACCCCAGCCACCAACGCTCCCAGAACCAGGTACGCCACAAAGTTTTACTGGCGGAGCATCACCATATCAGCAACCAGCGGCACTCATTGCTCCCCCAGAAATGCATTACCCTACCTATATTCACGGGTACGATCCGTACTATCATCCGACAAGCATCGACTACGGCAATCCACTTGCTCCACCACATCCTCTCAGCAGTCATTCACAACCAGAGTACAAAACAGTGCCTTCAGCCAGATACCATCCCTATAACAACAACCATCTCAGCAACGGAAATCATCACCACGTATCAGTAATCAATCCAAACAATGGTACAACAAACGGTGCAATCCCACTTCACAATGCTGGTTTGAGCCCACAAGTGGTAAGCTCTTCCAGCAGTACTCAAAATCCGACAACACAAGCAGCGACAACGGTAGCATCGTCAACCACTACATCATCGCCCCAACATAGTGGATCTCACATTCCTCCCACGCCATCTCCCACCCCAATTCAGTGCGAAAAATGTGGATTGGTGTGCGATACAGACGAAGCATTAAACGAGCACGACGCGACGGTACACCAGTCTCAGTCTCAGCCGCCGCAACAACAACAACCACCGTCGCAACAATCTTCTGAGAGTAACAGCATGAACAGAAGCGAGGAACCAGACATGCAAAGTGGCTATCCTTACGGCAATAATCCACCGCCATTTGTGAAGGAGGAACCTCCGGCATCCGATATTTTGGATCTCGATTCCCAGAAAATGGTGTACCCGCCGGAACCTGTGTTGCCACCAATGAACTCGTTGCATCCATTGCAGTCGATGCAGCGTCATCCTATGATGTGGCCACACGATCCGCATAGCTTCATGCCACCACATCCACCACATGATCTGAAGGCAGCTTATTACCACCCTCAAATAAAATCCGAATACTCTACCACTCCATCGATCAAGGGAGACTACCCGCAACATGCGGCGATGCACGTAAAGTCCGAATACGGTCCAATTGTGGCACCTGCGCCAATTAAAAATGATTACAATATTGCACCGACATTGCCGCCGGCGGTGCCACAACCCAATCAGTCCGTGAAGCCTTTTACGGAAGATATTAGTGAGAACAATCAATTAGCAACGAGTCCGTCGGACTTTCCGAGCACAACGACACCTCAGGAAAGTGGCTCGCAGTTTAGAAATTTTGAGCCGCCATCTTCGTCCCTGCCGAACAATGCATTGCCTTCGAAGGGCACGGCGTGGAAATCGAATGAAGCTAGAAGACCAAAAACATATAATTGCACCGCATGTAACAAGTGGTTCACCAGTTCAGGTCACTTGAAGCGACACTACAACACCACCTTGCATAAAAATGCCGTCAAGTCCAGTGGTCAACCGGATCCGGCTACCTTGCCAATCAGTGTTCATCACCACCCAGGACGAGATCCCAATTATGCTAATAAAGGAAGAAGGGGAACGACAGCTCAAATTCAGCAGCCTATACAACAACCGGTTCCACCACCTGATCCTCCCAGAAGTCCCGACTATGGGTCACAATACAATGCGCCGGGGTTTTCAACGGCGTCCGTTCATCAAGTTGGTCCGAACCAGGGGTTCCACCAGTACACCTCCAACCTACAAACAACTTCATCAACGGTTCCCCCAAACGGGGTAGCAGGTCCCTCCGTCCGAGCCTCCCCACCGAGGGGCCTGCAGATCTTCTCGAACAGCAGCATGCAAACGCTGCAACAGCAGGAGCAAATGGAACAAATGCCTATTATCACCACCACCACCACCAGCATCCCATCACCGCTGCACAGTCAGCCCATCATCAGTACAACGGAGCAATACCACCACACCACCAGCCCTTTAACTATCAACACCAGCATCCCATCATTCCAAACCATCCTGCCGGAGGCACCGAGTTATCACCATATTATTGGTAATCAAAGCATATCATCCGATGCTAATGACGTCTTATCGAACGATCAGTACTTTCCGATCAATGGCTACGATGGCGAGGAAACCACCTCCGACGTCACTGGTACAGTAGCACCGATTTCATCGGGGTTTCCTCGATATCCGGGGGGCGCCGAGATGTATCAAGGCGATACGGCGCCCCCCTTTTCACCAAATGTACCGGAGCACTATCAGCAAACAAGCTCGCACTACAACGATCTCCGTACAACTCCAACTCCGCAACTAGCAGCGACGGCCCCTCTACTATCTCCGCCGCCGAATTCACCCAGGGTTTCATCGACCGGCGCTACTGGTCCCAGCGAATTGCACCGTTGTGAGGAGTGCGATAAAGTTTTCAACAAAGCGTGTTATCTAACCCAACACAACAAAACGTTCCACTCTGGTGACAAACCGTTCAAATGTCAACGCTGCGGAAAGAGATTCTCCTGCGATCAGGAACAAGCGGAACACCTGGCCAAACATGGCGGAGAAAACCATTCAAATGCGAATTATGTCCTAAGCAGTTTAATCACAAAACCGATCTCCGACGCCACATGTGTCTCCACAATGGTTCCAAGCCGTACGCTTGTACCCAGTGTGGCAAAGGATTTATCCGCAAGGATCACATGCTGAAACATTGCGAAACTCATCGGAAGAGAACCAATTCCAGCGCCGCCAAGAAAGCAGCGATTGGTAAGTTCGGTATGCATGCCAACTCTAAGATCGCCGCCATCGTTGGTGACGAATGACGATGGGAGAAAATCCGATGTTCAACACCGGAGCCATAATGATGATCCATCCCAGGATGTATTGGTGAGAACTACAAGCCATGATGTTAGTTTATATTTTTATTTTATGTATAGTTTTATTTTTTTTTGTTAAAATCACACCTCCTATAGAAAGAAACAAAGTTACCTACGCAACTTTTACAGCCAAAATCAGGTGCAGTACTCTACCTCAGCAAAAATAAAAAATGACAAAATGAAACAATCTGATATCAAATAGCCAATCACTAGTTTAATTAAATATTGAAATAGCAGAAGAATAAACATAAGTCGACACAGAACCTACCTCAATAGTTATTTAATTCTTATTGTGTGACAAGTTTCCACATATTGGGTCAATTGTCGCAGAATGAGTAAAGCAATTGAACAAAGTTATACATTTTAATATGAAAATGATATTTACAATAAACATAAACTGATGACGCAAACTAAAGCAAATATAATAAATGTATTTATCATTACAAAACAGAATAAAAGAATAGCTGAGACAATGGTTCAAATGGAAGTAAACAAACATATTTTAAATATTATTTTGAAGCAATACTAAACATATAACAGATTAGCACAACTCAGTAAAACAAACAAACAAAACAATTGCAAGTACCTCTCATGTGAAACAATTATCCCATCAGATGAAAACGCGGAAAATGTGCAAAGCCCGTACGAGGTCGAGCGTGAAAACAAAATACAAACAATGTACAAAAAAAAATGCAGAATGCTGTTAAATGTAAACCCCGAAAATGCTATATACGGAAGATTAATTCTTGTTGTTGCAAAATAAAAGACAAATGACATTAGAATAAAAAGTTTTACTCATGTCTACCGAAAAGAAAAACAAAATACCACATAAACATCCGTATAGTAAAAACAATGTTTGCAGAACCAGCCAAACTATAAGGAAGACATACAATCCTACGTACCGAAACTGTATTAAGAAATGGTTGTGTTAGATTAATTAATTACCTATTATTGAGGATTACACGCTTTCTGTTTAGTTCAACTTTCGATGCCTATAGTCTCGTACCTCGGTTGATTCCGAAGCAGGGGCATGGCATGGGGTTGGTTTTGTGTTCATGCTCCTTTTCCCGCCACCTTTCTGTGAAATAAGCTCACACTACTGCCGCCGACGGACGGCTCTCGTTGATCGATGTTGGTCGCGCGAGCATCTAGAGGTGGATTCCCGCCGTTTATGTTTCTTCCTCTTCCGTCTATGTTATGATTCTTCCCCACCTTATCATCCTCTACCCCAGAAACTTGGTGTTTTGTCGTGAGAAGTGATACAATCATTTCACCACTTTGGTTTGAGTGCTGTATCGTGGCATCTATTAAGTGATTATTATTACCTGTATTAACTCTCTCTCCACTACGAGATCTTCCAATATACCAGTTGAGAGTTTTGTTAGTTAATCTTTTGTTGAGTTACTTTGCATCACGTCGTTTTTAAAAACACAAACAAAACAGTTACCATTACTCTGTAAGTAATTTTATGGTTTATTCCTTTCTAGAACTTGACTTTATTTTATTAGGAGATTATTTTATTGTTTTTATTTTGTAAATAAATGTATTGTGCCAAACAGTATCCTGAAGCTCATGTGGTTCTTTTCAAACAAACAAACAATTTGATTTGGAAGCCATAATTAGATGCCAACCGTTTATACGAAAGAAAATTGCAAATGTGAACTCTTCAATTAAGACCAATAGAACAAAAAACTATCCCTATTTTATCATTGATTGAATCTTCATATCATAAAGAACAATAATATCAAGCAACAAAAAAAAATAGTTCGCAATAACGGTGTATAAGAATGACATATCCATCTTTGTGAAACAAAATCTAGGAAATAGCGGAAAATTTCCTAATTTATGCCCCATATATTGAGTTGAATTTTTTTCACACATAAAACCGGAAAGTAAATCATTTCAAAATCGTTGTAATAACTGAATGTGTGTTTGATAAGCAAGTAAACCAATAAAATACTAATACTCTTGGAAAACGAAAGATCGTTGCGAAAGAGTACCAGTGTATAAAATGTAATGTGGTAAATATTGGAAATTTGTCTTCAAGATGTGAAATTATTTGCTCAAATCAATTTTATTGTATTACCATCGAACGGATCTTCCTGTAAATTAAGTTTTTTCATATCGTCGTCATCAAATTCCGATGGAATAAAACTTTATTCACGTAAGTGCAGTAGAACGCATAAAGACCGGATGATTGAATTACGTTGCCATCCTTATGTTCCAAACAGAATCATTAGCCAATAAGATTGTTATTAGTTACAGTTTCTTTCGAGAGTAGAGATTATTTAATTTGTGTACAAACTAATTTAGTTCAAACAATGAGCGTAAGAGTAACAGAATGAGATTATGTTTATCACTTTTATGGAAGTATAAATTAATTGCATGAAAATGTGAATTTAATGACAAACCAAGGTTAAAATTACATGGAGAAACACGAATAAAACTGAATTAAAATGTAAAGAACATGTTTCACTGGTAACCCGTCCGAAATTCCTGGGATATGTACCCCGCTCTTTTAAAATGCTGCAAACTGAAGGTTATTCAATATTTTGCAAAATCTTTCATCGCTGGTTGTGGAAATGGTTCGTAAACTTAAGGTACCGTAAATCGGGGTGACATTGATAGGATTTGAATTTATTTTGGAATATTATCCAAACGGTAAGGTTTTTCTCACCATTTATATATTTAAAACATGTACTGAGGTAGGCCACCAAGGTTCATGGACTATTTTTGAAAAAAATTTCAATAGTGTTTAAAAATTTGTTGCGTTGAATATTCATGATTTGAATTCCGGGATGACTTTGATAGCCATAGTTTTCTTGTTTAAATCAGATTTAAGGTGTTCAAATTTCATTTTAACGTCAAATGCGCCATCACTTAGGTTGCAGATGTAGTATTTAAGAAAAAAATCAATGTTTATATTTAGTAAACTAAATTTATAAGTTTCAAAGAAAATACACAACTAGGTAAAATTGTTAAAAGGTAAAAAGGAGGGGGACATAAACCTTAAAAATATTTGCAATGCTCCAATACATAATTCTACTAAAAATAAAATAAAACTTTGCACAATTAATAAAGCTTTTTCTGAGAAATCCTATTGTATATAGGTTGCAAAGGTTCTAGATTTTTTTTAAATCAGCCTATGCGCCATGGATTTACAATGTACGAATGGATAGGATAGTGTTTCTATTTTTCTTTTTGAATTAAATTTGCCTAGCTATCCTATCTTTAAACGAATTGTTTGCAAATTGTCACTGTTTATCATAACCAAATTAAAGTGATTTAAACGCTATCGAAATGTAAATGTTCATCTAATACACCCAAAGCATTTCATAATATATCTAAAAAATAATATTGATTCCCACTTTGGCTCATCATAAAAAATATCTTTCTGCAGTTCCTCAAAAATGCTACTGTTAATGCAGATTCTTACTCTAGCTGTTAACTATATTCGACTCTTCTACTTCCCAGGCAGCAATTTCAGCTTTTTATTCAGTATTAGTTATTCATTATTTAACAAGCTTTTCTATTACTTAAGACTTTTCACATCACCAATAAATCATTGATCATTCATTTAAGTTCATTGTAGTTCAGACTTTACAAACTTCAATACAAGTAATATATGCCAGTTTTTTTTTAATAGTAGCAAAGATCAATGAAAACAACACATGTGAAAACCCAAAAATAACCGTTGGAAAGTGCTAAAACCGAACCTCCTCTTGGTGTATAAAAAACTAGTCCAAAAAGAGCACCCCTTTCTTCGATCAGACTAGGAGACCTTTCTGCACGATTTAAAGATTTCAGAGTCCCTAGACCAACGACACCTAAACTTTCCCTTCCCCCAAAACCGTTGTATATATATAAATGTAGAAAATGCTGCCACTCGGGGCAGACACAGGACCAAAGAGTGCGAAAAGAGGAATTATTTGTGTTTGTCTGGTAATAGGAAAAGGGTTCGCACTAAATTTCTCTTCCTTATTTTCGTGCGCTTGATAATAATCACTTATGTGATACAGCAGCAGCAGCAGCAGCAGTAGCAGCCAGAAGCAACCGTTTGGTCGATTTCAGAAGGAACACGAAGCATCGAAAGAGGTCACGATGATTGTGGGGAAAATGAGAAGAAAAAAACACAGATGAAAAAAAAACCAAGAAAGGAGAAAAACACATCGTATCGACTACCACCTGGTACAAATTCGACTATCATCATCCGAAATCGGAACTGGCAGAAGATTTCTTTAAAGGGGCTGAGGCGATATTGCACCGTTTGTGTCATGTTGGGAATATGTTTCAGCGACAGCCCTTACCCAGGGCACCGTTTATAATTAATATATCTTCGGATGAGAGTAGCTAATGTTAAAAGATCAAATCTGCTGCCACGGTGCGTTAGTCGGGCAGCATCATGGGAAGTTGTTTGCTATCAAAATTGATTGAACGTAATTATTAATCAAAAACTGCTTCACCGGAAATACGTCGTATGTGTGTTAATGTGATATTTATTCAAATCTCATCGCGTTTCTATGTTAATTGTAAACGGAAATCTGCTCCGTTCGGTTTTCGGTTGATTTTCAAATTTTAATGAAGAGCGCAGATGATAACTGAGATAGTGGAAATGAGAAAGCTTTAAAACTAGCCAGAAGCACCGATTGAGACATTAAACTTATGGCCGAATTCAAAATAGGTTTCGCAATGTGTTACGTTTCATTTAGTAACTTTTAGGAAAAAAACCTGAAATATCCGCAGTTGATGAGTACATTGATCATAAGAGACGTTAGACGGAGAGTTGAATTCTGCAGGGGATAGATATATCGATTCGTATCAATTGTCCACCCTTTTTATTTGCGTATGACTATATGTGTATTTGTATGGGAAATACCTGCAGGGGTTTCTGATTATGCGATGAAGATGGCTAACTGACTTGCGTCTTGATTGTTTCTACTGGGCTGTAATAAATAACTAAACCCACAATGTGACCTGCTGAGCAGCCAGACAAAAGTCATGTTTTCACCGAGCGTTCTTGCTGAATAAATATTATTATATTAATAAAGCATCCATGTGGTCCTAAGCAAATAATTACGAAATTGAGTATAGAAACCAAACGAGTAGGAGCTATCGAAAATAGTGAGCCTTTCTTCAAAGAAATGCAGGATAAAGGTTACACTACTAACGGAAGAATATTTGCATTGCTTTGAGTGATTAAAAACCTTTTTTTATATATTAATCAAATGCTAAGCTTTTTCATTTCTAATCTAATCTAATCTAATCCAAACCTACACGGAGAAAAAGAGTTCCCAAAATCGTGAACAAGCGTTCATGAAAATGGGAACCACGAACAAAGTGTTCAAATCGCATGGTACGTTTTTCAAAATCGTACCATGAGATTTCAACACTTGTTCGCGATTTTGGGAACTCTTTTTTCTCCGTGTAGCGCAGCCAGTCTTTCGAGGGCATCCTGGAAAATGCCTTAGGTTGATTAACGCCTAGCATCCTCTTGTCATTATTAACAATTGCAGTGCCCCATTGCATTGAAACATCACAAACGTTAAAGCGGCCAGGCCAACTGCGTAAAGTTTACCGCAAAGATGATTCATTGAAGTGGATTGAGTTTGAGCACGAATGTTCAAACAACAATACATTTCTGAATCTACAGGGAGGAAGAAACGTGGGGATCCCCGCTCACGTTCCTATTTGTTTAAGCAATAAATCGTCGGAAGCCACCATGCTAAGAAGTTTTGGTGCTCGGGACCCTCTGCACGGAGAAAAAGTTCCCAAAATCGTGAACAAGCGTTCATGAAAATGGGAACCACGAATAAAGTGTTCAAATCGCATGGTACGTTTTGGAAATCTTACCATGGGATTTGAACACTTTGTTCTCATTTTCATGAACGCTTGTTCACGATTTTGGGAACTCTTTTTTCTCCATGTGGAATGGGACATTGTATTCCCACAAATGCCTAGGACACTATATGCCATAGTTATAGCGCCACAACTCGCTCCAAATGCTAAGCTTTTTCTTTTGTTTATAAATTGATTGATTTGTTTAACACAAAATTTCATTCTTGATTGCTTCCTTGCCTTGATATACAGTGTTAACTAGCAGTTTCAATTAAACAACAATTTCATTTACAATTTTACTTTTACTGAGAAGAAGGATAAATAAATCAAATAAATTATTAAAAATCATGTCTGGAAGGATTAAAAAACACATTTGTCATAAAATGAGCAAATTGTTAACTATATCTTTTCGTGGTAAAATCTGAAAAAAGAAATTGAAAAATTTTAACAGATTAACCAAAAAATCCTCTATCGCTTCAAACTACTACCTTAACATTACCATTACCAAAAGACATAGCTTGTTTTGCAGTCTAGACTACACAGTAAAAAAAACGTGCACTCAAAACAATGAGTTCGCGTAAACAGAAAACAGAGTTCATGCCAACGGGAACCAGGAAGAAAACTGTTCACTTTCATGGTGCAATGCACTATAAAAGTTGAACAGTTTTCTTCCTGGTTCCCGGTGGCTTGAACTCTGTTCACGTTTACGCGAACTTATTTTTGTGAGTGTGATAAAATTACATCTGGGAATGAGTACATCTTTTATATCAGAAAAATGTGTAATTAAACCTCATAGAAGGTGTAAATTTATCTTATTTGTGACGCAAATATACTTATATAATACTAAATTTCACCACAGAACATGCCGAAATTTGACCAAAATTAACGAATATTACATCCAAAAATATTTATAGATTACATCTGATTTGCACTTCAAGAAGAGTAATGGAGCAAATTAATATTACATTCAAGCTGTTAGGTCTGTTTAACAGTTTTGTTTGATTGTTTTTTCTTTGTTTTCATTTTATTGCACAGTATTTTTAGTGATTTTCTTTTTAAAAATCACTCCACAAAATGAGCCAAAAAAATTACAACCAAAACTAATGCATGCAGCTTTTAGAAAATTTCACGGTGAACATTTTCCGTTTTTCAGCATTCAGATTACGTCCACGCCAAGCCGAAATATTTGCATTTTAATGATTAGTGACAAATATCACTATCAAAATTTCTAGTAGGGGACAGTGGGGAGACTTGATCCCAAGCCTGTATCTCGTCAGCATGTGGGTAAAAAGCTTTGTTCTAGAAAGTTGTGCAAAATTGACTCAAACTCATTGTAGATAACAAAGAAAAAAAAATAAAAAATGTTTGGACTAAGTTACACACGTTTTTGCCTTTCTTACTACACATAATGGACATAATTTTCATCTTCGTAAATATGACGATTCAGCATAAATTTTAATCGGAAAAATCGCTGAAAAATCACACTGCATCGATTTTCGACGCTCTATCGATTCACCTTGACAGAACTAGTCTATCTCCAACCCTCGAATTTTGAGAAAATAAATACCGTGGAGTTCGAGTGATGTCCGTGTGTGGTAAAATTTCGCAAAACTTTGTGTCACGTAGTCCTCGGCTCCCCTATTTTTGATTTTGATTGTTCCAAGTGCATTTGAAAGCTGGTGTGCTGTTCCTAATTTTATCCGAAATTTCTTTCTACATTCATAGTTCAAACCATGAGTGAGCATCAGATACAAATTCGATATCTATCGGCAATCCCGATCAATTTTTAGAACGATTTACTTTTAGCCTTTCTTACTAAAGAAAGGTATAGGTTTTACTTTATGGCTGGACATCATTTTCATCTTCGTAAATATGACGATTCAGCATGAATTTTAATTGGAAAATTCGCAAAAAAAATCCCACTGCATCGTCATCAAGTCGAAAAGTTGTCAAGTTGTATTTTGTGGCTCGATATATACTCGTTTGTAGTAGCTTGTCTACGATGTTTCCTACAACATGTAAGATATCGTAGCTTTTCGGTTTCTTTTGCTCGGTCCGTTTTTGCATGACTATCCAATGTTTATGCAAAAACTTTTGTGACATAGGACATTTATCCTGCTTAAATCTAATTGTGCGTTGTCACTGGCGCATGGAAAACTTGCTATGCTCGCGTTTGTCATAAACGCAAGTTTGACTAAGATTATGTACGATTAAAAATATTATTTCGGTGAAAATTGCGATTTTAATTTCTTTTGGAAAACATATAAATTATAATACTTTTCTTTCATCATACGATTTTTTGTATAATTTCACTTTCTTTGTGTTTACGTTATTAATAAACATAGTCGATGTTATGAATTGCAAGAATGAATGAATTGATGAATTTAAAAATTTTTAAAACGGTAAAAATAAAATCTATGCAGATATTGATATTTGGCAACTCCCCTTGTACTTTAATTCTACCTTGTCGTAGTCCTTGCAGCAAAAGGACCGATACTAGCCATTAGTACTACCCATAGTACCCATAGAAGGGGGCACTCAACCTTAACATCAAATTTGTACCACAACATGGTTTCTATCGGTCTGCAATATGATAAATCTTAGAGAAATACCAATTATGCTGTTTTCCAATAACAAAAGAAAACAATTGTTTTTAAGAGCCATTTTTATTAATATTGATATTTTCACACAACATGATTTAATACTCATGAAGATTGGCTGATTTAAGCTCCTTACGGTATTTATGAAATTCAATAAGAAATTCATGCGAACACAAAATATATGACGCCGTAACTGTCGGTTTATTACCACTGCCCTGATTGATAACGCCAAGTCCGGAACAAATTGTAGTTATTATCAGAGTACATAATGCTCTCGCAGCTTTATTGTACTTTGGTTAAGGTGATTCAAAATCTATTTCTACTCCCTTTGCGGGTCATTGTGATGCTCGAGGCGCGTCCGTCATAAACTATCCTGAACGTACGTGAGAATTTACAGGAAATCGCCTCTTGGCAAAGAAAGCCGCTGAAAAAGTTCCTCGCAAAACACGATCTCCGTAACACCCTTAATTAAAATTGTCAAAATTAGCATTTTCAGATTTGATCAGCCTCGAGTGAAGAAGAATGGTTCGCTATCTCTATGAGAGGAGGGCACTCTGCTAGTAAAAAACGCAAATCAAACTTCCCTCCGGTTGTATATGGGTTGCAGAAAGCCAGCCAGCCAGCCCAAAATCACTCCACAAAACTAGACATTATTCGTTTCGATTCTCTCCCGAAACGCGAAGCATTATAATTTTATAATATTTTCATTTCACATAAACATCGACCTTTCAGTCAACATCGCTAGCTGCAGAAACGAGCATAGTATTATTTACTGTACACACAACTCACTTTTTTGTCTTATCGCATGCTAAACATTTAAATGACGCTTTAGATTGAAACATCCCCTCCTACTCTGTGGAGCACACCTAACCTAACCTAAGCTAACCTAAATGATCAAACCGAACCGAAACCGCGCTCATGTTAAATGCTTCAACTCTCGAGCTTGCCCAAAATAATTACGAAGCTATAAGAATGTCTCGACAGTTTTTGATTGTTTTTGTGTTCCCTTTTTTTCTCGTCATTCTACGTAATGTGCGATTAAGTTTGCGCGTCTCTGGTGATGCCTGAGGTCACTTAATTTCGGTGCGAATTAGAAATTTTGTTTCCAACAGTTGAAGGATTCGGGGTCATACAATTGCTTGCTCCATCAAACAAAACTAGCTCATCCATCATTGTGTTATTGTGTTATTCCATATTCCAATCCCAGGCAAGCAGTTGATCAAAGAGCTTCAGAAGCCTGTCACTTTACAACGTGAGGTTGTCCTGGGCTGGACCACCCACTCTTTCATTAGGGTAAAATTATCGGGGCGTAGATTCGTACATCTACATGTGTTGCAGCGGGGTAGCAATCGGTAATTTTAACAATTAAATCATTAAACAAGCTCGAGGTAGAGAACGAATCCTGCTGACTAGCAAAGCCAGTTCTGTTCAACGAGTCCAGTAGTAAAAACTGGAACTCCCATTATTGTCTGCCTTTCTTTGGCAAACATTTCGCCGGTTTTGAGTAAATGAGTGTGTCTGGAGGTGCAATAAGCAAACAATACCGTAGCGGTAATTATATTTTGCTGTCTATAAACACAGCAAGGGTAGTGAGGAAACTAAGCTAGAGAGAGGGAAAGAGACACACACTCACAAATAATAGTATACTTTATGAAGTGCAATAAATAATCCCTCTAAACTTAAATCGGCACCAAATCCGCAAGGTTCATGTGTTTCTCGTTCGTTGTTGGTTCTCTTTTTTCTTCATCCTGGTAATCATCATTAAGGCTCGTGCAGGAATCCTAATATGTCTGCATAGCTTTGAGCTTACGCTTCCGGATTATGGATGTTAATCAGTTATTTGCTCGTTCAAAGCCTTGTACGTCTAGATTGGATGGCTGCTTAGTTGTATTCCAGTTTGAATATTGTTTCTAATTTATCAAAAAAATAATGTAACTTGCTTAGGCCTTAACATGGCACAGTATAATTCAGCTTAATAAGCAATAGCAATCACGGCACTGTGAATTATGTATCTGAAGTTTAATTTTTTTCCCAACTATCGTAATCTGGGGGGAATCGGGACAAATGAGACAAATTTACACAGCTGTTAATTGCACTAAAATTTTCATTGATAATTTGAACTTTTTGAAAAAATGGATTTGCGATGCCTTTTCGTCGGGTCGCAGAGTTTTTGTCGCGTTCGTCGTCGGTGTGTTTATCGTTTTTTCGCGTGCGTGTGTTTGTGTGAAGGCTCCGGTTGTCATTTCCGTCGGGTTGCAGGGTTTTTTCGCTTTCGTCGTCGGTGTGCAACAACAACAAGACCTTATCATACTATTTCAGCTCGATAAACATCATAACTCGTCGTTCGCTTCGTTAATCAGTACCTAAACATCAATCATGTAAAATTCGTAAAAACATCTCAATTGAAAAGTTACACTGTTCATCATTTAATTACAAATGATTTTGGTTCTATCTTTCCACAGCTGGCTGTCTAAGATAAAACCATTTCATTTAAAATTTAATAACCGATAAACGGGAAATGTCTCATCCGCAGCACCCGATTGCCTACCTTGAGAATAATACATAATACCGTTCAACAAACACTATGATTTTGGGTCGCATCATCATCTTCTATGATGAATCCTGACCAAACACCCTATCCTACTAACACATTTTCAGGTTCCTGGCGCTCGTGGGGTGTAAGCACAGGGCAAACCAGCTGCCCTAGTAGCAACCTGCGCTAACTAACAATCAAATTGTCTAAGAATATTGAATTAAAGATTGTCGCACCCCCTACAGGGGTGACCAAAGTATGACTCGCAATCCGAAGGTCGTCAGTTCAAACACTGGGGTGGAAGGTCCCTTGGAGTAGAAAGAGGTTTGGGTGCTCTCCCCATTCAAGCCTTTGGACTCCTAGGTTCGAGCAGAAACTTGCAATAGAGACCACAAAAGACCCGGGGGTCGTTAATGTGGATGGTTTGTTTTTTGTCATACTACTTTCAAATTACGTTCAAGTTTGACTTAGGCAGAATTCTGTAATAGTTGCAAAAATATAAGTTTTCTTTATTAATGTGCAAGTCTTAATGACCCTTTTTATGAACTGACCCTCAAACTTACATTGCACTTCCATCGGGATTCGAACTCATTACAGTTAGATAACGAATCTGATTGACTACCAATCGATTCAGGCAGACAAAATGTGGAAATCGGAGGATCACGTTTGTTGAAAATATTTTACAAAGCTTTCATCGGTCAACCCCCATTATTTAAAAATTGGTTCGAAAAACCAGGAGCAAAACTATATTTTAAGAAACATTAAAAAAAATGAAATTAAAGTGCAATCAGCTCCCCCATTATTTAAAAGTTGGTTCGAAAAACCAGGAGCAAAACTATATTTTCAGAAACTTTAAAAAAAATGAAATTTAAGTGCAATCAGCTGAAATTAATTAAAAATGCATTCTTTTGCATTTAGAATAATTTGAGCATGTTTGGGTTAATTCAAAATAATTTGAATTTTAGTGAATTTTCGAAGAAATAAATAAACGCTTAAATGTTTTTGTTGCCGAATCTTTTTTTTTAAATAATAATTGCAGTTTAACTATACGGAAGCTTTAAACATTTTCTAAAATTTTTTTTTCATTGAAATAACAAAATTCTGGCTTTCAACGATTTTTCATTAGCTACACTTAACTTATAGATAAAATTACGTCTTTAGATGAATTGTACAACATGTAATGTCACCATTTTCAAAATATAAAAGGGTAATTCTCTACCAACTCACACGAAATCGGGAAAAGTTGCCCCGACCCCTCTTCGATTTGCGTGAAACTTTGCCCTAAGGGGTAACTTTTGTCCCTGATCACGAAACCGAGGTCCGTTTTTTGATATCTCGTGACGGAGGGGCGGTACGACCCCTTCCATTTTTGAACATGCGAAAAAAGAGGTGTTTTTCAACAATTTGCAGCCTGAAACGGTGATGAGATAGAAGTTTGGTGTCAAAGGGACTTTTATGTAAAATTAGATGCCCGATTTGATGGCGTACTCAGAATTCCGAAAAAACGTATTTTTTCATCGAAAAAAACACTAAAAAAGTTTTAAAAATTCTCCCATTTTCCGTTACTCGACTGTAAAAAATTTTGGAACATGTCATTTTATGGGAAATTTAATGTACTATTCGATTCTACATTGACCCAGGAGGGTCATTTTTTCATTTAGAACAAAATTTTTCATTTTAAAATTTCGTGTTTTTTCTAACTTTGCAGGGTTATTTTTTAGAGTGTAACAATGTTCTACAAAGTTGTAGAGCAGACAATTACAAAAATTTTGATGTATAGACATAAGGGGTTTGCTTATAAACATCACGAGTTATCGCGATTTTACGAAAAAAAAGTTTTGAAAAAGTTGGTCGTCATCGATCATGGCCGTTCATGGTCACCCGCGACAGACACGGACGACGAAACAAAGAGAAACGCCAAAAGTAACTTTTTCAAAAAATTTTTTCGTAAAATCGCGATAACTCGTGATGTTTATAAGCAAACCCCTTATGTCTATACATCAAAATTTTTGTAATTGTCTGCTCTACAACTTTGTAGAACATTGTTACACTCTAAAAAATAACCCTGCAAAGTTAGAAAAACCTCTTCAATGTAGAATCGAATAGTAGACATGTTCCAAAATTTTACAGTCGAGTAACGGAAAATGGGAGAATTTTAAAACTTTTTAGTGTTTTTCGATGAAAATACGTTTTCGGAATTCTGAGTACGCCATCAAATCGGGCGTCTAATTTTACATAAAAGTCCCTTTGACACCAAATTTCTATCTCATCACCGTTTCAGGCTGCAAATTACCTCTTTTTCGCATGTTCAAAATGGAAGGGGTCGTACCGCCCCTCCGTCACGAGATATCAAAAAACAGACCTCGGATTCGTGATCAGGGACAAAAGTTACCCCTTAGGACAAAGTTTCACGCAAATCGAAGAGGGGTCGGGGCAACTGCTGTGTGAGTTGGCGGAGAATTACCCAAAAACAAAACTTCAACTTTTTGTTGAAAACACAGGTACATTCAGCTAAAAAATATTTTTTCAAATAGGCGTCATCCATATAGTATGTCACGCTCTAGGGGGAGGGGGTCTGAGAAAGTGTGACATTGCGTGTTATAAGTATAGGAAAGCGTGACAAAGGGGGGTAAATTTTGGCCGATTTTAGCGTGACGTATTTTATGGATGAAGCCATACCTGAAATGATAAAATCGACAATACCGGTAAAAAACCGTTATTTTGTGGTTTTCATTATATTGAATTTTTTTAAATAACAGAAATTAAATCTTTTAGATTAAAATACCGTAATTTATTTTTTGTAATAATATTCTTTTGTAATTTTGGCCCGCAAGCTCATTTGAGCTTCAAATTTGGCCCGGTCTCCAAAAACATCCAACACATGCTAAAGCTATGCTAGAGTCCGCCAATCCCAAGTGTTTTATAATAACTTTGAGAAAAAACCAGAAGGTTTCATGAAACTATTGAATAAATTTTACAGGTTCTTCACTCGAGTGAACTAGTAGCTGTATTATATCTTTAAAATCAGTTTAAAACTCATATATTTAGTTTTAATATTGATTTATGTTATAATTTATACTAGAGTAAAAAGCTTCACCATTACTGAAATAAAACATGTATTTTTGTATTGGATTTTTCCAAAACCAAACAGCTGTTTTGGGTTATTCTAGCTCAAACGGATCAGCATTCGCAATCAACTCGTTTTGATTGAGTTTAAATATAACTACCATAACATGCATGAACAACATGCATCAAATTTGGATCACTCCCTATTTTACGGCTCCATCCATGAATTCTGAGGAATGCCTTTATTTTAAACAAACTGTGTTTGTTGCACTTATTTTAAATTACTGCGATTTAATCCCAAAAGAACTGTTCTTGACGAAATTATACATATACAGCAATTCCCCACGAAAACAGCATGGAAAAAAACAAAAGTCCTCGGATCGGGCTCAAAATTTGTCTGGGGGTTCCTTGGCCGAAATAATTAGACCCGTATTTTTTTGTCTGGCCATTAGGGTGACCTACGCCGTGTTAGGGTGGTCTGAACAATTGCCATTTTCGTCGATTTTCGCAAAAACCACTTTTTTCGAAAAATCATAACTCCTCGCCATTTTTACCGATTTCAATTGTCTCATTCGCAAATGAAAGGTGATAAGTCAGCCTTTCAAAAAAAATAGTAAGAAGTTTCAAAAATCTAGCCTAACATATGAAAAGGGCGCATGAAACTTTAAAATGCCGTTTTGACGGTGTCTGAACCAAAAAGCCTATGTCCGAAAATATTTTTATCGGATTCCCCGGACATTTTTACAAAACATATTAAAAAATGGGAGGAGTTCATTAACAGGATTCCGGGATATGATTTTTTGAAAATAAAATCCGTGTTTTTCGACGCGCCGCGCGCAAGAACCAAAAAATGACGAAATCGGCAAAAAATCAACTTTTTTCACTAAAACTGCAATAACTTTAAAATTTCAGCGATGACCTATAGATGTTTGGGTACCAACATTTTTGTAATTAAAAGACGCAACTTTTGATACCCAGACATGTATAGGTCATCGCTAATATTTTAAAGTTATCGCAGTTTTAGTGAAAAAAGTTGATTTTTTGCCGATTTCGTCATTTTCCGGTTCTTGCGCGCGGCGACACGGATTTTATTTTCAAAAAATCATATCTCGGAATCCTGTTAATGAACTCCTCCCATGTTTTAGTATGTTATGTAAAAATGTCCGGGGAATCCGATAAAAATATTTCCAGACATAGGCTTTTTGGTCCAGACACCGTCAAAACGGCATTTTAATGTTTCATACGCCCTTTTCGAATGTTAGACTAGATTTTTTAAACTTTTTATTATTTTTCTTTGAAAGACCAACTTATCACCTTTCTTTTGCATCTAAGACAGCTAGAATCGGATGAAATGACGCGGAGATATGATTTTTTGAAAAAAGTGGTTTTAAAATCGACGAAATGGCCATTAACACGACGTAGGTCTAATGGCAAACAAAAAAACGGGTCTAATTATTTCGGCCATGGAACCCCAGACAAATTTTGAGCCCGATCCGAGGACTTCTGTTTTTTTTCCATGCTGTTTTCGTGGGGAATTGCTGTATAACCACATTGTAATTCAAAATTGTAGAGAAATGTTGTGGTATATTTTCAGAGCATAAAATAAAATTGGTCAAAGTCATCATCGAATACTCAAGCGAATCTGAATAAAAATGATAAAAGTGCTTGCTTCTCAATCCATAAAGAGAAAAAACTGGAAGGTTCTCAACTCGTCGCCGTCGTGTTAACTTGTTGTACGTGCATTTTGGGCCAAATTTTGTGCAGCTCACAATGCCTCATCTTTTGATCTTCACAGATCCCCAAAATTCGACTTCAATCCTGAGATATTCAATGAAAACCAAAAAAGCTCCGAAAATTTTTGTCACTCTACATATAAAAGAAGTTTCAATCCTGTCGTGCTATCTTGTCACTCCCTAAAAATTGATGTAAGTGCGACAAAAGGCAAAGGGATTTCAGGTCAGGATGCGTTTGCCGCACGTACAAGCTAGACTACCGTAAACATGTTTAATTATAACTCTGGACTCCAGCAACCAACTTCAACCAAACTTCGGGACAATGCACATAATGGTCAGCCAAACAAAACGTGTTTGTTATTGTTTACATTGCGTGCTTTCGTTTTGGTTTATTCGAGGTCAAACATTAAAACGCGTTTTCACGGAACGTTGAAATGGCGAGTGCGACAAGATAGCACGACGACGTCGAACTGTAAATTGTTTTGCCTTCCTCACCGTACTGAGAAAAGGCTATAAAATCACTCGAAAAATGAACTTTTTAGTTAGACCTCCTAGACCTACCTTCATTATTTTTATAAGGACCTCTTAGGTGCTGCGATCACGTTAGGGGAGATTCATAAACCATGTGGATACTTTTGGGGGGTTGGAATCACTATATAAATGAGAGGAAGGCACCAACCACCTAAAGGTGGATTCAGTAACGTTATTTTTAATGAATGCCAAATATTTTTTTTGTATACCTAGTAGGGTGGGTACGGATTTTGAGAAGTTCTCAGATCAAGTTCTGGTGTGGTTCCCCTTGTAGGGCATACCCATAGGGACCCTCACGCCAAATTTCTGCTCATTTGGTTGAAAACTGGCTTGTCTCAAGCGGGTTCAAGTTTACATGGAAATTACTATGGGAAATTTTGAATTTTCGTTCATTCGCTCCTACAGGCCTGGGGAAAACATGTAGAAACTTCTAGGATAACCAGAAATGAGCGGAATCGTCTGGAGAACAACTTTTCCTAAGAGACCAGGTCGATTCGTTCAACCTCCATCGAGCTCAACGGCAATACATCCGGGGTTTTCGGAACCAACGGTTTCCCCAGAAAAGCATCAAATTTTCCTTAGCATGCTATGAATGCTTGATTAACACCGCGACGCCACATGTCAAACAGCTACCACGTGGACTAGCATCGCCTATAAAAAATACTTTTTATAACTTTTTGAACTATAGAATTATCATTTATGGCGATCCTGATACTATTTAGCTGTATTCTGAACCTCCAAATAAGAAAAAAAAAACTGTTATGGTGCAAATTTTACAATCACGTGGTAGCTGTTTGACATGTTGCGTCGCGGTGTTAATCAAGCATTCATAGCATGCTAAGGAAAATTTGATGCTTTTCTGGGGGAAACCGTTGGTTCCGAAAACCCCGGATGTATTGCCGTTGAGCTCGATGGAGGTTGAACGAATCGACCTGGTCTCTTAGGGAAAGTTGTTCTCCAGACGATTCCGCTCATTTCTGGCTATCCTAGAAGTTTCTACATGTTTTCCCCAGGCCTGTAGGAGCGAATGAACGAAAATTCAAAATTTCCCATAGTAATTTCCATGTAAACTTGAACCCGCATGAGACAAGCCAGTTTTCAACCAAATGAGCAGAAATTTGGCGTGAGGGTCCCTATGGGTATGCCCTACAAGGGGAACCACACCAGAACTTGATCTGAGAACTTTTCAAAATCCGTACCCACCCTAATACCTAGTTTGTACGAAAAGTTAGGGTAGTTTGTTGATGCTGGAGTCAACTCAAGTCAAGTCAACATCCTATTGGCAACATCAATTTTCACGTGATTCTGTGAACGTTTTAGTAAATACTTCCCCATGAGTTGAAAATGTGCAGACAATTTGTAAGTAGGTGTTATTATTAAAATATTTTTTCATCAAAATAAAAATACTGAATTTTCGTAGTAAACACGAAATGATTAATTTAATCCTCCGACAACCGACTAGTTTTTGATAACTCAATGTGTACCCTACATTGGTTTACAGTATTTTATCACTTTCAGAATTGGAGAGAGAGAGTTAAATGTTTGATTATGCTCTTAATCTATCGGTGCCCACATAACTTTAAATAAAGATTTTGCATATTCTTATTTTAATTTTAACTCAGACCGTGATAATTTTGCTATGTAAATAAAAAAGTAACCCATATTAACTCCAGCTTACGGTTACTCAATAACGGGAAACTCAGAGGGTATATTTTCCTATTTATCAGGGATTAGAATTACACAATACAACACAGGTTTCATCGGAGAATGATTTGGATAACATTTTCAGATTTTGAGTGATTTACGTTAGAATTTAACATCATGTTTGAAACTCTATCACGACAGCATTTAAATTCCCCGCATGTGAACAACAAATCACTAAATATAACAGAGACACCTTTCCCACAACCGGACACACAATTATTGACCAACTCATTCCTGCTATTACGATCCCGACGTGTCTCTTGCATTGACAATCGCGTCATCCACAGTTGCTGTTTGCATACAATTAAAGATAAGAAATTAAAACGGAATAAAGTTATAAAAAGACTATTAAGTTAACACTTTTATTTTCGTGTAATCGTACCTCATTAACTGTCTGCTCTTTTTTTTATATCTCCGAGTAGAAACGAATTAGAGTACACTGAACGCTGGAAACTGGATTGCTGCCACTCAATCTGGCCAGAAACACGGCGGCTGAAAATGATTTAAAACTTGAACTAATCGACATCTTTCGTGTGTGTGTCTCATGATTAATGACGCAGTTGCAAAAAATGCAGGCGGCTGTTATTTTGATTTAAACCGACGACGCGTCGACTTCAAGCAAGACACATTTGTTTTTGCTTCATAGTGCCAGAATTAATAAGATGCAGTTTCGGACCAACCTGACCGGTGCTGTTGTCACGAACCGAGTGCGACTAAATGCACTAGTCGTGTTCTCAATGCCTTGTAGTTATTTGATGAGAATCTTTATAGTGGTGGATTTTCTCAGATGTAATTCCATTATAAAATCTTCCAAATTTTTATAGTTAGGAGTCACACAAATAAATATTATACTTTTTGATCAAGTAGTAACTTTACACATTTTTCTTGTAATTTCCAATATGTTTGATAAGACTTTATTTCATACTAGCCTTTTCCAATTAGACTATTGATATGAAAGAAAAACAAGACAATTGTTATAAAAAGTAAATCCTAGATGACTTTCGGGCTAATTCCTTGTATGATGATAATGCTATAAGAAACACCAGACACGCTGTTGGGTTGCTTAAGTTTCTTTCGTTTTGTCTATCCCCTCCCAATGGATGATCGCAGGCGAGGTGAAAACTGTCTGGCGGGAGAATTAAAGCCGTCCCGGTTGAGATCGTTGGCGCCAGTTGTCCTGCTAACAGCAGGGATTCTCTTCAGAGCAGTTTCGGGGATTCAACACTTGCACTGTTATTTCGATTTTACTACTAAAAATTGTTGCGGTACTGCTAAGTATAAATTTGAGCGCACTCTTAAATTAAATTTAATAAGTCAAAGTTGAATAGTAATCGTATTATTAGTCACATCCCAGTTTGAGGCACATCAACTAGAAAAAAATGCTCTCGTGTGCCCTGCTCGATCATTTTTCACTTCTTCAGTTTTGGTTTTCTATAGAGATATTTTGGCTGCATTTTCTATATATATGTATATATAATTAAGGGCCATAAAAACGCCCAGTTTTCTGAACTGATTGGTATCATTTGCCTATATATCATGCATTGGACTGTTATTAAATGTGCTTAGCCGATCATGAAATTATGCTCCTCAAATATGTAAATTATACTACGATTTATAAACTATCGGAAGAAATTTTTCATATACCAGTGAAAGTTTAACGAACCTTGTAAATAAAGTTTTCATTTCCGGGACCAAATGAACATTAAAGCATTTTTTAATAGGTAAACAGCACATTTTATTGACAAATGTAATTATTGATTGTTTTAAACATTTGAACAATGCTACTGCAGGCGTTTTACTATATCGATAATACTGGATGCAACGTGAAATGAAGTACTTTAATAATTGATTTTCCTATCTCTGTTCATGGTAACGTTTACTCGAATAATTTGCCGGGTGTTGGGACTAGGTGTTCGATAACATAACGATCTGTATCCCGGAGGGATGGGAGGCGAATCTTCCCGAGAGTCTATACGTTCTGGTAACTGGCCGTAGTCGTCCATTTCGTAAGAGTCCAGATTCAAGAACATTTCACAACTGGACGTTCCACAAGCTCTACTGGTGGTTTTGATGGTATTGGACGTGCCCAAAAGTCTTTGCTGGTGTCGATTGATCATATCCAGTGATATATTTGAAATGTTGTCCAGTAGAATATTTGCAAAGCTGTCTTCCTCATTCTCGGTGATGGGTCGAATCTCACACTCCTGATCCTGGAGCTCGGCTGGTTCCGGTGGTGAGTTTTTCTTGTCGTGAATTTCATATCCTTGGATGAAGATTTGAGGAATGGTTCTATTAGCGTACGCAGATGCCTCCTCAGGAGTCGTGGAAGATTGACTTTGACCGTTTGTCTTTGCCAGATGCTGAGTGCAAAAGGGTGGTAATTTGCGGGGACTCTTCGCACTCCTAGGTGCCAGTGTCGGTATCCCGGGCGGAATATTCAGATTGACAATCACCAGTGGAGTCTTTGCGGGTTCAGTCGGTTTTCTGGAATAAAAAAGAACCAAGAAAAGAAACATAAATTATACGACTAGAGAGCACTGAATTAAAATATATCAGAGGCTGGTCCTCGATGTCGGTGCCGGGTTCTCATATAGCGTGTGAAAGTTGTTTCACGCTGTTTCGTGAATCAACACAAACTGCTAGCGCCTCGTAGATTAAAAATAATTTGGTCGTATCAACTCCTTTGTTTCCTTCTTGTTCAAGCTCTTCTTGGCGGCAGCAGCAGCAGGGTTCTCTCCAATTCAAACCACCAAAGTGACTCATAATGTCTGCACGTCTTCGCGTTGACCTACAACAAATGCAACATGATGTGTGTTTGGGGCTGATTCTTTTTTTTGCGTCTCTTTTATCCTTTGAGGTTTCGAAGGGGGGTTGTGCTGAGCTTGATACCAACCATCAGTTTGTTGCTCTCAAACACACACGCGCGTTGTCTCAGTCTTCCCGTGCTCAATTTGCTGCTGGCCACCAATAGGCAGCACACTCCATTTAATGTCTTCTCATTAGTCGACCCTGACGGCTGTTTTGGATTTCTTGGAAAAAGAGCGGCGCAAACGGGCTACAACCGCGTCAAAACTTATTTACATATATTTTTTTAATTATGTGAATGCGCTATATTGGCTATCAAATATTAGCAATCAAACGAAGCCGCCGCCGCTATCTGGTTGAGGATTGTCCGCGACGAAACGCGTTGAAAAATGGTTTGCTTGTGCAGAAATGATATATGTCCGGACAAATGAAACTGGATCTAGATGGGTACTAATTCTAGAAAGATATCTCTCTCAATCGTTAGAAAAATAGATGTAGCGAAAGATGAATTCAACAGAAAAAAGTCTTAAAATGTTCTTAGCGCAAAATTTAATAATATAAAAATCATAAATATATTCCCTATCAGTGTACACAGCAAATAAACTAGTAATCCAGCTGCGTGTAAAAGGATTGGGCGTAAAATAAATTTTGCATTATTTTAGGAAATTTTAAGTAAATTTACACCTTGAAATATGCAGCATGGGGAACCTTATAGCCAAGCGGGTTAAGGCGCCAGTCCTTACTGTTGGTGCTTGTTTTGAGTCCCGTCGGTTTCAACTTTTTATGTGTTTACAAAAATTGTACATAAGCAATTCTCTACGAAATCGGCCGATTTCGACCATTTTTTTTTTGTTTTTTTTATTGGCTCAAACTTTGTGGGGGCCTTCCTTATGACCAAAGAAGCTATTTTGTGTCATTGGCTCCCCCATACAAGTCCCTTTACAATTTTGGTAGCTATCCAGTGTCCATACAAAAATGGTATGTAAATATTTAAACAACTGTAACGTTCCACCCGTGTTGATCAATCGGACCGCGCAATCCAGAGGTCGACGGTTCGAATCCCGCGGCGGGTGCTCTAAAATTCTTTGTGTAAATATGGGTTTTCGACGCCGTTGCTCCGTGCCATACTCTCGTACATTTAGGAGCCCAGGGTGGCGAAGTCCGGGAGCAGATGCCTGGAGGCAAGGACCGGCCAAGACATGCCAGCTGGCATGAGCGGGAGTCGATCATTGGAACTGGCCACCACCTGGAGTGGCCGGAGTCCCCGGGGGAGATCCGATAGGGGGACATATCAAACTTCATGGTTTTTGATACTGGACATGAAATTTGACATTTCGGCAGTAGTGGCCACAATCCGGAGTGGCCGAAGGCCCCGGGGATGTTCCGATGGGGGGACATTTGCCGAACCATAAGAGTTGGGGCAGTATGGGTATCAAACTTTATGGTTTTTGATACTGGACATGAAAAGATGCATTTGGCCATTATCAGAAATTAAGCAGTTAAAATAAATCGCTAATTTCAGGCCGGAAGTGATATATCAATTACTACGATGCATTTTTTTGTGCCTGTTTCTGGAAATTTAGAATAACTATTTCGTAACCAATTAGAGCCATGAAAAGGGCAGTTTTAATGTTTACTTTGCTGCCGCCGATTGCTTGCAACAGCCTTGCAAAAACATTTCCGCATCTTGGTAACTTTCGAGTGGTGAGGGAAAGTCGATTTCAACTTGATTTCTTTTCAGCTCCACTTGCAATTTCTGTCCCCTTAGTTTGATAGGACGTTGATATTATGTCTTTAATCTTTTTAAAACAAAAAGCCTGTTCAGGGCCACGAAATTGATCACAAAAGAGTTAGTTATATGTAATTATAAGGGAATCATGGGGAAATTTGGACCGGACATTCTAATCGAACATTTCAACAATCATCTTGCAAAGTTCTTTTTATACTGGTCATGTGTAAGATAACCACCTGCACCTTTTTTGAAACAAGAAAACATTTTAAAAGGGTCAAACATTCAATATTACGCCCTTTTGAAATGTTAGTCTTGGTTAAAAAAATTTCAAAATTGTTTTCGAAAAGATCAGAAAAATTCACAAGTGTTTCATTTTTTAACATTGAAAATCGGACGACCCCTTCCATTTTTGAATATTCGAAAAAATAGGTGTTTTCAATAATTTGCAGCCTGTAAAATGGACTTTTTTGTAAAATTGGACGCCCGATTTAATGGCGTACTGAAAATTCCGAAAAAAATGCATTTTTCACAAAACACTAAAAAGTTTTAAAAAATTTACCATTTTCCGTTACCCAACTGTAATTTTTTTAGAACATGTCATTTCAAGGGAAATTTAGTGTACTTTTCAAACCCAGAAGGGTAATTTTCTCACCTAGAACAAAAATTTTCATTTTAAAATTTCGTGTTAGTTAGAAATTTGCATTGTTATTTTTCAGAGTGTAACAATGTTCTACAAAGTAGTAGAGGAGTTTCTGCTTCTTTGATATATAAACATAAGGGGTTTGCTTATAAACATCACGAGTTAACGCGATTTTAGAAAAAAAAGTTTAGAAAAAGTTGGTCGTCATTGATCATAGCCGTTCATGGTCACCCGCGACAGACACAGACGACGAAACAAAGAGAAACGCAAAAGTAACATTAGCAAAACTTTTTTTTTTCGTAAAATCGCGCTTACTTGTGATGTTTATAAGCAAACCCCTTATGTTTATAGATAAAAGTTTTTGTAATTGTCTGCTCTACAATTTTGTAGAACATTGTTAGAAAAAACACGAAATTTTAAAATGAATATTTTTGTTCTATATGAAAAATGACCCTTCTGGGTTAATAAAGATTCAAAAAGTACATTAAACTTCGATGAAAAATACGTTTTTTTTAAACTTTGAGTACGTCAACAAATCGGGCGTCCAATTTTACATAAAAGTTTCTTTGACACCAACTTTCTATCTGATCAGGCTGCAAATTATAGACAAACACCTCTTTTTTCGCATGTTCAAAAATGAAAAGGGTCTCCGTCACGAGATATCAAAAAACGGACCTCGGATTTATGATCAGGCACAAAAGTTATCCATTAAGACAAAGTTTCACGCAAATCGAAGAGGGGTCGGGGCAACTTTTCCCGATTTCGTGTGAGTTGGTAGAGACTTACACATGTTCAAAAACAAAAATGTAATTGCTGTTTAAAAATGTGTAGGGGCAGGGGTGCAGAATGGTCCGCCTGTGTAAACATACAAATTTATGAATCCAGTGTAGTTGGCTTATGCTTTGGAATGTTCCCATCAATGTTATATAATTGGTTGATGAAAAAAGCGACTTAAAATTATTTTTGATGCACTTAAAAAAAAGTTTTTTCGACTAACTTTCCAGGGTGCGGGGCAGAATGGGCCACCTTAGAAAACAAGCCATTTTTTCTAATACTACGTTGAAAAATGATAAGAAATAACTTCAGGGATCTTTCCAAAATAATTTCCATGAAATTTTATCACTTTTATAAAAAAAAGTAACTTAACAAAACAAAGATTTTTGAAAATAGTGTAAATATGTCGAAATAAGACAATATTTTTACAAATAAACATCAAAACAGTTAAAAAATCAACTTATGTTGCAACAAATGTGATTTGTGAAGCTACCAAAAGCGAAATAATCTATTTAATCCAAATTACTTAACTTTTGATTGCTTTTATAAGGCAGGATAAGGGTGGCCCATTGTGCCCCAAGTGGATTTTAATTTAATACCTTCACTACCAAGTCTCTAAATGATTTGAAGGTTCCGTTGTTGTTTGATTACCTTCGTAATAGCTCCTGGTAACATTCTAAACATTGAACAAAGTTTTTCAAACAATCTATCTTTTTTTTATCATAATTCGAAAAATACAATGAATTCAAACGTGGTTTTCGGTTTGGTAATGCATAAGACCCTTGCCTTATCGTTGGTCCAAATTCATTCTAAAGCTCAAATCCAAGGGTGGCCCATTCTACCCCCTTCCCCTATCAACAAAAATTGGTAAAAAATTAGAGAAATTTTCCGCATTTTCCAATTATTTGTATGACGTGTCACAAGATAGCACGATCATTATTGTGAGAAAACTGTCTATGTCACAAGTGTGTATTGCGATATTCAGGAAACGGAAGCAAATTTCCAAAATCGGTTTGAAGTATTTTGTACACTCAAAAAAATATTCACGTTGAAGTTACGTGAAAAACTATGTGCTTTTTCCCACTAGTCTTTTCACGTAACTTCTACGAAGTGGCCCTAGTAGAAACGGAATTTGCTTGGCCAGATCATTTCACATTGATTCTACGTGTTTAACACGTAAATGCTAAATGTATAAGCTGGTGAATTCTTAAATGAACGTTTAAGTAATCGTTATAAGAGTCTTCTAGTACTAATGAGGTTAAGAGCTTTTTTCTGATGTTAAAAATGAGAAATAAAGTAATGCAGTATTTAATTTCAATTCAATGTTTTATTGAATTCTTCTATTATTAATATTTTACAAATAATTCAAATTCACGATTTTGCGATGCCCCGTGTCGAATTTGAGCATCCAGTTTGAACCGAAGTTGACCGTAGCGTGATTGTTCCGGTGGAGTCAGGCTGATGATCCTGCGATGTCTGTGCTGCTATTGTCGTGTTCAATGATCCTCGGCACCTCGGCGATGTGCTTGACCACGACTTCCCGACGAATCTGCGAATGGTCGAGTCTCTTGGCCACGCGCAGAATCACCACCGGAAGCCTGACCTTCTGGGGACGACCGACGGATCGACAGCCGCAACGCATTTGGCGTAGACGATCTGACCACCAGCTGGATGCCCAAGAACTAGTTGTGCAATCCACACTCGAAATTTTGAAATCACACAGGGCCTCGTGGCGCGGTGGTTAGCGGCTTCGGCTGCCGATCCCTAAGTTGCTGTGGGGCGCGGGTTCGATTCCCACCTTATCCTCCTGGCCTTCTATCGAATGGGAAGGTGAAACGTCGGTCCATTTGCGTAAAAGAGAATTTGGGTGACTCACCACACATAACCTTTGGACGCCTAGAAATGAGCAGAAACTTGCAATAGAGACCACAAAAGACCCGGGGGTCGTTAAAGTGGATTGCTTTGTTTTTTTTCGAAGCACACTCAGCAAAGCCCGTTAGTCAGTCCGTGCAATTTTTGGTGGATTTAAGCACCACGGTAACACCGGCCGCTAAGGTTAGAATGAAATCCGGTGACCGCCGAGAAAGAAAATGCTTGTTTCCAGGAGTCACATTCTGCAAAAAAAATAAATATAAACAATAACTAAAATAAAAAAAATGCCATAAGTACAAACAACACACCAAACCAAGCCTACTCCGGTGGAATCGCTGGCGGCGGTTGGACTCGCAATCCAAAGGTCGTCAGTTCAAACACTGGGGTGGAAGGTTCCTTGGAGTAGAAAGAGGTTTGGGTGCTCTCCCCATTCAAGCCTTCGGATTCCTAGGTTCGAGCAGAAACTTGCAATAGAGACCACAAAAGACCCGGGGGTCGTTAATGTGGATGGTTTGATTTTTTGAACTAAAATAAATGAAACTTAACTTACCGTCTGTTCCATTTTAAAAGAAATTAGGCGAGCACAACTTCAGCAGACCTTTACCGTTCGCCATCAATTTTCATACGATTTTTCATACGCTTTCCCATTATTTTTACGTTTGTCGCGTAAAAAGAGCCTAGCGAGGGGGGAATCGGGGTTACATGATTTTTCACGTAGCATCAACGTGTGGATTTTTTTGAGTGAAGAATTCCCGCCTGGAGCCCGGTGGTTTTTTTTCGCTTCGTGGATCAGTTGGATACCAACAGTCGTCGTTTCTTTCGAATGTCGTCCCTAAAGTAAAAATCGGAGACATGTCGTTAGTGTCGATACAAAAACAAGAATTTGTTGAGTTAAACAAAACGTCATCACGTGCTCAAAATGTCAAGGGTCATGACGCGAAAATCGGCGTCGTTTACACGAATTTTTCATCACCATTCACTGAGTCGCTAAACCGTGACATAAACAAAACCCGGCGCAGTTGTGAGTGCCCTATCTCACTGAGCAGCTGCAATGCGTGGCAGTAGTCGACCAACGCTCTTTCGACGTTGCACGCACACTAGGGTGGTAAAAATCCGGGCTTTTCTGGGGCTACCCCCTGAAATCAAAGATTGACCCATCACTAGGCTAAATTCCAAATTTGAGCTCATTCTGACCACGAGAACCCCTCCCTCCAATCGCTTGAAGTTTGTATGGGAAAAATCGTCAACTGTTTTACTTTTGTACCTGTGGAAGGCGCCATAACTATCCGATTCTTACCATTTCTCAAATGTAGAACCTTCACTAAATTTTGAACAACTTTTCCGAAGACACCATATTTTTAGGATTATTCCCGCGAAGTTATTAGCGCCCAAAACTGACCATTTTTGCGCGGCCAGCTGACATGATGGTCTCGAGTCGAGAGAATAGTGGTACCATTCACGGACGCAGAGAACACAGCTCGAGATGGGCGATAGAACTATTCTCTCGAGGTTCATTTGCAAAAAAGTTCATCCGTCAAACAAAAAACCAAAAGTGTCGACAACGGGAATCGAACCAGAGACCTTTGACAAACCAATCCAATGACTTAGCTGCCTCGGCCACCACAGCTTGGTGACCCAGGAGAAGTCAAAAGTCGATGTATGACACTTGTTGGAGATTTATTGATTCAACTAACGAATGAACTCATTTGTTATGATGGTGTGAGTTGGTACCATTATTCTATCGATTTTGGCACTGAGCCCTCAATAAATTTTGAGAGAACGATTATCTCGATTCTGAATTTTGGGTGTACCTAACAACGATGTTTATTTCCAATTCGGACACGCACGCGCTCCAAACTTTAAGCGATTGAAGGGAGGGGTTCCCGTGGTCAGAATGAGCTCAAATTTGGAATTTAGCCTAGTGATAGGTCAATCTATGATTTCAGGGGGTAGCCTAAAAAACCCCGGATTTGGACCACCTTAACACACACACAAAGAAGAAACAAGTTTTTACACAAAAAGTTATTATGTATGCGTGGCAATATGATTTTGAACATTAATTATGGTTAAAAAAAAGTGTTTTGCACAGTCTAGAACCATTCAATTGTTTAAAAATAGTCAAAATAGTGTTGTAAGAAGCATTTCGAGTCTGTCATATGACACGAAATGAATGAGTGTATCTCTTTATTTACGTGTTTGAACAGACACAGTAGGCAAGCTAGTAGTGAACTGAAATATGGGTTTCCTTCGTGTGTACGCTGTCACAAGATAGCACACAGCAGACGATCTCAAAAACAAAAAGAAAACATTAAGATAAAAAGTGATATTTGCGTAATTTTTTCAGTAACAACACAACACGTAAAGCAACACGTTTTCATTTCGTCGCTGTCGTGCTACCTTGTCACATGTGCATTTTGGGCCAAGTTGAGTTAAGAAAGTCATTTTGTGCAGCTCACAGTGCCTCAACTTTTGACTTTCACTGACCTCAAATTCAATTTCAATTTGATAAAATATTATATTCAATAAAAACCGAAAAAAATCCGTGCATTTTTGTCACTATTCATATGGAAGAAGCTTCAATCTTGTTGAGCGAGTTGTGGCGCTATAACCACGGTAAATTGTGTCCAGGACATTCGTGGAAATACAATGTCCCATCCACTAGCGTGCACAGCGTGGGGCAACATGGGTCAGATGCCCCACCATCTTCAAAAAAAAAATGTTCTAAATTTGGCCAGGGAGGATCCATAAAAGACGCAATTTTCAAAACGTCAATATTATTGCCCCACCTTCCTCGAGAAGCTGGGCACGCTATTGGTTTAAACGTACTAGGTATTCCATAACATCATTCATTACTTCCGCCAAAAAACTGTGTTCGATAAGTAAATATAATGAAACTGAAATGATGATTTAATTTGTTTAAATTGTGCAAATTTTAAGAAACTTTAGTTCGACGCTTCAATTTAGTTTCACTAATAGTAATAGTTCAAGGATTATTTTACAATCTTGAACTGTTTTCACCAGTTTTTATTCTCTCATAATTTAATAGTTTGACAAGAACGCTTCAAAAATGTGTTCACATTGCATTACCATCGGTAGGTTAGATACCAGGTCTTATAGCAACCAAAATGAACTTTCTGGTGCAACTGCTTGTAATATCGCCTCTGACCGACGATGGCCATTAAAATGTTAATCAAAATATTTTATTTGCTGTCATAATCATAAAACATTTTCGCTATCAAAAGTGTTGCGCGCTGACAGCGAGTAGTGCACACGGAGGACCAACCACAGAAGCTAGCAGCAGTTTCGGTTGCGGGCATCTTTCTATACATAAATTAAACATCTATCAACGGCCAGCTTCCACTATGATGATGCTCCGTGGCAAACGAGCGGTGGTGGTGAGAAGCAGCACTTTAATATCTTTACCTCCCATGATGTCCGGCCGAGAAAAGTGAAGAATCCCTGTCCCTGTCGCTCCCTTCTAATTTTCGCGCGGTGCAAGGACGAATGATTGGCCCTTCGTTGGGTTCACGGGGCGGCTGGATGTGGCGCTCGGTCAATCGCATCCTGCGGCACAGCATCTCGTTAGGCAGGCTGGTTGGTAAGCAATATTTTCTCTCTTCCAGGAAAAAATGGACGGACCTGCAAAACAAACGAGCAACCAAATGGCTTCATCAGTGCGACTTCTCGTACAATGTTGGCTGGAAGCGGACCAACCAGGAAGGAGAAAACTGCAATCACTGTCTGTTTCTAAAGCGAAATCAATCCACTATTATCGAACTACTTGTTAAAGTAAATTTTCCACCATGTCAATCAATCAATTTTCAAACTTAAAGTTCACCTAACGCCGTGACCTCGTTCGGTCGGGTGCCACCGAGGACCACGATGTTGTTCGTATATAATCTACATGTGCCACCGCTGCCGGCTGCCGGCTGTGGCCGCTGATTGCTGGATGGATGGATGGATGAATGTGGAATCAGATTTGCTTTTCCGTGGAGAAAAGATTGAAATCATAATACGTCAACAGCATGGGCGACTTTAAGTCATCATCCATCGGAGACGGCTGTCCAGTGTCCAGCAGCAGCAGCAACAGCTTCGTTGGATGTCGTCCTGCCGGACAAAGTAGTTTCAGCTGAGTTAGACCCAAACGGCAAGCACGAGCTGAATCCAACACGTACCCCCGGTGGTATTCTCGTTAACAGTTGGAAGTAGGGATGATAGATATTTTAAAAATGTATTTCTAATTTTATTCCTTCCGATACTTTAGTAAATTCCTTACAAAACCAGCTTTTTGCGGAAAAAACAGAAAAAATCAATTCTCGAAACCGTGAAGTCAGTTCACGTTTATGGTGCAAATGCACCATACTCATGAATAAATTCCTTCGTGGATCTCACATTCGTGAACTTAATTCACGATTACGGGAATTGATTTTTTTCTGTGAACTCCAAATTTAACTATAAACATATGAAAGACAATAGCCTATAGGACCTTTTCAAAACAAAAAAAAACTCTGGACTTTTATTGGTACGCACTATGCGTTGAAAAATACTTATAATCAATGAGAGTTCAAGTTCGTAATCGCTCAGTGAAACGTCAAGCTGTTTCCCCTGAAAAAGGGCCCAATCAGCGCCAAAACGTCGGACACAGCATAAACAGCGTTTCACTTTCCCGAACAATAATGTAAAGCTCAAAACACCCAGAGTTTTTCCTGAGCATGACAGATCTGGAGCGACAATCGAAAAGGGCGCATTTACCGTCAAAAATAATCTACAATGTTCGAATTCCAAGTACTTTTCACTGCGATTGCATAAGTTTTGATGGTAAACTTTCGTTTAATGGCTCTAGGTAAAATTTCAAAACACATTAATAGATTTGGCCTTGGGCGAAAATTGTATCTCATGATTTTTCATGACCTAAGAAATCACCGACATTTTCTTTTAATCATTAGATTTTATTGAAATTCAAACATGCCGCGAAGCACTGAATGATTATTTTACATTTTTGTCGATGTCCCGTAATGCTATGTGTTAGAATTTTACGAAAAAGTGGATTTTCTTAGGTTTTCTAGAATGAAGTATTAAATGTCATTGGGTTTTCTGATAATTTACATGATTTCGAACCAAACTGCATCATTACCTCAACATTGACGAAATTACATATGGGACAGACTAGCTTCGAGCGGCAGTAAAGGGACCTTATAAAAGGCGACCTATGGTTTGTTAACATGTTAAGGTTAATGCTAAAATCCATAGCCTTAACATATTAATATTATGTTAAGAAATAGCCACTGAATCCGCTTTGTAAATGCGGCCCGATACTCTTCATGAGTCATGGGAAAAATTTATTTCACTGCTAATCGCGCGGCTCTGATTTTGTATGAAGAGTGTCAATGTTGCACGAAGTTTTTGGGGTTTTGTAGATTATCTCAGGATAGAAATCTTATTTTGAAGATCGGTGATGATCAAAAGGAGAGGCATTGAAAGCTACTCTACTACGTATCCTCGGCTTAATATATCCCAAAATGCACGTGTGACAAGATAGAACGATCACAATAATTTGTAATCGTTTGAGGATTACCAAGTTTCATTTATTCTAATACTCAAGAAAATGATCCCTAGATCAAACAAAGATATTTGAGCTATTATTGTTGGACTCTGTAACCAGGTTTAATATGTAGCATTTTTTTGAAAACTTGCAAGAACTTCAGATTAACAAATACATAACAAAAATGTTCACACTAAATCAAAACTAACAGAAGACATCTCTAGCGCCTTACTATACAGTGTGAGCGCACATCTTGTCAAGCACGGTGGTTTGAAAATATTTTATCGCTGTCGCTTGGTCGGTTAGAATAAAAAATTATCAACGATATCGAGTTACTTTTTTTTCACCAGTGCCCTAATACATTGCTTTGAAGAGACCACTTTGCTCTCCCTTGCCTATCCAACGTCGCAGCCAACTCTGTGCATACACACAGTAGATCGTGTGTAAAATTCACCATTACGCCGTCTAGGGTTACCAAACAGTCCGAGGGCTCCGGTTAAGGCTGCTGTCGATATGGCTAATCAAATCTCTGGACACTTTATTCAGGTGTTCCTTTCCGACGTCTTCCTCGGCGTTGTCGGACACGTTGCTTCCACGAGTCAAGTAGCACCACGACGAGATTCATGGCGCGATGGTATCAGGTTAAAAGCGAAGGCTTAATTCGATGGAAATCATCTCTGCGCTAATTTGGTTAGATCGAAATTGACAATTGCCAGCAACAGTCGGGAAAGTGCGGTGCGTAGGGAATAGGAGACAAATGGCAAAATGTAATATAATAAAGGTGCGTCCAAACGAAGTGTACAATTTATTTTTTTCTATAGGAAACTCAAGACTCTTATGTCATATTGGGGGATTCAACTGGTTTGTTACGAGAAGTCAATATCTGCGGTAGGTCGTTTTACTTGAATGAATACTATGATTTAGATAATTTAGGTAAAATACGCTAAAATGATTCTAATTATAATAATATTTAAAAATCTAATGATAATAATAATATTATTTCTAAGTGAAGTATCTAGCAAAGCGATAAAAATTTCTAAAGCGATTTGAAAATGTATTTTAAATTAAGTGTTTTTTCTTCATGATCGTTTCCCTATTTTTATAATATGATTCATTTGTTTGATTCATTTCATAATGATAAAAAGATGGGCCAATACATACAGATACAAATTGAACAATTCAAAATCACTTTGCACCGCAACTACTTTCGAGTCACGATTGTCGCAGGTTGCAACACCACAAAACCGAGCAAAAGATTTGATTCGAGTTCCAGCTGTGGCATGTCTAATCCAAACCATATTTCGTTCCCAAACTGGCAATTAAATTCATCTTTCTCTTTAGATTTTTTTTTTCTGCTTCAGGCTTCTCGATTTTCTCAGGACTCGCCTAGGATTTCTATCGAGCCCGAGTGCGTGTGTGGCTGGTTCGGAATTTTACTTTGACAATGAAAAACGCACTTCATCGCAAGCATCTTCTTGTGACTATTTTTCTAAAAGTTCTTTCTCTTCTTCGGCTAACTCTTGGTTGTGCTTTGGTTTATATGCTTTGGTTGCCGTTTGAGTCCTGTTAATGTGTTTTTCCTCTTTTACGGTTATTCGCATTTTCTCTCTTTTCGGCACTATAGACGACTTTGGCTGGCGCGACGCCTGGCTGGCATGGCTTAACTGCATGAGGAACCGGCTGGAACCGAGGAGAAAACGCTGCACGGCGAAACTTGTAGGAGTTGTTTTTATGCTTTTATCCTTTGCATTTGCCCAGAGCAGTGAACAGAGTGTGAGAGAGAGGTGTAGCGAAAAAAAAAATAAATATGCCGAAAATCTTCATCTTCTTTCGAAGCATCTTTCGTTGTATGTTTCACATAATGTGATTTTATACTTATCTATTATGTCTGCACTAGAAAAGAAAACAGGGCCACATTAAGGAAAACATTCTGGATTATTTTTTTTTTTTGCAAAATGAATAAAACGAATTGAATACAATCAGAATGGTATGAAACCATACTGAGCTTGCAAAAAAGAACTCAAAGTACCTGTTTCATGAAGCAGTTTTCCAGTTTTTTTTTTTAATTTGGTACACTATAATTATGAAAACATTACATCGAAAAACTTAGTTTTTAAGTTTACGGAGCACATCAACCAGAGCTGTTGCAGCAAGATTTCTGTTACAGACATTTTAGTATCTTCAAAACTACGGAAAATTTCAATTTAATTTTTTATTCTCCCTCAAGTACTGCATTCAAGACAATTTACAACAAAGTTTAACTATTTTTACAATCATATTTTTGCAGGATGGGGTCCGTAAGTTTGTCATTTATTTTAATAAGTAGACAACAACTTCCTTGGTTGCTGTGCATCCTTAAAAGATTTGATTGTTATGGAACCAGCATTCAAAAGAATATTCTAGTTTATAAGCATTTTTAGCAGAACAAGTTTAATAGTAAAATTAGGATTTTTCAATCATGATTCAAAATTGATTTTGAAGACAGCAAAAATTGATATTACTGTGAAAAAAAATCTGCAGTGAATTTTCATCGAACTTTGAACTTTTTATTTACTTACGGGTGCACAGCAACCGCGGAAGTTGTTGTATTCTTTTTCCTCAACTGTTACATTTACAGACCGAATCCTCAAATAATTTGATTGTTAAAAAAGCCAAACTTTGCAGAATATCCTTTACTGTCCATAATTGAAAATTCGGCTATTATGCCAAATCAAGTATTCCAAGAAAAACGCGTTTTAGTGTTTGTCACAAAATCTCCGTCAAGGCAATTTCCCATAAGAGTGGCATATTAGCCGTTTTGTTTTTCGCATCGGCAGTCAAGTGAATTCAATTTAGTGAAATTCAAGTTCCAGAAGATGCGTTGGAACATCCTCTACCACCAGGTGCTAATATATCGCTTTTGCCAAAAGTGGATATTAGCCGTTTTTTCACTGGTGAGCAGTTTAGTGAGCAATAGAATACATACAATACAGTTCCCGTAGTTTTGACGTAATCAATTCAATTTGCACACTCTTAGGCTGATGTTTGTAAGAAGCACAGTGACTATCAAAGTCAATCCTGTTTTTAAAATAACAATTTTTAGCGAAACATCCAGTACAGTACATATTTCAACAATATAAATATTAGCCCGGGTCAAAAAAATTAAAGTTGCTCAAATCGAAAATTAAATGAGATTGCCCGAAAGAGTTCTCAAAATGCAGGCTCAGGCCAAAATTTCAGCTCGTTTGGTTGAAAACTGGCTTGCCTTGAGCAGGAACAAGTTTAAATGGGAATTAACCCGTAAAATTGAAGCATTTAGATAAATTGCAAAACACTTTCAAAGCAAAAAAATATGATATCCTTCTGCCACGTCTTTTGATCGAGGCAGCCTTCTTAGTGTTCTTTGATTTTCCCAATACATTTTGCTGGGACCATGAGAATTTCTGCGACGGCGGAATGAATCCGGTTCAAGGCAAGACCAGGGGCCTCGGATCGTCTTGCACCCTTCGGAGGAATTGTTCCCCAGACCATCCCCTAGGACCCCATGGTATGCAAAAGTCATCATTTGTTATCAACTGACTTGTACACCCAAAACTGGCAGCGCTAGTCCGAGAGAATGATGGTCTCGAGTCGAGAGAATAGTGGTACCATTCACGGACGCAGAGAACACAGCTCGAGATGGGCGATAGAACTATTCTCTCGAGGTTCATTTGCAAAAAAAGTTCATCCGTCAAACAAAAAACCAAAAGTGTCGACAACGGGAATCGAATCAGAGACCTTTGACAAACCAATCCAATGACTTAGCTGCCTCGGCCACCACAGCTTGGTGACCAAGGAGAAGTCAGAAGTCGATGTATGACACTTGTTGGAGATTTATTGATTCAACTAACGAATGAACTCATTTGTTATGATGGTGTGAGTTGGTACCATTATTCTATCGATTTTGGCACTGAGCCCTCAATAAATTTTGAGAGAACGATTATCTCGACTCTGAATTTTGGGTGTACAGAGCAATTTACCTATATGCTCCAATTTTACGGGTTAATTCCCATTTAAACTTGTTCCTGCTCAAGGCAAGCCAGTTTTCAACCAAATGAGCTGAAATTTTGGCCTGAGCCCCATTTTGAGTACTCTTTCGGGCAATCTCATTTAATTTTTGATTTGAGCAATTTTAATTTTTTTGACCCGGGCTAATAAATATTGAGACAAGCCTTACCGTTTGAAATAAAACGGTTACAAATTTATTATTATTTTGGCCCGCGATTTTAAGGTCGTTGCAAATATTTTTCGAAGTTTACTGCCCATGCTCGCATAAATGTCCATTATGCATTTTTGCCGATTTTGAGTTTAATACTGGAATAGCTTATTTTATTGTGTAACTTTGTGCTACATCATTAAAAATCAGAAATCAACGACAAGTTTGCTGGTCCCATCTGAAAAATGTTCAGATATGGGTCCCATCGTAAGATAATAAAAAGTTGAAAAATGTAAATTACAGGCCACAGTATCAACATTTCTATTTATTAACAAAAAAGTGTTGTAAAATGCATTTTACACCTTTCAAGTTGTTTTGCAATCATTAATTTCCAAGATTTATAAGTATTGACAAAAATTTTATTTTGCGAGAAAAAAAGTTTTTACGGTGCTGTACATTGTAATTCCATAAAGGTTCAAAATATTTTGTTCTCAGTTGATTAGACTTCTATTTCCATTGAAATTTTGATGTTTTTGAAAAATATTTTTAACCTCTGATTTTTCGGATCAATTTTGAAAGGAAAAAGGGGAAAACTTTGAAAAATATTTGCAACGGCCTAAACGGCAACGTTAAGTTATACGTGAAGGTGGGTCTACGAGGTCTAATAAAGAAATTCATTTTTCGAGTGATTTAATAGCCTTTCCTCATTGAGCATGAGAGCATGAGCATGAGAGACCACCGTAATATCCTTTCAGCACTTCTGATCATAGGTTTCGACGATCTAGTGTTGTTTTCCTTATCAACAGCATGTATGAATGCGCTGAAAAGGTAAAACACCATGATTGCCAAAACTAGATCAGTTGCGAATAGGTAAAAGTCATTGGCCACCAACGGCGCCCGCCATGTCGGTTTGTAGACCTCGATTTTAAGGGACGGAAATGTAAGTTAGCGCAGGTTGCTACTAGGGCAGCTGATTTACTCTGTGCTTACACCCCACAAGCACCAGGAACCTGAAAATGTGTTAGTAGGATAAGGTGCTTGGTCAGGATTCATCATAGAAGATGATGATGCGACCCAAAATCATAGTGAGCGCTCCCTAATAACCTGCTTTCCTCCTAAATGAGGCCCTGCCCTTAGTGGAAATAATATGCGAACAGCTGAACGTAAAATTCCTGGAAAAGGAACATATTTTTGAAGAAGAAAACGAATGAAAACTATCCTAGATTGCAGTTGTGAGAAAACCAGCAAAGATTATAGTTTTTTTTTCGTTCGTTTAATTTCCAAAATAGATTATGCTCGGCGTGCCATTGTTCCGGGCGTTCTGGATCCGATGACGATGATGGAGTGCGGAGAATAGGAATGGGCAAAGGAAAACAATCGAGGACGAGCGAAGCTCGGCAAAAAGAGGAAACTCGGCACAAGCAAAGTGTATACAAAAGTACCAACCAAAAGGGAGGGGATGAAAAAATAAAACCCGGCCGAACAAAATTGATTGCTGATTTCGATCATGCACTTTACGATTGCTTGAGCACACAAGCGCTTCCTGGCTTCGGTGGAACAAACATAGGTGTCATGTTTCTCTCCCCCACCACAAACATTGTGTATTTTCCCACGATGTGTGCTCTATGCGAAATTTGTTCGTGCAGGTGAATATATTTCCATGCCATCCATCCATGCCTTAAGTGATGTTATAGGATATCCTTTTCGTTTAATCACTGCTTAAAAAGAACGTTGTATGCATATTCTTTAGAGGACCATAACATGCACATGAATAATTATTTTTTTAAATGCTTCTTTTCTGGTTCCAAAACATGATGCCATTGTCACAAAAAGTGTAAGTAATTTTAAATGGAAATTTAAGTCATTCAAAAAAAATGCCCTGGATATGACTAAAACAATTACAACATGTCACTGCCCTTATGGATAACTTATTTAATTTCTAATAGGACTAGTACACATTTCATTTTATTTTTTGTCTTTTAGCTGGTTGATGTCAAAAGGCGAAAGTAAAAGTAAATTCAAAATCTTTTATTTTAATTGTGAGTATACTGTATAACGTATAATTAAATTCTTGTAAGGTGAAGCCGTTGATCATTTTCGAAGAAAATTGATCATCACTCTAAAATTTTCTGTATTGAATTCAATTTAACGAGTTTCTGCACCAAAATGAATCAGCATGTGCAAGTTGTTGCCTTCTTGAAGGCACTGAAGGAATTTTGGTCTAAATCAGCGATTCTCAACCTTCTTCTACGCCGGTACCCCCTACTATGTAAATCAAGTAGGCCCGGTACCCCCGTTGAGAATCAATGGTCTAAATCAAATGGTTTTCAAAATTTATATAATTTTGTGGTGCAATCATTGACACCCTAATCTAATCAACCATTGACATCCTAGTTGGCAATCATTGATTTCTATAACTTTGCAAGGAATGGGATAATCATTACCAAAAGGAATCAGTATGTGCAGGGCACTATTCTAAACAACTTGTTGAAGGAGTTTTGTCAAAATATTGATAGCGACGCAAAATTTATATTTTTGAACGAAAAATCATGGCAATGATGGAAGTCTTCACGTTAACCTTATTGCAGTTATTCTTCTGCTATGTATGTTATGTTACATTTGAAAAATATCCAAGAATTTATGAAAATAATGTATTTCCTAAGTTTAACGCCTTTGTTCGATCTCTGGCCTAAAAACATTTTCTCTAGAGGATTAAAAAATCAAAATCAAATTATTCGCTCTACAGCATTGCCTTGGCGTTCTCGATTACGAGATTCCTACTCGCAACTATGTGTTCGAAGGCTAGAATGTTGAGGCAATTGCAAACCTCTTTTTACACCTTGGCTTCCATCCATCGCGGGATTCGAACTGACGACCTTTGGATTGTTAGTCCAACTGCTTACCAGCGACTCCACCGAGACAGGACCCAGGGAGACGACTCCTAAACCTGGACTGAGCTATCAACCTAACCTCTAGGTTAGACCGGGGCCAACATTTACTTCCCTGTCCGACGGAAGGCGTGATCAAACAAATCTCGTCTCAAAATTTGCCACCTGGACCTTCTGGGATCGAACCCAGGCTGACTGGGTGAGAGGCAGCCACGCTTTCTCCTACACCACGGTCCCGGCTACATGAAAAAAAAGAGTTCCCAAAATCGTGAACAAGCGTTCATGAAAATGGGAACCACGAACAAAGTGTTCAAATCCCATGGTAAGATTTTCAAAAACGTACCATGGAATTTGAACACTTTGTTCGTGGTTCCCATTTTCATGAACGCTTGTTCACGATTTTGGGAACTCATTTTTCTCTGTGTAGAATTAAGAAGCATCAAAACAGCAGTCAAAATGTTAAGGTCCCAAACACTCTATAAATTACCTTTTTGCAGTGAGCATAAATCAGTTGAATATTTTTTTGTTTTAACCAAAACCAATAAAAAATATCCAAACATTGTGTAAAAACAGCATTCCCAATGCATCACATGGTGGATGGAAGCATAGGTGTAAAAAGTGGTTTGCAATTGTCTCAACAATCAATCTCGCAACCGAGAACGCCAAGGCAATGCTGTAGAGCGAATAATTTTGATTTTTTACATAATAGTTTATCAGAAGCAAATTTTTGACGGATGTTAATCAAAGTAGGAAAGTATAGTATAGATTTTTCCCAGTGTATCATTGTTCAGATGTTTACAAATGATAACAATTTTGAGGAATGGGACGAATAAAGAGGCACAAAATCAATGTATTTTTGGTGGACTGTGTATTTTGAAAATAAAAATAATAATTGTAACTAGATTCCAAAACAGGATTCCAATTTGCGAGATAAGTGTTTTAATGTCGCTTTTTCGCCACTGAATTAAACATCACCATTATCACCGCACTATTAGTTTCACGTGGACTTGGTGGTTAAGCCATTAAGCCTTTTTCGCTCACCAGGATGCTCCCACTCAACGAGATCCCTTTTCTTTTTAGAGTAAAGCTATATCTAAATTGGTTCAATAACAATGCATTAAATATTCATTCTCACCCAATTACGCTCCACAGCCAAAATCTCGGTAAAATAATTTACCATAATGATCGCTGTGTGTATTTGGCGGCACTCTGTTGAATCGCGAGGTTTGAAGGAGAAATACTCACCGAAGGAATCAAGTCGACAGGCAAATGACGCGGGGCTCCTTTCTTTGCTTCTCGTTGAACTCGAAGGCTTTGCCGGTGGTCGCACGAACAAACAGCGGGTGGGGAAACGAACGGAAGTGGCAGGTTATCCGACTTTTATAAACACATTTCTTACGGTCCACTTGCTTTCCCGCGGAAAAAAGGGCAGCAAAGCGCCAAAAAGTGTTTCCTTTTCGACACTGAACAGCGGAGCGCTCTGCCACTTACGTCCTGGCCTCTCCTGCTGCTGCTGCTGGGGAGAACAGGGCAAGAGTTACATCGTGGCGAAATCCCCAAGCGGTAACATTACTCTTTAAAATAAACACTTCTTTCGAGACTTTCCCACTCGCACTGTAAAGTTTGGTTGGTTGGCCTGCGGAGAAAACGAAACCAGACGATGGCGACGAAATGGCTCGATAAAAGCTCACATTTTCCTTGGTTTTATTCCCAATCGTTTTGGAAAGTTTGAAATATTCATTCGATGCTGCTGAAATATTCATCTCACATTAATATTTCATGATAATTACAGTGAGCCTTTTAAGTTTCAATTTCGTTGATTATTTTCTAAATATTTGGGCCGATTCTGCGAGAAATTCCTATCGACAGCCTGATTAAAAATTGATTACGATACTTGTAAGCGCGGTTCCGCTGGACCAAAAGGAATTTGCTAAATTTAGTCGCAATTAAGAACGGTAATATAATTTAGCTGCGGAATTTGTAGCTCGAAAACACCCCACCTTTTAATAGCTGCACAACGCTCAGCCCCTACACCAACTAACTAACTAAGTACGTTCGTTAATCCGAAATCGTTTCTGTTAAGAGCAACGTTCTGCACCGAGCTTCAGTAGCGGAATGCGATGAAATTGTTCCAGCACTGGTTTTCGCGAGTTGGCACCTTCTGCTGCCCGTGGAAATTATCCTTTCAAGCATAATCAATTGCGCTTTCAGTCGATTCCCGAGTGCCAGCCAATACCAAATCATGGCAAAGTGTTGTTTATACTTAGTATGAAGCTAAAAAAGTCATCAACCTTGGCGTCTCCATGAAAATAAACATATTTTAATAAGTCTAACGAATAACTGTAGTGCCAATAGCAAATCGATTTTCCAGCACAGAAATTTTTCAGTTCCTTTTGGGGTCTTCTAAACAACTTCTCAAAGTTTGGAAACGATTGGTTTAGTCCTCACTGTGCGGAAAGCGATTAAATTTTCTATAGGAAAATTACCTTTCAACTTATACTAAAACTGGACTCGTATTCGGTTGCTCTAGAAGGTGCTCTATAACATACCCGAAGAGAGTATGGTGCTAACTAGAGGGTGATGAGCGGGAAATCGACCATTACTGGACCTCCCGATTCCCGGAAAATTCGGTCGAGACTCCCGGGAAATTTAAAACTAATAAATATCGGAGCAAAAAAGTATAAACTAATAAGAAAAACATTTGACAAATTCAAAATTGTTTAGAACATTGAATGTTCAATGTTCGATGTTCAAGTTGGAATTAAGCAATGCTTCTCTAATCTTCTTTTTCAGAAAGTGTAAATTTCAACTTGACAAAAATTCCAATAACTTTGATTGAGAGAAGCCAAAAACAATGTGGACCCCAAAATTTACCTTGAAAAAAGTTTACCAGTTACACTCCAGAAATGAAAACAAATGTTTTAATTTCAAATATTATTTTAAAATTATTTCTAAGAGGGAAAAGCTTTTTCAAGTTCAGTTCAATTTTCATATCTTCTCTCGAGCATAGCAATCCTCATAATCTAGTTTTTTGTGATCATTTGGGTTTTCCTGATAACTGTAAGTTTATGTCGCCATCAGGGGGGGGGGGGGGGAGTCTAATCAACTGAGAACAATCTAAAATGCCTTTTTCTGCATTGAAAATCATATTTAGCATGTTTGGACTGGTTGAAAAATATTTTGAACTTTTATGAAATTACAACGTACAGCACCGCAAAAAAAAATCGTCAATTCTTTGAATTTTTTGAAATGAATGGTTACATAACAACTGGACAGGTGTATGATGCATTTTGAAACACTTTTTTTATTGAAATGTTGAAACCATGGCATGTTATTTAAATTTTTCACTTTTTTTTTTTTTGCCCCCTCCCTCGACATTCATCAGAGTTGAGGCATATAAACTTTTAAAAATATAAATATTTTTTCAATTATTATTTACAGTTTACCCATTACAAAACAAAAGTTTAATTCATTGTTTTGAGTCGTTGTTTTACTATAATTATGGGAAATATATTAGCTATATTAGCTATCTTTTTACAAAAATCTAATAACAAGTTTGTGCAGCTTTTGAAAAATCACTCAGTGCGAATTAAGATTCGTAATTTTTTTAAACTACAATTTTAAGTCTTGAAAAACTCAGGAAACGATTTTGTTTTTGCAGATTCAGGAAAAAATCAAAAGGTTTCATACACCTAGTTCCTCAAAATAGTGAGTCTACTTAAATTAACGTTTTATAGAATTAGTATGGGTTAATTGAAACTGAATTATTTTAACAGAAACAAATTTATTACTTTTCATTTTAAATTTTTGGCACTATTGGCATAGTCAAAAACTCCTGGACCGAGAATTCCCGGAAATGGCCAAATTCAACACTCCATTACCGGGAAATAAAAATGTCGAGAATCGATACAGCGATTTGAAAACTGGTTTAAAACGTGATTTTCGAGCAAAAAAAACGCGTTTTTGGCCAGTTTTGAAAACGCTGTATCTTTTTTTAGGAGCTAATTAGCACCATAATCTAGTTGGGAAATTTGTAGAGCACCTTCTAGAGCAGGCCTGCCCAACCTTCTTGGATCAATTTTCACATTTTTGATCTTCAAAATAACATTTTTTTTTTGGTTTATTTGATGGAATCGGTTCTAAGATGACCTCATTGGTCATCTTTGCCATAAGTTTGAAAAATATATTTATAAAAATCGTTGTAATCTACATTTACGTCAAAAATTAATCCGGCTTTCGGGCTGGACCACTTTTTTAGTTAATACTTACAAAAAAAAACGACTAGAAAAAATATTTATCCAACACAGCAAAAAATCCGATGGTAGAATCGCATTCGTCAAAATAAACACATAAAATTATACACTGCATGTACATTTTTGCAAACACCCTGAAAATGTAAAATAATGCAATATTTATTTTACACCCAGGTCTTTTACACGCAGCTGGATTACTACTTTTTTAGCTGTGAAGCTTTTGGCAGAGTTATGTTTACTGGTCATCAGAGAACAAATTTCATCAAATAAACCATGAAAAATTGAACAATTGTTATTTTGACAATACAAAATGTGAAAATTAAGCCAAAAAGCTTGGGCAGGCCTGTGTTACTACGGGCTTTCCCCATACTTGGTCTGAAGGACCCTGACAACGCCCCAGCCGGTTGGTCTTAGAGCCACGGCCGGACTGGGGTGGGCTCAGGGCCTCTTTTCGCGCTGGCGGGGTTAGTCAAGCAAGAGCTCTTTCTTTCAAGGGTCGGCTCGAAGCTCAAGGAATCAAGGCACTATTTAGTTAAATTAAGCACTGTATTTCTTGGACTCACGCTGTGTATGTGTGTGTGTTAGTGCGGGGCAGGTTGGCTGCTACATCTGCTGCTGTTGGTCACCTCCGATGACACTCTCGTGGCTGGCTTGCTCCGGAGGTCCACGATCGCCCTCGACCGCGTCCGGAACCTGGTTCTGGAACTTCTGGCATGCTCTTTGCAGGTAAGCCCACGCCACGCACGAAGGGGGCGCTCGTATCTCCGGCCTTGCAGGCCGACATCTTGGGTGTGGGTTAGACCAGGCCACGTGGTCACGTGCCGAGTCTTCAGGCGGTTCTTGGATGGACATTCGCCGGATTGCCTTCGGCGTCAAGTCCGTCACTTCGGCGTGCTGGTGGCGATCGTTCGCGGTCGCCGTGATCTGGTTCTTGAGCGGAAACCTTGGGTCCTTCGAGTGAGAACACAGGGGGAAAGGGGGGGGGGTTAGAGTACTACTGGGGCAGCTTAGAGGGCTTCACTATCGATTTCACTCGAGTTGTACCTGATTCGCCGATCTTTGCTTGCGTGTTATAGTTTTCCACTATTGAATACTGTACAAGTTCAAGGGCACTGATACTTGCTGGCTCTTTGGTTTGAAGGTCTTGCTAGCGGGCTGGTCAATGTGGAAAAGATCTTCCTAGTCAACGCTGACCCTCAGTAGAGTACTCTCTCGCTTCTTGTTAGCCCCTTTATTCCCTTTTTTCTTCTAGTCCTCTCCTTACAGTACTACTTCGTACTTTTCTGGTAGCAATCCCGCAATGTAGGTTTGTACAGTGTGTTAACAAACTTTGTTCCTGCGGTTTGCAATAACAGTGTGTTTTATAGTTATGATTCCTAGCTGTGCTCTGATTTTATATTGTTTGTGATATTTATTTTACTTTTATTTACTTGACAATATTTAATTTAAAGACTACACAAACTCTCTAATCTGTGATACCCTAATTTTAATGTAAAGCTTGCCAAATCCTCCTATTTGCCCATGACTGATTAAGGGGCAAAGTAGAGCATATAGCCGCAACGGTAACACCTGTTCTAGAGCAACGGAATACAAGTCCGGTATTAGTATCAAAATCAAATCAAATTATTCGCTCTACAGCATTGCCTTGGCGTTCTCGATTGGGAGATTCCTACTCGAAACTAAGTGTTCGAAGGCTTGATTGTTGAGGCAATTGCAAACCTCTTTTTACACCTTAGCTTCCATCCACCTCGGGATTCGTACTGACGACCTTAGGATTGTTAGTCCAACTGCCTACCAGCGACTCCACCGAGACAGGACCCAGGAAACGACACCTACACCTGGATTGAGCTAACGACCTAACCCTCTAGGTTAGACCGGGGCCAACATTTACTTCCCGTCCGACGGAAGGCGTGATCAGACAAATTTCGTCTCGAAAAATGCCACCGGGTCCATCTGGGATTAAACCCAGGCCGGCTGGGTGAGAGGCAATCACGCTTACCCCTATACCACGGTTCCCGACCCGGTATTAGTATAGATACGTTATTTTTTAACAGCAAAATAAAAAAAAAGTTATTCCCATATTAATTCTCATTCACAATTCAATTGCTTTGCGCACAGTGAGGACAAAATCAATCGTTCCCAAACTGTGCGAAGTTGTTTAGAAAATTAATTCAAGCCATCGTCTAAAATACACATGAATCAACAAAAAAAGGAAGAAAGGACAGAGGTTTTTAAATTATTCTTGTATTATTTTTCGATGGAAAATTAAACAAAAAAGTCCAATTATACATAGATACAATTATACAAATCCATTGAAAAATCGTTTTTCGGAATTGCAAAAAAATATTGAATTTTTCAGCACTCGTCTTATTTACCCAACTCGGTAAACCTCTTTGGGTAAATGTACGACTTGTGCTGAAAAAATCGGATCGAGAATTTTTGTACATTCCCTGATACAAGCATATCGCTGAAGGTTCAACATCAGGTGCTGTTTCTGCAGGCACTATGCATAATGAACTGGAGAACACTGGTATACGAAGTGAGGAAACGCGATTATGCTTCATGAAAGGAAAGGATAACCAACTGAATGCATCAACGGTGCTGCTAGTGCAGTGAAAATAACTATGTACAAACAGTACATACCTTAAAACACAAACCTCGGCCTAGGAACAGCTGGATAGTGCTTTGAACGCGGTCAAAAATAATCAATAAATTTGAAAATAGGTTCAAGCCGTCACTCAACCAGCCACTTGACTGCTTGCCTAAAAAAATATCGGCAAGGACCGACTCGTTTGGCCTATTTTGAATAACTGCTTTCGTTTTCTATTCCCCTCCTTTTCGAAAATTAATAGAATATTTTTCATACAGCGAACATGATATGTAACATCATATGAACGGGCTTTGCTTGTGATAAACTAATTGCTTTTTTATTGTTACTTGTTGGATTCTTTTATCAGTTACGCAAATAAAGAAAATCAATTTCACACATATTAGCTTAGATGAAAATTAGTCGAGTAAATATTCATAAAGCATATTACAGCAGAGCTTGTCATGGGTTCGGATGAATCGAAAATCGACATGCAAACTAAATGAGGATGTTTGGTTTGGTGCAGAAGAACAGGCACTTTGAAATCAATTTTCAACTTATTTTAGAAGCCTACACAAATTAACATTTACACAAACATGTCCATTACATTCAAATTGATTGATATTAATATTTTGCTAAAATATCCCAATATTCGAAAGAATTTCTCCTTAGCTCTGAAGCTGCCAAACGTACATATTTTCAAAATTGACTTGTCGATTTGCTTGCCTTAAAAAAACTCAATCGCCTAGATTATACTGACGATTGAAAGGATTTCCTTATCCGTGTTTAAAACTCCCACAACAACAGGCCGGAGGATGCCCCACATTGCTCGCCCATATGTTGGGTGGCAAGAAGAAAGACACAGTCTCGCACAAATCCCAGCATGACTGCATTAAATTATTCATCCGTTTATTTGTTCCAGACAGCCGGCAATACAGAAAAGTGTTCTATAGGGTCGATCCATTTTTCCCGTTTTCTTCCCCTTCAGCAATCGTGAGCAAAAAGTGATGGTAGGAGGGTTGTAGTATAAAGCGGTACATGGTGCAAGATTTGCAATATTCTATTATGGAAATCCATTCATTTCAATATTTGAAAAAAAGAAAGCCAAGGAACCAGCTAGAAGCGCTGACTTGAAAATCGGTGTCTATTATATAAACATGAGTAACAAGTGTGTTCCGTTCAGGCGTAAAGTCGGAAACAAGTGGAGAGCATATGGTGATGATTTTTTAAGAGAGACTCTGCGGGACCCTCTTATGTGTGGAACTGTCTTCGCACCGAGGAACTGTGATTGCATAATTTAAATCAAACATGCGACTGTGGCATAGATTTAACCACTTTTTGCTTACCACAAAGGCTAACTACTGTCCACAGTGATTAAAAGGGACCTGGATTGTGGCACAGGCAACGCATAATGCTATATCATTGCACTAATTCATCACAAAAGCGCAGCACATTAATTAACGTTGCATGCGATAACAGTTTGCAGTTTGTTTGTGAAATAATCATTGTTTGAACTAACGTTAACACTTTTTGGAGGGTGAAGTTTTGCTGCATGCAATGTGCAAGCGATTTAGGGATGTTTGTTGAACATTATGGTGCCAAGAAAAAAAGTATTTATGCTGAGTTAAAGCTATTTAAAAATTTTATTCAATACATTTTTTCTCTAGAACAAACATTCAAATTTTATTCTAGAATATGGAACAAGACAGAGAGCATTTGAGTAAAATCTTGCACGTTTTCCATTATTATTGTCTCGTTTATGGTAACATTGTAGTAGCAAAGTATTTTTTTTTTTTCAAATGTACCTATTAAGTACAAATTTAATTAATAATTTGATTTTGTGAAGTTATGTTGGGAGAGGGGGAAGGGATTTAACTTCTTTTTCAGATCTGTGATCCCAATTGTATTTTTGTTTGAATCCCTAATGTTATATTCTGTTTTTTTTTTATCATGTAGGGTACCACCAACAGGGGTGAATCGGGACAACAGTTTTTAACGCACTTAAAAGTTTGAACGTAGGAAATGAATGTAGGGAAGGATAGTCATCAATGAGACACTTTCAACGATTTTTGTATTGTTTTTGCAGCATGTTTTAATGAGCTTTCTGTATGTATATTAGAGTGTAACAAAAATGACTTTTTGGCGGGCATTCATGGATTTGTTCAGGTGGGCATACTGAGCCTAAATCCCAAATATGAGCTTGATTGGACGTAACAGGAGCTGGCGCTCCGCCCTTCAATTTTAAATGGGATTTAACCCGTAAAAAAGATTTTTTTCAAAAATGTCACTTTTTGAGGCACTTTGGCCACCAATGCGTTTACCAAAAACATCACTGGCATGTAGGCCAGATCCTTGCGCATATTTTTGTATATATAACATTGAAGTTTGGAGCATCCTGGAGCTCGATACAGACCTTCAAAGTTTGTCATTTTTTCGAAAAATCGGCCCCGGCAAAAAAGATATGCGTCGCACCTCGCGACGCCCGAGACGCCATTTGATTTTGCTGGGACCGATTTTTCGAAAATATGCCAAACTTTGAAGGTCTGTACCGAGCTCCAGGATGCTCCAAACTTCAATGTTATATATACCAAAAGATGCGCAAGGATCTGGCCTACACGCCAGTGATGTTTTTGGTAAACTCATTGGTGGCCAAAATGCCTCAAAAAGTGACATTTTTGAAAAAATCTTTTTTTACGGGTTAAATCCCATTTAAAATTGAAGGGCGGAGCGCCAGCTCCTGTTACGTCCAATCAAGCTCATATTTGGGATTTAGGCTCAGTATGCCCACCGGAACAAACCCCTGAATGCCCGCCAAAAAGTCATTTTTGTTACATCCTAATGTATATATTTTTATGTATTCTAACATTGACCAAACTATGAGATCGATCTTACGTAACTCCATAAGTATGTCAAAAATCACTTTCAATTCATGTTTTAAGAGATTTACATAGATTTTGAAAAGTTTAATGAAGAAAAACCAAAGTGTCTCATTGTTACCCATGGGCTGAAATAATTGGGGAACAATGAGGCAACCTTGGATTCTGGGTGTATTTTTAATTTTGGTCAAACCTAATGAAAGGATATTGTAGCCCAACTTATTCCCTATGGAATGTCGAAAAAATCTGAAGAAATATTAATTTTGGAGGCAATGGCAGCCTACGAGCGAAAAAGTAATTTTTGTCCATAATTTTTTTTATACTAGAATCAAACATTTATGAATAACTTTTCGAAGAAGCGTCCATAACCAAAGCCACTATTATGGCAGAGGTATATTCAGTACACACAACTTTCCCCCAAATATGAGCCTGATTGGTTAAAACTACGACTTGTGAAAGCCATTTTATCATTGTTCCCCGTGTCTCATTGATGACTATTCTACCCTAATAGTTCAGTTGATGTTCAATCTTAAATCATTCAAAAATATAAAAAATATAGTGCAAGAACCGTGGCTAAAACAGTTGTCCAAGTTCACCTCATGGATCTTAGTTCTTGTTTGTTCGTTTTTTTGAGGCCACTTAAATTTTGTAAAAAAAAAGCTTCAACTCGGATGTTTTATTGCCTATGAGCCCATCGACAAAGCATTAAATAAATTTTGAACTCGCCTTGTTTCAAGCACAATTCGTTTTGTTGTTTTTCTATTTGCATCTGATTTACTTGAATCAATCAGGATTTGAGCATCCCCCGCAGAAAGATTTCTCGATTATGCTCACCACACATGAGTATTTCCATAGAGCCACACTCCACCATCACCAGTTCTACGACGCCTTGGGCGTATCGCGTGTTTAGCAGCTATTTGAACTCGCGTGACTGTTTTTATTGGTTGTTCATAGCCGAGGTGCCTAGAACAAAGTTATAAACAGGAGATTAAACTGCTATAAATGCCTCTACTGAGCTGGCAAGGGGCAATCGGGCATTCCCATGATAACTCACACTTTGCGAAGAGCGCATTCAGGGCATAACTTGAAAAATCAACTTCTAATCGAATAGTGGGTTAATTTGATAGCTATTATTAACTCTACGCCAGTGATGGACAGTTGACAGGTTGGATTTACATTGCACTCATATTCGTTCGCTATTGCCTTTGGTGGTTTTCGATCAGTTTCGAGTTTGCTCTCCTTACGAGGGTAAAACCACAATAAAATATGATTTATATGAAAAAATAACTTCCAACTCGCCCTCGCTAAAACACGCCTTCACATGCCACAATTTGTGTCCGCGCCCTTTTACAGCCTCGGCCATAAATATGGAATTTTTATACGGAAATTACGTCTTTTTTCTGTTTTCCTCACTGATTGATCCATTTTATGACCGTTTTAATAGACCCATATTGGAATATTTGCAGGGTTAAAGGTGTGACACGTAACATCGCATGCGACAAGGCATTTTGCTTGGGAATGTATGTCCTTTTCAATCGAAATAAACTGCGCGAATTAAGGGACGTAAAAGTTTACTACGCAAACACTTATGATTGAATGTAAGGACACAGGTTTTTATGTAGCCGCCTCGTATGACATGGTCCCTACGGAGGTGGTCTCTTTGTGACCGGCTGCAATTTCGAGATGAAATCTGTTTTACGATAGCAGGAATCACTACCGGTATCGCGTCGCGAAATAAGATGTACAGTTATTCTGTAATGTTAGATACATTCAAAACAATCCTCAGCGAAATTCAAACTTGTTTTATATATTTATTTTTTCGACAGTCGACAGTTTGTTGGTATAAACATAATAAGGATGATGAAAAAAAAATTAGAGCAATCGAACAATTTTATTCTTTTTTATCACAGAAAATTCATTGATATAAATTATCAAACTGAATCCAACAGGCAAAGTCAATTACCTTCCGTTCAACCCTTTTAGATAAAGTGTTAATCATTCACAGGCACGGATATAAATTAGGATTGACGCGCCTCTGGCATATTGTTTTCTCCGTGCTATATATTTACATTAATCAAACGCGAGCCGATTGGGTACAACATTGTGCTAGGTGACTTAATTATAAACTATACAAACTTGTCAAGACTGTCACAGTCAGCGCTATGCCCTTTGATACACTTAATCGTGAATTTTTAATTAACGCTGAAATTACTATCTAATTGAAGTATAAATTATGCACAGTGGATTTTCAGAGTTGATATCGTTAACATGCTCTACAATGGCAAAAAAAGTACCAGTTTGATAGACTTTAGCTTCTTACTTTGCTCAAATGCTTTGCAAAAGCGACATGAGTGTGTAATATCCGTTCCCACATATACCAAAATCTAAAATGCGAAAACTCACCATCCTCTTAAAAGTACTCACACATGATGGTCGAGAATGTGAACTAACTCTCGTTCGAAAGTATAGAGAAAACATCACCCAGGGCTATGTACAGAATATACAGTTACCTAAACATTATAAATTCTCTTCAGCTTTATCTGCGCTCTCTAGGACACTGGGAAATTCTTTTCCACTCATCATATACGCACACTTCCTCACCCGTTCGTTAGCATTTTACTTGCTTATTTTATGTCCTTCTAGTTTTGTCTTGGTCCACAAAATCGTTCCAGTATCCTTCTGCCCAGTTGCTTGGCACCCCTTCCTTGGCCTTTACGTTCCCCTCACCCCATCCCAACTGATATTTTACAGCATCACCCTTCCTTGGGCGGCTTTCCACCGAATGTTGCTGGACGGCCAAACACCGACCATCCACCCCTTCTGGATCCACCCTGAGCTGGCTGAAAACATTCAAGTCTAACCCCACGCTTTTCTTGCATCACATCAAACAGTGAGCCAGCAGACAAACTTTTTGGACACAAATCTATTCTCAAAATATTTTTTTATGTTAGTTAGCAACATTTGTACTGATAAACTTGAAAAGAGTTTTACCTATTCAAGTTTAAGGACTTCCATCATTGACATGGTTTTTCGCTCGAATTTTCAAAGCAGAATATTAGTCTTTTCTTTTAACATCAGTCGGCTCCTTAAAAAATCCGTAATCAGCTTGTTAACAATCATGATTTCGCCCTATTGAAAAGTTACTACGGAAATATCGCTTATTCCATGAGGCATAGTGCGCACCTCCAAAGAAATGGGGTGAAAGCATAGCTTTACAAACTGGCTTGTTTTCGCTCCCGCTGCTACCCGTTCGCATCTTTGCTCGACACATGTCCTAGCAAATGTGCATAATGCTTGAAATGATTAAACAATCATAAAGGACCTATATTGTGTCATTTACTTTTGATGCAATTACTCTTAGTGAAACTTCTGAAAACAGTGCCCAGAATTAGTAAAAAGAGGGTGACGATTCTCGAGATTTTGAATTTCCCGGGGATCGAGAGTTGAATTTGGCCATTTCCGGAATTCCTGGACCCAGGAGTTTTTTTCCGAGTATGCCAATAGTGCTAACAATTTAAAAGGAAAGGTCATAAATTTGTTTCTTTACAATGAATTCAGTTACAATTTATTCATACTTATTAAAAGAAACGTTTATTTAAGTAGTCTCATTATTCCAAGGAACTATTTCAACCTTTAGATTTTTTTCTGAATCTGCAAATACAAGATCGTTTTTTGAGCTTTTTGGGACTCTAAATTGTAGTTTAAAATGTTTACGAGTCTTAATTCGCACAGAGTGATTTTTCAAAAGTTATTCTTTGAAGAAATGTTAACATTTATCAGGTAACCCCGAATGTTCACAATTCACATCTTTACAAATTGCCAGACATTTTTCTCACAATATATATTCTAATATTGAGGTTGATGCGAAACACCAAATGACTTATTGACATCAAAAATAAAATTGTTATGCTCGAGAGAGGATATGGAAATTGAACTTTTAGAAAAGGGTTTTCCTATTTTTTTACTGTGGACATACACGGACCACTGCGACACTTGCGTATCTATTGTAGTATGATCTGTTCTCAGGTTTTCTGTTTTGCTGCTAACTATTAGGTTTTACGCCGACTCGGTTTTTAGGTTAGAAATTTGACAGCTTGGCTGTGCGTGTGCGCTCGTGACGTCACGCTGTAAAACCTAATACACAGCCTGCCGAACGATCGTCTTCCGTAGCGCTATTGTTTGAGCGAGACTGTTTTTGACGAATTATTCGAGCAGTTGCCCCCTCTCATTCCCCAAACCAATCTCCCAATGCCATGCCTCACGAGCACGAGAGACCGATCCGAGGACGTGGAGATGAGCGAGATTGAGGGGAAATCTCGTTTATTTTTGACCCATCTAGAGATCGTTACCGATCATATAGCCCAATCTTCAGCTAGAATTTTGCCTGAGAGCATGTGACCGAGTCGAAAGTAGCATTTGAAGCTCTTCTCTGCGTATTGTGCCAGAGTTCTTCAACGCTCAGACTCAGTCGCCAACAGATCGTCCAAGAGATTGGATGGGATAGGTTTTGGGGAGGCTTGGGACTTGACAAATCAATTCCCGCAGCAGCCGAAACACCCTCTGCTAAGTATGCTGCTAAGTATGCTTTAAGGTAAATTTTAGGGTTAACATTTTTTGGGCTTCTCTCAATTTTAGTTACATTCGAACATTCGACAAGTTAACATCCAATGTTTTAAACCATTTCGAATTTTTCGAATGTTTTTCTGATTAGTTTATAAAATTTTGCTTCGATATTTATAAGTATACAATTTTCCGGGACTCTCGACCAAATTTCAAGAGAAACGAGAGGTCCAAAAATGGTCGATTTCCCGGGAATATCCGCTCGTCACTCTCTAGTAAAAGTAAATGAATTACGATACGTAAAACGTTTCCTGGAAAAACCTGTCGATGCTTCTGTGCTCTCTTGTACTAAGCTCATTGGGAGTCCTATCCAGTTAGCATAATTATTATTATTACTATTTTGCAAAATCGGCAAAAATGTCAAGGGTTGGTATGAGCACAGTTGTGGAGCGTTCTTTCATTACGTAACGCAGATAGGGGGGGGGGGTGTTACGCTCCATACAAAATTGTTAAAATTTGTATGGAAATTTTGTTACGAGGGGGGGGGGTCTAAAAATCCGATTTTTTGCGTTACTTAATAAAAGAACGCTCCCTTGTACTAATGCCGAGATATTAGGGACCTACATAGCAGGGATGCCAGATTTGCAGATTTCTCTGCAAATTTGAAGATTTCCGAAATTTGTTGCAGACAACTTTTTTGTTGCAGATTTTTGCAGATATTTTACCGGTGAGGTTTGCAAAAAAAAAAAAAATAATCCTTCTGTGACGGTTTCTTTGAATAATATGAGTAACCCAACTGTACATAGCATTTTACAAATTCAGAATTAATCTTCTTAGACCTACATCAAGTTTGATTACTGTCAAAATATGCAAATATTTTACCAACTATTCTTTTTAATCACTTAAGAATTGTCGCAAAAACATTACAAATAGGTGTTCAAAAGGTTGAAGGTGCTTGTTTACCAAGGTTTTGACTATTGTTAAAAAACGCTGTCCCTTATTCCAAATATGAGCTCATTCTGACCACCTCCATCTAATCGTATGAAGTTTGTATGGGAGAAATCGTCAAAATGTATAGAGAATGGCAACTGTTTCACTTTTTTACCCGTGGAGGGCGCAATAGTTATCCGATTCTAACCATTTCTCAGATGTAGAACTTTCATTAATTTTACTTCCCTCAAGACACCATATTTTTAGGAACCCGTGGTCAGAATGAGCTCAAATTTGGAATATATCCATGTGTCAATCTTTGATTTCAGGGAGTAGTTCCGAAGAAGCTCGAATTTGAATTAACCCTAGGAAACATAAATAAATTTTATTTGAGTTCTGGCATTTTTCATATTATTTTCTTCGTGTTTTGAAATAATTATGTATTAATTAAGTATTAAGTCTACCTCTGTTTATATTAAAAAAAAAACAAAAAAATATGTGCGAAGTTATACAAAATTTTTAATGTAGTTCTCAGTAGTAAAACTTTGGTCTCGGTCTTAGTTGTTGTTAGGCCGTTGAGTCATCCAAAAACTCAAATTTTAATCAATTCATTAAATGCGAAAAAGTCAGACAGGCTAAATTATAGCGATTATGTATACACAGCTAAAAAGGTCACTTTTACTAATGAATTTGTAGCACTTTCTTCTTTACTGTTTGTATTACAATACATATCTAGAATTTTTTTTTTTCGAAAAGGCCCTATAAAACTATGAAAGACAATAGCTTATAGAACCTTTTTAAAAAAAAACAATAGATGTAAAAGAAAAAAATCATGTATGATTTTGTCTAATGTATAGATAACTTAAGACGTTCACATATAAAGAATGAAAAGTTTAGTTTTTTTAAGTGATCAAAATAAAATTATTTCAACACATATTGTTAGCCTTGTTTTTAATTTTGGGTTTGTGTTTCGAATCAGTTCAAAATATTTCAAATATTTTTTGTAAATAAAAAAAAACGTTAGTTGCATACTTCTTTTCCACGCCTATTTTTTTCATTTAATTGGATTCGTTAAAAAAATATGACTCTAAATTTCGACTATTACAAATTTCCTTAAAAAATGGCAGCACAAAAATGATCCAAAAAAAAATAATTAGAATTAGTTTTTAATGCAATAGATATTTAAAAAGAAATTTTTGCTCACAGAAAAATCCAATGAAGATAAACTTAAAAACTGAAAAAAATCAAAGCGTTTCTAGTTGTCTGAAAGGGCACATAACATTAGTTTTGATTTTTTTTAATATTTAACATGAAATAACAGAATCGCTATAGAAGTAAAATAATTCAGTTTATATGTAACATAAAATCTTCATTTTATACATATTTCAATACCATTTCACCATCAATTTTTTTTATTAATGGTCTATTAATGGTACACAAAAATATCAAATCTGGAAGAATGTTTTGTAATAAAGTTCAACTGTTAACAAAAAAAATAAAATAAATAATATGCTGGAAAAAATACATATAAAATAAATTGTAGGTATCGGAGGATGAATTAAACTTACAAAAAAATGGAACTATAGGACTATAGGCTAGAGGCATACGGCAACACATTGGCAATATTTATATGAAGTTTAATATCTAACATATTTTTATTTATTTCAATATGCAACAATCGTCTCTCCATGCATTTAAATTTATGGGACCGTTTAGGGAAAGATTGAGCAAAAATATCAAACAAAAGATTAATCGATTTAGCAAGAAGATTAGAGGTTGGATATATCACTGTTTGTATCAAAACGACAGCATTTTTTTTTTGTTTATCGAGTTTATCGAGGAGAAAAACAACAGTAAATTGTTAACTTTTACATGTTAACAAAAAAATCATTTTATTTATGATAACCCATACAGCCGAAACTCGACTGATCCAAGTTTTACTTTTATAAAGTTCTACAGATTTACTTGTGATAAACAAATAAACAAACACAATATTTTCAAAAAAAATCATTTTATCATCTTTTTTTAAGATTTTTCAGAATTCATCTTTTTACTAACTTGTTGTTCCACAATTTTTAGTATGAGTTACTTTACAAAATTTAGAGTTAGGTTTAAAGTTTTTTTTATGTTTCTGAACATAATGTTTGAAATGCCTAAAGGGTATATATTTATAAACATTCTTACACACGTTACATTTTTCCAGATCACTTCGGATGATTTTGAGGCATAACTGAGCTCAACGACTTAAATTATTTTTAACGTGATTTGATTTTCCATAGTAAGCAAATTGCGAAGGCTTAGGAGATTTTGGTGTGGACCGTATTTTACAGTTTTAAATGTTTACATCACAGATTTGTTAACCATTTAAATATCACTTGGGTGTTTAATATTCTATAATTTCCATATCTTGGCTCAAACTAAACCAATTTTAGTTCTTTTGGGTTCGTTTGCTCAGTAATTTAACACCAAACACGATGCCTCAAAACCTAGATTCCGGTTTCCTGGCTGGAGATATTTCGAGTTCTCCAGGGCCAGATTTGAGCTAGCCTGATGATTTTTCTGACCACAAAATCATTCAAAAAATTTGTTAGTGATGAACTGTTGAAATATTTTACCATCGACAATATTATCTTTTTTTAACTGTTTCATTATATTATTTTTTAATCAGGCCGTTGCAAATATTTTTTGAAGTTCAATGCTAAATATGATTATCAATGCAGAAAAATGCATTTTAGTTTGTATTCAGTTGATTTAATTTCTATTTTCATTGAAATTTTGAAGTTTTTTAAAACTTTTTTTTTGTCCCATGATTTTTTTTACAAATTTTGAACTTTGAAAAATATTTGCAACGGCTTTCCAAGAAAATTAAAAATGTAAAACATTGATTTATTTCGTTAACCCTCTAAGAGCTGTTTGCTTATCGAAAACAAAGTAAATGGTAAAATTTTGGTACAATAATGCAGGAAATACTTTACCGTAACCCATAATGAGCAACTTTTTTCTAAATCACAAAAACTGATTTTCTTCAAATCTATTGTTGCAGTTGTTTGAAAGTGCATCGAAGAGTGTTTAAAACTACTTATTCTTTTCTGTAAGACCATATTTCTGAAGTACCGTAAACTGGGGTGACTTTGATAGCCCGGGGTGACATTGATAGAAATTAATTTGGCCACTAATTTTGATACATCTAATGTTACAGTCATATTTTTGCATATATGTTCGATAATAAGCTATCCCTTAATGTTTGCATACTCAAAATTCTCAAAAAAAAATTTGATATTAATTTGACGGGCATTTGAAAAACCTATCAAAGTCACCCCGGGCTATCAAAGTCAGCCCAGTTTACGGTATGAAATACAAATTCTAAAATCGCTGCACTTTCAGATTTCTTTTGATTGGCTCATTCAAAACTCACAAACACCCATTTTCATCAAAATTAAGGAAGATAATAAAACCATCGGTCTAATAACAATGTTTTGTCTTGTTTTTGAAAAGTCATAACGTTTAGAAACTTTTGTTTTGATTGAAATGTTTTTTTGTAATTTTGAAAAAATGCTCCTGAATATTTAGTTGCTCATATGCCCAGGTGATGCTCTGGTGCACCTAACGGAAAAGGTTGAAAAACACTCAAAATCGGTTCAAACTCACAATGTTATTCACATGGGTTCTTGTCCAAGGTTCAAATGATTGCAAAAATCATTTTTACGGGCTTTCGGAAACAGATATTATTTACTCCCCTGAAATTGGTCCATTTTTGTTTACATTTCGCACTGTAACTTTGCCTGTGCTAAACCAAATTTGATTAAATTTGGAGAGATGTTAGCATACATTCTACATGAACAACTGCAACTTGAAGCACTGTGAAATGTTGAGTCAGTATATTTGAGTTCAAAATTTTGGTGCACTGAAGTAACCATGAGCAAGAGAGATTGAACGTAGTTATTAAAATTAGTTTTAAAATTATAAACAATTTTTTTTAAGTTTCTGTGATATTTTTGAACTGGATCTTTATGAATCACAAAAAAAATCGATTGAATTGTATTAGTTAGCATTTTCATTCCCATTTATCTTCTTTTTTATCGTGAATAGCGAACAATAAATTTTTCTATGAATGAATTATAATTCAGCGACTTATAAATATTTGAAATAAATAATAATTTTTGTATCAATTTAGAAAATTATCGCATATGTATTTTAACCAAGATTTTAACTGCGAGTTGCAACAAAAACTCCGTTCCACTCATAATAAATAAAATAATTTTGAAGGTTATGTTAATAACTGACATGACCATACAAATAGTAAACATTTCATGTAAAGTGGTGCAAAAAGAATAAGCCATTAAAATAGCTATTAAAAAAAATAAGACTTATCTGAAAATATGCTACATGGACTTTAGAGATTAAAAAACATATTTATAAAAACATATTTATCTGCTTAAACCGTTGAAACAATAGTTTCCTTCGATACAATACTGCACGAAATAAGACTATCGCTAATTTTATTTTAACTTTTTGTTAAGTTATTCAAAAGTATCACAAAACTAAGAACCGTACCTTTATTATTTATTTATAATAATTTTAAATGGCAGTTAATTTTTTGTACAATTTTTGTTTTCGAAACACATTGGAAAAACCTCTGAAAAGTATTTTTATATTAGCCTATCCTTGAAATAGAAAAACACATTGAGAAGTAAAATACAAAAGATATCTTGATAAAAATGTTTTAATTTTAAAAATATTGTTTGTATAGTTCCTGTCGTTTTATCGAAAAGGAATCTACATTTTATTACGTTTTTTTCAAGTTAGTTGAATTTATTGCAAATATTTAATTGTAGCTAAATAATTTGTTTTCACACAGATTTAAGGACATAAAACATACATTAAACGTTGTTTAAGTTAAACATCATAATTAAGTTAAACAGAATTGTAGGATACGACCATAAACCTAGTTTTACGTGTATTTAAGTTTGCAGATTTTTGCAGATATTTGAAAAACAAATTTGCAGATAACTCAAAATTTCATCTGGCATCCCTGCTACATAGGGAAATGAAATGTTCTGGGAGAAATTTCAAACACCCAAAGTCATTCAAATTTAAGGTTGAAAAACTTGTAGTTTTTCTTTCGAGCTGGCACTTTTCTTATACCGAACAAGCACAAACATAACAAAAACTACCAGTTTATTATCAACAACAGTTTTACAATACTTTTAATTGTTATAAGTCTCGTTTTTTGCCAAAACTATTTTAAATTAATTCCAACCTTGTTCTTGCATGATCTTGTTGCTCGATTGGAACCCCAATTTGACAGTTCGATTGGAACCCTGAGAGTGACATTTCGCCTCTCCATATAGGCTCTTTACGAGATATAGCAATTTGAAGTTTTATAAAACGTGTGCCACGATATCTCAACACTGCTTTGACCAAATTTGCTCAAAATTTTGGTGAAGACTCGTTAAACCTGTCCCGTGTACATGTCGGAGGCTGATTTTCAAAAAGTTTATTTTTAACGGTACACATCAACCAAAGCTTTTGCACCAAGATTTTTGTTTCAAATATTTTAGTATCTTCATAACTACGGTAACTATCGCTTTAATTTTTATTCATCCCCAAAGTACTGTCTACAAAATAAATTACCGCAAAGTTTGATTATTTTTACATGAGCATGAGCATGCATGAGCATGAGAGACCACCCATGGTTTCCCCTCCGTTGCTGAACAGAACCATAATATCCTTTCAGCACTACTGATCATATGCTTCGACGATCTAGTGGTGTTTCCCTTATCAACAGCATGTATGAATGCGTCGAAAAGATAAAACACCATGATTGCTAAAACTAGATCAGTTGCGAATAGGTAACAGTCATTGGCCACCAGCGGCGCCCGCCATGTCAGTTTGTAGATCTCGATTTTAAGGGACGGGAATGTTAGTTAGCGTAGGTTGCTACTAGGGCAGCTGGTTTGCTCTGTGCTTACACCCCACGAGCGCCAGGAACCTGAAAATGTGTTAGTAGGATAGGGTGCTTGGTCAGGATTCATCATGGAAGATGATGATGCGACCCAAAATCATAGTGTTTGTTGAACAGTATTATGTATTATTCTCAAGGCAAGCAATCGGATGCTGAGGATGAGACATTTCCCGTTTATCGGTTGTTTAAGCTGTGGAAAGATAGAACCAAAATCATTTGTAATTAAATGATGAAGAATTTAACAGTGTAACTTTTCAATTGGGTACTAAAGCCCTATGTAAATTTTTATGTACAACGGTAAAAAACACGATTTAAAACCATTTCTGATCACTTTTTTTCATTTTAATGCAAAAATTTGTTTTGATAAGACAACATTTTTTCGGTGGATCAACTATGGTCCCCTTGGAACGAGCTGTCAAGTAGGAGCTTTTCTGTCAAGAAGGACTGCGAGGTTAATTTTTCTAAATTAATTTAAAAATCAATTTTAAACTCTTTGTGGTCGCACAAAGGATCATTTTACTCAGAAAAATAAGCTTTATCGCTGTAAACAATAATATCAGCAATCTGAGCTTCATTTTAGGACCCAATTGAGATGTTTTTACGAGTTTTACATGATTGATGTTTAGTGGGGTACTGATTAACGAAGCGAACGACGGATTACAATGTTTCTCGAGCTGAAATGGTATGATAAGGTTTTGTTGTTGTTGCACACCGACGACGAACGCGAAAAAAAAACTTGCGACCCGACGGAAAGGCATTGCAAATCGGACTCACATGAAATAGCCTTCCTGGTTTTCCTACCGCAAAGTTTGATTATTTTTACAATCAAATTACTGCAGGATTGGCCCCGTAAGTTTGACAATTTTGGAATAAGAAGGGAATAAGAATAACTCCTTTGGTTGCTGTGCACCCTTCAATTAGATAAAAAAAATAAAAAATCGGGCTTGTCGCTTGTCTGTTTCCAACTTTAATTAGGTATGAAATATATTCATGAAACTTTCAGGAAGGATTGGAAATAATCTTTTTTGTGGATTTAATAAATAGAAATTCTTATATTTTCTACATGTATGCAGCCTAGGATGCCCAGAAAAATGCCCCACAAGCGGGAAATGGTTTTTTGGGTTATTTTAAGCATCTGGGTAAATTTTGAGCGAAATTGGTTGAGGTTAACCCCTTTGATATCCGAGCCTAATGTTGGTGAAAAAATGTGATTTATACAAAAATGACTTTTTAAAATCGCTAATAACTTTCCAGGATCAAGACGACATTTGGATTGCGAGTCCGGAGCAGGTTTGGTTTGGTGTGTTGTTTGTACTTATAGCAGGAAGACGACTCCAATACCTGGAATGACTTAACGGCCTAACAACAACCAAGGCCGGGACCGACGTTTTACTTCGCCATCCGATGGAAGGTTGGAGCAGATGGGAATCGAACCCATGATCATCCGCTTACAAAGTAAACAGTTTAAACATTCGGCTAAGCCTGCTGTGCATTGCTGTCACTCTACATATAAAAGATGTTTCAATCATGTCGTGCTATCTTGTCACTCCCTGAAAATTGATATAAGTGCGACAACTGGCCAAAGGGATTTCAGGTCAGAACGCGATTGACGCACGTACAAGTTAGACTACCGTAAACATTGGTAATTATAACTCGGGACTCCAGCAACCAACTACAAACAAACTTCGGGACAATGCACAGACTGGTCAGTCAAACAAAACGTGCTTGTTATTGTTTACATTGCGTGCTCTAGTTTTTGTTTATTCAAAGTCAATCATTAAAACGCCGAAATTGCGAGTGCGACAAGATAGCACGACAGCGTCGACTTATTGATTTCGCCAATATCGTAATAAAAACATCACTACTTGGCCTCTACTCAATCTTCAGATTACAATTCAATTTGAAAGAAACATAGATTTTCTGGGGAATTATAAAATTTTGCTATTAACTGAATGTTTACCACAAGTATGTTTTTGTCGTATTTTTTTTGGCCGACTAAGCTGTTCTTAGTTGCACAGTGGGTGTAAAAGTTGACTGGTCCATCCATGGCCCACATCACAGAAGCAAAAGCAGCGCTTTATCTTACCAGTAGTAGGAGAACATCCTTTGCTGCTTCTGCTGCTGTTGCTTATGTATACGGCGCGCAACGGACATTGAGGTTACTTGCGTATACAACACGTGGACCTGGCAGTCCAGTGTGGACCTGGCCAACATTTTCAAAGGGGAGCCAGGCCGGATCGGGGCAGGACGGTGTATGGGAGGCACATAGACGGTCTTTTTCTCGCCCTGGTGTGGTGGCCGAAGAAAATAGCCCCCTTGATTTTAAGCTTTTGAAAACCCCTTTTTCTCTGACGGTGGTGTGACCAAGAGCGCGGGTTGGGAACAGTACATAACACACACTCTCACGCATGTTTTGTAAAATATACAACACAGTCTTGTCGTCCTGGCGGTCCTGCTGCTGTTGCTTGGTTCAAAAATTCTGCTTTGCTTTCCCCTCACACACCATTAAAACGGACGTCAGGGCCGTCGAGAGTAAATTATGCGTGTCACCCTTTCGCTCTCCAGCATCCAACAGTGGAAAGTCCAGAACACGTGCTGGTAAAGTGCGGGTGGAAATTCGGCGTTGGGTGGGTGTGGGTGGTTGGCTAGAAAGTGAAAGTATAGAAGGTTGCCTTACAAGGACGACAACGACGGCGACGACCACTGCTGCTAGGAGCTTCGCGACTGGGGGAGATATAATGATGATTTTCAGTATAAATATAAACCAGCAGGCTGCTGGACCGGCTCCGCATCTCTTTGGCTCCATTCCGTACGACGTGTGGTTAAACTCTCGGTACACACTTGGATCCTTGTGCGGTGAGGTGCCCCCCCCACCACACACGTGTGTTGCAGGACTTAGCACAAAGAGAGAAAGAGGGTGACCCGAAGGGAAAACAACGAGTCCTGCACACTTTCCACCAAATACCAAGAGTTCGGACAGTCGTTTGGAGCACTGCGGACCGTTCGTTCTGTAAACATTCCACCAAATTTAAAAAAAAATAGTATGTATGTGTACTTTTATTTACATACACTCAGAAACTTTTTTTCCCACTGTTTTTTTGTAGACGCACGCACTAATCGTGCTGAAGAAGTAAAGGAGTTTTGCTTGTCACAGTCCACGACGACCGGAGGCAACCCCACAGGGAACAGGAAACCGTTGATGATAATGATTGTGCAAATAAAAGTTTGCTGAGTACAGCAGCTGAGGCGTGATTTACCGAAGAATGGAACATTTTGGTTTTGAAGCACTTATAATAGCTGGACAAAATATAATAACACAACTAGAACATTTTTGAAGTTAATGTCAGTAAACGCTTCAATTACATTAAAGTATGGTACACAGAAAAAAAAATCATGGTAATATTACATCTGGGAAGGAGTACATCTTTTATGTCAGAGAAAATGTGTAATTTTACCACTGGAAATGTGTAATTTTATCACTTTTCTGTTGTAATGTCACTTTTTCAGTCTAAATTGAGGTAAAATTTCATTATAAATGTGGTAATATTCAACGTTCCAAAATTAAAGCTTCAAAATTTTTTACTGTGTAGATTTGAGCTCGCTGAGCACGCTACATTCGACAGAATTGATTTTGAGTGAACTACCGGCTAATAAATATAATTGAACATTTCTGGTATAAATGTTATGGAAACAACTTAAACAACCACGCACCCACGTTTTTCTGTAGGGGTAGCTAAAACAAGGGGGTGCGCATGGTTGTTTAACCCTCGAAAGATCGAGTAGTAATTTTCACCCTATTATTTTCTAAAAAATCTTATAACTTTTGTAAAAATTGACCAAATTGGATGCGTCCGGTTACAAATTATCTGCGAGAAGGGGGAAACAATATTTGACATTGTTAAGTCCTACGGGGCTCCGGAGCCGGTTCCAATTGGCCACCAATCGACATCAGCACAATGCACCGGAACCGGCTCCGGTGCCCTAAATAATTCCATTGCATTTATACTCTAAATTTACAATTTTATTTAGGCCGTTGCAAATATTTTTTTAAATTTTATGTCCCCCCTTCAAAATTGGCTTGCAAAAATCAGGGGGCAAACAAATATTTTTTCAAAAACCTTCAAAATTTCCATGAAAATAGAAGTCTAATCAACTGAAAACAATCTAAAATGCACTTTTCTGCATTGATAATCATATTTAGCTTGTTTGGGCTTGTTTAAAGGCAAAAAAAAAATTCGTTAATACATAGATATTTTGAAAACAAGGCAGATGTAAAATGCATTTTTTGCCAACAAACGAGTCATTTTGACGTTTATACCTATTCAAATCGAAGGCTAAAAAACCGAGCCAGAGGCGAAAGCAAACAAAGAACAAAGGGTGGCCACCAGCACCACTAGCAGCGCCTGTTGGAGTGAGCCAGTAATGCTAGGAAACTTTCTCTATGAATGCCACTTTTCGTGAGTGTTTTCTTAAAATTTTGTCACAAATAGCAGCACTAGCCAGACACAAAAGAGCGCTGGAGGAAAAAAGAACTCAGCCGACAAAAAATAAGTGAGGCCCAGTGATTTCTCGTCACATTGAAATACACTTGAGAAATATTTTTTTAAATGCTTGTAAAATGAATAGAATAACTTTTCAACATTTATTTTGAAAAGTGTTGCTTTTCGATTCTGTTATTTTTGGTACAGAAAAGTAGGCTATTTTGACGTTCAAGAATGACAGGAAAAGTAAGTAGTTTCACGACGAAATTGTAAAAAAAAGTATTTACACCCCTTGGGCACTATGCACATTTCGTGATGAAACATGTAAAAAATTTAAAGTTTGACAGGAACCTAGTACTACGTTTTGTTCAGAAACTCGTGCCAAACATTTTGCTACAAAAAACTCATGAAAAGATGATTTCTATAAAAAGTTATATAACAAATACTATTACGAAAATAAAAAAGGTGCAAAAAAAGTTTGTACACCTTTCAAAAAATTAACATAAATAATGTTATTTGTTGACAAATCACCATAAATCCAGTCTCCCAACTCCAAATAGGCATCCTTGACTGATAACTAAATGTCAATATATTACCATAGAATTGCTAAATAAACATTTTGGAGTGGGTATAACACAGTTGAGCAACTGTCTACGAAATCGGCCGATTTCGACCATTTTTATTTTTTGTATTTTTTTATTTGACTCAAACTTTGTGGGGGCCTTCCCTATGACCAAATAAGCTATTTTGCGTCATTGGTTCACCCATACAAGTCTCCATACAATTTTGGCAGCTGTCCATACAAAAATGGTATGTAAATATTCAAACAGCTGTAACTTTTGAGTGAATTTTCTGATCAATTTGGTGTCTTGGGCAAAGTTGTAGGTATTGTTGAGGACTTTTGAGAAAAAAATAGGTAAACGGAAAAAAAAATTTGCAGATAAAAAATCAACATCAACATTTTTTTTTACGAAAAATCAATTTCCCAAAATACGTATTTTTTGATTTTCGAGATTTTTTGATATGTTTTAGGGGACAAAAATCCGCAACTTTTGAGTCATAGAGAAACATGGTCAAAAAATCTGCCGCCGAGCTATGAATTTTTGAAAAAATAGTGATTTTTGGAAAAAATTGAAGTTTCATACAAAAACAAGTTTGACATTACTTTTTAATGCAAAATTGAATTTGCAATCGAAAAGTACTTTACAGATTTTTTGATAAAGGGCTTCGTTTTCAAGATATAGCCACCGAAAGTTTGATTTTAGCGAAATATTTGCAGTTTTTCAATTTTTAAAAATAGTGACCATAAGTGACCACTTCTAAAATTTTTTTTTTGAAAAGTTCAGAAAATTTGCTATAAAATTGTCTAAGAGACATTGAAGATTGGACCTCGGGTTGCTGAGATAGAGCCGCTTTAAGAAAAAGAAACACGAAAATTGAAGTTTTCTAAATCTCACCAAAACAACCCACCTTTTTCTAATGACGATATCTCAGCAATTAATGGTCCGATTTTCAATGTTAATATATGAAACCAGAGCTGAAAATGTCAGGGGTCCTGACGCGAAAATCGGCGACGCATACACGATTTTTTCAGATCCATTCACTGAACCGCAAAACCGTGACATAAACAAACCCGACACAGTCGTGAGTGCCCTAGCTCACTGAGCAGCTGCAATGCGAGACAGTAGTCGACCAACGCTCATTCGACGTTGCACGCACACACATAAAGAAACAAGTTTTTACACAAAAAGTTGGTATTTATGCGTGGAAATGTAATTTTTAATATAATTAATGATTGTTTTCAGTGTTTTGCACAGTCTAGAACCATTCAATTGTTTAAAAATAGTCAAAATAGTGTTTAGATAGGATTTTACGAGTCAGTCATACGACACGAATTGAGTGAGTGTAGCTCATTTGTTCACGTCTCTCATTCTCCAGCAGCCGACCGGCACGAGTCAGGCGGCAGTGATTAAACGGACACAGTAGGCTTACAGTCACATGCTAGCAGTGAACTGACATTTTGGTTTGCTTCATGTGTACGCTGGGTTGGAAATATTTTGCAGGCCTGTATGAAACTTTCGTGAAATTTTCCGATCTTTTCGAAAAAAATATTTTGAAAATTTTTAAATCAAGACTTACATTTTAAAAAGGCCAAATATTGAATATTACGCCCATTTAAAATGCTAGTCTTGATTTAAAAAATTTCAAAATATTTTTTTCGAAAAGATCGGAAAATTTCACGAAAGTTTCATGTATTAACATTGAAAATCGGACCATTAATTGCTGAGATATCGTCATTAGAAAATGGTGGGCTGATTGGGTGAGACTTAGAAAACTTCAATTTTCGTGTTTCTTTTTCTTTAAGCTGCTGTATTGAAACTAATGACTTTTCAGTATCAAGGAGGACTAGCTCGTTCCTTTTTCAGGGCAGAGACCATCTACTTACAGGTAGTCGTAGACCTAAGCTACTGACTACTCATCACTCAGGGTCGGCATTTCTACTCAGCGATTCAAGTGAGACACGGCTGAAATAAAAATCAAGAACCACAATTTTCTAATTAAAACGTGTATTTCTGGGATAGTGTAGGGTGTGGGTGTGTGTGGGAATGTGGGGCACTTCAGGGGCAACGTACCGTTCAGCAGCTGGACTCGCAGCGAGGCTTCGCTGACTCCGCACGAACTCTCGAACGCCTTCGGCGTTCACCTGCTCCAAGGCCGGTCACAGGAGCGCCCTCGACTGTGCCGCCGCGATCCCACAAAAGGGGGAGGGGGGGGATGTCGTTGAGCTGCTGGTTGGTCGTTGACTTCCGGATGGCTTGAGCTGCTGCTGGGTTGGGCTGGAACGCAGAGGTAGGCCAGCGGGCGTTGCTGGTCCTACTTGCGGCAGGCGTCTTCCCTCAGTGGCGGATTCGGCAGCCCCAGAGTCCACTGATTTGGGCGTGCCGAGAGGGGATAATCTCCTTGGTGTGTTATGGCGCCGCGCGCCAGAGATTCGGGTCGGTGCTTGACGTTAAAACGTAGCCAACGGCTCCTGCGCACTCACGAGGCTAGGTTCACCGGTTCCCGTGTGCCGTCGCGCCGACGGAACTAGACTTCCGTGTGGGCACTTCCACTTCCGGAAGGCGAAACGTACACAGCACAAAGAGGACGGTACTGGTACAACGGACACGACTAAACACACGGACGCCTGAATGGCAAAAGAGGCCGATGCTAAACATCGGCGGGCCAAGAAGACATTTCCCGCTCGAATTCCAAACGGGAGGGGAAAAGCTCCATTTTCTTTTCCACCCAATTCGAGTAGTCCTGCCCTATCGCTGTCAAGGACTACCTCGTTACAGCGGCACGAAAACCCTTCTACTGCCATGTATTGTGTGATGTTGTATGTACGGAATCAAGTAGAAAAGTGAAGGTTCGTTGAAGAATTGTAACCAACGGTTACAGTATTTCAGCAACCAGAGGTCCAATCTTCAATGTCTCTTAGACAATTTTATAGCAAATTTTCTGAACTTTTCAAAAAAAATATTTTTAGAAGTGGTCACTTATGGTCACTATCTTTAAAAATGGAAAAACTGCAAATATTTCGCTAAAATCAAACTTTCGGTGGCTATATCTTGAAAACGGAGCCCTTTATCAAAAAATCTGTAAAGTACTTTTCGATTGCAAATTCAATTTTGCATTAAAAAGTAATGTCAAACTTGTTTTTGCATAAAACTTCGATTTTTTCCAAAAATCACTTTTTTTCAAAAATTCTAACTCGGCGGCAGATTTTGACAAAGAACTTTGTCCTAAGGGCTCTATTCTGGTGAGGTGTCAATCCAGAAAAACGAAAAATGTCGCGCGTTACGAAAATGTTGCATGCTTGGTACTGCGGAAGGGGTCAGCAACGAATGAAGTGTGGCAACAATGGTGCAACATTCTCGCGTGACAGTTCCAAGAAAGCAGGAGACGAGGCAAAATTTGAACCATGTTGACACATTTCATGCGGAGATAGCCTGTGAACAGTTAGTTTTGACCGAAAATCCGTCAGAGACGGATCGACGGTGGTAATTTTATTGCTCACACACACATACACACATTGAAAGGCACAGGTTGAGCACCACCTTGGGAGGAATTCTGTTCTAAAGAACATTGTTAGAACGGTCACTCGGAAACCAGAATGATACAAGGCAATGGGGTTGGGACCAAACTGGTAGGATATTGGCCACACCCGGAGTGGCCATGGCCCTGAGGGAAGGTTCTAGGGGGGGGACATTTATTGAACCATACGACTTGGGGCAATATGGGTATCAAAATTCATGGTTTTTGATAATGGTAATGAAAATGGCCATTTTGACAGGATTGGCCACACTCGGAGTGGCCATGGCCCTGAGGGAAGGTTCTACCTGGGGGACATTTATCGAACCATACGATTTGGGGCAATATGGGTATCAAAAATCATGCTTTTTGATACTGGTGATGAAAATGGCCATTTTGACAGGATTGGCCACACCCGGAGTGGCCATGGCCCTGAGGGAAGGTTCTACCGGGGGACATTTATTGAACCATACGACTTGGGGCAATATGGGTATCAAAATTCATGGTTTTTGATACTGGTGAGTAAAATTGCCATTTTGACAGGATTGGCCACACCCGGAGTGGCCATGGCCCTGAGGAAAGGTTCTACCGGTGCCATTGATTGAATAAATTTAATTAGAATTAATTATTCAGGATTAAATAAATAGGCAAAGAATTAAAAAATATAAATAAAAATAGCATGATTTTTAGAGTTTTGTACAAAGTTCTTTTTCATATTGGTCATGTAGAACATAACCACCTGCACCTTTTTTGACCATGTTTCTCTATGGCTCAAAAGTTGCGGATTTTTGTCCCCTAAATCATATTAAAAAATCTCGAAAATCAAAAAATACGTATTTTGGGAAATTGAGTTTTAGTGAAAAAAAAGTTGATAAAAAAATCTGCAAATTTTTTTTTCCGTGTACCTATTTTTTTCTCAAAAGTCCTCAACAATACCTACAACTTTGCCCAAGACACCAAATTGATCAGAAAATTCACTCAAAAGTTACAGCTGTTTGAATATTTACATACCATTTTTGTATGGACAGCTGCCAAAATTGTATGGAGACTTGTATGGGTGAACCAATGACACAAAATAGCATATTTGGTCATAGGGAAGGCCCCCACAAAGTTTGAGCCAAATCAAAAAATACAAATAAAATCCATTTCCGGTTTTCGTAGAGAATTGCTCAGTTTTGGGGATATTTGTATCGATAGAATAGATTTTTCGTTGGAATTTCGATTTTCGTTCGGAAAATCCGCCGGCATCCGAACCGGTCCACGATTCACAAGTCAACCTATGTGGCATCGGAAAGGGCATAAAATTTCCGATCTTTTGATACCCAAACATCTAGGTTTTCTTTAAAACCTACGTTTTTAAATACCTGGGCAAAAAGTAAGTTTGATCCACGAGAACAAAAATTACGAAATTCCATACATTTTTGGCAGGTTGCTCAAACGAAACCATAACAACGTTTTTGCTAATACCTGCTAAAACGTGGGTTTTATAGAAAACCTGGATGTATGAATATCAAAAGGTCGGAAATTTTATGCCCTTTCTGATGTCACATAGGTTGACTTGTGAATTGTGGACCGGTTCAGATGACGACGGATTTTCCGACGACGTAATTCCGGGTTGGTACGAAATTCCAACGAAAAATCTATTCTATCGATACAAATACCCCCAAAACGGTTTTATACCCACTCCAAAATGTTTATTTAGCAATTCTATGGTAATATATTGACATTTATTTGAATTAAAAGTTTGCAAAATTAAGTTTAGATAAGTTTCATATAGAATTTCCAGAGTTATATAAACTTTTATACTAGGTAGTTAGTAAACTTTATATTCAATCCAAATTATTTTTTAATCAGTCAAGGATGCCTATTTGGAGTTGTCAGACTGGATTTATGGTGATTTGTCAACAAATAACATTATTTATGTTAATTTTTCGAAAGGTGTACAAACTTTTTTTGCACCTTTTTTATTTTCGTAAAAGTTTTTTTTTATATAACTTTTTACAGAAATCATCTTTTCATAAGCTTTTTGTAGCAAAATGTTTGCATGAGTTTTTGAACAAAACGTAGTACTAGGTTCCTGTCAAAACTTTAATTTTTTTACATGTTTCATCATAAAATGTGCATAGTGCCCAAGGGGTGTAAATACTTTTTTGACATACTGTAGATACTTGGACATAATGATTTGATTTATACATTTTTTAAAGCTTTTCACATGATCATTAGATTATTGTTTCGGGCTGCGAATTTAATCTTTTTATTTGACCAAAGGCCACATTTTTAAAGATGTAAAAACCCTGGGTTCTCTTTAACAAATTTTCAAATAAGAAAATACCTTTATAAAAGTTTAAAGTACATAAAAGGTAAGCAAAATGACACACATTTTGCGATACAACATGTAAACGACAGTCAAAATTGACTTGAGCCGCCATGACCTTCACTACACGGAGAAAAAAGAGTTCCCAAAATCGTGAACAAACATTTTTCAAAATCGTACCATGGGATTTGAACACTTTGTTCGAGGTTCCCATTTTTAAGAACGCTTGTTCACGATTTTGGGAACTCTTTTTTCTCCGTGTAGGCTGTCACAAAAAAAAATCAAATCAAATCTTCTACAGGATGATTAATTAGGATGGCAGGAACAATGTTTTCATAAAACAAAAGAGGACTTAATTTTTTTTCGCTCCATCGAAAATTCATGTTTTTTTCTCCCTATAACACCCTGTCATTCTCAAAAACTAGCTTTTATCAACAATATAACTTTAACTTGAAGCACTAGGTGATCAAATTTGTATGATTTTAATAAGATAATAACGTGCATTTTAAAAAGTAACTGGAAAAGTAGTTTATTTCCTTCAAGCTCGCCGTTACAGTGTCCCTAATATCCTAATCATTAAAAGGCTTTGGGAGAAAAATCATAATAAATTGCTTCGTGGTTAGATTTGAGCTTCTCTATCAATAAAAAAAAAGTATTTTGTGTGTTTCCGTGAACGAATAATAAAATCAACTTTTATTCAGATCGGAGAACCTTTGAAGTAGAAATAGTTATGTTTTTAGTAAAAATCATACAATAAATTTGAAAAAAATGGTAATATGAACGATTATTCAATTTTAAAAATTTCGCTAGGCTTATTACGAAATAAATACGGAGATATTTTTAATAAACCAAATATGTTCGCATTTTTTCCCCGGTACGCAGTAATAGTATGCTAAAGATCACCTTTAAATCACACATTATCAACGCACGTATGCGCATCGCAAGGATTATAACGTAGGTATACACCGAGAAGCATCCTTTTTTATCAGTCGAGGGTTGCCGGGAGCTTTTGTTTTCCCAAATACATAATAAACATTGCTTCTCGACCCCCCCCCCCTTCAGCCCGCCAGCCAGTTCTGCACCCCATTATCGCAACGATCTTCTTATTTCCTCGTCTTGTGCTGCTGGCCACCCACTCTACACCTATAACAACACACGCACCTTGGTTCAGTGCCCAACAGCATCCGAGAGAGCGAGCACAGGTTGTTATATGTGCGCTGTGCCCGTATATGTAAATTACAAATCATATCTCTACAATTCCCTGTGCCGTCGTTGTCCACTTCTCGGCCGTGGGGTTCTCCGTCCACCTTAAAGGACGACGACGACGAGTAAACGACAATGGATAGCGCAGGGGTGTCAAACGCTCGACTCAAGTCTCTAACAAATGTCAGAATATTGGCCCAGATTTGCCATTGAACTATATGTTAAATTTCCCCTGGACTTGCTTTCAAAGATTGCTTATTTGTTTTCATCTCGATTTTTTTAGTATTTTCATGTATGAAAAACATTTTTAAACTATTTAATCACAGTTTACTTATCGTTTTGTTCCTGGATACCTACGTGCGTGTAAACTAAAAATGTTGACAATAAAGCTATGCAAGTGTGCAAATCTGCATCTGTTATGAAAAATAAATGAAAAATTCTAAATGTAACTTTTACTGAGAAATCGCAAATAACCACTAGACCAAACGGTTGAACACCACTGATGTAGCGTCTTCTCATCCTCTCCCGCCTCACCGTTGGAAAATTCGTTCGTTATGCGTGTGTTATGCAAAATACACACATCCTCCCCTACTTCTTCTTCCTGTCCTCGTCCTCGTTGAGCAACAACATCAACCCCGAACCGTTTACTTACATTCCACCCGCACTCATCCCCACCCACCGTGTGAATGTGCGTGCGAATATAGGAATAATAATATATAATAAGTCACCAGTGTCCAGCATCCAGTATCCGAGGACGATGCCAGGGCTTCGGAGAACCCGCCACCGTTGGGAAGCGAATCGATACCCTGGAGATTCACGGACGACGAACACAACGCTGGGCCACGGCTCAAGATGTACGTTTTGGTACGGAAATGGAAAATATTTTTAATAAAAATAAATAAAACGAAGGGTGAGATCAGTGCGTTGCCCGCCAGTGGACCAAGGGGTTGAGGCAGGGTGGATAAGCTGGACCGGGACACACACGCATACGGAGCCCATGTAAAGAACAACTTTTCCAACCCCGGAGTGGCCCGTTAGTATGCTGAGCTCGTGTGTGTAATCTATGGACAGTACTTGCACGCGTCGATTTCCCTGTAGGCTACTTTCGATTTGGCGATTTGCTTTTAAAGTTATGATTTCAATAAAATAGGCAATGGGATAAGACCCGACCGTATCTCGCAGAACGTTATATTGCATTCAAAAGTAACAGGAGAAACAATTTTGGGTGATTCTAAATAGTTTCATTATAAATTTTGTAATGCCATTCACAAATGTGAACATACTTTTCCATTACCATTCACAAATTTTGAGCTTTCAATCTATTCAAACTATAGTCCCGATTCACCCCAGTTGACGGTACTTGAAAATGTAAGGTCAAAATTATTCTACTCACCGTTCTTCTCTCAAAGCGGAGCTTGAGCAAGTATTTCAGTAATTCCGGAATTACTCAGAATGGTAACCTATCCGGATTTATTCAGAATTAAAAAAAACTCCAGAATTGTTCCACTAGCCCCGAACGGTCGTCTTGCCCCACTTGTCCCTTATTATTGAAATTGAAAAATTATTCTATAATTCCGCAGTATCCAATCCAGCGGTCGTTAGTTCGATTCTCGTACCGGGATGATGAAGTTTAAAAAAAATCTGGTCTTAGCTGGTAATTCTTTTACGGATATCTGATAACACAAAAAAACAATACACAAAGTGGATTTGCTAGTTCAAATAGAACTGCAAAAATAAAGCTGGAAGCACTTAAAAATGTATGTGATCAATAAATGGGATATTAAAAGGCATCACAAATGTTTTGACGAGCTTTCAAAGAGAATATTACATATTATATTGATTACTCTTTGATATTATCAATATTATCATTCGGACTTAATAAATGTAGCCGAGAGCCGTGGTGTAGAGGTAAGCGTGATTGCCTCTCACCCAGTCGGCCTGTCTAACCCCGGTCTAACTTAGAAGTTAGTTCGTTAGCTCAATCCAGGTGTAGGAGTCGTCTCCCTCCTGTCTCGGTGGAGGCGCTGGTAGGCAGTTGAACTAATAAAGAGTGGATGGAAGCTTACACAGGAAAAAAATATGTGTAAACTCGTATGCTAAAGCATGCACATCACCTTTGTAAGCAAAAGCATGTAATATTGTATGACAAAACGTGTACACAAAAAGCATGTACCCAAGAAAAACAAATCAGTTCTGCTTACGCTAAAAATAACATCAATCCGGCGAAAGTCATATTCAAAGTCCGCGCGTGAGCAAAGCTGATTTTTTTCTTCGCAACATGCTTTTTGTGTACACGTTTTCTCATACAATATTACATGCTTTTGCTCACAAACGCGATGTGCATGCTTTTGCATGCGATTTTACCATCGGATTTTTTGCTGTGTAGGTGTAAAAAGAGGTTTGCAATTGCCTTAACAATCAAGCCTTCGGACACCTAGTTTCGAGTAGGAATCTCGTAATCGAGAACGCCAAGGCAATGCTGTAGAGCGAATAATTTGATTTGAAATGTAAAATATAAATTGTAGATGCTCTTAAGACAAAAAACTTTTTTTCCGTTTTGTTGGATGGTATATCTAATTGAATGTAATCCACAACTAAAAAACGTGGTTGGTTCTTATGGTATTTTTATTGATCATATTCATTTGGTTATAACATTCACGACTTGTTTTACAACTGTCCGAACGTGACCATCGAAGATATAACTCCGGTTGTCCACAGAAAAGGTACAGGTACATTCCTTAGATATGAGCTATCAACATGAACGGGACATGTTTATGAATTGGAATTTATTTCAGTCGGGGAGATGGGCACTTGACCCTTTCTCTTGGTCAGCCTCGTCATAGCCAGCACCGTTATGATCAACACTAGTGGCGGTAATGTGCCTTTTAGTGCTGTACATTCATTTTGCGAATGCTCGATATAATTGTGTAATAGATAATAATTTTGCCATAAACCGTATAGTGCCCTCGTGTTTATGGAGGGCATTCTGGAATGTTCTCCGGGACCGTAGTGTAGGGGTAAGCGTGGTTGCCTCTCACCCAGTCGACTTGGGCTCGATCCCAGACGGTCCCGGTGGCATTTTTCGAGACGAGATTTGTCTGACCATGCCTTCCGTCGGGATTGTGTAGGGGTCTTGGTTGGCTCTGCATTTTAAGGAGTTTGCGATTGACAGAGCAGCGAGTCAGACGTGCGTCCCTCCAACACCGAATAAGTGCTAAAAAGTGCAAAAAATGCCTCACGGCAAGAAAAAGAGACGGTCTTCGCCAGCAGGATCGGCAGATTTGAAGAAGTTAAAGAATGCCAAAGCGCTACCTGCAAAGCCAGGCAGTTTGAGCATGGACGCTCAAAATTCGTCTGGTAACCAGTTGTCTACCCTCCTGTGGACGTGAGCGAGAAGGAAGAATTTGAACAAAAGGTGCCACCCATTTTTGTGAAAACATCGTCATTGGACTCGGTGCGAAAGTGGCTAACCGTGTTTATCAAATCTGGTGCTTTACGAGCTTCCATTCGCTTGTGTGCTGATGGACTCAAAATTCTGCTACCTACCAGAAAGGATTACAACTACGTCCGAGATTTCCTGAACAACACAAAGATTGAATACTACAGCCATGACGATCCAGGTAAACGCCCCATGAAACAGGTCCTCCGTGGCCTGTACGACATGGATGCGAGAGTGCTGAAAGAAGAGCTCAAAACTCTTAAGTTGAACGTGATCGAAGTCTTCAAGATGACGAGACACAACAAGGACATCAAGTTTCGTGATCAACTGTACCTGGTTCATCTCGAGAGAGGATCGACAACGCCGTCTGAGCTGAAAGCAGTTCGGGCAATTTTCAACATCATCGTGACTTGGGAACGTTATCGTCCAGTGCACCGTGACGTGACACAATGTTCGAACTGTTTGCAGTTTGGGCATGGTGGAAGGAACTGTTTCATCAAGAGTCGTTGTGCAACCTGCGGAGGTGAGCACAAAACTCAAACTTGCGAAACAATCAACGAGAACATTGAAGCCAAATGCTTCAATTGCGGCGGCGACCATTCTACCAAGAATCGTAGCTGCCCAAAACGAGCTGAGTTTGTAAAAATTCGGCAGCAAGCGACAACGAGGCACCAACCAAATCGTCGCAAAACACCACCAACATTCACGGACGTGGATTTTCCTGCTTTAGCGTCACCTGGAGCGGAATCTGTTCGAGTGGTTCCAAATCTGCAGCCATTGCCGTTGAATCAGCGGCAAAAAGTTGCAGAGAATACAACACCTCCTGGCTTCAGTCAGCAACCGAGGGAAAACCAACCAGCATCAACGGATGAAGGCAGTAGTGACCTGTTTTCACCACAAGAACTTCTGAACATTTTCATCGAGATGACAACAACACTGCGTGGTTGCAAAACTCGTGCGGAACAAGTAAGAACGCTTGGAGGATTTATCTTAAAATTCAGTTCGTAGTTTACTCGTTCTAATGATTTTGAATGTTTCAATAAATTTGATTTTTTAGTTTTAAGTTAGGATTAGTTGTTAAAGTGATTTTTTTTGACAAAGAACTTTGTCCTAAGGTTTCTATACGTGGTGTCAATCCAAAATTTTCGCGAAGCGAAAACGTTACGTGACGAATTCCCCTCTCGGCAAATTTCCCCTCTTTTTGGTGCACGCTGGTTGGATGAACGAACGTTTCCCAATCAGTCGATCGAGAGACGTGAGATTGATGTATCTAAAATCTCCCCCACTCCACCTCATAATTTTCGGATCGTCGACGAGCCAACAAAACTCGGCTCGGTCGGTCCCGAAAATTCATTCTATTGCTGGACGACGACGAGGACACATCAGAAGCAAATGGCCTGGTGGCCCGGTAGCAGACGGCCTGGAGGTCCGGGAGCAGATGGCTTGGAGGCAAGGACCAGCTAAGACATGCCGGTCGCGTGAGTCGATCATTGGAACTGGCCACCACCTGGAGTGGCCGGAGGCCCCGCGGATGTTCCGATGGGGGGACATTTTCCGGACCGTAAGAGTTGTGGCAATATGGGTATCAAACTTTATGGTTTTTGATACCGGACATGAAATTTGACATTTTGGCAGTAGTGGCCACAATCCGGAGTGGCCGGAGGCCCCGCGGATGTTCCGATGGGGGGACATTTGCCGGACCGTAAGAGTTGTGGCAATATGGGTATCAAACTTTATGGTTTTTGATACCGGACATGAAATTTGACATTTTGGCAGTAGTGGCCACAATCCGGAGTGGCCGGAGGCCCCGCGGATGTTCCGATGGGGGGACATTTGCCGGACCGTAAGAGTTGGGGCAATATGGGTATCAAACTTTATGGTTTTTGATACTGGATATGAAATTTGACATTTCGGCAGTAGTGGCCACAATCCGGAGTGGCCGGAGGCCCCGCGGATGTTCCGATGGGGGGACATTTGCCGGACCGTAAGAGTTGGGGCAATATGGGTATCAATCTTTATGGTTTTTGATACTGGATATGAAATTTGACATTTCGGCAGTAGTGGCCACAATCCGGAGTGGCCGGAGGCCCCGCGGATGTTCCGATGGGGGGACATTTGCCGGACCGTAAGAGTTGGGGCAATATGGGTATCAAACTTTATGGTTTTTGATACTGGACATGAAATTTGACATTTTGGCAGTAGTGGCCACCACCTGGAGTGGCCGGAGGCCCCGCGGATGTTCCAATGGGGGGACATTTGCCGAACCGTAAGAGTTGGGGCAATATGGGTATCAAACTTTTTGGTTTTTGATACTGGACATGAAATTTGACATTTTGGCAGTAGTGGCCACCACCTGGAGTGGCCGGAGGCCCCGCGGATGTTCCAATGGGGGGACATTTGCCGAACCGTAAGAGTTGGGGCAATATGGGTATCAAACTTTATGGTTTTTGATACTGGATATGAAATTTGACATTTTGGCAGTAGTTGCCACAATCTGGAGTGGCCACAATCTGGAGTGTCCGGAGGCCCCGGGGATGTTCCGATGGGGAGACATTTGCCGGACCGTAAGAGTTGGGGCAATATGGGTATCAAACTTTATGGTTTTTGATACCGGACATGAAATTTAACATTTTGGCAGTAGTGGCCACAATCCGGAGTGGCCGAAGGCCCCGCGGATGTTCCGATGGGGGGACATTTGCCGGACCGTAAGAGTTGGGGCAATATGGATATCAAACTTTATGGTTTTTGATACTGGACATGAAATTTGACATTTCGGCAGTAGTGGCCACCACCTGGAGTGGCCGGAGGCCCCGCGGATGTTCCAATGGGGGGACATTTGCCGAACCGTAAGAGTTGGGGCAATATGGGTATCAAACTTTATGGTTTTTGATACTGGATATGAAATTTGACATTTTGGCAGTAGTTGCCACAATCTGGAGTGGCCACAATCTGGAGTGTCCGGAGGCCCCGGGGATGTTCCGATGGGGAGACATTTGCCGGACCATAAGAGTTGGGGCAATATGGGTATCAAACTTTATGGTTTTTGATACCGGACATGAAATTTGACATTTTGGCAGTAGTGGCCACAATCCGGAGTGGCCGGAGGCCCCGCGGATGTTCCGATGGGGGGACATTTGCCGGACCGTAAGAGTTGGGGCAATATGGGTATCAAACTTTATGGTTTTTGATACTGGACATGAAATTTGACATTTCGGCAGTAGTGGCCACAATCCGGAGTGGCCGGAGGCCCCGCGGATGTTTCGATGGGGGGACATTTGCCGAACCGTAAGAGTTGGGGCAATATGGGTATCAAACTTTATGGTATTTGATACTGAACATGAAATTTGACATTTCGGCAGTAGTGGCCACAATCCGGAGTGGCCGGAGGCCCTGCAGATGTTCCGATGTGGGGACATTTGCTGGACCGTAAGAGTTGGGGCAATATGGGTATCAAACTTTATGGTTTTTGATACCGGACATTAAATTTGACATTTTGGCAGTAGTGGCCACAATCCGGAGTGGCCGGAGACCCCGCGGATGTTCCGATGGGGAGACATTTGCCGAACCGTAAGAGTTGGGGGAATATGGGTATCAAACTTTAAGGATTTTGATACTGGACATGAAATTTGACATTTCGTTAGTAGTGGCCACAATCCGGAGTGGCCGGAGGCCCCGCGGATGTTCCGATGAGGGGACATTTGCCGGACCGTAAGAGTTGGGGCAATATGGGTATCAAACTTAATGATTTTTGATACTGGACATAAAAAGTTGCATTTGGCCATTATCTGAAATTAAGCAGTTAAAATATGCTAATGCTAAGCAGTTAAAATATATTGCTTATTAGGCAGGAAGTAATAAATAGACTACTGCGATGCACATTTTTTGTGTCACTGTGAAAATCTGTTTCTGGAAATTTAGAATAACTATCTCGTAATCATTAAGAGCCCTGTAAAGGGTAGTTTTTAATGTCTGCTGTTCAAATTTCCTTTACTGCCGCCGATTGCTTGCAACAGCCTTGCAAAAATATTCCCGCATCTTGGTAACTATCGAGTGGTGAAGGAAAGTAAATTGATTTCACTTCGATTTCTATTTCAGCTCCACTTGCAATTTCCGTCCCCTTAGTTCGATAGGACGGTTATTATAAGGGGGGAATTTGGACCGGACATTCTAATCGAAAATTTCAACAATCATCTTGCAAAGTTCTTTGTCATACTGGTCATGTGTAACATAACCACCTGCACCTTTTTTCTTTTTAACCCAAATGTATTTGATTCAATGCAAAAATGTAAAACAATTTGAAGTAAATAAATGAATGTGAACATTTAATAAGAAAACGAAAAATATAACAAAGATGAAGAGCATGTAGCCATACCACTTAGAATGTAAATGAAATGTAATTATTATAAGAAAGTTCAATAAAGACATATTTAATTTAAAAAAATATCAATATTTTTTGCTCGTTGGAAAGGTCTTCTGATTACCCATCCAATGATAGGTCGCTCGATGGATTCGGACATCATTTTCATCAAAATATCTGAGATCCTGTCCCAAACAAATGTAAAAATAACACTTAAGTGCTTATAACTTTTGATAGGGTTATATAAGATCTTTATGGCTCATTGGAAAGGTATTTTGGACAAAAGTTTTCATGTATTAGATTTTACGCCGTGACGTCATTTGACAACTCTTGTGCACTGTTTACATGGTCTTCGTCGATTGTCGACGAATTTCCCCGTGCACACCTTCTAACCTCCAAATCGAGTCGGCGTAAAACCTAATTAGGTTTTACAGCGTGACGTCACGAGCGCACACGCACACACATTTTTACTGTCTCACACGTGCAAAAAATGTAAACAGTGCAGCCAAGCTGTCAAATTTCTAACCTCAAAACCGAGTCGACGTAAAACCTAATGGAAGAGTTGTTCTAACATGGTTACTTCGTAATATATATTTTTTTTGGACACGCTTTTGTAAACTCAATCGAGAAATTAAAAGTGAGAGTGTGTGCGTGCAACATGGAGTTAAATTTTTCAAAGTGCCATGGGAACCTTCACAGCAACTGCACAGAAAGTTTAACTCCATGTTGCACACACTCTCACTATTAATTTCTCGATACAGTTTTGACCAGCCCTCTGTCACTGCCGCCATGTTTATGAAACCAAAATATTCGATGACGAACACCAAGAAAACAAAGAAGAAAACGAAGGTGTCTACTGTCAGATTTTGAAAAATAAACAAAGTGTGGTGAACAATTGTCGATCCTCGGTCCCCGATTTTCCTGGTCGATTCGAATGTTTCCTTTAATTTGGTTTATCCTCCATTGCTATCGAGAAATTAAAAGTGAGAGTGTGTGCAACATGGAGTTAAACTTTCTGTGCAGTTGCTGTGAAGGTTCCCATGGCACTTTGAAAAATTTAACTCCATGTTGCACGCACACACTCTCACTTTTAATTTCTCGATTGTTGAAGGTTCTTTACTTACTCCATGATTCAGAGCAGCTTTCGGTCGGATTCTTGCTCCGAAAAAACAAGAACCCGGCCGGTACCGGTTTTCGGAAGAGGTATAATTTTACTCTGATTCTCCGGCTGCAGCCAGCGATTCAAGAGCTCCTTGGTTTCCGGCCTCATACACACACGATAAACGTCCAGAAATATGCCCAAGATACACAGGACCACTCGCGTGACCACTCGAATCAAATTGTGTAATAATTTTATCACAAAATTATTATTTCTGATTTAGCGCGCCATTCATGTAAACAATCAGAAGACACCAATACTACTTCATCCAAGGCTTTGTTTATGATGGGCTCTTCACACATACTAATGCTCAAACTCTATCCAATGCATTGTTTATGGTGGGCTCTTCACACATACTAATGCGTGGGCTCTTCGAGGTTTTGGTGACTGTCAAACGTTCTAGGCATTTACAGTGGTGCCAGGGGGCTGGTTTTGACATAAGGCTTTCTAGTCACAAATTTACGAACACATTCAAAGAAAGTTTACATGACAGCTGGACGTTTGTTTGCATCAGGTTACCTATCTCTTCTAGCAAAAGTTTGTTGTCAGGAGACTTCTAGCTGTTTTTTTTTTTTTGACTGGCTGCCCGATATGTCAGCCAACATACTTCACAGGGCTGTGGCAGATACAGCTCGATCATTCCCAGTCACGAAATATTCTAGCAGAGCTGGTTCTGTCAGAATCCTGCTAGAACGGTGGAACATTTCTGCTAGAGTGCTCTAAGAATATCCAGCTCTCTAAGAATTCTGCTAGAATCTTGCTAGAACGTCGTGACTGGGTTGTTCTCATCAGGACACTGTGACGATGAGTTCGTCATTTTTGGGTTAAATTATATTTTTTTCACTGGGCCTAGAAAGCCTTATCGAGAAATTAAATGTGAGAGTGTGTGCGTGCAACATGGAGTTAAACTTTTCAAAGTGCCATGGTAATCTTCACAGCAACTTCACAGAAAGTTTAACTCCATGTTGCACTCACATTTAATTTCTCGATACCCTTTTTAAAAGGGTGATCACGGGTAACATGAACAAAGGTTGGAAAGTATACTTTTTTTTGGGGAAAAACGGTTAGAGGAATAGTTCTGTTTTTGAGTATATATATTTTTTCCTTTAAACCCTTTAAACTAATTGTGCGTGCATGTTACCGGTTCAAACGATTTACCGAACAATCGAGAAATTAAAAGTGAGAGTGTGTGCGTGCAACATGGAGTTAAACTTTTTGAAAAGCCTTGGTAAGCTTCACAGCAACTGCACAGAAAGTTTAACTCCATGTTGCGATTTGACAGCTCGATAGAGTTATCTACGTGCGCATGTATTGCGTGTACGTACACGAAAAAAGTGAGGTTAAAATTTGTACCCGCCAGCAAAAACAAATGGTAAGCTAGTGTGCGTGAGATCGGGCTTAGATAGCTCTATGCATTGATTGCGAGCAATTCGCGTTAACGTGTAGGACTGTCATCCCGGGAAAAGATCGATTTTGACAGCTCTTACTTGGTGTTCTTTCCGTGCTTGCCGTGAAGCACGCAATAATTCGCAAATAATATTTTTTCAGCAATCTAAACCAGAAATCAAATTGTAGAGTGAAGCAATTTTATTATATTTTTATGTTTGCATAAAAAGTGAGGATTCATGCAGTGTGATATGGCAGGCCTGGAAGAATACGAACGGTTCGCTTACTTTTGTGCAAATACTAATTGAAAAGAGTGCAAATTACAAAATGTTTTTTTGCTTTTCTTTCTGACAGGTATTTGGAAGATGAAGAGGACCAGTTAGATAATATTCCCGATTTCATCCAACCTTCAAGTCACCGCTCGAGCCGCAGCATTATCAGTTCATCAACTCGGAACGAGACCTAACGTTGCCGTTGACGAAGCACAAAAATGTTCAGCCGATTTACGAGAGCCCGGAAGAGGGTGAGTATTTGCACTAGGCCAGAAGATCTGGGGAGCTGAAATAAGTATTGATCTGTTTTGCCTTTGGTGCAGAAATTTCCCTCCGGAAGTACTTGGGCGCCAGCGTAAACCTAATCAGCTTGATAACGGAGAACCTGCTGTGCCATCCGTTCCTGGTGCTCCGGCGACAGTCTCAGGTCCATCACACTTCGAGAAAGTATCACATCGTCCCGCTAACGCTCGTTCCGGTCATAGTTCACCTGCATCAGAGGCAGGGCGTGACCACGTTATGGAAAGGCATCGGAAGTATCCTGCTGGTGCGTGGAATGACCCTGGCCGTCGAGGATGTCATTTCCAAGTTTACTCCGTGGCCAAAGTAAGCCAGAGTTCCGGATACAGCGGAAGAAAAGTGTTGAACTGACAAAAACTTCTTTCCGTTTCTTTTTTCAGAGAAGTAAATTCCAAAACAACTCTTAAGCAATTTGGACAGCACTTGCTGCTGAAATGGTAAGTGAGATTTGACTCCTAAAAGTAAAAATACAATCACAATTTCTCATTAACTCATCAGCATCAGCTTGGCCACAATTGTTCCATTCTACTCGGCGTCCCTAGTTGAAACGGTGCAGAGTGATATTGCTAGTGAGAAGCCGGGAATTTTTGACGTGTTCCGCGAGGGTGCGAGCCGGCTGCTGTCGTGGAGTGTCCCGCAAAAGGGACGCATGCTTCCGATTTGGGCACTGGTTGGTCCTAGCATATCGCTGGGCATTTCCAAGTACATTTGCCAGTGAGTGCTGCACATCTTGAGCGTGTAATTTTAGAGTATTCAATCATTGACTTGTTTCAGGTTATTTGTGCGTGGAATTTCCACCCGCATCATGTGCCGCCGGGTGACGTTCTTCGAGGAGAAACGGGGAGCACGAACCCGGATTTTGCCGCTCAAAGTCAAGTGATCGAGGTGTACTCCACGATGATATCGCTGATGACGACGGAGATCATCTTTTATCCGTTCGAAACCATTCTGCACCGGATTCAGCTGCAAGGCACGCGCACCATCATCGACAACCTGGACTCGGGATACTCGGTGGTGCCGATTCTGACCAGCTACGAGGGCGTCATCGATTGCTACCGCCAAACGATTGCCACTGAGGGTGTTGCCGGCCTGTACAAGGGATTTGGCGCGATGCTGCTCCAGTTTGCCGCTCACGTGGCCGTTATCAAGCTGGGCAAGTGGATCATAACGCAGATTTCGGAAGTGATGTCCAACAAGCCACCACCAAAGGTCGCCGAGTTTTACAATCTGGACGCGAAAACGTCCGGCGGTTCGGTTAGCATGTCACGCAGCATCAGCGGAATAAGTTCGCTCAGCGACGAAATATCGTAGTTCCGAAAGGAGCTGTTTTCTGTTGTTGGACTCCCGAACAAAGTGTTTTGTTATGTGAAAGAGATGTTTTTTTATCACTTTAATATCACTGTAATAATTGTCCTATCAACTGTTAAAATATGTTTCTATCCCTTCTCACTCAATGAAAAATCGGGTATCTTTTAGGGCAGTACGCACCTCCCTAAAAATAGGGCCTAAAGAAAACTTTACAAACAGAGAAAAAAAGAAGTGCGTTTCTTCAGCTTTCACTGTCCTGTTTTTTGCCTTCCTCGCCTTTTCATTTTATTCACTGAACTCACTGAGTGCCTCTTGAGGTTTTTGTGTCCAATACATGAAATTTTCATTATTTCACGTAGAATCCCAAAATAAGACCTGCTTTTTGACATTTTGGCTTAATTCATTGCATTTTCTCTGACTTCCTCACAAAGGAAATGCTTAAAATCACTTAAAAAATGAACTTCCCAGGGGAGGCCAAAGTATGGCCCGCTAGGTTTTTTTTTTGTAAAGTAATTTTATTATTTGGTTTTATTTTTGTGACACAAATCATTTTTGTTTAAAAATCTATCTTATTGAAAGTTTAAATGTGATCGAAAATTTTAATTTCGTCATAATTTTCATCAAACATTTCTGAAAATATGTAATACATTGTTCAAACTCGATTGAAGTAGAAAACTTCGAAAATTCAATACTTATTAACATTTGATTGAGGCAACCCAAAATTTATTAAAATTTTATTGCAATTGAAGGAATAATTCTTGCAAATAACCATTTGTAACGATTTATCATTATAGCTGCACTTTAGGCCCTTGCAAATTCTTTTTAGTTTATGGGGCCTCCTTCATAATCGGTTCGAAAAATTTGGGAACAAAAAACTTTTTTTTTCGAAAAACTGCAAAATTTTAAGGAACTAGACGCGCTATTAAAAAAGCATTTTTCTGTGTTGCTAATAATTTTTAGCATGATTGAACCAGTTGAAAAATATTTTGTATTTTTGTTTAATTTCAAAGCACAATAACTGTTCCGCAAAAAAAAATCCTTCAAAACTAGGTTTTTTAACATGCGATTGAAAATCAAGTGCACTGGTGTGTTATGATTTTAAAACATTTTTTTCATGGAAATGTTGATTTCGTGACTATTTAAATTTTCCATTAAAAAAAACTGTTGGAAGAATGTCATGTTTTGTCCTCTAATATTGAGATGACAAAATTTGCAGGCCAAGGATTGATACCTAAGAGCATGCAATGGCACTGACCTTGTTGCGTGCTCTTCGGTTGACGTCCACGTAAGGAACATCCTGGAAGGAGCGTAACTAACTACATCCGTAGTTCTGTTAGATCATCCGAATTATCTTGATCAGAACAGTATAGCTCTGGTTCCTTGCAAGTGTCCTATTTTCTTACCTCCACGTTGGCTTGGTTTTCATGATGACCTAGCTGGTGGCCTGTGGAAACGGATCGTAAACCTTTGACCACCGCGGGTCAGAGTCGAGACGGCTAAAAGAAAGGGGCGCGACAATGTGGGAAAGGGAAGTAATTTGTGATTGTAGACGGTATTGTTTTGATTCGCAGTATGTTGAGTCAACTGCTGTGGATGTACCTCAAACATCGCACAACGGGGTTTCTCTTCCCTTCATTCTCAGCTACCACCCATCTCCTATTTTTATTTTGCTCTACTGATTCTCAATTCTTCACTGATTCTTCTGTTTACTATCCATCATTTGATTTTGATTCTCTTATCTCTCAAAGCTTTTCCACTCTTTTCTATCAATTGATACTGCTGTAACAAACTTTGTTTTGTTTTTCCTTAAAAATATACTTTTCCTTAATGTACTAGTAATATCAAGTCTACTTATCATTCGCCTAATCTTTTTTGATTATTGCGAATTTATTTATTTGAATAATTCTTTATCTGTCCTATAAATTATCATTACTATAATCTAAGCTTTTTTTGTATCTCTATTTATTAACTATTGTCTAATTTTACATCTAAAACATCTAGCTTCTCAGTTTTATTCTTCAAAATACGCTCATCATTCTCTTACTATAGATACTTGATTTTTATAAAATAAATTCTCTTTTACTGTCTATTGTTTTCAATCTTCACCCTTTTTTTCAAACAAGTGAGGTTTGAGCCCTTACTCAATTTATGGAATGGTTAAATGATGAACACAAATATTACTATTGTATTTTTGGTAAACTTTTATAACATGCATAGGACCAAAAATTGTAACAAAACACCGCGACAAAAGAAATAGCAACATATAAACACGACTCAACACTAGGACAGATTTCAGGAGAAAACAATACACAGTAAAATAACAACTAGTTTTTGAATTCAAACTAAAAATAAAACAGTTTTTGCTTTAATGAAAGTTTGGCCCGCGGGCCATACTTTGGTCACCCCTGATTTAAAGTATGAGCTTGCGGGCCAACTGTGAAAAAAAATAAAAATGAATTATGTTTTTATATCAGGGATGACCAAAGTATGGCCCGCGTGGTCATTTTTTGTGGCCCGCGGACCCATTTTGAATGATCATGTAAAATGGCCCTTTGACGCATGTAAAATTATTTGGTTAATCGGGATCAAAGTATGGAAACCTCGATTATATGAAACAAATATTGTGATAAAAATCTATCTTATCGTAACTATCTGTCGTAACACGTTTAAATGAGATTAAAAACAGTTATTTATTTAAAAAATTTCATCAATTTTTTTTTAGATTTTATTAAAATTAGAGGATTATTTATTTTTAAATCCTTAAGCAACTATTTATAATTAAGATTGCACATAATTTGAAAAAATAAAATTACACACTTTTACGAAGTTTGTGTCAACCCTTCTAAAATATATTTAAAAAATAAATTAAAAACATCAATTTAAATACAACTTTAATCATGATTGTTGAGGCACGAAAGTTGCAATGAAAAGCAGATGCATAATATGTATGTTGTATTGTATTTTCTTTTATTATCTGATTTTAATAAATTCAACCAATTGATTGGAGGCTTTTTTGTAAAAAACTGTTATTTTATTTTGTTTTCTAATATTTTTTTTCAGTTTAATAGAATGAAATAAAAAAAAACACATTTTTCTCATATGGCCCGCAAGCTCATGTGAGCTTCAAAAGAGAATGGGCAGATTTGGTCCAAGGATGGTACACGAACGGGACAAACTTTATTCGAAAGATCTCGCCGAGACAAGAAAAAAAGTCTTCTGAACGAACTCTCTAAACCCCGGGGTTCAAAAGTTACAAGTTATTGAAGTTTGAGTATTTTGGGTTAAAATGTAAAAAAAATCGTATTTTTGCTATTTCTAAAATCACTCATAAAATCCTTATTTTATTATGGATTTCGATCATCTTGACTTCATTCGACGCGTATCAGCAAAAACCATAAGTTCTAATATGTTTTAGCATGATTTCTCTTGTTTTTATCCGTTTGAACCGTTTGTGCAAGGGGCATTCCATAGAAACAAGTCGAAACTTGAAGATTTTGAAAACGGATCCTACAAAGACTGCTTCAGTTAAATTAACTTACTTAGTTGGATAATGTAAAGTTATAAGTCGGTGTCGGATGTGGTAATAAAAATACGTCCAGTCGCGTGCGTGGTCAAACGAAGAAGAACGATGTATTTCAGATTCAAAGTACAGTTGGGTAAAGAGAGGTACTCTCTCTGAGAGAATTCTTTGCGTATAACAGTTTTACACTCTGATCGTGGATACTACAGTCCTTTATCCTTTAAAAGGTTTGAAAACAAACAATTTGAAAAATCCTAATTTCAGATAAGCTTGTTTAGCTAACACAAAATCGATTGGAAAATTATTCCACAAAATTCAACTTTTAACAAATATTCTACATTTAGAGCTAAACGTTTTAAAATTCAAAAATTCTCCTAATAGTACTTGAAATCCACTTTTGTTTTCTTCTTGATTTGTCTCGCCGATCGACGAACCGGTAAAACTCGTTCAGCATCCTGTCGTACAGGTTCCGGCCTCGATGACGTCGGAACAGATTCCTCGAAAATCGACGAATCAGCAGCAAATCCATAAAAATCTGATTCTGCATCAGAATCTTCAAATGCATCTTCTCGGCTTCGTTTGTTACTTGTGTGCGGTGCATGTTGCGGTGACAAAACTTGCTCGCCATGGAACACAAAATGCGGTGTGTTCTTGCGAGGTTGCGAGGGGATTTTGATCTGGCGTTTGTGCGCCGAAAGCACTCTACCACCAAGTGATATCTGCAAAACATTCGTAGAAAGGTGCATTAAAAACTTGGCTGGCAACCATCTTCTAGTGTCAGTAGGGTTAATGTTTTTGTAGTAAATCAGGTCTCCATTCTTGAGATTAGTGAATGTTTCTGCTAGACTATCATCATGCTTGTCAATTGGGTTAGAGTTTTGTGATTCTGTCAAGTTGTGCTTAAAATTGGTTTTAGGGTTAATCAAATCCAATAAAGTTTTTGGTTTGAAGGATAGCATTCGTTCTGAGGGAAATTTGTGTGTTTTACTTAAGCATGTGTTCCTGTAGTTGAAGAGAAAATTGCAAATTTGCTCATCGGTATCCAATCCTCTTATGTCTGGATCTAGGAGGAATTTCTTGAAAACATCTTTCACCAAACGAACTGATCTTTCAGCTTGCCCATTGCTCTCAGGATGATATGGTGGGCTTTTCAGCACTTTGATCCCTTGCTTCTCAAAGAAACTGACAAAAGCTTCTGCATTAAACGGTGGACCACCATCAGTCACCAACACGTCTGGCAACCCGAACCTGGCAAAAACACCGATAAACACTTTTATTACCTTCCTGTGATCGGTACCGTGTCTCATGTACTCCAGCTCGATCCACTTGGTGTAACTATCAATGATGACTAGAAAAACCTTCCTTTCGAAATAAAAAAAATCTGCATGAATCCTGCTGAATGGTTTCGTTGTAGGTGTCCATTGTGAGTACGGCGATTTCTTAGTCACTGATGTTGTTTGATGACACACTCTGCAGGCCTTGACAAACTCCTCAATATCACCGTTCATGCCATACCAATATACCGACCTTCTCGCGAGTTGCTTGATCTTGCTGATGCCGGAATGATTTTTGTGTAAAAGTTTCAAAATTTGATCTTTCATGGCTTCGGGGATGATTACCCGATCCTGAAACAGAACACAACCATCGACTTCCTCTAGATCGCGATGCAAAGAGTAAATGTCTCTGAAACGTTTCTCCATACGCTCAGGCCAACCCTCACGCATGTATTTTATAATTGTCAAAATAACCTCATCTTTGCTGGTAAACTTCGCGATCTGCTTGAAATCGATTGGAAATTCCTGGCTAAAATTCAAATTTTTGACAAAATCAAAAGACAACTCTCTAGGGACTTCTTGAGCCAAAGGAAACCTTGAGCAAAAGTCAGCATTTCCCATTTTGACGCAGGGCGATAGAAAATTTCATATTCATAAATTGACATCTCATGAACGTATCGCTGCAAACGGGTTACAGAAATTGAATTTCGTCCCTCTTTTCCAAAAATAGCGATCAAAGGCTTATGGTCAGTAAAAATCTTAAAATCTTTGCCATACAAAAATTTATGAAATTTTTTTACAGTGCTCACAACAGCCAAAGCTTCAAGGTGTAGAATGGGGTAGTTTTTTTCTGCATTGTTCAAGGTAAAAGAAGTAAAGCTGATAGGTTTTTCTTCCCCATTCACTTCATGTGCAATCACTCCCCCAATTCCATACGAGCAAGCATCAGTGACCACAACAATGGGCTTGTCAGGGTCAAAATATTCCAAAACATTAGGTTTCAACAAAAACTGCTTGCAATCATTGAAGACCTTGTTGCATTCCTGGGACCAAACGAAGTTGACGTTCTTTTTCAAAAGATTGTACAGGGTGTGTAATCGAGGAGATAAATTGGGAATAAATTTGGAATAAAATGTTACCAATCCCAAAAAAGCCTTAAGTTCTGTAACATTTCGTGGAGCTTTCGCTTCGCGAATAGTTTCAACTTTATCTGGACATGGGAGCAGACCTTGATCTGTCAAAATGTGTCCCAGATATGGCAAACGATTTACAAAAAAATTGCATTTTTTTAAATTCACTTTTATATTAGCCTTAGCTAATCTCTCCAAGACTAAATAAAGTTTGTCTCTGCAGTCTTCATAATTATCTCCTGCTATCAAAACGTCGTCCAGGTAGCAAAAAACACCGGGAATTCCGTGCAAAATCTTGTCCATAATCTTTTGGAAAATAGATGCGCTCGAGGAAGCTCCTTGTGGCAATCTGTTGTAAATGTAAAGACCTTTGATAGTATTTATGACCATAATTTCCCTTGATTTGTCAGAAAGTAAAAGTTGTGTGTATGCACCTGCCAAATCAAGTGCACAAAAAACTTTGGATCCAGAAAGCGCAGCAAAAAGATCTTGTGCCAGTGGAAGTGGATAAGTATTAGGAACAATCACTTTGTTGATTGAGACCTTACAGTCTATGACCAACCTAATACTCTGATCTTTCTTGATAATGATCACCACAGGTGAGGCCCATTCAGAGGCTTCCACAGGTGTAATAATGCCGTCTTTCTCCAAGTAATCAAGATAATCCAAAACTCTCTGTCGCAAACGTAAAGGAACATCGTATGCTTTTTTGAAAATAGGTGTGTTATGTTTCAAAACCAAATCTCCTACAAAACCCTTTATTGGACTTGAAAAATCCTTGTCAAATACTGTAGAAAACTTACTTTTCAAATCAACAACAACCTGGTCATTCTCCACTGCATTGACTCGTTGCGTAGGCAAAGTCGGTTTAGCAAAAGTTGATCTCCAATTCCCATAGAAGACATCCAACCAGGTGCGACCCATCAGAGGGATGAAATCAACCTCACAGCGCAAGATGATGAAGTCTAACTGTTGTTGAACACCTTCCAGGATGACATGCACCGAAACTTTCCCCAAAACGGTCAAACGCTTCCCGTCAATGACCACCAATCGTTTGTTGCAGGGTTTCACCACCAGATTCTTGAAGTTCCTGTTGAATAATTCCTCGGAAATAACGCTCTCTGCTGAACCACAATCGACCTCCATGGTCAGCCGTCGCTTCTCGATGACAGCTTCGACGTAGCAAGGTTCATTGACTTTGTTCACCGAAGAAATCATCAAACAGGGCATGTCGTCATCATCACTCAAATCCTTCTTCAAACGTTTGAATAGCCCTGAACTAGCTGAATTAGCAGGTGTCGAATCAATGAACTTTACACTATGTTTTTGTTTACGAGGACTTTTGTTAAGCTTGAAACAAAACTTTCTGGTGTGTCCTGTTCGTTTACAAAACGAACATTCAAAAACAGGCTTGCCAGAATTTCTGTCAGACGAAAACGAACGATTTTTACTATAGCTCCTACTTCTGTTCCTGAAACCAACCCTCCTGGGAGTTCGCTCAGGCCTTCGTCCTAAACGGTTCACCAAACTGGTTCCACGATCACCATCGTTGTTCAAAATTCTGGTTCTGTTAGTGGACAACTCCTGGTTCAAAATGATCCTCTCCGCCTTTTCAGCTGTCAAATTTTCCTCATCAAACAAACGCTTTTGTAAAGAACGATCATAAACACCCATGACTAAAAGATCTCTCACAGCTCTGTCTTTAAAATCACCAAAACAGCATCTTTCAGCCAAAACTTTCACAGAAAGAATAAAATCTTCTGCTTTTTCATGTTGTCCCTGCTTGCGAGACCAAAATTTAAAACTGTGAATGACCTCCGAGTCACTCTTGTCATAGTGCTTTTTAAGTTTGTCTGTGAGTTGAGCGTAACTTAATTCCTTAAAATCTTCCCCCGGAAAAAGTTTTTTAAGCATGGTATAAACTTCCTGTCCACAGACAGCAAGGAACGAAATTTTGTAATCATTTGCAGCCAGCTTATTATGCTGAAATACCCATTCAAGCTGTTCTAGGTATTGGTGGAAAGGAATTGAACCAGGCAAATACGGATCAGTCGTACCCGTCAAAGGCATCCTTAATCAAAAATAATGACACAAAAAAAAAACAATATATCACAAAAAAAATCACCCAAAATAATCTCAAAACAAAACAGAAAACAAATCACGTACCTTATTCTCCTTGGTCGGTAGTCAAAATCAAAATCTACTCGACGTCACCAGACGGAGGAAAAATCAAAATCCAAAATGTCTCGCAAAACCGTAAACTCCGCAACACTGCACCGTGCCCCGACTGCTTCGCCTCCGCTGATGCTCACTTTCACGCGAAACTGCTGCTCACTTCTCAGCCGCTGCTCACCTTTCAGCCGCCGCTCGCTTTTCAGCCGCTGCTCACTAAAGCTTCTCACACACGTGTGTTTGTGTGTGTGTCAAATCACTGGTTGAGAAGAACTTTCCTCAACAGCGAACAAAGCCAACGCTAAAAAAAACACAAAGCATAAAAGAAGAATAAATCTTCCTCTCCTTTGTGGAGGTGAAATGAAGAAATGCTACAAAATGGCGCCTGGTTGGCGTCACCTCAAGCCCTTTCTTTGTTAAACGTTTGTTCTCAATTTTTTTTATATTTTTAAACGATTGAACACTGCAGTAATAATTATCAGTGGGCTTTAAAATTTACAGCAAAAAAATATGTGCCAATCAAACGTGCAAATGTATGTGCACCACAAAAAATTAACTCCACTGGTTTCTTAAAAAAAAATCACTGCCCAAAATACTGCTTGCGATAATTTCACTCGCCAAATTTCACACGCGAGGCACCAAATAACGCGAAAACTCCGAAATTTTATCACTCGTCGCCAGTTAAATTAACTTACTTAGTTGGATAATGTAAAGTTATAAGTCGGTGTCGGATGTGGTAATAAAAATACGTCCAGTCGCGTGCGTGGTCAAACGAAGAAGAACGATGTATTTCAGATTCAAAGTACAGTTGGGTAAAGAGAGGTACTCTCTCTGAGAGAATTCTTTGCGTATAACAGTTTTACACTCTGATCGTGGATACTACACAGTGAGTATGGAAGGCTACATTGCGTTGGTGTAACAACTTATTGAGATTTTCTGGGTCATCCAAGAACTCCTTGGACTTAAGACCAGAGACGCATCGAGCTCTACAGGCTCAATAAAAACTCCTTACCTGCTCTGTATGGTAGAACAGAGCTATGCCGGTTTAACCGACTTTATATTCAAGAACAAAAGATTGCATTGCCTTTCAAAAGTGTGTATCTATCAACATAAATTTGTGAAAAACATGAAAAAAATCCACATTTTCCAACAACATGTATGAGTCACAAGTGTGCACGATCACTTTGATGATAAAAGTGTGTACTGCGATATCCGGGAAACGGAAGCGAGTTCCCAAATCGGGTTAAAGCACAAGATAGCACACAGCAGACGAAATAACGACTGACGATTGAGGAAATGTCGATGTGTTCGAAAAATTGGAGTTTAAAACAAACTACAGTTTAAAAAATCAAAACATTAAAATCTATAACTTCGCAATTCGCAATTTTCAGTGTAAGAACGGGCCTTGACCGATCTTATGCACTTGGTTCCCGACGAACACGCACTGCCCTTACACCTACATCTCACCCTTGCTCTGAGTCAGTACGAGCAACACGCTAGAACACGCTTTGAGTGTTCGTGCCAGGCATGCACACCTTCTTTTCCGGTTACGCATTTTAACTCGGCCGGGGGTGGTACATTAGGGTTTGATGTAAGTATAAGCGCCTAACCATTTAAAGTGTGCCTATCAATTTTCATTAAAGCAAAAACTGTTTTATTTTTAGTTTGAATTCAAAAACTAATTGTTATTTACTGTGTATTGTTTTCTCCTGAAATCTTCCCTATTGTTGAGTCGTGTTAATCTGTTGCTATTTCTTCTGTCGCGGTGTTTTGTTACAATATTTTGGTCCTAAGCATTTTAGAAAAGTTTTTCAAAAGTACAATAGTAATATTTGTGTTAATCCTCTAATCATTCCATAAATTGAGTAAGGGCTCGAACCTCATGAGGCAAGTGAGTGAGGCAAGTGCACTTGCTTAAGAAAAAGCCTTTTTTTTTTTTTTTTCAAAAAGGTAAAGTTTCAAAACAATGGACAGTGAAGGAAATATACTATGTAAAGAATCAATAGTAAAAGAAAGATAGTAATTTATGAAGTAGATAAAGAAATTAAGAATAGTTAATAAATTGAGGGAACGAACAAGCTTAGATTGTATTGAGGGCAATTTACAGGGAAGATGACAAGTTATTCAAATAGATAAATAAAGAAAAGGCACATGATAAACAAAATTGACATCGCTGCCAAATTAAGGGAAAGCAGACAGTATGTTACAGCAGCATCAATTGTTAAAATAGAGTGGAAAAGCGTTGAGAAATAAGAGAATCAAATGAGTAAAATCGAAATCAAATGGAGGATAGTAAACAGAAGCCGCGTTAGAAAATCAGTGAAACAAAATAAACAGAAGATAGGTGGTAGCTGAGAATGAAGATAAGAGAAACCCCGTTGTGCGATGTTTCAGGTACATCCACAGCAGTTGACTCAACATACTGCGAATCAAAACAATACCGTCTACAATCACAAATTACTTCCCTTTCCCACATTGATGCGCCCCTTTCTTCTAGCCGTCTCTACTCTGACCCTCGCTGGTCAAAGGTTTACGAGTCGTTTCCACAGGCCACCAGCTAGGTTACACCTTGTCATCATGATGACTAAACCAAGCCAACGTGGAGGTAAGAAAATAGGACACTTGCAAGGAACCAGAGCCATGCTGTTTTGTCCAAACAGCACTACGGATGTAGTTGGGCTCCTTCCGGGATGTTCCTCGTCTGGGTGTTGTCAACCGACGAGTATCATCAGTATCATACACCCTTGGCCTGCATTAAAATCTATAACTTACAAATAAATTTTTCGTTTTTTGTTTCCTAATAAGATAGGTTGATATTAAAATAAAGAATGCAATAATTCAAGTCGGGTAATTGTTATTTATTTATAGTCTTGGAGAAAGATTAAGATGGCGATATCAAAAAGAACCTCTCAGGATTCAACCATACAAGCGCGCTTTTGTCCAAATAAAAGATTGTGAAAAACAACAGATTCAAAATTTACGTGAAATAAACGTAGTAAAAATTAACAAAAGTTAGATCTTTCCAGACCTATCAAACGACACATTTGTCCTGCAAATCACCAAACAACTTAACATTTACTTCAGGATGGTCTTGGTAACGAGCTGGTTAGATTCGGTGAAGTGCGCCACCTCGATAACCGTTCCGTTGGATGTAATCGGCGTCACGCCAAATTGGAAGCGCAGCATCCCATCAAACACGAATCCGGACTCTTCTGTCAGATCGGCAACGTCAATGCAGGCGTTCTTGCCAAAGTTTTGATCCATGGCTGAAAATTCCTCCTCGCCGGAAGTGTGCATTCGCTTCGACGGATCTTTGTTGTGAAGAATGATGAAGTATTTGCAGCGGCACCGAACCGCGTCCAGCTGTACGATGTACACCCCGAGCATGACGCGAATCTTCGAGCGGACACTCCGCGCGACGCGCTTGACACGGAGGCACCACCTGTGACCGAAGGCGTCCGTGATGGCATCGGAATGGATGCGGACCGAGCTTGGAACTTCTTCCGCCTCGTTTTCCGACAGCGGCAAATGCAAGAAACTCGAGCAGCACACGTTTCTAGATTGGGAAAATATGGATTAAAATAAATCTGCTATTTGCAACTGCCAACGGGATCTTTACTGTTCCGAGGACTCTTCTTCCAGCTCCATGGTGGCCTCTTGCTTTTTCTCTTGCTGCACCTTCAGCAATTCGTTCTCGACGACCAGCGAGCTGGACCGGATCCCGATACGCAACACGATAACGTTATTCTGCAGCAAAAAGCCGTTCGCTCGCAGGAACTTCACATCCTCACACAAAGTCATCTCTTCGCATAGGTCCGTGATCGTGAACGATCGGCGTAACGTTTTGGCCAGGTCCCGGTGAACAATCTCAAAGACCACGCGGTGCGGAAAGCTACGAATTGAAACGGGTAGAGATTGTATCATAAGAACAAAAGATAGTCGCTGTAATGCTGCTTACCATTCCAGGGTCTCATCCTTGGGGAACAACTGCACGCTGATCCACGGAAAAACGGCAACCATCGCTGTCCACGGAAATCCGGAACTGTCGGTGATGGCAAGCTGCACCGGAACCTTGCGCTTCGTGATATTGTCGATACGAACCGTAGAGAGGGTCAACCGCGGAATCAGTGGGCTGAAAAGAACGAAATTGTTTAATGATCGGGATCAACTTTTACGAACGCACGGTTTTACCATTCGAATCCGTACGAGTCCACTTCCTGGTGAGTATATCCAACGCAAGCGGCCATCTGCTGGGTGATATGCTTAATCAGGGAGGGATGAAGCTTAATAAGTTCGTACTTGGAGAGAGATAGATTTCTCTCTCCAAGATATCACGCGGCGCCGCAAAATCAACGGCCAGCTTCTCCTTCAACGCGGTTTTGCGCTGAATCGCCGACGCACGGATGCTTTGCTTGGCCGTTTCGTACAATCCCTCCAAATCGGCCAACAGGCTCTGCTCGTTGACTTCCACCAACTCCAGATTCTTCGCAATCTGTCTCTTGACAATGTTGGTGTTGCTTATGGAAACAGATAGATTGCTCATCATGCAAAGGACCTGCTTCATGCTGTAAAAAGAAACCGACAATTAAGTCTATAACTTGGTTACAGCTTCTAAAGTACCAACTTGATCGTGTACAGGGTCCCCAACTTCTGAAATCGGTGACCTCCGTGAGCAGCGCTCGGCACCAAACACTCGGAGCAGACACCCCGGACACAATCCAGACAAAAATAATGCATTTCCCGAAAATGGAAACCGCACATCGTAGATTCACTAAAGATGCGATCTGTGCAATCCGTGCAGCGCTGAACTTCAAGATCGAATCCATCATGCGGGCAGGTTATGAACAAAATAGCCTTGCACTCCCGGCAGCATGCGACATCCGACTTGAACACCGTGCCCACGGGACAGTATTCGCACGGCAGGAAGAGTGACTTGGTCGACTGCATTCTGGAACCAGATTTCGGTCGGAATCGGTCGGGACGGAGCGCGGAACACGTACCAGGAGGACGCTGGGAAAAACAAGTTACTTGACTCGATCGATTTTGCTGAATGACGCTTGCGATTTGGGCGCCAAAAGTTGTGTAAACAGCGTCTGTTGTTAAAAAAAAAAATGATTAAAAATCAAGCTTTGGGTACACTGTAACTGAAAATTGCACTTTGCTGAGTTCGTTTTCGCACTTTTTGATACGATTTTTTCAGTTCAACTACGATTACACTTTTTTGTGTAATCGCAGTCGAACTGAAAAATCGTATGAAAAAGTGCGAAAACGAACTCAGCAAAGTGCGATTTTCAGTTACAGTGTAGCGTTCTAACACTCTTGTTTAAAACTATGAAACCGCGAATCTTGTAAAAATACACTGCGCGCTTGTTCAAAATAATTTCAGAACATTTTTTTTGCAATTCCGTCGTGAAACTACTCACTTTTCCTGTCATTCTTGAATGACGAAATAGCCTACTTTTCTGTACCAAAAATAACAGAATCAAATAGCAAAATTTTTCAAAATAAATGCTGAAAAGTTCTACTTTTCAGCACTCAAATGGGTGCTGAAAAGTTGAACTTTTCAGCACTTGTTTCGAAAAGTAACAATTTTCAACATTTTTTGATTTAAACGATTTATTGACAAAATACATGAAAATTTGACATAAAATTTCACTCAGTGTGTGTTTTTTGGAATTGCCAAAAATGTTGTATGGAACTCGTTGCAAATCTTGAGTTTTTTCAGCACTCTTCGTATTTATCCAACTCGGGGAAAAAAGGATCGCAGCAACCGTGCGCGAAGTCGGAAGCGAAAATTTTTAGCTGTCGTTTTTTCACCCATTTTTTGTGTGAAAATAGTAGTTTATGCAACAAGTTGCAAAAAGAGGATTTTTTCAGCACGAGTTGTACATTTATCCAACGAGGTTCACCGAGTTGGATAAATACGAAGAGTGCTGAAAAAATCAAGTTTTGCAACGTGTTCCATACAACATTTTTTGCAATTACGAAAAACAGACATTGAGAGAAATTTTAAGTCAAATGTTTATGTATTTTGTCCATAAATGGTTTAAATAAAAAAATGTTGAAAAGTGTTACTTTTCGAAACAAGTGCTGAAAAGTTCAACTTTTCTGTTATTTTTGGAACAGAAAAGTAGGCTATTTCGTCGTTCAAGAATGACAGGAAAAGTAAGTAGTTTCACGACGGAATTGCAAAAAAAGTATTTTAACATTAAATATGAAGATCAACGCAAAATTTCTGATGATGGCCAGTGGAAGTTTTGGAAACGGAGCTTTCGCGATTATCTGGACCAGCTATCTTCAATTCCTCAAGTGTCGTCGTCGGATGAAATGGCAGTTTTGGCCAGATAAGGTCTGCGGTCCGGACCCCCTGTCTTGGCCGGAATCCTTAAAAGCAGTTTCAAATTCCCGGATACAACCATAGAAGCTGCCACACTTATGTTTCGGTTTCGTGGACGTCATTTCAAGGAAAAATTCAAGGATTCAAGTGCTGAAGTTCGCCTGTGGATCAAACATCGGGTGTTAGGAATCAACGCTTGACGATTAATCGGGAGCTTGACTTGAAGATTGTGTGGGAATTCGGTGAGCTCGTTCCTTTTGTAATACAAATATTCTATCATTTACACTGACATACTCTCATTTCAATTAAGACAACCACGCCAATATAACTAAATACGCGGTAGGGTACTACCCTGGTAGTTCGCTGTGAGTGTTCGATTGCCGGCACTCTGTTGAAGGTTCGGCTATGGGTAGTATGCTTATTAATTTTGCGACATCTCATACCCTTAATGTCGTGACGGTTGAACAAGGGCGTCTGTGTGATGTGTCCCTACACCTGTTACAAATTTCCGTTGCTTTGGGGGTTGGGAAATTTCTTTTGATATAAGCACTGGTATTTGTAACAACAAAATTCGTACAAAAAAACATATGTACGTGGGTGTACAGATTACTGAACATAAGATGACGATTTGTTTGATCTAGCGTACACCTGTGAACTGGACCAAGCCGCCGGCGGGTATGAGAATTATTCATTCATTCATTCATTTCATTCTTCGTATTTATCCAACTCGGTAAACCTCGTTGGATAAATGTACGACTCGTGTTTTTTTTTTAATTAAATATGTCTTTATTGAACATTCTTATAATAATAACATTTCTTTTACATGATAAGTGGTATGGCCTAATGCTCTTCATCTTTGTTGTATTTTTCGTTTTATTATTAACTGATCACATTTATTCATTTGCTTCAAATTGTTTTACATTATTGCATTGAATCGAATACATTTGGGTAAAAAAGAAAAAAAATCACTTTAACAATTAATCCTAACCTAAAACTAAAAAAATAAATCCATTGAAATATTCAAAATCACTAGTAAACTACGAACTGTATTTTAAGATGAATGCTCCAAGAGTTCTTACTTGTTCCTGGCGAGTTTTGCACCCACGCAGAGTTGTTGTCATCTCGATGAAAATGTTCAGAAGTTCTTGTGGAGAAAACAGGTCACTACTGCCTTCACCCGTTGATGTTGGTTGGTTTTCCCTCGGTTGCTGACTGAAGCCTGGAGGTGTTGTATGCTCTGCAACTCTTTGACGCTGATTCAACGGCAATGGCTGCAGATTTGGAACCACTCGAGTAGATCCTGCTCTTGGTGACGCCAAAGCAGGAAAATCCACGTCCGTGTATGCTGGTGGTGTTTTGCGACGATTTGGTTGGTGCCTCGTCGTCGCTTGCTGTCGAATTTTTACAAACTCAGCACGTTTTGGGCAGCTTAGAATGGTCGCCGCCGCAATTGAAGCATTTGGCTTCGATGTTCTCGTTGATTGTTTAGCAAGCTTGAGTTTTGTGCTCACCTCCGCAGGTTGCACAACGACTCTTGATGAAACAGTTCCTTCCACCATGTCCAAACTGCAAGCAATTCGAACATTGTGTTACGTCACGGTGCACTGGGCGATAACGTTCCCAAGTCACGATGATGTTGAAAATTGCCCGAACTGCTTTCAGCTCAGACGGCTTTGTCGATCCTCTCTCGAGATGAACCAGGTACAATTGATCACGATACTTGATGTCCTTGTTGTGTCTCGTCATCTTGAAGACTTCGATCACGTTCAACTTAAGAGTTTTGAGCTCTTCTTTCAGCACACTCACATCCATGTCGTACAGGCCTCGGAGGACCTGTTTCATGGGGCGTTTACCTGGATCGTCATGGCTGAAGTATTCAATCTTTGTGTTGTTCAGAAAATCCCGAACGTAGTTGTAATCCTTTCTGGTAGGTAGCAGAATTTTGAGTCCATCAGCACACAAGCGAATGGAAGCTCATAAAGCATCAGATTTGATAAACCCGGTCAGCCACTTTCGCACCCAATCCGATGCTGATGTTTTCACAAAAATGGGTGGCAACTTTTCCCGTCGTTCAAATTCTTCCTTCTCGCTCACGTCCACAGGGAGGGTAGCGAACTGGTTTCCAGACAATTTTTGAGCGTCCTTGCTCAAACTGCCTGGCTTTGCAGGTAGCGCTTCGGCATTCTTTAGCTTCTTCAAATCTGCCGATCCTGCTGGAGAGGACCGCCTCTTTTTCTTGCCCTGAGGCATTTTTGCACTTTTTAAGCACTTTTCAGGAGCTAATATCCAGGAGTACCTCACTGAATGATGGTCCACTAGGGTGTGAAACTGCTTAAGGGTTTCTCAGGGTGCACACTAACCAGAGTTAGTGAAAAAAAGTTAAAAATTAGATGGTAAGAAAATAAATTTATATTCAGACATTTTTACAACGTTTTCTTATTATGTGGGGGTAGGGAATAGGGTTTTAACGGAGGGGATCTCACCCAATTTACACACCCGTCCTCCACGTCGCCGTAACGGCGCCAAGCGGGCCCGCTTGGCCTCCAACCCGACCGGGTGAGGGCTTTGGACACGGGATGATCCTCGGAGGGCGACGTCCGGTGACGTCCCAGCCCACGTGTCGGAACAGCTGTCGATGGCGTCCACTTGCTCGGGGAGGTAGCTTGGCCCCTACGGACTCACCACGTTGATCGAGCACGATGCAGCCCTACGGACTGTCCACCGGCTGGCGACCCGATCAGCTGCGTCCTCTGGCTCGGAGAACTGGACGATGTTCTCCTACGGACTTACTTGGATAGTAGCACGGTGACGACGATGATGGTGGCCACCCCGGAACTAGATGATGGCTCCCTCCGGAGCCTCAGGAGCACGAGGTAAAGATGACGGCGATCCTCAGGCCGAATGTGTCTTCCGCTGCCGGCTTGCACTCGGGGCAAAGTCAATGGCCACGCCGGGCGATAGCAGACAACCGGAAGTACCGGTGAACGATGCAGATGATCACTCGGGGAGGCTTGGAAGCGGCGTCAGTTGTCGACTGTTTCCGGGCGTGGGAGCGGAAGATGGAGACGTCAACCGCCTGGTCACGCCGGAAGTACCGTCCGCAGTGCAGGAGGGATCGAGACCGGTGTCGAGGTGTCAAACCATAAGCACAGGCCGCCTCAAACTTAGAGGTCACTTCCTTCGCGAACTGGTGATACGTACACCTTGCAGATACCGGTTTTACGGGGGAACACGCGGACGGTACGTTTAGGGTTGATTACCTATATCGCGGTAAAAAGAAACTCGGGTAAATCAATTCGTCGTGTACGGGTTGATGATTGATTACCGAAAAGAGAGCGCCAACGTCGCACGACGGCGCTTATATACCCAGCAGCCTCCTCCTCGTCATCGTCATCGTCCTCGTCGTCGTCGCCGTCGTCACGTGCTTATTCCACCCAAAGCGACGTCTGTCACGGTGACGTTTTGGTCGAGCGGGCATAATTGGAGGAGTAAGGTTGGGGGGTATTTCTAGCTGGCATTTTGTTGGGAATAGGGTGGATCAACTTATCGTTTAAGGATGTTTATAGCCAGATATAGGTATTTTAAATCTTGTTTTTTTTTTAATTTTTTTATCTCATGTAGGGCTCAAATACCAGCTTATGGAAAGGATTGGAAAAGGGATTTTAATATTTCATTTGTTCTCATTTACCGTGTTTTAATTTTAAACCAGATGGAACATTGAGAAAGGTTACAGGTGTAATATGGTTGTATGGAAAAAAATAAAGTTGTCCAAATTTAGTGAGCACAGCACTTTTTTAGTTCTTTCTGGGGTCCTAAACAACTCCCCAAAGTTTGGGACCGATTGGTTCAGTCCTCGCTTTGCGCAAACCGATTCAATTTTCCATATAAATTTGTATGAGGAAACCCATTTTTTTGGATTTTGATATTTATCAAATCCAAGTTTCATGCTATATCAAAACCGGACTCATATTCGGATGCTCTGGAATGTCCTCTACAACTTTCCCGAAGAGAGTATGGTGCTAACTTGCCCCTAAAAAAAGATACAACGTGTTCAAAACTCGTCTAAAACGTGTTTTTTGCTCGAAAATCACGTTTTAGACGAGTTTTGAGGACGGTATATCTTCTTTCAGGAGCAAGTTAGCACCATACTCTCTTCAGCAAAGTTGTAGAGGACATTCCAGAGCATCCGAATATGAGTCCGGTTTTGATATAGCATGAAACGTGGATTTGATAAATACCAAAATCCAAAAAAATGATTTTCCCCATACAAATTTATATGGAAAAATGAATCGCTTTGCGCAAAGTGAGGACTAAACCAATCGATCCCAAACTTTGAGGAGTTGTTTAGGACCCCAAAAGGAACTGAAAAAGTGCTGTGCTGGAAAATCGATTTTGATATTACACCCTAATGGTCCACAAAGGAATGAACGACTCGTGTTGAAAAAATCCTCTTTTTGCAACTTGTTGCATAAACTACTATTAAAGTTTCTTTCAATTGCGTGCGCATAATGTAAGAGAAAATTTCAAAATTTAATGCTGTAATACCTCTATATTTTTATATAAATAAATAATCCCTAAAATAAATATATTAATTTTTGTTCTGATAGTATTTTTTGCGTACATTGAAACCAAATTTGTAGAATTTTGAATCGTTTGAAATTTCAGTGTACCGCTCGGTAAAATCGTTATACTCCGCCGCAAGAACTGTCATTTTTCGGCATCATTTTTCTTCGCTCCTCGTCCTCGCGCGGCTTCCAGCTTCATTTTGCGACATCGAAAAAGGTTCTTTCCGGCGAAAGATCAGCTGAATTACATCGTTTAGATCACCGCGGCGCAGGTCAAATTCACCAAAAATGTCGAAGGCTCATCCCCCAGAGTTGAAAAAGTTAGTGTTTTCTTCTAGTGATGTGCCACAATAATCACAATTTTAAACGTTTGGGTTATGTTCCGGTGGCGTCCCTTGCATTGATTTCAATCTATTGTTTTTCCCCCGATTTCTTCCGGCAGATACATGGACAAGCGACTGTCGCTGAAGCTTAACGGTGGCCGCGTTGTGTCCGGTATTTTGCGAGGCTTCGATCCGTTCATGAACGTGGTCGTCGACGAGAGCATCGAAGAGTGCAAGGACGGCACCCGGAACAACATCGGCATGGTGGTAAGTGAAGAGGAGGGATGGGAAGGGAAGGTTGCAACTCTGGTGAAACTCTCCTTTGTCCTGGCTATCGTAAAGCTGTTTCTTGACCCTTTTTGTTATTTAAAATATTACATCAAGAGTTATATCCCAACCCGTCTGTGGTGAACAACAATAAACAGTGGCCAATAAACCAGAACACCTCTGCTGGTAAAGACTACCAGCTACATCAAGCTGAAGAAGGTAAAATGTCCCCTTGGATAACGCCAGTACCAAGACCAACCTCAAGCAGCTGAGTGAAATTAAGCTCTTGAAAGCAGGAACTGCTTGCATCTGGGGCATGGGACCAGGAACTGTCAGTCTGTGGGAGTCCCCACAAAACGGATGACTGCCAAGTCCAAGAATAGAAGCCGAGCCGAAGCGGCGTGACAACGGCTCTAGAGCTCACGAAGCCACGCCCAAAGCGCACTCGGCAGCTGACGTCGAACCCGAAGCCATTAATACGGAAAGCGGAGAAACATGGTTTTCGGTAGTACCGGCGCATTCCGACTGGAGACGCTGACCCTTTGGCACGAAGAAAAAAGTTGATTAGGCGCTCTAAAGCTCTGCGGGACTGTGGAGGAAGAATCTTCTCTGAACTCTGCACCCAGTTGGAGAAGTGAGTAAAAGTGCTTGGTCACTTGGTCTGCAAGTACGCGCCAAAGAGACTGAGTTTTTCGAAATGCCACCCAGCATCGTTCCAAAACTTGTCCACGTGATTTACGGATGGCCACTTACCCAAATGTTGTTAAAGGTTCTTCGTGATGATTACGGGTTGTTCAAATATTACGAAAAACATTGATATTATACCGGTTTCATACTCCCCCTCCCCCATACTTTACAGATTTCTACAATCGTTTTCCCCGTTCCTTCCCACAGGTCATCCGAGGCAACAGTATCATCATGGTGGAGGCACTGGATCGAATATAAAACAACAACAACCGCACTTCATGCGTAATTTCCATATTTACTGATAATAACTTACTACAACGCTAGCACTAAGACATGTACCGGTCCGCGGTGAAATAAAGGGACCTCTTTTGTGAACTAATGTTATTCTGTACGATTGGATAGATTTTTTCGGTGAAAGAAATTTAGTGTCCTTGGGGCTTTTCGGTTTTCACGACCGAATCCGCGAACGCCGAGGGAAGCGCACTGGGATCGTTCAGAAACTGCTGGCCGTAAGACGGATGCGGATAGCTGGCGCCTTCCTGATCTTCCGGTGCCTCCTGGTGCCGGCCGAGTTCCTCCTGGATTCGGTTGTTGATTTCCTCAATCTGTGTTGGAACGGAATAAGGTTTCTTTTTTAATACGCAATACGGGAATAGCTAGTACGCTTTGCTTACCTCTCTCTCGGCATCATGAATGCGTTCCTTGATCTCGAGGATTCTCTTCTCCAGGTCCAGATCCCGCCCCATGTGTTCAAAGTCCCAGCCCTGCTGCTGTTGCTGTTCGAGCTCTTTTTGCTGCTGCTGCAACGAAACGAGTTGCTGCTGGTGCTGTTGGAGCAGAACCTGCTGCTCCTGCGCGGTGGGCGTCACGTACTTTGTGACCCGCCGACCCAGTTTGGCCGGATCGATGTTGTGAACGGAGCGCCGATGGTTGGTAAGTTGGTAGAACTGGATGAATCCCTGGTCGCAAATGTCGCACTTGTAGCGCTCTCCCGTGTGGCGCCGGATGTGGGCTTTCAAGTCATTGCCCTGGGCGAACGACTTCGGACAGTGAGGGCATTTGTAGGGCTTCAATCCGTTGTGGGTGCGGCTGTGGACGACCAAATTGTAATGACGATGGAAGCCTTTTCCGCATATGGTGCAGAGATGAGTTTTCTCGTTGGTGTGGTACTTTTCGTGGACCTGAAAAAATAAAGGATAAAGTTGAGGTCGTTAAACTGACCCTCCGTCCCATATGTAGCGGCGGGGGGGAAGGGGGGGGGGGGAATTCAGTGTAGTAGACTTATGCTTTGGGATGTTCCCTTTAATGTTGTATACTTGGTTTAAAAAAAAAATAGTCACATACCAAAACATTTTTTTTTTTTTAAATTGTGTAAATATGTCGAAATAAGAAACTATTTTTACAAATAAGCATCAAAACAACTAAAGAATCAACTAATGTTGCATTTAACGTGATTTGTGAACCTACCAGGAGCAACATAATCCATTCAACCAAAATTTCATAATTTTTGATTGTTTTATAAGACAGGAAAAGGGTGGTCCATTTTGGATTTTAATTTAACACTTCCACCACCAAGCCTTTGAAGTTTGATTACCTTCGTAATAGCTCCTGGTAACATTCTAAACATTGAACAAACTGTTTCAAACAATCTAACTTTCGAGAAAGCTTATTTAATAATTTCGAAATAAATAACATTTGCGTGGTTTTGTCAATAAATTTACATTTTTGCTCATAATTCGAAAAATACAATGAATTCAAACGTCGTTTTCGGTGTGGTGATGTTATTTGACGTACTTTATAAGACCCTTGCCTTACAGTTGGTCTAAATCCATTCTAAAGCCCAAAACCAAGGGTGGCCGATTCTGTCCCCTCCCCCTGCCCCTAATTTCGTCAATTTAGATGTAATGATGAAGTTTGGTTCGAAATCATGTAAACTATCAACAACTCAATACTTCTAACTAACGTGAAATTTTCCGAGGATTCCAAATAGGACAAAACTGAGACTAAGTGCCGCCATAATGGCCTGCAGGGTAAAAACTAACGTTGTAAAATGTGTGTTATAGAAAAATCGAAAACCTATGAAAAAAAAAAAAACTACGATTGGTCGAAAGGTTAATACCATAGGCTTATAGTCCATGAAATTCCCTAACTTTTGACCCATAGGAGTATGGGTGTTGGAGGCTGTAGCAAAAAGATATTAAGGTTTTTAAAAAATCAATTTTTAACAGTAATTTGCAAAAGCTATGAGAAAAAGTCCTGGATGTCTATGACACATTTTGAAGTACTTCAAAAGACCTTTGGAATGCAACTAAGAGAGTTGGAATTGATGAAGTTTTACGGAAATGCGAGCAATTTTAAGATTTTGTATGCTTTTTGGACCTCAAACTACAATTCCCGGCTCATATGGCCCATGGGGGCAGAATGGGCCACCCTTGATTTTGGGCTTTAGAATGGATTTAGACCAACTGTAAGGCAAGGGTCTTATAAAGTACGTCAAATAACGATTCTATGACAATTTCCGGAATGGACGTTATCCGGAATGAAATTTCCCGGAATGGACATTTCCCGGAAAAATGAGTTTTTTTTATATTACCTGATGTGACAATGAATTGGTTAGACCTAGACACATTTAAGGAGCTCGATATTTTGACAACAATATAAATAATAAATACATGAATGATAAAAAAGAAATTATAATGTTCGGACATGAACAATAGAAGCAAGCGTTGACTATTGAACCAATACTTTATTAACCACTACGAGATGTAACAATCTAGATCGATAGATATTATCAGAAAAACACTAGATGTTTTTTACATTCATTCAATGTGATGTTATGTAAGAATTTTCCCTTCTTTTTTTAATCAGTTGACTTTTGTGACTATATTCTACCAAATTTTAATATAAAGCAGAATGATTATTTTCAAAGAAGGGAAAGCCTCAAGAAAATAAAAAGCTTTTCGGAAAATCAAGGTATAACGTGTACTTTCTTGAGGTTTTCCCTACTTAAAAAATAGACATTCTACTTTATAATAAAATTTGGTAGAATTTAGTCACAAAAGTCAACTGATTTACAAGAAGGGAAATCTCTTACCCGAAATCCCATCACATTGATGAAAGAGTGTTCATATTCAATGAAGGGAAAACCTCAAGAAAATACACATTATACTTTGATCTTCTGCAAGCTTTTTATTTTCTAGAGGTTTTCCTTTCTTTGAAAATAAACATTCTCCCTTATAATAAAATTTGGTAGAATTTAGTCACAAAAGTCAACTGATTAACAAAAGAAGGGAAAATTCTTACAAAACATCACATTGAAAGATGTTAAAAACATCTAGTGTTTGTCTACAATCTATCGATCTACACTCAAACCCCGATGGTTTGACACCAACTGTTGTCAAACGAACGGGGTCACTTTTTAGTTTGACACCCCTTTTACACGGAGTTCACAAACACTACCAAATGTTTGTTTTGATAGTGTTCGTGAGCGCTGTGTAAAAAGTGACAGTTCGTCACTTTTTAGTTTGACTTTGACCAACCAACAGGGTACAAACTAAAAAAGTGTCAAACGAAAAAGAGACCAACCACCGGGGTTTGAGTGTACATTGTTACATCTCGTGGTGGTTAATAAAGTATTGGTTCAATAGTCAACGCTTGCTTCTATTGTTCGTGTCCGAACATTTCACTTTCTTTTTTTAACATTTATGTATTTATCATTCCACGCCTTCCGTCGGATGGGGAAGTAAATGTTGGCCCCGGTTAGGTCGATAGCTCAATCCAGGTGTAGGAGTCGTCTCCCTGGGTCCTGCCTCGGTGGAGTCGCTTGTAGGCAGTTGGACTAATAATCCTAAAGTCGTCAGTTCGAATCCCGGGGTGGATGGATGCTAAGGTGTAAAAAGAGGTTTGCAATTTCCTCAACAATCAAGCCTTCGGACACCTAGTTTCGGGTAGAAATCTCGCAATTGAGAACGCCAAGGCAATGCTGTAGAGCGAATAATTTGATTTTGATTTTGTATTTATCATTCATATTGTTCTCAATTCGCAATATTCAGTGTTTTGTTACAATTTTTGGTCCTAAGCATGTTATAAAAGTTTACCAAAAATACAATAGTAATATTTGTGTTAATCCTTAAACCATTCCATATATTGAGTAAGGGCTCAAACCTCACTTGTTTGAAAAAAAGGGTGAAGATTGAAAACAATAGACAGTAAAAGAGAATTTATTTTATAAAATCAAGTATCAATTGTAAGAGAACGATGATCGTATTTTAAAGAATAAAAAATAAAAATGAGAAGCTAGATGTATTAGATGTAAAATTAGACAATAGTTATTAAATAGAGATCAAAACAAGCTTAGATTATAGTAATGATAATTTATAGGACAGATAAAGAATTATTCAAATAAATAAATTCGCAATAAAATCAAAAAAGATTAGGCGAATGATAAATAGACTAGATATTACTAGTTCATTGAGGAAAAGTATATTTTTAAGGAAAAAAAAAAACAAAGTTTGTTACAGCAGTATCAATTGGTAAAAAAGAGTGTAAATGCTTTGAGAGATAAGAGAATCAAAAGTTAGTAAAATCAAAGCTAAATGATGGATATTAAATAGAAGAATCAGTGAAGAAGTGAGAATCAGTAGAGCAAAATAAAAATAGGAGATAGGTGGTAGTTGAGAATGAAGAGAAGAGAAACCCTGTCGTGCGATGTTTTAGGTACATCCAGAGCAGTTGACTCAACATACTGCGAATCAAAACAATACCGTCTACAATCACAAATAACTTCCCTTTTCTACATTGTCGTGCCCCTTTCTTTTAGCCGTCTCGATTTGACCCGCGGTGGTCAAAGGTTTACGAGCCGTTTCCACAGGCCACCAGCTAGGTCATCATGAAAACCAAGCCAACGTGGAGGTAAGAATATAGGACACTTTCAAGGAACCAGAGCTATACTGTTCTGATCAAGATAATTCGGATGATCTAACAGAACTACGGATGTAGTTAGTTACGCTCCTTCCAGGATGTACCTTACGTGGACGTCAACCGAAGAGCACGCAACAAGGTCAGTGCCATTGCATGCTCTTAGGTATCAATCCTTGGCCTGCGTATTTATCATTCATATTGTTGTCAAAATATCAAGTTCCTTAAATGTGACTAGGTCAAACCAACGGGAACAAACTTAATAATTCTTAACCACAAGTAAGCGAGTAGGCAAGATTCCATTCATTGTCAAATCAGGTAATATAAAAAAACTATTTTTTTACGGGAAATGTCCATTCCGGGAAATTTAGTTCCGGGTAACGTCCATTCCAGATAATTTCCATTCCGGATAACGTCCATTCCGGGAAATGGAATTCCGGAAATTGTTATAGAATCCAAATAACATCACCATACCGAAAACGACGTTTGAATTCATTGTATTTTTGGAATTATGAGCAAAAATGTAAATTTATTGACAAAACCACGCAAATGTTGTTTATTTCGAGGTTCTTAAATAAGCTTTCTCGAAAGTTAGATTGTTTGAAACAGTTTGTTCAATGTTTATAATGTTACCAGGAGCTATTACGAAGGTAATCAAACAACAACGGAACTTCAAATCAATTTAGAGGCTTGGTGGTGGAAGTGTTAAATTAAAATCCACTTGAGTGCCCTCAAGGACCACCCTTTTCCTACCTTATAAAAACAATCAAAAGTTATGAAATTTTGGTTAAATTGATTATGTCGCTACGGGTAGGTTCACAAATCACGTTTAATGCAACATTAGTTGATATTTTTTTTAATTGTTTTGACGCTTACTTGTAAAAATCGTGTCTTATTTCGACATATTTACACTATTTTTAAAAATGTTTGTTTTGGTAAGTGACTATTTTTACAAAAGTGGTCTAACTTCATGGAAACACTGATGTTACTTTAGCAGGGAAACGTTAGCAGGGAAAATTTTAGTTCTCGTATTGGCCACCAGATGGCGTCATTGAAATCCAATTTCCCTGCTCACTTCACATCGTCAGCAGGGAAAAAAATTGTGAAGACAGCAGGGAAAGTGAAATTTCCCTGCTAACGTAAATAGGATTTTTTAAACTATAATTTTTATCGTAAATGCAATCTTTTCAACAATATATTTGCTTTGATTTATTTAAATAAGTTTTTTTTACGTATTTCAATGCCTTCGAATTTGAACAAATATTTTCCCTGCTAACGTATCAGTTACTGAGCCAGAAGAAAATTCATAGTCATGGATCACAAAAATCGGCGTTTTCAAACTAAAATAATAATTTAAGTGTAAATTTACATTCAAACTTTTATACAAAGGTACTCAAATATGTTGGTGTAAAATATTTTCAAATCATTCCTGTTCTTCAAGTGTTCAGCAGTGAATTCTATTATTGGGGCGTGGCTTATTATTATGATGAGCATTTCCTTTCTAACTTCACAGTAACCAAGCTTTTTGTTTTTTTATACAGGCTAAGGTCATGTAGAACTATTTAAAAAATAAATGAGTAGGTATCTATTTAATTAAACACTAGCACATTTTACTACCTTTTCATAAAAGTACGATTGTAATGTAAACTCAAATAAATATTTTGTTTGAAATAACAATATCACATCTTTTCTGGTTGGATAACTCTTGAAGATTTGGATTTCCTTGCAAATATTTCTTTATCATTAACCGCTTGGTATTAGAATTTTATTTTAAAACAATTACATTTCTATTTTATATTTATATTTTTTTCAGACAGATGTCCCAGAATCAATTTTTTAAGTGAATCCCAGACAAATCAAAAATGTTCAAAACAGTTTACTGAGTTAAGTGTTACTTCAGCAGGGAAAACGTATGCCACGTCCCGCAAACGACCCACAACGTCGTCAGCAGGGCAAATAGCTGTGAAGACCGCAGATTTATGTTTTTTTACAGGGCCATGTATAGTGGCAAAGCTTTCACCTCATATGCGGTAGTTTGAGAGTTAAATTGCATTCGATATTTTTTCCCAAACCAAATAAAATCAACCAATACCGTAAACTGGGGTCAATCGGGACACATGTGGCGAATTGGGACAGCAGTTTTAATGTTGGAGCACAATATTTTGATTTTTCTGGTTGGATTCGGTTAAAATAGAGTCAGGCCAACAAAATGTGTACATCCATTTCCAAATTTAAAAGCTTTAAGTGCTCTAAAAACTGCCGTTCCTATTCAGACTGTAGTCCCGATTCACCCCAGATTACGGTAGTAGTTTAACATTAACATGAATTATTTTTTCATTAGTTAAGTAATAACATTGCCACTGAATCCGCATTGTAAATATCGCCTTGATACTCTTGAAGGAAAAACTTTTTTCTGTTTTTGAAATTTCAAGAAAATATTATTTTGTAAGCAATATATCTAATTGAAAAAACATGAAAGCCACAAAAATATATCATGCCCCAATATGTTTTGAAAACATGATAAAAAAAAATAAGCAGATTTTTTCCCTGCTGACTTCACTTTTTTTCACTGCTAACAACGTTGTGGGGGCGTGGCCTACGCTTTCCCTGCTGAAGTAACACTTGGCCCAGTAAACTGTTACGTTAGCAGGGAAAACATTTTTGATTTGTTAGGGTTTTCAGTTTGAAAAAAAATCAATTAATTCTGGAACGCGTAAGCAGGGTTATTTCGTCCGTGACTTCAGTTAAAAGAATCAATTATGAGACACGAATTTAACTTTAGAAAAAAAAAATAATTTTCAAATAATTCAAATGAATGTCGCTAGGAGTTTTGGCCTCAATGTTCCATAGTTTTTGTAAAATTGCTCTAAAAACATTCTAATGTCAAGCGATTAATAGTAAAGAAATTATTGAAGGAACTCCAAATCTCTAAGAATTTGCCTACTATTTACGAAACGATTTTTTTTTATATTTTCGCTGCTTACGTTAGCGGTAATTATTTGAACAATTTCCAGCTGGTTTGATCAAATCAGTATTTTTTGTTTATTTCAATGCAATTTAATCTCAGTTTTTTTTAACTGGCCCGCGAGCCGGATTGATTTTCGACTTAAAAATGAAGATAAAAGTGACTAGTATGTATATTTTTTTCAAACTTTTATCAAAGTTATGTTCGCTGGTCACATGAGAATCGATTCCATCAAACAAATCATGAAAATGTTGACAATTGTTAATTAGACGATCAAAAATGTAAAAATTGAGCAAAAAGGGTTGGTCAGGCCTGATTTAGCTAATGGAGGAGAAGCTTTAATATCGGATGTATGTTTTTCATCATAAATAACGTAAAAGTTACTGAGCAAGAAATAAACTTAAATGTCAGAAGAAGCTAGTGTAAAATTAAATACAAACTACTAATTTATTTTTTAAATAGTTCTACATAGACCTTAGCTTGTATAAAAAAAAAAAAACAAAAAGCTTGGTAACTGTGACAAAAAAACTGTGAAGTTAGCAAGGAAAATGCTCATTACAATAATAAGCCACGCCCCAATGATAGAATTCACTGCTGAACACTTGAAGAACAGGAATGATTTGAAAATATTTTACACCAACATATTTGAGTACCTTTGTATAAAAGTTTGAATGTAAATTTACACTTAAATTATTATTTTGGTTTGAAAACGCCGATTTTTGTGATCCATGACTATGAATTTTCTTCTGGCTCAGTAACTGATACGTTAGCAGGGAAAATATTTGTTCAAATTCGAAGGCATTGAAATACGTAAAAAAAACTTATTTAAATAAATCAAAGCAAATATATTGTTGAAAAGATTGCATTTACGATAAAAATTATAGTTTAAAAAATCCTATTTACGTTAGCAGGGAAATTTCACTTTCCCTGCTGTCTTCACAATTTTTTTCCCTGCTGACGACGATGTGAAGTGAGCAGGGAAATTGGATTTCAATGACGCCATCTGGTGGCCAATACGAGAACTAAAATTTTCCCTGCTAACGTTTCCCTGCTGAAGTAATATCAGTATGGAAACTACGAATTTTTTTTTTTCAAAGTGGCTCAAAAATAGTTTTAAGCTAAACATTTTCATCAACCAAGTATACAACATTAAAGGGAACATCCCAAAGCATAAGCCTACTATACTGAATTCATAAATGTGTATGTTTTCTATGGTTTTTGCCGCATTTTACTTAGGCGGGCCATTCTGCCCCCCCTGCCCCTATGCACTTTTTGAAGGCTGGATCTAAGATATTTTGATGAAAACGTTGTCCGGATCTATCTAAGACGTATCTTTGGATAGGTAATCAAAATACCTTTCCAACAAGTCCAAAAGATTGAAGATCTGACAACCCTATCATAAGTTTAAGCACATAAGTGCCCTGGATTATGCTCCTCTCTGAGCACATTCGTGTATGACTCGGGTTGACGGACGGAGTAGAAAAAGAAATTCACGAAGTATTTGTTTCGCTGAGTGAAGCGATTGAGCAAGCCGCTGGCAGAGAGCGGGTAGTGTTCGCTCGCGAATGGTTGCCTGCTCCAGTCGGCAAAGATTCATTCGGTGATGAGTGAGTGATTTCTGATCTTTGAACTGAAAATCAGGACCCTTGGTTTTAGCCGGGTCCGGTGGTTTAGTGGTTAGCGTGGTAGTCTCTAAACCCCAGTATGGCCTGGGTTCAATCCCAGACGGACCCGGTGGCATTTTTCGAGACGAGATTTGCCTGACCACGCCTTCTATCGGATGAGGAAGTAAAACGTCGGTCCATTTGCGTAAAAGAGGTTTTGGGTGACTCACCACTCATAACCTTCGGACGCCTAGAAATGAGCAGAAACTTGCAACAGGGACCACAAAAGTCCCGGGGGTCGTTAAAGTGGATTACTTTACTTTGCTTTGGTTTTAAAATTTCTAATCGAACTTTGTTTGTTTTTGAATTTTATGGATTTTGTTTAAACATTTGACGAGAAATGCGTAATTTTTTTGATCTTTTTTCAATATGTTTGAAATTCAAAAGAGATTTTTGAATTATTAGATTTTTGATTTTTTGAAAACAAGCTGGTTGGTCACTTATTCGAATGACACTTTTTTTAAGTCTGTACCCCGTTGGTTCGTCAAAGTCAAACTAAAAAGTGACGAACTGTAACTTTTACGCTTGGTAGTGAGTGTGAGCTTTGTGTAAACAGGGTGTCAAACTAAAAAGTGATTCCATTCGTTTGACAACAGTTGGTGTCAAACCATCGGGGTTTCAGAGTATCGAGATTTTATCCGATCATCAGTCGTAATTCGATTAAAAAATCTCAATCTTCTATCGACAAATTACGATCGTGATTCGAAAGATTAAACTCAAGTGCAATAATCAGCACGTAGATCTTGGAGTCTACTGCCGTAACTACACGATTATACCAAGATGTCTATGGAGTTTCATATTCAGTGACGTCCCTTGGACCCACGAGGATCTCTTCGCACCAGTTTTGGGATATTCTGGGTCTTTCAAGTGTCCTGGACAAAGGATAATATTTGTAACTCTAAACATTTACAAACTCACATTTAAATCCGTAGCCCTGGGGAACGCTTTCGGACAAAACTTGCAGCGATAGGGCTTGATTCCGTTGTGACGACGCATATGGACCAGAAGGTAATCGTTCCTCACGAAACTTTGACCACATTCGGAACACAGGAATCCCTTGGGATTTGTGTGTTCCTGCTTTGTGTGCTCGCGGTACAGCTCCCGGTCGGTAAACTGGGCATCGCAATGCTTGCAGTTTAGGACTTTCGCCTCAAAGTGGGATTTGCGATGATTCTTCAACGTTTGTGGCGTGGTAAAGCCCTTTTGGCAAATGTCACAAATTTCGGTTTTTTTCGTCGGTTCCTTGTCGCTGTGCTTTGACTCGATGTGATTCCGGAGATGTTCCGCCCGTTTGAAGGACTAAAAGTTAATCGTTATGATGTTTTATTTTACACATCTAACAAATTGAAATGAATTGCTTTTACCTTATCGCATAATTCGCACTTGAAGGGTCGCTCTCCTGAATGTTGGGATTCATGTTTGGCCAGATGATCGCTACGGGCAAATGCTTTCGAACAAACTGTGCACTGATACTGCTTTTCCTTTGTGTGGGTAAGAATGTGCCTGCGCAAGTGCGTTGTCCTTCCAAATGTTTTATCGCAGTATTGGCAAGCAAATTTGCCTGGCATTTCTTTTTCTTCTGCGTTTTGTTCCTCTAATTGCTCCCCAGCTTGTGCAGCTTCACTAATTTCTACAATAAGTTCGTCGTCGTCGTCATTATCGGCTGCTCCGAAATCGTTGGCGAAATCAGCATCAAAGAATAGCATCGGTTCCGCTTCATGGCTGGGACTTTTCCTAACTCCCGCCTCCGAATGAGTCAGTTCGTGTTTGGCCACGGCATCACTCCGGGCAAACAGTTTGGGACAAAACCGGCAAGGAAACGGCCTCATTTTGGAGTGGGTCAGGAGATGTCGTCGAAGGTGCGTCCCTCTGCTGAAGACACGATCACAGTGTTTACAAGCATGTCTACCAGATCCTCGTGTACTCATCCCTACGGCATCGTCCGCCGAATCCTCATCCAGTCTGTTCGCATCGCTCTCCATCGAAGGTTCATTCTTGATTTGCTTCACTACATCATCAAAGGAATCGGCCAGATATTCTACCCCCTCGAATACTTCCATTTTACAGTCTACAGATATCTCTTCACTAAAATTACAAAAACAAATTAAAAAAAATAAGACAATTTTTTCCCATCCCAACTCAACCTGGAATCTCCATTCTGGGTCAACTCCGGTAGACATTCCACCTGTACCGTCAGCTCTTCCCTCTGTTCCTCCTTGGTTGCCGCCACCACCGTGCTAGCCGGCTGCTTCCGCGGCCTACCGCGAGGCCGCTTCTGGGGCGTTAAGGAGAACTGCTCGGGTGCCAGCACCGTGCAAAGCGTTTCGTACGACGAGTTGCACTGCCGCCGGAAGACGAACGCACTGCGGGCCGATTCCGCGCACTTGCTGCAAATTTTGTCCGGCAGACCATCGTTTTCGTTAACCTGAGAGGGAGTAAAACTTGTGTTTCCGTAAAATACATGATTAAATTTCCATTCAACTTGCCTTCATTGCGCTGCAGTCGCTGACCATCGTCGCGAAGGAGCAGTTTAGCTTGGAATCGTCGGTGAATATACTGGAGAGACTGTCCGCCTCGACCAGGCACGTCCGACAGATGCGCTCCGCGTTAAGTGGTTGTTTGTCCATCGCCGGGAATGTTTCTGCGGATCGTTTTTCTGGAAGAAAATAAAACTTTTTTTTTGCAATCGGACGCAGTTTGTGTTTATCGACTTCTTTTCGATGGAAACGTCAAACTCTTTGCCAAACGGAGACCGATGCGCTTGGTCGAACATGGCCGAATCGAAACGTTTTACCGACTATGTCACACGCTAATCCAAAATACCCTGAAGAAGGTGTTCTATCGGTTCTGGCGTTTCTTTGGCCAGGGTCGCCTTGTCCAGTTTGTCATAGACGCCGGGAGTGTGGCGTTCATTTCTTGTTTCAGGCTCAGTAGCGACGGGCACTTCCTACTTGACGACGAGCGCATATTATTATTAATATTAATTATGTTATTATTTTTTACTTACTCTTAGTATGTTACACTAAATTAACGACGACGAAAACCCTGCCGAGTGCAATTGCTGAGGGACAACATCTGGGCGGTCCGTTTGTGCTTAGTATCTCCACCAGATTCATGCCCTGCTGAGATTGTTTGTTTGGCTGCGATCCGGACAGTAGTTTCGGCATGTGTTGTTGTCTCATTTGGCCCATGTTCACACCGCCTTTTTCTCCTCCGCCCCCATCTCTCATGCAATCCTTGATGAACGTCGGCAAAAGCATCTCGTAGATGCTAATCCATGCCCATCCCGTGGGCACCTCCTCCATGGTTAGGACAATTACGAAGATCCAGCCGGTTTTCGTGAGCCGTTGCCGCATTCTTGAACTGTATCAGCTGATCGCGCGAGTACTTTCGCTTGCCGGACGGATTGTTCGGACTCCACTAGTCAGCGCCGTACTCGATGAGGTTGGACTAGCACGACTGTTTGGTAGGAATCATCCCTACGGTGGCGGCCGTCGCAGTCTAGGCGTAGGTTCCGTCTTCATCACAACGCCTGTTATCGTCGAACTCGGACTTGGGAACGGGCACGACGGGCGGTCCGTGTTGCGGCTGATGATTCAGTGAAGGCGGATGGTGGAGATTTGTAATGCTTCGGTCCCATGCCGGCGGGAGATCCGCTCATTTCCGGAGCATCCTGGTGAAGATGATGTGACGTGTAATTACAACAGTCTAGTTCAACGGCATTTAGTGGAACCTGGGTTACTATGGGATGCGTTCTCCGGATCCGGGTGTAGATGCTGCGAACGTCGTAGAGGAGGTTGAATCGCCGAATCTTTGTAAATCTTGTTAAGTACGTCCTCCTGTGTCCCCTGACACGTTCCTCGGCACGATTCGGGGCTACTGCTGAGGCAAGGGAACCTACTGCATATCTTCGGTATTGAATAAAGTGGATTAGCGGCATCTTTCGTATTAGAAGCGCGACCGGGCGATGAAAGTGATTAGTGGTATTTACATTTACGAGACCGCGGTTGTCCCCAGCCGGATTGTGTCGTGCCTGATGGTGTTGGCCTTAGGCCAGGATCGGTGCCGACTGTTTGTAGTACTGCGGCGGTTAGGCCGATGCTATTTCCGGCATCGAACTACAGTTCCACGGGTGACCTGGTATCCGGCTGTCACATAAAAGAACAATTTTAAATGCAACGAAACTAACTACTGATTATACTTACTTGCTGCAATTTTGTTTTGCATTTATTCGCAATTTTTAACTACAATCTTGCACTTTTGTTCGTCATAACATGTTTTTGCTTGATTCAAACTGTCAAAGTATTTTCATCGACACGGGCGATTCGTCAATCTGTCAAAAAAACGATGCGAAAAAACAATGTCGAGCATATCGAGCGTTTGTCGTCCGTTTGTCGTCCTTTCGACCAATCGATATCGAAACGGTAAAATCAAAACCGTGCGACATCTCGTACGACGTGCGACATTTTTCAAACAGGGTAGTTGTTATCCATATCCAAAATACACGCAAACTCCAGATAACACGGATCACATGTGTTAAATTTGACACAGATCGCCCAAAACCGATAATCCACATTTTTAAGCGAAGATGGCGCCCCAAAAAAGCCTGGATTTGGAACACCCTAACGCACACACTCTCACTTTTAATTTCTCGATTGCTTGTTTTATGCTACGCTGAGAATCAGCATTACACACAGTTCAGTTCTAGAGTTTTTTTTGTTGGTCCTATAAACATATGAAAGACAATAGTTTATTGGTCCTTTAAAAAAAACTCTGGAGTTCAGTTTTAACATGGTATGTAGTTGCTACCATATTTTAGGGTCAAATGGTTAAATAGAGAACACGCACCGACGTATTTTTGTTGAAAACATTCCGTGCTTGGATTGACTGATTAACGTAGTCAGTTTTACTAGAGAGCCTGGAGCTTATTAGAGAACGGACATCTTAAAATACTGAAACTCAGTCAAAATAGCTTGCACATCAGTCAAAATAGCTTGCAGCACTGCAGTTGTCAACTCACCTGCGTGACTCTTTTCAGATTCTTTTTTGATCAGCCAATTGAACCAAAACAAACTGAGTTTAAACATAGTTTATGGTTGGTGTAATTCTAAAATGAGATGCTGCGTTTGCAAAAAATTAAAAAAAAAATCCCACGAGATCTTTGCGCCCGAAACTGAACATTTATGAGCGGCATTAACACGCAACGACATAATGAGTTTACGAATCAAATGTTTTGTTTTCAATTTGTGTTTTGCACATTTTCGAATAAAATATAAATCACCCAAATTACAATACTTCCCATCGATTGAACGCCAACTGAAATTTCTTCTGCTCGATTGGTACCTCCGTTTGACAGTTCTCGTGCTTCGATTGGTACTTATGTTTTGAGATGGCCTTTCTCTAATAAGCTCCAGGCTCTCTAAGTTTTACTATGTTGAGAGCGGCATGGTTATTTTAACCCTCCAATATAAGGCTTTCTAGGCCCAGTGAAAAAAATATAATTAAACTCAAAAATGACGAACTCCTCGTCACAGTGTCCTGATGCAAACAAAGATCGAGCTGTAGCTGTCACAGCCCTGCGAAGTATGTTGGCTGACATATCGGGCAGTCAGTCAAAAAACCCAGCTAGAAGTCGCCTGACAAAAATTTTTTGCTAGAAAGAGATAGGAAACCTGATGCAAACAAACGTCCAGCTGTCATGTAAACATACTTTGAATGTGTTGGTAAATTTCTGACTAGAAAGCCTTATGGAGAGCATGATAATGATTTCTAACTTTCTACCATGCTATTTTGTGGAAGCATGGTAAATTTTACCATATTTTCGTTTACTTTCACCAAAAAGCCATAGTTGATTTAATTAGCAGCATTTTTAGCAAATGTTCTTAAAATTACCATGGTCGGGCTTTCAGTGTGGGATTTTTCAGTTACTTTAGTGTAATCATACTTGAACTAAAAAATCCCATATCTAGAGGTTTTTTTTTTTGATTAGGTCCTATCCAGATTTTTAAACGAAAATGGCGTTCGAATGATGAACGTCCGGAATGTCAAAATCACGCAGTGATACCAACATTAAGAAAAAAGTGTGCCATGGCATGACAGCTACATTTTTTTTCTAATGTTGGTGCTGCTGCGCGATTTTGACATTTCGGACGTTCACCATTCGAACACCATCTTCGCTTTAAAACCTGGATAAACATATGAAAGACAATAGCACAGACAATAGTTTATTGGTCCTTTAAAAAAAAACTCTGAATATGTACAAGTGTGAAAATGAACTGAAAAAGTGTAATGCTGATTCTCGGTGTAGATTCGACCTCCACGGTGAAACCCATTTCAATGTTGTGTTCTCTTTTTGTGCCGACGAAATATCAAAACACATGGCCTGACATTTCGGTGCGCATGAAAGGCAAATGTGAATAATGTGAACACATTTTCAAAACACGTTTGAAAATCGTGCAATTTTTCGCTTAAAAATGGGAGAAAATACGTTTACAAAGTACACAAACTACACCGTGAAAGAGCTGGAGTCGTACGTGGCCGATCCGAACGCGTGTGTGAAAAAGCTAGAATGGAACGACATGTTATCGGTGCTGCCAAAGTACCTTGGCGACATCCGCGAGGGAGTGCGGGCGTGCTTGTCCCAGAAGATCGGAACCTACGACCGGAAGGTCGACGGCATTATTCTGGCTTACAAAAACACCAAGATCCTTAGCCCACTGTCGGCGACCCATCCAAACAGTGTCCGGGTGTACGTGAAAACAAGAGCGGATTTTTACGTTTTCCGGCCGCAAAGCGGTTCCATCATCGGTGGAACTGTGCGATACGTGTCCAGCAACTACCTCAGCGCGGTCATCTACCGTGTATTCAACGTAACGATAAAGCTGCAAACGCATAAGATCCAGAACATTGTCCGTGGGAAGGAGATAAATTTTGTGATCAAATCGTACGACATGAAAAGCGACCTGCCAAGTATCGAAGGCGAGTTGATTCCGGAAAAGGATGCGAACAAACCACAGTTAAACGGGAACATCAAGTCTGAAGCCAGGCATAATGGAGGTACGGCACGGATTAAATCTTCCATCGGCAGTGATGATTCCGACGATTTGGAACCGGGTAGGTTGACCACGGTTGATTCGTTTCTCGTGTAATACTGATTGTGTTTATTTTTTTTTACAGAAGCTCAAAGATCTGCTGAAGAATGCGACATAAAACCTGCTCCTTCACCGGTGAAAGCTCCTAAAGAACAAAAGCGTAAAAAGGTCAAACAGGAACCAGTTCCCACGGAACTCATTGAGGAAGAATCAATCGGCGACGAAATGGATAGCTCGATCCGTGCACTGCTAAGCACTTACGAAGACCAGCTCAATGATTCTACCGAAACAAATGGAACTATTGGAATTAACGGAACAATTAAGCAAGAAGCAGTTGATGCGCCCAGTTCGTCCAAGAAAATTAAGAAAAGAAAAGGAAAAGCCAGAAAATTGATGCGCTGGAAGCCGAATTGCTTGAAAAATTTGCCGCTCAATGTGATGAACCAGATGCCCCGCTCACAAACGGCCACACGAATGGCGAGACCAGCGAAGAACCGGTAACGCCGAAGGTGGAAAAGTCCCGCAAGCGCAAGAAGAAGCACTCGAGCTCCGAAGCAGACGAGTTTGAAGCGTCGATCATGTCGTCCCTGTTGAAAATTGCATCGGAAAAATCGGTCGCGGACGATGCAACTCCGATCAGAAAGGCGGTCAAAAGTCGCGCAAGTCGGTTCGATTCGACGATACCATCATGGAGGCATCCTTCAACACGTTTGACACGTCGGAGCAGTTGGAAATTTCGCAACTTCCTGCCCCGAACTTGTCGTCCACGTTGAAGTAACTGGCTTCTGGGTCGTTTAAATTAGAGTGTAGAATGTGCTGTTTGTTACGATTTATGAGAGTAATTTTATGTATAAAATTTAAAAAGTCGTATCGAATAAAACAGTGATTCGAACAATTAAACTGCGTTTTGATTAAAAACGGGTGCTCATCACCGTCATTCGCAATTCGCAATTTTCAGTGTATGAACGGGCCTTGACCGATCTTAACGCGACGAACACGTACATCTCACCCTTGCTCTGAGTCAGTACGAGCAGCACGCTAGAACACGCTTTGAGTGTTTGTGCCAGGCATGCACACCTTCTTTTCCGGTTACGCATTCTAACTCGGCCGGGGGTGGTACATTGCGTAGGGTTTGATGTAAGTATAAGCGCCTAACCATTTAAAGTGTGCCTATCAACTTTCTGCAAAAACTGCATTATTTTTAGTTTGAATTCAAAAACTTATTGTTATTTACTGTGTATTGTTTTCTCCTGAAATCTTCCCTATTGTTGAGTCTGTTTATCTGTTGCTATTTCTTTTGTCGCGATGTTTTGTTACAATTTTTGGTCCTAAGCATGTTATAAAAGTTTACCAAAAATACAATAGTAATATTTGTGTTAATTCTTTGATCATGCCATAAATTGAGTAAGGGCTCAAACCTCACTTGTTAGAAGAAGAGGGTGAAGATTTTAAACAATAGACAGTGAAAGAGAATATATTTTATAAAAATCAAGAATTAATAGTATGAGAATGATGATTGTATTTAAAGAATAAACATTAGAAGCTGCATGTAATAGATGTAAAATTAGACAATAGTTTATAAGTAGAGATAAAAAACAAGCTTAGATTATAGTAATGATAGGGTAGGGTCACTATAGTCATCAATGAGACACTTTTGGTTTTCAACTTTCAACGATTTTTCTAATTTTTTCATCAGCATGTTTTAATGAGCTTTTAGTTGCATTATCATTCTTTTAGTGTGTTCTAACATTGACAAAAATATGAGATCGATCCGACATCTACACGGAGGATCGGCATTACACGAAATCGAGTTCGATTACACGAAATTCAGTTCAGGTACGATTACATACTTTCGTGTAACAGGGGTCGAACTGGATTTCGTGTAAAATCGAAATTGAAATGTTTCACCGGGTGAAAATAGCATATTGCCTACATTTGGGCGTTTTTGCATTTTTAGATTTTCTTAAGATTCTTATGAAGAGCAATTTAATTTCAATGAAGCTATTATATTAAACAATGTGTTTATTTTTTCTGAATTTCATACAATCAAATAAATTAAGGAAAAAATACTGATTTCACAATATCAAAATAACAATCAATGTTTCCGACCGGAGTCCTCACCGACGGGTGGACTTGCTGCTGGTTTGGACCGATGAAAGGGACGCTTCGCGCTTGCTGCGGCTTCTGCTGGAGTAGAAGGGGAACGGTGCCGGCGGAACGACTTGCTCGTGGTTTCGCGAACGTAATCCGACGGCGAGGATCGGCGACACTATTTGTGCTTGCGGCTGGGGCTTGGGCTGGGGACTTCCGGTGAGACGGAACATTTGGACACTTTACGTGAGCTGGAACATCGCTCGTACTCGTTCGTGTCGTTGTCATATTCATCGCTGTCATCTTGGACTTGCATTTGCTGCTGCTGCTGACTATGTTCTTGAGCAGCTTTCGCTGGTAGTGAGCGATTTCTTCGCCGAGGGCACCGCAGTCGACGCGCACCTGCCTCGTTGCGGTCTCAAACTGGTCCTGAAACTGGACGATCTAGCGTGGCGCTCTTTAGCAGGGCGGCACCGTCCAACGGAACGCCATCCTCGATGTCCACTGTCCACACGATTGCTTTTCGACCTGTTGAGAGATTGTATTTTAGAACCAATTATTAAACCAATTAGAAAATCTACTCACAATCGGAATCCCTAGGCAGGTAAGCTGCAACCTGAGCAAAAAGACCTTCGGGTAGACGGTCCATTCTTCCTAGGCTTTTAACACGTTCTTCACGCGCTATTTGAGGCCCTCGGTCTTGAGACGGCTGTCCAACTGCAGATGATAGAAGATTTTTAGCAGGTTCTTCTCCATTACGATTTCCGGAAGAAACTCGCGTTGGACACCTTTATGCTGGAGTTGTGCAGAGTGTCCGAGATCTGGTACCTTGACCATGGTTTCGTTGAACAGCGATTCCGCGATGCAATCGCTAATCTCGACCGCATCGGCGTGGTCGATGCAGAGGATCATCGCGCCGCCGATCTTTTGGCGTTCGGCGTCAGATGGCGGTTTAGGTGCTCAAGGCGGTCACGTTGGCCGTGTTTCAAAATGGAATTGAATTATTGAAGCTTGACCAGAGTGAAACGACTTACGCCACCGAAAGATTGTCCTTGTTGCAGTAGATGCCTTCCAGATCCACTAGCAGCGCCTCGGGCATTCCCTGGGAAGGACCAGCGCCGCCGGTGTCCTTGAGTTTGCCGTTCCGTTCGCGTCATTCCTGGGCCGTCTCGGAGCGTTAAGTACCGGATGTTGTTAACAAGTACTGAAAAGAGGATGGTTGTTACAAATTTCGCGATTTGTGAATCTTGTAAAAACTTACATTTGAGAGCTGGTACGACGCACACATCCCCTCCAGAGTCTTGCTGAAGTGGGGCTTGCAGCGCATGGTTCGATTCAAGGACATCCGGTACAACGGGAACACGTTTGATAACTTCGTAGACCTTGCCGAGCCCGATGACCATCTCTTCCAGAAAGCCTTGTGGCGACGCCGAACCTGGCGCAAAATATCCGAGCTTGATGAACCACTGATACTGGAACTCGGCCGGGTTGGAATGGTGCACATGCTGCGGCCTGACCTGGCTTGTCGAAGAGCCCACCGTGCTGCTGCCGTCCGTCATCAACGCCGCTACAACTCTGCTGCTGCTGTTGCTGCTGAGGGGGGCATTTGTATTTACGAAGCGGCACAGGCCGTAATCGATGCCATCAAGTCGGTAGACAGTCCGAACGATACGAACTTGGGCTGATGGTACCGCCTCCGCCACCGCCGCCGCCCATCACCGGGTGAATGTGGTTCTGGTGTTGCTGATGGCGTGGATGTTGGGGCTGGGAATGGGCCGTAGTTCGGAAGGGCTGGCTTCGGCTGCTGGAGACAAGGCATTTGCGGCGCAGACAGCTGCTGTTGTTGTCACTGTTGCTGCTGCTGCTGGACCGGACTCCTCATCGGCGGTGGAATCAACGGTCGGCCGCTGGCCGTCAGGTGCTGTGCTATCTGGGGACGAATCTGCTGGCGGGTTCTGGAAGAGGCAAGATTGAGCTTGGAAAAAAATACAAAAATAACCATTTCAAACCAACCTTTCGCCTCCGGGACATTTACATGTGGTCACTGGCCAGCACGATGCGTATCTTCTGCGTCGCCAGCACCAACGACATGATCGCCTCGCACTCCATGGCCTGGGCCGCTTAGTCCAGGAAGATGTGTGTAAAGTGTCCCTTGGGCAGATCGACCAGGCCAGCTCCATCGAAATGTTCAGCGATACCACCACGATGCGATACTTGAGAATGTTTTCGACGGTTGGCCGCCGAAAGATGCGCACGTTGATGTTCAGGTCGATCAGACAGTACTAAGAGATAAAGTTCAGTTATTATCGTAACAAACAAACAACTCAAAACCCCCTACCTTCTGGACCCAGTTCTGGACGATGCTGTTGACGGTGCCGACCCAGCGCTTGTAATAGTAAACGCGCAATGGTTTGGCCTCCTCCCCACCACCCTCCTCGACCCACTGGTGCAGGTAGTCCTTGATATACAAATCAGCGGCCGAATTCGACTCCGGGTGCAGCAGCAGCTTTTTGATGGCCTGCGCCAGCGTGTACGTCTTTCCGGTGCCAAAGGGCCCAACCAACAGGATCGGAGACAGCGTGACCGAAATTGGCGTCGTGATGGCGACGACCGCATCCTTTTGTTTCGAGTTGAGCTTTGGATTTGGTAACCAGTGAATGTTTTTGTGGCCGGATTCGGTTGATTTCCTGGTTCATCGGTCTGGGGGAAGTGAAATTCTACAATCCGGCAGGAACTTGTACAAATCTGTCGGTTGCGGCCGGAATGTGCAAGATTTCGGTTCTCCCTGACCGAAGAACCAAGAAATCAACCGAAACCAGCCACAAAAACATTCAACGGCCTGTAATTCTTGGTTATCCGGTCTGAGGGGAACCGAAATCTTGCACTTTTCTGCCGCAACCGACAGATTTGTTTAAGTTCCTGCCGGATTGTAGAATTTCGCTTCCCCCAGACCGATGAACCAGGAAATCAACCGAATCCGGCCACAAAAACATTCACTGGGCCGGAATTAATGGTTTTCCGGTCTGGGGGAACCGGAATCTTACTTTTTCTGACCGCATCCGACAGATTATTGTCAACTCCCGCCGGATTGTAGAATTACACTTCCCCCAGACCGAAGAACCAAGAATTCAGCCGAATCCGGCCACAAAAACATTCACTGGCCCGTAATTCTTGGTTTTCCGGTGGGGGTGAACCGGAATGTTGCCTTTTCCGGCAACTGTTCCAAAATTGGCGCAAAACTTACCATTTCAACTCCTCTGACCACCAGAATCCAAATTGCACTAAGTCCCGATTTGACAGCGGGTGAAACAATTCCGCAGAATCTTCAAAAATTTTCTAAGTCCAAAAGTTACACCTTTTTCAGTTCGGATCCCTGAACTGGTAAAGGTGTAACTTTTACACTTTTTGCAGTTCGCATTTTACACCTTTTTCAGTTCGAGGGTTGAAACTAGTCGGTGGTGTAAAATCGAACTGCAAAAAGTGTAATGCTGATTCTCCGTGTATAACCAGAGTTCAAGCAAAACATTGTAAAAGGTCCTAAGTCAAAAATGTAAACAAACGGGATTTTCACTGCAAACGATGCATTTAGCCGAAAACTATCACTACGTTTCGAGAAAAGTATAAAAAGTTGATTTTTATGTGAAAAAAAACCAGTTTTGCACAAGGCCAAAGTTTATCACATTTTGTTTGTTTTCAATTTCCTCATAGACCCTTGGCATCAAACGGCCAATATGGAAACTGATTTGTTTTGTTTTGAAATCGTGTTAGGTCCAGGGACCAACACAGTGTCATTTCAAAACAAAAATAGAAACAAAGTATGGCCCTTTGTTTCAAATTAGTGGAATAGAACGACGAACGGTCCGAGCAGCCCGCTTGAAAGTCCAGCCGGTCCTGACGTGTCTCGGCTTTGTCCACCGGCGGAAGTAGCAGGGGATGTAAAAATGTTGACGGTAGAAGTATACCTATAGGCGTCCGGGTGGTGATCACAGCATCAATTCTCGGTACGGACAGTGCCGAAAATTACACCCCAATAAATCTCGGATCCAAAAACCCAGCAGAACCACAATTCAGACGGTCTCTGCTTTATCAACTACTTCATGGAAAAAACCGGCAACCGCACTTCGTCGACGGGCGTCACCAGCAACCCCAATTCGGCAACAACGACGTGTAACAAGTTAACCTATACCCAGCCAACAAATAAATACGCCGGGGATCAGTCCAGTTGACAACTTCCGGAACAACCCGGCAATTGTGTAAACCACCGATGACCGCCACGACGGTAAATACATCACGAGCAGATCCGACGACACGAACGCCAACACTTCGTTCATTTCGTCGCTGGCGCATCGATCCGGAGCGGCTGATAATTCAGTGTTTGAATGGAGAATATGCTGGCCTCGGACGCGATCCAAAACACAATGCGTGGAGACCACCAACCGGTGCCAAGACTTACCCCGACAACCCATGTTACGTCGCCGTCCGCGACGTCTCCAATCAACAAATCAACAGTTGAGTTACTCTTCCACAAACATCAATTTGCTCAAAATAAATATTCTCTAGTATTTCAATTTCAACATCCAAAGTTAATCCTAAGGCTTTAGACGATCTTTCATACCTAAAATAACACAAAACCACGTATTAAAACTTTAAAAAACAATTTAAAACACCGAAAAAATGTATTCGATGCAAAAGGCCAAACAGAATAAAGAAATTTGTTTTGGTTAGGGCTGTTTTGGCCACGGTACAAACAAACAAAGCATCAACATAAACAAGCTGTCATCGTGTTAGGCCAGGGGCCAAAATGGAAAGTGAAACTTTCCCAGTTTTCAAAGGAACTCAAGTGCAAAGGGCCAAAGCATATCTCGTGGAATCAAAACTTTCTGACGGGGCCTATGAAACTTTTTCATCAATATTCTCGATTATAATATATTTATTGGAAATTTTGACCACAAGGCAATACAATAGCAACAGTTTTCCATCCTTTAAGGGAATAAACTTTGAAATTACCCTAGTTTTATTGAATTGGGATTTGAAAAACTTTTCGCAAATTTCAACCTGATTTTTCTCAATGTTTTGAAAATGGACTTGGAACCTTTTACAATGTTTTGCTTGATATCAGCAATCAAAGCTTCATTTTAGGACGCAATTATCGTCATGATTCGAATTCCCGGACGCTTCGAAACCCGGACACTTCATCTTGTTTTATCAATTATGTGGATATTAGTTCGCATTATGGATGTCAAATCTGTGTTGTTGATGAATTTCAACATCAACTCTCATTTAAAGTTTGTTTGAACGCTGTAGTTAATGCCAAAACAATTAAATACAATAAAATTATAATTTTACCAAAAATGCGAAACATTTCACTTGAAATATTTCATAGGCGTTCGAAGCACCGGGAAGGCAAAGCAGAAATGTATGGGTTCGATTTCCTTAAATTCTAGCAAATTTATATATAAACTATCGATTGTTTTGATGTGAACAGCTTATTTGAGACCTAAAGAATGCCATTCACTAACATTTCAGTCCAAATTTGTGCGATTCATAAGCAAAATCGAGTGTCCGGAATTCGAAGCAAAAGTGTCCGGATTTCGAATCAGCTTTTATCAGTGTCCGGGATTCGAAGCACAACAAGTCATTTTAATTTTGAAATTCTGATGAAAAATTGTTAGAAAAGACATATTTTGCATGCATTTTCTTGAAACTGACTGTTTTTACTACATCCTGATGATGATTCTACATTTTCAACTTATTACATGATTTTTTGCCAGCTATAACAAAAATGATATGCTACTAAGTGTCCGGATTTCGAATCATGACGTTACATTCAACTAAATGTTTTGTTGTATCAAACCTCGTATAGGCTGATCGTATAAAATATTTTTCTGGGTTTAAGAAAACACCAAATAGTTTTATATGAACGCATTGGTGTTAATTAAATAGGTATGTTTGTTCTATAATGTGATAAAACTAATATTTCTGCAGTAATCGTGAGCCCTCAATTCTTTCATTTTCGATTTAGTCCCAGAAGTATGGCAGCACAGGAGACTAATTAATAACACTGGTCATAATTCACTTGCCCTACACATAATGAAGCCAAAATAACTGATGCCAATAAAATAACATTATGACGACCGCGTTCATTCTGCGTATGTGTGATGCATAGGTTCATAGTTTAGGATGCCGAACAACTCACGCTTATAATGCAGCAGAGATAATCATTAGAGACTCATTGATTACCGATCCAGTTCAGGTGTTTAGAGCGGCACTATTAATTTCTTTCAGGTACGGTTAGTGCATACGGTAGATGATTGCATTTTTGGAACGATTTTTTATTTATTTTGTAGTTGGAATAAATAGTTAAATACCGATTTATTTAGCAGCAGATTTTTAACATGACTTTTGCAAAGAAAAAGGTATGTCCAATTGCTCTTTTCAATCAATATTGCACTATCAATTCGACTGGGCTGTTGTTTTAGTGCCTAAACCAAACTCATCCCCAGTCAGCAATATTTTGCCATGCAAAATCTATATTTGCGAAACGGGACACCCCGGGAAGCCAGGCCTTATTATTTATTGGGGATTAGAACAAAACACATGCTCGAACGGTTCAACTGTCAATAGGAGAATAATAAATTCAACTTTATTACCGTTGATAAATGTATTCGATTGAATTCGCGAGGTTTCGGTGCCGTCGTTGCCGCATAGCTATGTGGGAACCGGAAATGGAAATTGTTTCTATTTCAGATATTTAGATTGAATCAATGGAGGATAATAATTATTAAAGTTTATATTTATACCGATCAAATTTGTTCTCATGTTTACACTGTTTCTTTCAAAACTCTCAAGAGCAGAAAATTGAACTGGGAAAGCTCTTAGGAAAGATAAAATAATGTTAAGGCGTGGGATGGAAAGTAGTTTGCATTCCAAAGGAAATTAAATTCCTCACTTGTAGTTGAGCGTGATTATTTAAAATTAAAACGAGGGGTTTCTTAGCTCTGTGTAACGACATGTGTACTTTCAAATTGAAAATTAAAATGTACCCTTTTTTTTGTTCTTCGAAATTTTTTAAATGTAGTGTGATAATCTTGAGCATCAAAGCAAAGACACGCGAATTTGAACCTATTGAAAAATTCATGACATCAATCAATTATTTCGGGGTGTAATTATAGAATCGCCACGTAATCAACTTTTGTTCAACCGCGAATCCTGGAAGCTTTGCTAAAACAATAAGAAACCCTGTGACCAGTCGTGCATAATTAATATGCGTAACGCCTCATCAGAATGCCTTTTTGGCTGATGAGATGATGGATTAATCGAAGCGTTAACGGCAAATAGACATCGATACTAATTATGCATAGCAATTTTCTGCTAGATTGATTGTTGCTTGTACATTCTGTTGATCTTTTGGCGATGTGCAGTAAATTGAATTGAATTAAATTAGAGTGGAATCAATGCATTGCATAAAGGAGACATGATTTCAAACTGAAACGGTAGAGTCAAAATGAAATTTCACAATTTCGCGGACAGCGTGAAATCCGCAAAAATTTGTCTTTTTCCGCGAAATCCCGTGAAATTTTATGTTTTTGTGAAACTGTAACGATTTTCCTCGAAATATTTTATTAAACTTAAATAGGAATAAAAATAATCTTAAGAACTACTGTAGAATTAACTATTTTGACGATTTCGTGAAATTCTTGAAATTTATTAATTTCCTCTAATATTTTTTTTTCAAATGACAATATATATTAGTTTTCAATTGAAAAGCTTGATATGAACCATTTGAAGAATTGTTCAGATTTTTAGTTTTTTTTTGAAAATAACTAAATTAAGTAATATTTTCATTCACTGTAGTTAAACTTTTATTACTTTTTAAAAAAGAAATTAAAAGAATCAAGCTTTGTTTTATTCAAAATAAAATGAAGGATATTTTTATCTATAAATAATCACATTTTAAAACATTTCATTTCACATTTTTCTAAGTCCTGTTTAATTTTATCGATATATGATAATTTGGTTGATGATTTTCGTTTGTTGTCTGTTCTAATTTTGAATAAAAATTTCGAATTCGTTACGAATCATATTATTTTTGCCTATTGATATTAAATTATTTTGAATTGGCTGAATGTCGCAGATAATTCAAACTATTTTACTCATTTCAAGCAAATCAGCGAAAACTTTTTAGCTTTATTAGTCGAATATTAAAAAAGCAGTTCAATAAATGAGAATACGCATCATACCGTCAGTGGGGGTGACTATGGGTCAAAAAACGATACACCTCTCGATATTTCTCAATAACAAAAACAATTTAAATAACATCGAAAATCATTCAACGTAGATTTGTTCTTAGATAGTTTACTAACATTTTCCCAAAATATGGTGGATTTTGATGAACACTACCTTAAATGCCAATAGTTTGAAAATTGACCCAATCTCACCCCTTAGAGGGGGTGACATTGGGTCAAATGAAAATAAAATGATGCTCAAATACAACGATATGATAAAAACAAGTCATCCAATAGTGTTTCTTGTTCGAGGGAATCGTATTGACACGCTACAATGTTTGAAGTGGAGATTTTCAAACATTTGGGTAGTTTTCGAGCAATTCTAACAAAAATATTATAAAAATGATACCCCAACTTTAGACATCTGCCAAAATAACAGGATTTGTTCTAGGAGCCAGATTTTTTCAGCGAAGTCATCTTAACACTGGAACGCCCAACGCATGTCCAACTTATACAGACGCCCAAGCCTACCAAAAAAGTTGGAACGGTAACTTCAACTCAATGGTTCTCGGGCATAACCACATGGTTGGAACTTCATACATCCTGTTAGCCCTAAAAGTGTGACGATTGTTGAGTTCCGCCACTGGTATAGTGGAAATTTGTCCACGCTAGTCACAGCCTACTCAGCATAAACAATTGTAAAATTTAAATGTGTTATACCGCTGGCAAATTGACAGACCGGCTTTGTTTTCTTTTGTTTCAGCGAAGCGATTTCTTTGCCTGCACTGCTCTTCGTCAACAATTAAAGCGGACTCACCCTCGTGATTTTACTGATGCGTTGATAAAATCGTGAATTCAAAAATGAGAGGAACAGCTTTGGAGTTGCGAATAAGGGATGGGAGGAAGAGGACCTCCCATATTGTTGTTCGATGTCACAGCATTCGAGCCATTTTACCAGAACTAGCTAAATACCTGTTACTAAAGGAATTAAATTGTTGAGCTATGATCACTGAAGACGCAATTTATAACTGCACAGATTTTTCCAGCATTTTGGAGCATGAAATGTAGATAAATTGCAAAAACAAACGGCCGACACGAAAGTCGCGTGCGAAGAAAAATGAAAATTCAAATCATGGAATGCTGCGATTTTGTTTACTTGAGGCATCTTCTCTGTATACCAGTTTTGATCGGACGAAGGGTCAATGCATATTTCATGTAGCCGGTGCCTGTTTACGATAAAAATGACATGTGACATATCAACTAAAATTTTGGTAAAGACATCAATTAAAAGATTGTACGAAAAATGGGATGTTGTCATTTGAGTAACTTTTTAAAATATTAAACATAAGGAAACTTACTAGAAACTTTAAATTTGGTTGTGAGTAAATAATACAAAAACACACACAAATACTGTAACATTATGAAAAACATCTCAGGCTGGAAAAAATACCCCCCCTCCCCTCGACATTGGGCAGAGCCGAGGGACAAAAACTTTTCTAAATATTTGCAACGGCCTTAAGATCGGAAAAATGCTGTTTTGCACTACGATGAGTGTTTTTAGGATATTTTAGTGCACTAAATAAAATATTATAAGAGCAAAATTGTGATAAACAAGTGGGAACAGTTAAAATTAAAATAAGGGTTACTCACTAGCTACATCAACTAACAATTATTAGAATCTACATGACAATGATACCTTGATGAGTATGAGTGTGACAGATTGTCCAAGGCAGAATATGCACATTGAAATCAACCATCGTAATGGCTTATCGGAACATGAAAAGCATAACTGGGTTGACGGAATGACCCTCTGAAATTATCTGAACTTTGTTTGCGAACACGGCAAGGCAATGTGATCTACCGTTGAGTCAACATTATGTGCTTGATGGAAATACATGCTGTTATCCAAAAATAACAATGAATTATTTGCAACTTTTATTAATTTTATAAAATTTTAAATATTCTTACTACACGCACTATAGACGACCCATCGATGAAAAACTGTCATAAAAACTGGTAGAAAAGTTGCAGCTCTCCACCGCTAGAGGCAGCACCGCACATATCCTCGTTTTTGAACCTCGAGTTCCACATATGTGGGCATAACTCAACCAATCAAGATGATTCTTCTTTCCAGTGATTTGTTAGGATGTCTAGATGATTCTAGAACTTTGCAGAACTTAATTTGATCAAATCTGTATTTTTTGCGACCAAAAACATCGTTCCACCTTTTTTAAAACGACTGCCTCCGCGGAATTTTTGGCGATTTTTTTTTGACACGCGAAAAAAGTTGGGACGATTTTTGATCGCAAAATCACTGGAAAGAAGAATCATCTTGATTGGTTGATTTATGCCCGAAAATCATTGAGTTGAAATTACCGTTCCAACTTTTTTGGAGCCTTGGGCGTTGGAATGTTAAGATGTCCCCTACACAACCCCTTTAACAGAATTCAGTTTCATTGAGAATAACCTGAAAAATGGCAAAATCCGTAAAAAAATCACTTTGACCCAATCTCACCCCCCAGACCCAATGTCACCCCCACTGACGGTACCCTACATTTTTTTCAAAATAAAAAAAGAGCCCATCTATAAACTAGGTTGAAGCTTTTTTGAAAATTGAGAGATATTTTTGTGTCACAATCAAATTTAGTGAAGATTTTTTAAGTTTATTGAAGAATAATATATTATGAGGCATAAAAACAGTTTCTGTGATTTTAACATTTAGATTTTCAGAGTTATTTTAACATTTTTCACGTTCCGCGAAATTTGCGTGAAATTTTGTGTTTAGAAATTAAGGTTCCCGTGAAATTTTCTCATTGAATGACAGAAATAGACACATCTTAAGTGGCAACTTTAAATTTAAAAACATTTAATCTTGACAAATAGCAAACTAGACAAGACACAAAACAAAAACGCTTGGCAAACAAACAGTTTGTTTGCCCATTACACTACAGCAAACATGTTTGAGAAACTTACACGCTTATAGAATTTTAGACATTTTTTCATAATCATGTTTTATTATTTTAATAAAATGTAATTACTCGGTATGAATCGTCATTGTGAAAAGAGTAAATGATTTAGATGGTTTAAAAAAAAATTAATTTGTTTTCAGGTAAAACATTAGTCATGTGTCAACCATCAAACAATGTATTTGCTCCCTCTCCCGCAGTGACACTCCTGCAAGGAGACAATCATGCCAGCATTGCACACAGGACAGGTGAAGACAATTTGAAATTTCATGAAGGGATTTGTTTACAATTTGCTATATATGTTTTATACCACCGAGGGACTGTGGTGTTGCAAGCTCGCTCGTTTGGCTTATAAAGGTAGGACCTCGGCACTCTTACAATCAGAACATACAGCACAGAAAAGCACGTGTCACACAACTTGTTGTTCACCGCCACAAAGGCAGCACAATATGAATTGGTAATATGGGAATATTTACAATTTTCCTCATGCACCTCAGTGGGTTGTCTTTCACGAGAAGGGGGATTTGCTTTTTATCTATTCTGACATCTATGTTATTACATGGAAACTTTTGCTTTGCACGGATTAAGAAGATCATGCATATATTTCACATTATAGAGAAAGTATTGTGTATTTGTATTAGTTTGGTTTGATGTTTTTTTTTATAATTGGGATAATTATCGAGCTGAGTTAATGTTGAATCGATTTGCACTGCAGCTACCATTCTGATGTGACACACAAGATTATATCCTTCATAAACTTGTTTAAATATGTCGTCAGGCCTATTTGATTTCAATCAACAAATTGTATCCTATCGCAAACAAAACAAAATGGCAATTTATCGCTAGAGTGGCTATTTGCACACCGATTCTGGCCTTGTTATTCTTCCCGCACCCAAATGGAAATTTCATGACTCATTGGAAAAACAAAAAAAAAAGACTAATTAAAATTGATATACCTCGTTAGTTTTCACTTTTTTTTTTTCTTTCAGTCGTTTATAACGTGTTCGGTTATCGTTCCCCTGTATTCCGACCAATTGTCCCCATTTTGAGTCGCACCCTTCATCATGAATGTGATATTCATGGTTTATTTTCGCTGTTGTTCCGCTATCAGTGGGCAAAGTGTTTATTTGCCACTTTTAATTATTGCTTGTGACAATTTTTGATTTTTGTGTTTATTTATTACCGTTATCAACCGGCATTGATTCGAAACGTTCATATCATTAATTTGGCCCAGGCAAGCGAAAAAAAAGTGTCAATCAATTATCTGGCAATTTCTGCACGAGCGCACCTCACCATTTAATATTAAAGTAATTTCAGTGAAATCGTCGGTGGAAAAGTTACTTGCCACAGCGCACCCACCATGTTCGTCATGTTCGCGTCCAGTGCAGTTTGTAATTTAATTTTGATTCCATTCATACATTTATGGCAACATTTAATACCGCAACGTTAACACGAATAAAGTGGCAAATATTTTGAGGGGGACCACTCTCTCTCTCTCTCTCTCTCAATCTCTCTCTCTCTCTCTCTCTCTCTCTGCCTCTCTGCCTCTCGCTGTGTGGCTTCCGTTATTCCCGAAACGAGATAATAAATCGTCTCATTTTCCTTCCTGCAACAGTCGGTGGCGGACGGTGATAATTTCTGGACAGCTTTTTGCCGGTGAGGATTTTGCGTTATTTTTTTTGCCGTGCCTTGAGAAGTTTTAATTTTCCACGAGTTTTATGAAGTTTTAATTACAATAACTTTTAGTTAAGCCAATGGGACATTATGGCCTTTCCTCGCGCACTCGTTTACTAAGTTTTCTTTGCCTGGAATAAACCAGAAAGAAAATGGGACAGGATTGTCCCCCAGGAAGGGGATTTCGTAAACTTTTTAGTTATGAGTTTACTTGCAGCCTACAGAAAATTGTTTAGCCTACAAACATTGCTTGGAGGATGGGAAAATGATTATTGGATTATCCTCGAAAACTTGTTTCTCCTTTTTTGTAGCTGAGATTCCTGCTGGCTGATGGATTTAATCCGAAAAGAAGGCGCTAAGGCGAGGATTAATCAATTATTCAGTTACGGTCATATTTATTAGCTGCACTACAAATAAAGATGAACATACCTGGCTTGAATTTTGAGAAGCAAGTAGGTTTGATGTTTTTTTTTTTGCTGGAGTCATAAAATGTGGGTTGCTACAGTATCCCTAAAAAAGAGTAATTTCAAAAGGATATTACAATAAAGCTTCAAAGCTCTTCGCTAATTCACCTTGAAGGTTCTTGAAGGACAGCTTTGGGTTGAAGAATCGATTATTAAAATCTCTGACTTTTCTTCATTTATATTTTTATTGTTATTTTTTTATTTACATGTTTTTTAAATTTCAAATATGAGCTGAAATTTCCAACAAACTTCTTGAAGTATTACTTTCTAGAGCATATGTAAAAATCAAGTTTTAATCCGATTTGGAACTTGTAGAAAGCATTGGAAAGAAGAACTCTTTTTTTCTTCCTCGCGTTACTGAGGAAAGGCTATAAAATAACTCGAAAAATGAACTTCTCAATAAGACCTCCTAGACCCACCTTCATGTATACCTATCGACTCAGAATCAAATTCTGAGCAAATGTCTGTGTGTGTGGTGGGATGTTGATCTAAAAATTGTCACTCGATTATCTCGACATTTGCTGAACCGATTTTGTCCGTTTTGACGTCATTCGATCCGTCTTGGGTTCCTATAAGTCGCTATTAAAAATTATGAAGTTTAGTTAAGTACTTCAAAAGTTATGCTAAAAAAACGATTTTACCAAAAGTCCGGAAGATTGTAAAAATGGTGTTTTTTGTAAGAAAACCCGTCATGCTATACATTTTTAGAAAAGTATTTAAAAGATCTTTCCAACGCATCCAAGACATTGAAGATCTGACAAATCTATCAAAAGTTATAAGCACTTAAGTGTTATTTATACGCTTTTTGGAGGCCGGATCTCAGATATTTTGATGAAAATGCTGTCCGGATCTCTTAAGCTACCTTTCGTTGGATGGGTATTCAAAAGACCTTTTCAACGAGTTCAAAAGATTGCAGATCTGACAACCCTACCAAAAGTTATAAGCACTTAAGTGTTATTTACGCACTTTTTGCTTTTTGGATAGCACCTTTTAAATGTGAGGAAGGCGCCAATCACCTAATGGTGGATTAATCAACGTTTTTCTTATATCTTTAATTTGATGATTTTACTTGTTTCATGTTTAAAAAAAATAAATAATTGTTTGGTAAAATAATCGAGGTTTGTTCAACAACTTTGAAACTAAGTGTGATCCATAGACTAATTAAAGACTAAACACTCCGAACATTTTTTCAAAAAAATATGACTCATATGCTGTGAACCGCGTGAACCACGTTGAACCGCATCGGCTTACCCCCGGTATGACAGATTTCCTTGGCCGCACTGCCTTTTTCAATTTTGCTTTGTGCTGTTTTGCGCGCGTATCGCATCGAGGCGCGCATCTTGTTTTTTTTTTTTTTTTTTTTTAATTTATATTTATTCAAATTTCTTTTCCATGTACATTCATTCAGTTAAAATATTATTGAGTGTCCAATCACAAACGATGACTTTTCACCTCAATTTTAAATACTAGCAACTTTCATTTATTCATGAAATATTGTAGCTTTCGCTATTCAGTGATTTCAAATGTAGGAGGTCCTACATGTACAAAAGGGAAAAGGGATACCTTAAAACTAACTTATAAACTATATAAAGAACGGATCAATGCAGCTGAAGACTGCAATGATTTTTGTCGAAATGCATCAATTATCTTATTGGACATAACATCCAAAGTGTCAACTTCGGCTAATTGATGAAGTTCACTGGTGCTGAACCAGGGAGGAAGTTTCAGAATCATTTTCAGAATTTTGTTCTGAATCCTCTGAAGATTTTTCTTCCTGGTTAAGCAACAGCTTGTCCAGATCGGCACAGCATAAAGCATGGCAGGTCTGAAAATTTGTTTATAAATTAACAGTTTATTCTTGAGACAAAGTCTAGAATTCCTGTTTATAAGTGGATACAAACATTTAATATATTTGTTACATTTAACCTGGATACTTTCAATGTGATCCTTGTAAGTAAGGTTTTGTCAAAACCAAGTCCAAGATATTTCACTTGATCCTCCCACTTTAAATTTACCTCATTCATCTTTATAATGTGATGACTTTTGGTTTAAGAAAATCAGCCCTTGGTTTGTGAGGGAAAATAATAAGTTGAGTTTTGCAGCATTTGGAGTAATTTTCCATTCTTTCAAATAAGAATTGAAAATATCCAAGCTTTTTGTAATCTTCTTGTGATGACACGAAGGCTTCTGCCTTTGGCGGAGATGCTTGTGTCATCAGCAAAAAGTGATTTCTGACATCCTGGGGGCAAATCAGGCAAGTCAGAAGTAAAAATATTGTATAAAATTGGACCCAAAATGCTTCCTTGAGGGACGCCAGCACGTACAGGTAGTTGATCAGATTTGCTATTCTGATAACATACCTGCAGAGTACGATCCGTCAAATAATTTTGAATAATTTTCACGATATAAATCGGAAAATTAAACCTTTTCAATTTCGCAATCAAACCTTTATGCCAAACACTGTCAAATGCTTTTTCTATGTCTAGAAAAGCAGCGCCAGTAGAATAGCCCTCAGATTTGTTGCTTCGAATTAAATTTGAAACTCTCAACAACTGATGAGTAGTTGAATGCCCAAGGCGAAATCCAAACTGCTCATCAGCGAAAATTGAATTTTCATTAATGTGCGTCATCATTCTATTAAGAATTATTCTTTCGAATAATTTACTAATAGATGAAAGCAAACTAATGGGCCGATAGCTTGAGGCTTCAGCAGGATTTTTATCCGGTTTCAAAATCGGAATTACTTTGGCATTTTTCCAACTACTGGGAAAATATGCCAAATCAAAACATTTGTTGAAAATTTTGACCAAGCAACTTAAAGTTGCTTCTGGTAATTTTTAATTAAAATGTAAAAATGCCATCCTCACCAGGGGCTTTCATATTTTTAAATTTTTGATAATAGATTTTATTTCATTCAGATCCGTATTAAAAACTTCATCTGATGAAAATTCTTGTTCAACAATATTCTGAAATTCTATTGAAATTTGATTTTCAATAGGACTCAAAACATTCAAGTTGAAATTATGAGCACTCTCAAACTGCTGAGCAAGTTTTTGAGCTTTTTCCCATTAGTTAATAGAATATTATCACCATCTTTTAAAGAAGGGATGGGTTTTTGAGGTTTCTTAAGAACCTTTGAAAGTTTCCAAAAAGGTTTGGAATAAGGTTTAATTTGTTCGACATCTCTTGCGAACTTTTCATTTCGCAGGAGAGTGAATCTGTGATCAATAACCTTTTGCAAATCTTTTTGAATTCGCTTCAGTGCAGGATCACGAGAACGTTGATACTGTCTTCGGCGAACATTTTTCAGACGAATCAGAAGCTGAAGATCGTCATCAATAATGGGAGAATCAAATTTGACTTGGACTTTAGGAATAGCAATATTCCTAGCATCCAAAATTGCATTAGTTAAAGATTCCAAGGCTGAATCAATATCAGCTTTGGTTTCTAAAACAAAATCATGATTTAAATTATTCTCAATATGATGCTGATACCTGTCCCAATTAGCTTTGTGGTAATTAAACACAGAACTATTGGGTCTGGTAACTGCTTCATGAGAAAGTAAAAAAGTTACTGGAAGGTGATCAGAATCAAAATCAGCATGAGTCACTAAAGGACCACAATACTGACTTTGATTTGTCAAAACCAAATCAATTGTTGATGGATTTCTAACAGAAGAAAAGCAAGTTGGCCCATTCGGGTATAAAACCGAATAAAGACCAGAAGTGCAATCTCTGAATAGAATTTTACCATTGGAATTTACTTTTGAATTATTCCAAGATTGGTGTTTGGCATTAAAATCACCGATGATCAAAAATCGAGATCTATGCCGAGTAAGTTTATTCAAATCCCCTTTGAAATAATTTTTATTTTCCCCAGTGCACTGGAAAGGCAAATATGCAGCTGCAATCATAATTTTCCCAAAAGAAGTTTCAAGTTCAATGCCCAAACTTTCAATAACTTTTAACTTAAAGTCACGTAACGTGCTATAAGTCATACTACGGTGGATAACTATTGCAACTCCACCGCCATTTCGATTCATTCGGTTATTAGTTATAACTTTATAATCTGGATCACTTTTCAAATAAGTGCCAGTTTTTAAAAATGTTTCGGTTATAACAGCAACATGCACGTTATGAACTCGTAAAAGTTGAAAAATTCATTTTCTTTCGCTTTTAAAGAGCGAGCATTAAAATTCATAATATTGATGGAATTACTTAGATCCATGATTAAACTTCAGGGTAAGAACAACATCATTCGCAAATTTTAATCCAATCTGGATAGCTTCCATCATGGATGTAGCATTACTCATTGTTTGAATCAAACCAAACAGTGAGTTTTGCAAAAAGTCATTTTTCAAACGTAACATCGCCGAGATCAGAAGATCCCAAAGCGTTGCCAGCAGAAAAATTTTCAAATGAGATTTGAGGTACCTGCCCAATTTCAGAAAGATTGGTAGAGGATTTAAAATTCGTGGATGAACCCGAACCCGAAACGACGTTAGCATAAGAAATGCCATTGTTGTTACCTAACTTTTCCACGGTAGGGGTATTTCTAGAATTGTTCGAGTGAGACAGCACGAACGTTTGATTTAAAGATGCAGGTACAACCTGACTTTGAGAAAATTTCGGTTTGGATTTCGGCTGATGCTTAGCACGAGAATCCAAAACCTTTTTCTGATGGGGCAATCCCAAAATTTGATTTGTGATTTCCACCACAATTTGCACATTTAAATTGGGTGACTTCTTTCACGGGACAATTGTCCTTGTCGTGAGAAGAATCCCCGCAAACCATGCATTTTGGAACCATGGCGCAATGATCAGTACCGTGACCGAATGCCTGGCAACGCCGGCACTGGGTCAGATTCTGGCCATTACCGCCATGTTTCTTAAAATGCTCCCACTTTACCCGTACATGGAACAAAAACTGAACTTTGTCCAAAAGTTTCAAATTGTTGAATTTCTGTTGATGAATCAGATAAAATTGTGAAGTTATCATTTCTTCATTGGTTTACTTGATGGGGCAAAGCCAAGCAACACCTTAAGGAATCCAAATCGTTGGAAACCTTTCATTGTGGCCGAGCATTCTTGGTCTCAAACAAATAACCAACAAAAGTTTGGTGATCTTGTAAAGATTCCGTCAACAAGCGACATACCAAGCTGGAACGAAACTTCAAATTGCAAGTTTCCTTGCAATTTTCAGGATTCGGAGACGGAAGTCACTACAATTGGCGGAGCCTTTACTCACGGCAGAAGGCTCAGTCAGAAAGAGTTTCGGATAAAACTGTTTTCTTTTTCTGTTTCCGTTAGCCGGTTTAGCGTTCAAACGCTTCACCGACGTAACGACCAAATCTTCAGAAGATTTGCGTTTACCTTTGTTTTGACGCATTTTGCAAGCAAAGTTCTCTTAAAAGATGGCTTCGTTTGTAAAATACAACAAAATTTCAGGTGGGGTTAGTCTTGAAAAGACTGTTTAGAATTTTGGAAAATAACTCAGGTAGTCTTTAAAAAGACTGTGAATTTTGTTTTGAAATAACTCTGAGCTTAGGTAGTAAAAAATACCGCAGCTCTAGTGTCCGTTCACCACGAAGGTTCGCAAGACACTGGCGCGCATCTTGTTTGTTTTTGTTTTCGCATCAGCTGGACGGTGGAATTTTTGTTTTTGTTTCAGAACTCCTTCGATTATTATTCAAACAAAATGGTAAGATTTAAGTGTTTTTAAATAGCACAAGATCAGTTGAGTAGATCAAACTCTTCTTGCGATATGAGGGTTTAAACATATTAACCAGATTTTCCTATCTTAAGCGAGAAATCATTTGTCTCTTTCCAGGGAATTCGCTGTCATGTCCTTGACCACGCCCGTGCACCGGCCTCCCAGATAAATGGAGCGGGGTCATTCGGTGCCCACTACCACCAAAACAAGTTGAAGGAACTTCAGTTGGAAAAGCAAGAACTGGCGGAGAAGAAATGCTCGAGGGAAGGCGTGAAATGACCAGGCTGAAGAGTGCCCTTACCGTTCCTCAAGGAAGTGTGCAAAAAAAAGGCTTCCCTACCAACGTAGACCCTGCCACCGAGAAGAACCGCATCCGCGAGGGGAAGGCCCAACCTGGGGCTACCGCAGCCAAGTCGTCGACTTATGTGTGGGTGTATTTGTGTGTATGTTACTGATGTAAATTTGTGGTTAAGTTTGAATTGAAAATATATAAAATTTACAGCTTTTTGTCGATGTTTTAATCAAATATGCCGTTTCCCGAGCTGTTATGTTAGAACCTGGTTTTAAATTCCTTAGCCACAGAAATGTATTTTGATGACCGTGACTTAGCAAAATACAATCATATTGTTACAAGTCTTTTTCATTGTGAATTTGATTGTAAATGATGATTGATCTAATCAACACTCTAGACATCTTTTTTTAGTTTGAATGAACTTTTCGATTGAAGATTTAATTGATACTAAACAACTTAGAGCTATATCAGTTGGAACCTTGGTTGGAAATGTCCTGTAAGGTGGAGTTGGACAGCATGCTAATCAGGAGGGCTTGCGTCTAAGAAAAGCTGCAGCGTATCCTGGTTCCGATCGGTTCAAATACGTTCAATTCTACGACTTTCCCCGGGGTTCCGTGTACCGGAACCGGAAGCTTTCACACCGACCACCATCGTGTTCATTCCGGCAAGCACACAAGCCTTTTGCAATCGTTGCTCTCGCGTGCTTAATTTCTTGTGAAACCGGTAATCGGAAGTACCAAGGGATGTTACATGACCGCATGCAGCACCTGCTGATCAACCCGGAACCGATGCCGAATGGCCATTTGTTCCATCGGCGACTTATTACGAAATCGACGGAAATAGAAGGCAAAATTAAAATTAAATTAAAAAATTATGGCGATCAGCCTGAAAAACCTGTCGGTTGTTCCGGTTCTCCGATATTATTGGGATGGCAAATGCATCCTCAAATAAATCGAATGTGTGTGTTTGTCAAGGTGTTTGTTTAGATTCACCAATCAAAACAAAAAAAAAGAAACGTTAGAAAATCGTCAGTGGAGCCGGTTCTTGACATTTTGATCTGTCATTTTTGACAGTGAACCGGCCGTGCCGAGGGGTCATAAAAAGGTTGAGTCATGGTTCAGATCCCACTGTATAGTCTTTTATTAGTCTATGGTGTGATCTACCTACTCAATTGAAAAGAAAGTGGCGACTATTTCACGGCTAGATAAATGCAAAATATTACAATTCGAGATTACCCGCTGGTCATTCTCTGCCAACTCCTCGATTCAAATTTGCCTCGATCCCTCTTTCATTGGCGTGAAACCTTGTCCTGAGGGGTAATTTTGGTCCCTGATCACGAACCCTAGGTTCATTTTTTCGAATTTCAAAAACGTGATTTTCGTCGCGCAAATAAAACAAAAATGTTTTCAAGTATCCCTCATTTTTCGTTACTCAACTTTATTTTTTTTGGGGGACACTTTTTAGTTTGACACCCCTTTACACAGAGTTTACACACACTACCAAACGTTTGTTTTGATAGTTTGTGTGAGGGCCATGTAAAAAGTGACAGTTCGTTACTTTTTAGTTTGACTTTGTCGAACCAACGACCACGTCAAACCAACCAACCAACGTCAAACCAACCAAACTAAAAAGTGTCAAACGAAAAAGTGACCAATTATCGGGGGTTGAGTGTACGTCTTGGTGAACCTCCAAGCTAGAATTGAATGCACCCCAGCCCCGGAAGGCGCGGTGTAAATTATGAATGGCAAATTTAGCAAAAATGTCATTTGATAAATTGATTTTAGGCGATGGCAACACAGAAAAACAATCATGGTAATATTACATCTGGGAAGGGGTACATCTTTTATGTCAGAAAAAGGGTGTAATTTTACCTCTGGAAATGTGTAATTTTACCACTTTTCTGGTGTAATGTCACTTTTTCAGTCTAAATTGAGGTAAAATTACATCATAAAAGAGGTAATATTCAACCTTCAAAAATTAAAACTTCCAAATTTACATTATTTTTTTCTGTGAACATTTTCAAAAACATTCAACGTTTTTCTACAAAGCTATACATTGAATTGAGACATTTTGACAAGCACATTATTTATTACAAAAGAGTGGTTTTCCAATTGATTAACTTGTTTTTAATAAGTCAATTTGTCTTAATTAGTTCGGTAATCATCATTATATTACCGTCATACAAAGCATAGCTCCAAGCCCAGGATACAACCTCACTCCAGTGACCGCCAATCATGGTCAACTTTTCCCGGAAATACTTGTGAAACACAGAACATCGGCCCGCCACGTTGTGCCACAGCTGGGCATGTTATCACCAGCATCATCTTGCCATCCAGCAAATAGATAGTAGGTAGTACCAATCCATAAATCAAGATGCCACGGGTACAACGAGCAGAAAATGGGTGGAGAAGAACAGCTTCGTTTTCGTGTTGTCTGTCTTCATCTGACGACTTTTCCGTGACGCTTTGGCACTTTACAAGAAAAAGCCCTTTGCAGACGGTCTCGATAAGTGTGAGTTTTAGTTGCGTAGCTACTTTAGGGTTTTAGATGAAACGTTTTCTTTTTTATGGATTTGATTATAAGCTGCTAAACATATTTTGTTACTATGTTGAATAGTTACATCTACCTAACTGAATTTTATAAAATTATCGATTTCCTCTGTCGAAAATCGAACGCAATTTGGGATAAGCTCCTCAGTTCGACAACCCAAAAGTCTCGACCAGTCCGTGCTCTCGTGTGTCAAGTTCAACTTGGTGACCGGAGAAGCAATTGCTACCCGTACCAGCATACACCCGAGTCTCCTCTAACGGGTTCGTTTCGCAAGTAGTACAAGTGAACCTCTTGATTTTATTACAATTGCCAGCACTCGACACTTTTTATTTCGTCGGTCCCAATTTGCGACGTTCGCTCACTCTGTTGGGCAAGAGAACCCATGTTAAAGGTGGAAAAAGTGAACAAAACTACTTCCGGAAGGCCCTTGAATGTATAACAAAGAAGTGGATGGCAATTTCTGCTGATTTTTAGCCATTTTTCAACTATCAAATCAAACTAACTAGGATTATTGACTTGAACATTGTGGCACCCCCTACATTGTGGTGTAGACTCGTTGTGCTATGCTTTTACTTCAAAAGATAAAAAAAAATCATGTTTATTTGTTGTACTAATCAGAATACAATTTGCTTAACTTATGACAGAATGCAGAGTTTTGGAGATCCCTACAACTACAAATAATTTCAAATATAATCAAATGGATGAAATACATTCAGTTTCAGTCGGTTAAGCGAGAGCAGAAAAAACTTTCTAAAATAACTGCTACTATTACTAGGGAAAGAGAAGGAGAATAGGAAAGCTTAAATTTATCACAGAAAAAAAAAATCAGTTCGTTACTGAAGGCGAAGACTTTTCCACAGTGTGTGAGCTTGCACCTATGCAGGGCAAGTACGTCCAAATCCAGGAGGATTTGTTTGACGGTTTTCGATCGAGGGTTGACCTGTCGAAGTCCTGAGGAATGTGGTGCTGGCTTTTTCCTCTTCTCCAGCGAATCGAGGTAGGTCTTCCTAGCGGTGCACCCGCGGTAATTGTCAGTGTGGTTACCGTCACAGTTAGCACACTTCACGTTCCGCTCTTGCTCCCCCGCGGTGAAGGTGCCCCTAGCCTGCGACGTTGTAGTAGTAACACCATCGCCACCAGTTAGTTAGTTGTCTTTAGCCTTTCCCAAGCCTTTAAGCCATAGACGCTGATTCGGCTCGGACCATCGCCACCACTGACGTCGTCGTCGTCATATTTATTGTTGTCATCAGACAACACAGCGAATCCATTTGAGGTTAGAACCGTCGTCGACGAAGTTCCCGGCTTGTCGGTGGACAATCCACGAGTTCCAGGTTGATCGGGTTTGCCACCGATCCACGCGTTCGTATAGGGCTACGGTCAGGTACGAAGTTGGATGGCAGCTTCAGCAGGTTTGTTGACCGTTTTGAGCCGGACGAGGAGGTTTTCCCGATGCTGCTGCAGGAACTGGCCCGGCCACGTCCTCGAGGTGCACTCGAGTTGCCACGGCCGCGGGTGTTCCTGCCCATCGTGCGGGAAAGAACTCGCGATTAATACAACGCACTTTCACCGTAAAACTAAAAAAAAAACGCAGAGCACCAACACAGGCGATGTTGCTGCGAACAGGGTAATGAACTCAATGATATGTTTTATTTGATTGATAACGCAAACTTATGTTGGGATATTTATTTTAAAATAAATATTTAATATTGTTAGAAGAATGTATAAAGCCGTTGCAAATATGTTTCAAAGCCGTAACTTATGGCTTACCTACAATTACTGAATTTACAATAGTTAAGAGGCAGTATTTGTAAATATTGCTCGGTTTGTTCTAGAGGTCGTATCGAGGTGCTCCGATTTGGATGAAACTTTCAGCGTTTTTTTGTCTATACATGAGATGAACTCATGCCAAATATTAGCCCTCTACGACTAAGGGAAGTGGGGTAAAACGGGCATTGAAGTTTGAGGTCGAAAAAACCAAAAAAATCTTAAAATTGCTCGCATTTCCGTAAAACTTCATCAATTCCAACACTCTTAGATGCATTCGAAAGGTCTTTTGAAGCACTTCAAAATGTGCCATAGACATCCAGGATTGGTTCGACTTTTTCTCTTTGCTTTTGCAAATTACTGTCAAAAATGGATTTTTTTAAAACCTTAATATCTTTTTGCAACAGCCTCCAACACACATACTCCCATAGGTCAAAAGATAGGTAATTACATGGACTATAAGCCTACGGTATTAACTTTTTGGCCAATCGCAGTTTTTTTCATAGTTTTTCGATTTTTCCAGAACAAACATTTTACAACGTTAGTTTTTGCCCTGTAGGCCGCCATAGCGGCACTTTTTGGTCTCAATTTTGTCATATTCGGAATCCTCGGACAATTTCACGTAAGTTAGAAGTATTGGAGTTGTACAAACAAACGCTGAAAGTTTCATACAAATCGGAGCACCTCGATACGACCTGTTACACATTGGTGAAAAACTCGCTCTTAAGTCGCTTAGAAAAGACAAGTTGTCTAGAAAATGGACTGTCGCCTGCAGGGTTACCAGGTCTGAACAGAAAAAATCTGTTAAAAAATCTGGAAAAAATCTGGCAAGCCACTTTTCTCAAAGTAAAAAGCAATTTTGTGTGCAAAAACAGTGTATTTTCACTCTTTATACATTATAGATTCACAAACTAAACAAAATACATCAACAAAATAATGTGTGGAAGAAATAGAAAATTATTTTTTCCAAATTGGCACTCAAAAAATCTGGCAATGCCAGATTTATCTGACAACCTGGCACCCCTGGTCACCTGTGGCAAATCTGTACACTTGGGGCGAATTGGGACAGGGGATGTTGTTTTTATGTTTTGTAAGAGATTTTGATTAGAGCAAATTCAGTGCAACGAATTCGTTACTGCTGTTTTACCCTTACCCCGCGCATTACAATGGAAAGCACTTTCTAAGCTGCTTCTAATTTGAAATGGTCATTCCGATCGTAAAACATCTTGTCGGAATCAAATATATGATTTTTATAAATGACGGCTATTCAATCTCTGCCTTGTTGTGCTTTTTTTTCCAGCATGCAGGGCAAATAAAAATTAAGTGTACTCATTTTTGATTGCGGTTAGAATTCGCGCTCCGCGGAATGGACCAACCAACGGGGAAGGCATAATGTTTTATGTTTGGCATTTTCATAAGAATTTATGGAGGTTCTGCTCGCGAGCCGTGGCATGCGAGAGCATGGCTGCGACGATGATGATGGTGGAAAATTGACCCGAGGTAGCGTGCGAGCTTTTGTGTTCGAGCTGATTCTTGGAATGAAAGATGAAAATATTGTTAAAGCCCTAAAATGTTTTGCAGAAAAATATGATGTTCAATAAATTCTGTTAAATTTACCTTGCTGATTACAGGAAGAACTTATTATGTGCGCTTCATCTGTGTTCGTCGGAAGTGAATTAATTTCTTTAATTGAATGAACCAGTTTCGAGCTCTGTTTGCAAAAATTTGCATACGAAATGCACTGATAAAGTTGGATACTCGTGTTGTAAGCTGGATTAATGCACTGTGCAATATAAAACGGGCACGGACATGCGTGAGAGGGTGGGTCATGTCAGCGGCAGCCAAATTTCGAGTTTCTGCGAGGGACATTCCTCGTTGGGCTGGCTGGGACTGATGACCAGATCCGCCGGGGCTATTCAAACAGTCACACCATGCTGGCTGGTAGGACTTTGCAGGACGAAGCGGAAGTAAAATAGTATGACCAAACACCGGTCGTAGATTTGAAATAAGCATATCAGACTGCCTCTTTTATGTTGCTTCAGTGGAGCATTTCGAACTAATGCATACGCGATTGCAACAGATAGCGAGCGTTTGTTCAGCTGGGTCATTTTAGGACGTTTAAAGAAGGCAACTTTTTTTGAAATAAAGTTAGAATAGTTTATTCGAGATTCTTTCTAGTTTTATTTTCAATTCTACACCAAATTAACTAAATAAAAACAGAACAATAATATACGCATACAAATTAAGTAACGGTAGCTTATGCTCTTCACATACACGCACTTTCCGTCCACAACAAGAAACGAATGTTTGTACAGTTTCCTCTAGTACAGTTTTCTCGTGTGAACAAACTTGGAATGCAAATATTTTCTCAGTGAGTTGCATGTATGACTTGACAAAGTACACGCTTTTTTGCTATCTTCTGCTGTACAACTTGTTCACGGCGGTTTTCGAAAACCGTTCCCGGCAGTGCTTGTATAGAACAAACGGGAACATCGGGGATTTATACTGGTTTACTGTCCAAATAGGATGATAAACATAGCACAGTGGGCGAAATGGAACCCAAAATCGGACTTAATTGAATGCGGCTGGTTCCCTGGTATGAATAATAGTGTTTCTTATGTAAAAAAATCCGGGGAATCGATTGGTGATGGTTTCATCCACCGCACGAAACGGCAAAGGGTCCATTTTGCCCCAATTCTCCATTTTTTAACATTTTTCCTTGAAAATCGGTCTGTATTTAGAGCGGAGGCTTTATGCGGCCTTCCAAAATGCACTTAACTTATGTGAAAATGTCCCAGGAATCCAGTAAAAATAACCACTTGCACCGCAAAAATCATCTAGGGTCCATTTAACCCCAATTCCGCTATAAAAGCATTTGTGGCCGTTTTCAAATGTTAGGTCAGATTTTAAAATTCTGAAAGTATTTTTATCGTAAAGATCAGACAATTTTACATAAGAATGACGATTTGCACTTGATAGTTTGACACATTTATGTTGATAAAAATAAAATGTATGTGAAAGGCAGTTTATTCTGCGTTTGGGGAAATTGGCCCAAAAGTGATTCTTCAATCTTTTTATTTAGTTTAATTGCTATATCAACATAAATGTGTCAAACTTTCAAGTGCAAATTGTCATTCTTATGTAAAATTGTCTGATCTTTACGATAACAATATTTTCAGATTTTTAAAATCTGACCTAACATTTGAAAACGGCCAAAAATACTTTTATAGCGGAATTGGGGTTAAATGGACCCTAGATGATTTTGCGGTGCAAGTGGTTATTTTACTGGATTCCTGGGACATTTTCACATAAGTTAAGTGCATTTTGGAAGGCCGCATAAAGCCTCCGCTCTAAATACAGACCGATTTTCAAGAAAAAATGATAAAAAATGGGGAATTGGGGCAAAATGGACCCTTTGCCGTTTCGTGCGGTGGATGAAACCATCACCAATCGATTCCCCGGATTTTTTTACATTAGAAACAGTATTTTTCATACCAGGGAACCAGCCGCGTTCAATTAAGTCCGATTTTGGGTTCCATTTCGCCCACTGTGCACAGGTCGATAGTTCTCAAGTCTGACTTGGCAAACGCAGGTTTGTGTACGGAATGTCAATTTTAAGCTCCGATCATGATTTGATATTCATCCTTAGTGATACGCTGAGAAAACGTTAAGCCTTCTAGAGGTACAAGCAATTGCTATAATCCGATTGACGATTCCGGTCCGGTTTCGTTCCGTGTAGCGGAAATACACTGCATGATACAGGTTGTGTGTTGAGTGGGTAGGGTAAAATGACCGTTCATGGACTACTTTTGGGATACATTTTGAGGAGCTGTCCGAAGGAAATTTATGGAATCACTACCTTAACGGCCCCACACACACAACAGACTTGAGTATTCAGTAGGAAAGATTAGAATTTATGCAAGACCGCGCTTGAAAAGTGGATTACCGGTTCGTTTCGCTACGACAATTGTTCACTGGACGCTACCGGATAATTTGAGCTCCGGATTGTTCTTCAAAGCTACTGATGCTCACGCAGGAACGAAAATTGAGTTATACTTAACATCATAAGAAGAATGCCCAACTATTTGTAGGAAATGTATGATATTTGAAATTATGTATAATCATAACTCGATATTTTTTAGCTTGAATTCAATAAACTCTTCAGTTCCGGTAGATTTGGGCCCACTGAACACGCTCTAATTAATAAAATCGATGAAAAAAAATAATAATGAAAATATGAGTATCAATTCTCTGGAATCAAGCCATGCACACCTCCTTACTTTTGCTACCCCCATATATGGGCCCATAGAAAAGCGTGGGTGCGCATGGTTATTGGTTACTTAACATTCTTGTATAGTGAATACAAAGAGACGAGTTGTTCCTTTTAATTCCACTATATAGCGGAAAAGTGGGGCAAGTGTAACAAGCTAAGGAAATGCTCGTTAAAACCCATTAGGAACGTTAAAATCTGTCGGATTTTTCTATATTAATCATATTCCAGGTCTTGACTAAGACTTTGAAAGAACAAGATTTAAAAAATCCTGTTTTTAATGTAAAAAATTGATATTAAAATTTTTGATTTTCCGTACGCTCTACTCAACTAGTGGAGCAAGACGAACAACCCGTTGGGGCAAGAGGAACAATGCATGAAAAAAACATGTTAATTTGCAAACAATTGAACTGTTATCACTTAGATACATCAGATTAGAATGTATTTAAAAGGTTTCTTCCATTTTTAGGTTAAATAACGATATTTTACCAAAAAATGATCGTTTTACGAAAAAAAACTAATTACTTAGATGATAAATAGTAAATTTTCATTATACCACTATAAATGGATGAGCAATTTTTTTTAAACAATTGTTTATCAGTTTTTAAGAACGTTTATGAATTTATTTCCCAATAAAATATATTGTTGCAGCAATTCGTATTTTTTCCATACTAAAAATCCATATGGTACACTTGCCCCATCTGAACAAGATTTTTCAAAAGCTCTCAACAAAAATAACCAAAAGTTTAATCATACTTTATAATAGGTGCAAGTCATTGGTAGGAACACTACTTATCTAGGAAAAATAGCATTTTGATAAAATGAGCCTCAAAACGAACCCTATGCCTTATTTTGTATTTTCCAAATATTATAGGAAAACAAAGGATTTGAAAAAAATCTTCATTAAATCTTATGTCCCGTGGCGTTTACGTCGTTTTGGCGTTTATGTGGTAGTGAATTAACTAATTGCATTGCTAGCAACAATTCCTCATACTGGAAATAGTCAGAATTGTAAAAATTACGGCCGTACGAGCGATTGTTCCTCTTGCCCCATATGGTCGTCTTGCTCCACTTTTCCCTATTTTTGAATCTAGACAGATACGTATTTCGTCTACTACTTGCAGACTTCATCAGTGTTCTGTTCTCGAGTCGAGAAGTCTGCAAAAAGTAGACGAAATACGTATCTGTCTAGATTTAAAAATAAATATAGCGGAATTAAAAGGAACAACTCGTCTCACTGTATTCACTGTAATGCATTCTGCTGAATTAGCTATTTCGAAGGTTGTTTTGTATCTTTTGCCTTCCCCTGCTCAATTTGTTTTCCCTTGTACCAGTAAACTCTAAACCCGTTTGAATTTGTCAGCTGTATAGGTAGGTTAATTACCATTCCAACGCCCGAGGCTCCAAAAAAGTTGGAACGGAAACTTCAACTCGCTGGTTCTCATGCATAACTCAACCAATCAAACTTATTCTTCTTTCCAGTGATTTGTTAGAATGTCTAGATGATCCTAAAACTTTGCAGAACTTAATTTGATCAAATCTGTAATTTTTGCGATCAAAAACATCGTTCCAACTTTTTTTTTCACGCGTAAAAAAAAATTCGCCGAAAATTCCGCGGAGGCAGTCGTTTAAAAAAAGTTGGAACGATGTTTTCGGTCGCAGAAATTACAGATTTGTTCATATCAAGTTCTGAAAAATTTTAGGATCATCTAGACATTCTTATAAATTACTGAAAACAAGAATCGTCCCGATTGGTTGAGTTATGCCCGAGAACCAGCGAGTTGAAGTGACCGTTCCACCTTTTTTGGGAGGCTTGGGCGTCCGTGTAAGTTGGACATGCGTTGGGCGTTCCAGTGTTACTGCACTGATGTTTTTGCCAAAACAATCCAATACATGAAATGAAACAAAATGCAATTTTGTACTGCAGTTTTGTACTTTTCAGCACGTGTTTTATTAGTTTCAAAAAATACCTTTTATGGAAAACGGATTTCGTCTGTTTATCTGTTGTTTAGCAAGATCATAATAAAAATTGATTAACTGTTAACTGGGGCAAATTGAGTCAAAAAAGCAATTGAGTACAGCTGGGTGAAGTTTTCCAAAATTCAAGACACTTGGATAAAAACGGCAGTGGTTGGTAGCAAACATATCAAGAACTAGAAAATAGCTAGTTCATTTGATTTCTTACATTTCAACGTCAATAAAATTGACGCTTTGGAGATGAACTAACTAATAAATCAGTTCCAGAGTTTTGCCTTCCTTACCTTTATGAGGAAAGGCTATAAAATCACTTGAACAATGAACTTCTCAATTACACCTCCTAGACCCACCTTCATGTATACTACACCCAAAATTCAGAATCGAGATAATCGTTCTCTCAAAATTTATTGAGGGCTCAGTGCCAAAATCGATAGAATAATGGTACCAACTCACACCATCATAACAAATGAGTTCATTCGTTAGTTGAATCAATAAATCTCCAACAAGTGTCATACATCGACTTCTGACTTCTCCATGGTCACCAAGCTGTGGTTGCCGAGGCAGCTAAGTCATTGGATTGGTTTGTCAAAGGTCTCTGGTTCGATTCCCGTTGTCGACACTTTTGGTTTTTTGTTTGACGGATGAACTTTTTTTGCAAATGAACCTCGAGAGAATAGTTCTATCGCCCATCTCGAGCTGTGTTCTCTGCGTCCGTGAATGGTACCACTATTCTCTCGACTCTAGACCATCATTCTCTCGGACTAGCGCTGCCAGTTTTGGGTGTAGGACCTTATAAAAAAAAACTCTAGAGTTGGAATTAAATGAACGCGTTATTTCGTTGGTTTCGTAGATCATTTATTTTGCTCTCGTTGTTACCGAAAACCTCTCAAAACAAAAAAAAAGTGCGTACACTTTTTTTCAGCTGTGCTTTTTTTGCTATAGGGGGAGCCATCAAAACCAATCGACTCCCAAACAAATCAATATATTAAATTCCATGAAATCTCTGCGTAAAAACATTCATCAATGTGTTTTTTCCTGTACAAGCAATAAAGAAAAATATTGGTAATGATGCGTTTAAATATTTGTTTCACGTTGAAGGCAGTGAAAATATATCGCCAAAGGTCTCGCGTGTTAAACGGGATGAAAACCGAAATAAAACCACAAAATATGAGTGATTCGTATCAGCACCCAGCCAGCACATCCTTTTTCACGCACTGACTACGAGCATGCAGATGCACATGTATCACGAACCGGTACACATGATTCATCGAGAGAAACATCCAATTTTATGTGGTAACACTGCACGCTTTCTTCTGTCTATGCTGAATGTTGTGCTTTTGTGGACGGGTTGGAACGTGACATAGGAACAGGAACCAGAGAGATAGTGTCCCGGACGCCACCCCGGCACCGGCACCGGCAGCAGAGTAGCTTTATGGAGGGAGAGTGAGAGAGAGTCAGTCATAAAACGCTGGCAGCTGACCACGCTCTATGTTGTGGGTGGCATAGCATAGCAGCACTGAGTACACTTTGCGTATTTATCGTTATCGCACCAGCAACACCGCCAAAAATGGTTGACCTCAAAATCCCAGAGGATGCTGCTGCGTTGAGCCATGGCGTGGCCATTACGCTTTGGGGAGCGGTTTTATTCTATTATTATTTTTCTTCAACTTGAATTTTATTTCTGTGTCATAAAAAATAACGATTTACGCAACTTTCTTCTATGTCGCACATGTTCCTTGAGTAAAATGATGAAATGTCTTGTTCTCGCCATCGCCTGACCCTAGAGCATTTTAAAAGCAAAACTGTTTACATTTTATGAAATGTACAATAAAAGGGGTATCTTTCTTAAATTACAATTATTATGTTGGGGTTTTCTACATAACGCATGATTTTTTTTTTTGAAAATTGCGATTTCGCCTCCTGTGGACAATTGTCCGTGGATAACCCCTTAGCTTTTCACATCAAAAGATTTTTAACCCTCTCCCGCCCATTGGTTACTCAAGAACACCAAAACTTTGAACTGACTGACACAACTTTTCATGGTGCTTTAAGTTGCAGGTGTTCATGTAGAATGTATACTAACATCTTCCCAAATTTCATCAAATTTGGTTAAACACAAGCAAAGTTACAGTGTGAAATGTAAACAAAAATGGGCCAATTTTAGGGACATAAATAAGACCTGTTTTCGAAAGCCAGTAAAAATTACCAAACACAAAATTTTATGAAACAAAAAATGTTTTGCTATCATTTGAACCTTGGACAAGAACCCCTGTGAATAACATTGTGCGTTTGTTTCGGTTTTAAGTGTTTTTCACCCTTTTTCATTTGGTGCACCTAGGCATATGAGCAACTAAATATTCAGGAGCACTTTTTTCTAAATTATAGAAAAAGCTTATTTTTATCAAAACAAAAGTTTATAAACGTTTTGACTTTTCATAAACAAGACAAAACATTGTTATTAGACCAATAGTTTTATTATTTTCCTCATTTTTCATGAAAATGGTTGTTTGTGGGTTTTGAATTAGCCAATCAAAGAAACCTGAAAATGCAGAGATTTTAGAATTTGTAGTTAATACTTCAGAAATATGGTCTTACAGCAAAGAATAAGTTGTTTTTAACACATTTCGAAGCGTTTTCAAACAAATGAACAAATAGATTTGAAGAAATCGAGATTTTGTGGTTTAAAAAAAAGTTGCTCATCTTCCTAATGGTGCTCTGGTGCACCACTTCAAATTCTACTTTTTTGCCCCAATTCGATGTTTGTGGGTCAAAGTAAAGTATTTCCTGCATTATTGTACCAAAATTAAGCCATTTACTATTTTTACGATAAGCAAACAGCTCTGGGCGTTAGAGGGTTAAGAACTACGCACCTTCACTACTTTGGTCTACTCTTCATGGAGACGGACGGTACTTTAGGTTGTTTGCATGGTTTTGTGTTGTATTTTTCAAATAGTCATAACATGATGTAACACAACTTTGAGTGAGCATCCAACATAATTAGTCGATTTGGCGGGCATAACAGGGCATAATCCAATAGGCGTACTGTATTCCGAAAATGAGCTTGATTGATTGCAACATTCTTGAATTTATTTCAACCGGTCTTTAGCAAACCTAGAAATTGCAGTGCAATTTAGATATTTTGTAATTGACGCGATGCGAAACTTTACTTTGCATTCGTGAAAAATAATTGAACCCAGTCAAATAAATGAAATTAACGAAAACGGCGAATAGCTAACATTATAGAAACTTGCATAACTTCTTTAAATATTAATTTAATTGGATTTCAAAGTTAGAACAACTTAATGATTATAATATTTTCCATGACATTAATTTAATTGGATTTCAATGTAAGAACAACTTAAAGATTATAATATTTTCCATGACAAAAAAAAAAATCATGCAACCTGTAAACATCGGATAAAATTTAGTCGATCCAATTTTGGGTTGATTGTGAATCCGGCTCACTCACTCTCACCGCGGATGACCGGAATGCATATTTGCACTGCAACTTGAGGAATTCATAATTTCGGAGAGCTTATCGAAAGCACGCTGCGTGTGATTCATTGCGCCAACTCAACGAAACGAATTGCTACCTACAGGTGAAAATGGGTGGAAAAGAATGGTGTAAACGTTGCTGCCAAGTCAGTACCCATTCGTCGGTGGCAGGATACGGATGCTGGAGGGACATGCTCGGTACTTGGTTGAGAAAACCAATGCAGGAAAAAGATCGCCAACACGGCGAGCGCCGGCGTATTCTTCTGCTGTTCAAAAGGGAGTGGGCATTGTCATTTCGAAATTTGTTTGTTTATTCAATCTTTCTTATTCATGGACTTGTTTTGTGAGAGAAAGTTTCGCTGGAGAGAAAAACATGTAAATTGATTATAAATTATGCCGCAGGAAAATTCAACACTTATGTCTAGGGGAGCTCAGTGTTTATTTAGATTTGATTTAAATTTTTTGTATGTTGGAAAAATCCATTAAAATGAAGAAAAATAAGCGGCTAAGGTCCAACCAAGTTTTTTTTTAAAATATACAGCCATATGAAGGTGTACCAGCCGAAACTGCCAACGATAAATTTAGGGCAAGATTGGTAGACATAGTAAATATAAATATTTAATGATTGTTTTTACCTTTCCATTCTAATCAATAGATGAGGTCTACCGAACCGCCTACGGGTTTTTTTTTTCAACGGCCGAGCCAAAGTTTTCTCTTGGCATCTGATGGATTGTATTTGTTTTGTTTTGAACTAGATTGGTAAAGAAATCATAACGATTTAATGATGAGGAGGAATTATTTAGGACAAACGTTAAATTGTATGAAGTTGAAATACATAAATTTCAATTAATTGAAAGCAAATTGAATTGATTGAACAAATTTATCTTTTGTTGAATACGAGAGAAAATTCTTTTACACCTCAACAAACAAACCAATTTGCTTACTTTTGGTTCTGATTTTATACTTGTACTAAAGGTTAATCATATTTTTCTGCCGAACTTCACTATAATGTTACTGAAATCAGAACACCATGCCGCTCGGCAGAAAAAAATGCTAATCTCTGCAAATAAGTTGTTCTGTTTTAGTCAGAATTCTTCAGAGCTTGTAATTCAAAACTGATGATGCTTTATAATGCTGTGATCAGTGGGGTAAGCAAAACGATTTTGGGTAAAGTTCGGCAAACACAAAAAATGTGATTTTGAATGAAACCCTCTACTGCTCATTATAAGGCGTCATCCATACAGTATGTCACGCAAAAATCGGTGAAATCTAGCTTCACTAATTTCACCACAACCGATTTGTAAAGAACAGCTGAATTTTCTGTAGTGCAATTCTCGACAGACTGCATATAAGTTCATTGTGTTTTTACTGGGTTTGGTACAAAAACAGCATTATTCATAACAGGTCTTAATCTAGATGTCACAATCTGAAAAAAAAAAACAAAAAAGTATTCAATAATAGCCAGTGAAATCCCTCCCGGTCGACTACCCTTTATCACACCTGTGAAATCCGCCCTCACCGCCTAGAGCGTGACGTACTTTATGAATGACGCGTTAGTGCATAGTTGTCGCTAGCGAAATTTTGTCACTTTCGAGTTATTCGGACCAAAATACTTCTTTTATCATAAAATTATAGAATAGAATTAATCCTGTGTTCTGTGGATTCAGAATTACAATTTTGATAGAGAAAATTAAAAAAAAGTCTCACTGTTTACAATTTAATGGAAAACCATCATTAGGCCGAAAAACAAAAGGCAGAAAGATCTGAGAAATATTTTCAATTAAATTTGATGTCACATCAAAAGATAAATTCTACTTGTAACTCAGTGCTAGGAAATCATAAGATCTCATTGATTATTTCAAAAGAAAACAAATTGATTTGTTTATATTTTATTTTAGGAATTTTACACTTTCGTACATTCGTCTTGTGAAGGGGGATAGTGGGAGAGTAAAGCCTACAATTTTCTATGGATTCTTATTTATTTTTAAACATCTTGAAATCTTGATGCTTTTAGTGGTACTTTTCTGACGTTTTTGTTTGGAAATTCAAATATTTTTTGTTATATTTGGATCATAATTTCTGCTGTGCCAGCCTCCGGCTGTTAGCTTATTAATAAAGAAAGAACTTTATTTCTCTGGTTCGTGTTATCTATCTTCATTTTTTCTTTTTGGATTTCCATCCCCCTCTACTGAGTCTTCCTTTATGTTTTTGAAAACCTTTTCCCTTTTAAAATTAGGCTGTCCTGAGGTATCGTCAAAAAAATCAAATTGTTCGCTCTACAGCAATGCCATGGCGTTCTTGATTGCGAGATTCCTACTCGAAACTAGGTGTCCGAAGGCTCGATTGTTGAGGCAATTGAAAGCCTCTTTTTACACTTAAGCTTCCATCCACCCTTGGATTCGAACTGTCGACCTTTGGATTGTAAGTTCAACTGTTTACCAGCGACTCTACCGAGACCTGGACTGAGCTAACGACCTAACCTCTAGACTGGGCTCAACACTTACTTCCCCGTCCGACGGAAGGCGTGATCAGACAAATCTCGTCTCGAAAAATGCCACCGGGACTGTCTAGGATCGAACCCTTTTTTTATCCTTGTTCCCCGCATGTTTTCTCTTACTTTGTTGTATGGACCATGGAAACTCGCTGATCACCACTTCGCTTTTCCCCTAAAGTGTTAGTTGTGAATAGTTGTAAATGCTCCCTTGTGTCATGAGGATGAAGCAAAGTTTGAAATTTTAATTTTCATTCAATCTGTGTCATCGCATGAATTGTTCTTTATTTTGCAAGGTATTTCTTGTCCAGGAAAATACGATTTTCATCATTATGATGGCGTTAAATTTATGGACGGGCTCTGCAAGAGAAGTGGTGCAATTTCACATGGCGTACGACGTTAGCTGCTCTCTTCTGCGGTTGCCTCTGGGGCAGAGTTGGTGATTCAGTAGCAGAGTCCAGTGCAGACGGTAGGGAGTAGTAGCATCTAGCCACAGCATGCAGGTAGCGTTGAACGAGGCAAGCAAAACTCGTTCGTGTCTACCGAAGGCTGGATTATAGAAACCTCAACGACACTGTGGTGCTGTGTATATGGGGAAGGAAATTCAGTTTTGTTCACCCTGGCGAACTGATACATCCAGGTTTTGCGGTAAAGTACATGATACACTAAGCGTAATGCGTTAAATTTTGCTTGTGTGGTTTTCACTGTTATCAGCGAAGTGAGGTTTCAAATCAAATGATGTGTTTCCATCAAGCTGCTGTTTTGCGTTTAATTACATTATTTAATTTTTACGTGATGTTATACTCGAAACCATTCTCTCGTGTGGTAGTCCCAAATTTACCACGTAATTGTTTTACCAAACCCAATTGAGCTCCGACTCAGTTGGGCAAATTGAAATGCGGTGTTGAATCATTTTCACACATTTGGTGTCGTTTTGGGTCGAGTTACATCCACAGAAGCATGTGTCGTTTGCGTTTTCAGGGGCCACAATTCATCAATACACTCACCATCGGTTGTTGCATTCCATGTAATTGAAACTCTGATCTTGTAAAAGTAAACATTTGCTCGGGTACGATATTATAGTGCTCTACGAATTCATCTGCGTGCTGGCCAAGCCCTTGTGGTATTCGATTCGATGTGATGTAACAGCTGTGTAAACGTGTCCACGGGTATTGGTTCTGATGATTTTGGCCATTCTGTTGAGGCTCAGTTTATTTCTGTTTGTTTTTTTTTTGAGTGATTATTACGTGGTAGCTGGAATCCATTTTCCATTTTTCGTTTGTGTATGCGAAGTTGTTTTATGGTGATGTTGCTCATTATTCAATTGTAGCCAGCAGGTCAGGGTCGTTATTAAACTTTTTGGCATATCCCAAAAAATGATTCTAGTTGGAACAAAACAGTTACCGTCATCAGGGGTGACAATGGGTCTGCGGGGTGAGATTGGGTCATACAAAAATGCTGAAATTTGTATGACCCAATCTTACCCTCAGGCCCAATGCCACCCCTGATGACGGTACATATTTTTAACAGGCAATGTTTGTGTTGATTGAGAATTCAGACCACTTTTTACACCTAAACTCATAAACTCCGGGATTTAAATTCTCGATTTTTGGATTACTAGCTCAAGTGCCGAACGACTTTGGCAATGAAATCATTTTGGTTGGAAACTTCTTAAATTTCGAACATCAGAAACTCACGTCTAATTACACCGACAAACAATGTTTCTGCACATTCTCAATTGTTTGTTATTGTAACCACAGAATCCTCCAACAAAATTAGAGCGCAACAGAAACTCTGTCAACTGGGACAAATATAAACTGTGGAGATAATAACAGGATAATTGATCGTTTGATTCACTATGATCTTAACATGTTAAACCAACGTTTATAAAGATGTTTGACAACTGATGTTTATCATACACTTTGTGTTAAGAAGATTATCAAACTGTAGCAATAATATTTTTGCTGCATTCCTAGTTCCGGGGGATTTCTTCTCAAAGGAGATTTGAAAAAGAAGTATCACTAGGAAGACATACTCCGGTTCTGAAATGGCTTTTTCTCAGGGAACACGTTTCGATGTCGATGCATTGCATTGGTAAATATACTGCTTTGTCAGTGGAAAGTTAAGAAGAGAAGAGGAAAAGTGCTTTGAGAATTCATCCTTTCGTGTGTCTGTGCCAAAGAAAATATTAGTGAGTCGGAATTTAGTTGCATGTACGGGGAGATGTACCAAAGTCCATTGTATTTTCTTTTTTAAGCTGTTTTTATGTCTACAGCGGAAATGGAAGTGCGGGTAGTTCTTTTTTAGTTTTATTCTATTGAAGAATAAACTGGATTACATATCTATTCATCTGAAAATGTTCTTCTCATATGAAAAACCCTAAAAAAAATAATGTAAAATATTGTTTTTTTGCCTTCCTCACCTTACTGAGACAAGGCTATAAAATCACTCGAAAAATGAACTTCTTAAATACACCTCTCAGATATACCTTCATGTATACCTATCGGGATGTGTGTAGGTATGATTTTTTTTCCACACGATTATCTCAGAACTGGCTGAACCGATTTTGGCCGGATCCGCCTTATTCTGTTCCTTTTGGGGTACCCTAAGACCCTATTAAATTTTATTCTGTTTAGTGAAGTACTTTTAAAGTTATGCCATGAAAAAGTGGTTTTGTAGCTACTACAAAGGGTGATTTTTGTTTAACCTCAAAGGCCGGGACTTTTTGCTTACGCGCGAGAGCATGCATGCATATTGCCCGGTTGCCACATTGTTTAAGTCTGCGTCTCTTCTGGAAAAAGTCTGTATTAATTATGTTGCTGAATTCATCATTTCTCGTGTTTTTTTTGAAAAGGTCCAATAAACCAAATTTTCATTTTTTGCTTTTTGGGTGTTTTTTAATACCTCTGACTCAAGGCGGTTTTAAAAACAACCAAAAAGCTAAAACTGGAAATTTGGTTTATTGGACCTTTTCAAAAACAAAAAAACTCCAGATTTTGTCTCGACAAAGATTTACACGAACTTTTTACTGAAATATATAACTCATAAGACATTGTTCACTAAGACTAGGGGGACAGCATGCAATTCCATCGTGCACCTAATGTTGGCATATCAGCACTTATAAATTCAATTACAGCCCCCCTTTTCTCCTTTATTTTGGAAATTTGTTTAAAAAAGAATTGAAAATTGCTGTTCTGGTAAAACAATAATCACTTAAAAAATTAAATGAAAAAAATAAAAAAAATAATAAAAAAAATATTTTTAAATTAATTTGAAAATTTAACCTAAAATACAGCATGAATATGAGGAAGGGCACTAACCACCTTAAGTTAATCCAGTTAAAGTTTTTCAAACTAATTTAAACTGAGTTGATCGTTTTTTTTTCAGAATTTGCTGGTAACCAAATTGTCACATTTGCTGGCTATTGATTGGCATTACCATTGAATGGAAAGCTTCTTCATGTGTTTCTGGCGTTCACCATGGGTGGGAAACTTTTAAATGAGAAAAGTTTCGCCGGATTCAATGCTTCCGATTTCAGACAGCATCAAAGGTGACATTACGGAACCTTATTAATCAACATCGCATCGCGTTGATAAGAGCGCTAGAGACTTTGCAGTGGGATATTGATTTTTTTGTGTATACTTTTATAGAACTTTCCAACGGGCTTATATGAATAAACTTGATTAGGGACAAACGAGACATTTATAACAAATTTGGTTATGATTATGTACGTGATTGTGGGAGTAAAAAAAATAAAAAAAAAGAGGTAAACAATTAATATTCATTTTTGTTAGGAGGAGAATTCTTTATCATTCGAGATTCGTTTAGATAAAGGAATTTCTTTATGTTTTTTCAGTTAAAATCTTTTCGTAATCGCATAGCGAATGTGGTTATAGCATGACTGCTATAGTCAAGTAGACTATCATTAACCAACGCAAAGACTAAAGTAGGCTTTTCAGTTTTTTTTTATTTTTTGGTTATGGATTGAAAGGAAGTTATTGTCTTATTATTCCAAAATGGTCGAACTTATAGATCCAATCCAGCAACAGTCTGATTGTAAAAAGTATCAAACTTTGTTTAAATAATTCTATAAAATACTAAAATGTGTGTAACAAAAATCTTGGTGCAAAAGCTCTGATTGATGTGCACCGTTAAGTCAATATTTTTATCAACTAAGAGGCGGAAATTTTCAATACAACTCAAACCATTTGCAAATGGTAAAATATGTTCTCGCTGAATCACACGTTGAAAACATATTTGTTTGGTTGTAGTATGTTTATTTATTTGAAAAACATACTTCAGCTTATGCAAATATACTTTTAATACATCGATGACGTTGATCTTTCTTGACGCATGTTTGCACAATTTTTATATAACTGAGTGTATAGCTTAAGACTGATAACTAAACGGCGACTAACTGGTCAAGATTATTTTGAAAATATTTAAGAAAAAACCCATAGTCTGATTCCCCTGAGGTTTGTATGCATCAATAAAATCAAACAAGCGCACACTTTTTTTGCGCCCGAATTCCAACCTCGGTAAATCAACACCAAAAAAGTTGACCCTTGTCGTAGTCAGTTAGGGAGCGCTGAACAAGACAACAGTAACCCTCCCACTGGGCGTTTCAACATACTCATGAATAATGTACCAACCGAAAAGTTCACCTTCTTTGGCCTGGGCTGGCACATTACCCCAGGGATATTTACAGGACGATTTTGCCTAAAATGTTTGTGCGGGTGTGTGAGGTTGACAGAACAAATACCTTGAGTGGGGAATTTGATTTTTTATTTCTGATGAAAACATGATTGCACCACGCCAAGGATATGTGAAATTTGCAAAATGTGAAGTTCATTTGCGACAGACTGATTTCAAATTGGATGAACTCATTTTGTGCACGCAGACATTCCTGTTTCCTCTCACGTTCCATCACCACCATGGAACGATAGTTATGAAGTCAGACTACGAAGGGCAGCCATTCTCTGCATAAATCCGTATGATACCAAGGGGTTGGTTTTATTTATCCTGGTCACGTCACCTTCAGATTGATAGCAAGACAGATCAGGAAGGTATCTCGCAAGTGGTGATGCTTGTTTTACCCAAAACCCTTATTGATTTATGGAATCATCGAATCATTTAACCTTGATGGAAGGTTGATTTTATTTTGCTTATTACAGTCTTATAACCAGTCAATCAGGAAGGGCATTACTTTATCGGAGGAAGATTTTTTCAACTTCAGCTAGGAAATATGGAAATTTTGTCAGTAATTGGATTTTTAATTTATCTTTTCCGCACAAACGTGGAGCCCATGCCAAGAACGTAATAAAACGTAAATATCCTCCGGCCAAATGGGGGCTGCTCTGAAAAGGTATTCAAAAGCTTATAAAGTCCGAAATACGAATACAGTTGATGAAAGTGAATGTTTGCGTTTCGCAAATGTTTACATTTCAAATTGGCAACACAGCAAGTATTATAAATAATTTCCACCAGGTGTGAGCAATAATTCACACTTCAATTTCGTTAATCAATCCAGAAGGAAACTTGTATAAGTCGCTCTAAATATTTGTTATGATAATTCATTTTATTTAGGCTTCACCATTGAAGGTATTGCCTATCTTAAAGGTAACAATGTGTCCTCATGATTTGGCAAATCTGTATTGAGGTGTCAGTGCCTAGTTTGAATTTTATAATATTAAAAAAAGAAAAATTATAACGTATTTTTTCGTCCTATAAATTTGACAATATTTATCTTCAAGCAATACTCAATCGAATGCTTTATATTTCACAACTATAAAAATGATGTTATTTTCATAACCATAAAGATGTAAGAAGAGAGTGTGGCAGCAAATAAAATGTGTTTATTTTGAAGTGTTATGATATTTTTTAAATGATGAACTAGTAAAATAATAAGCATCACCTAATCATTTCGCTCAAAAAAGAAATATTCTGAGTTAAGAACAGTTAGTTCAACTAGGGGAAAGTTGGGCAAGAGAAACAATTACTCGTGTGTGTGTATGGTCACATGGGCAATTGTTTCTTCTGCCCCATATGGTCGTCTTGCTTCACTTTCCCCTAGATGCTATACTGCATATGCATTTTAATTTATGTATTTGCGGTCTGATTTTTGGTAGCATGTTTTTTTAATTTATGTTTTCATTTTCAGTAATTTTATTTTTTTTTGAAATTGAAATTAAGTTTTTTCAGATAACGAAACAAAATCGAAATTACAGTCAGTTGCTATGAGTTTTGTCAGCACATTTTCTGACTTTTCCAACACAGAGTGGGACACTGCAAGTAACTCGAGTGTGCTTGAATTAATGCACACGCAAAATGAAAACTTTCAACATGTGGCGGTCTGATGCTGCTCGAGGGTAGAGAATCATAGAAAAGTATGTTCGCGGGAAGAATGTTGATGCAATTAAAACATAGTTTGTGCTGGAGTGTTTTTGTCACTTGCTAATGTGTCATTAAAATGTACTCTAAGAAATCCATGCTGCTGCCTTTGTGAATTTCTTTCCGTACATCTCTTGAGTATATTATACAAAAATAAAGAATATGCAGAAACGTTCTTAAATCTGATTGAAATTATGAAATTATGCTTTTGGAACTGTGAAAAATAGTATTTTTTCCACTAAATATAAAAAATATTGATTCTGGTAACGTTTCTGGTTGCTTAACGTTTGGCGCTACCAATTTACAGGAAATGCCATCCAAAATGAGATAAATGAAATCATTTCTTCCCCTCGGCAATGGTAGCCGTATTTCCGTTCTCTTATATTTCCGTGGTGGCAATTTCACTACTGTTAATTTATGGTTGAATTCCGGCCACAGACAGTTTCGAACTCAGAAAAATAACAAAAGAGAAAAAGTGCAATCATCTGTAATCAATGCTTCGTTTACCTTTTGAAAATATGTGAATGTGAAAATATTATACTAAAAACCCGCAGACCGCTCACCACATAACCAAACACGACATCGCTTTGCATCGTTGAATTCACTTCCTAAACGCATCTTTCATAAAACAGTTGAATGCAAATGATTGGACACTGTTGATAGTGTTATTAGAACAGCCATTATCGTTAGGAATATTAAATATACGGTGCATCGACATGCTTGTGGGGACAAATATACATTTTCATGACACGAGCTAAATATACTATGAATATTAATTTACTTCTCTATCACTTTCTAGGCCGGTGTTATCGTATTATCCGAAAACCGATTCGTTTTGCTCAATTAGCTGAACGCAACACGGACTACACGTTTGTCGGGTTGGTAGCACATAGCATCATATCATGGATGATTATTCTGCAGGGGACGAGGTGGGCGTTTTGAATCAGTAACAAAATTATATGTGGCATAATCTCATTTTATCTGTGGCTTGGGTCCTTTCAACTAGAAAATTGAAATTCGCTATTTGCATTGAAGAGCTTTAGTACAATGAATTTGCTGCTGCAGTCTGAACAATTAATTTTAAGAATGACAAGATTTACTAAAATTTAAACCCGATTGGTTCGTCCAAACTTTTCACAGTTCATTTTAATCTCACTTTTTTAATTTTGTTTTTTTTGTAATGTTTTTTTTTAACTAAATTTTAAACCAACTAAATAGCGTTGAAACTGAGAAAATCAGAACCCGAATGACTGCTGTTGTGACTCAGTGCAGGAACTGCTTGCAGCTGGGTCATAGAACCAGGAACTGTCACACAACAACTGTGGGGGTCCTCACAAGACGGACAAGTGCCAAGTCCAGGAAGCCCAGCCGAAGCGGTGTGCCAATCACGGTGGGTAAGAAGGGGATTATTATGCAACTTGCATGCACCTCGGAAATTTCTTCTGGAGGTTGTTGGGGGGACTATTCTGAGTCAGAAAAAACTATTTCCAAAATATTCTGTCGGTGAAAACTGATTTTATCTCGATTTGAAGTTGAAAAACCTGATATATCACCTAAAACATTTATAAAATTGAATTGAAGCTATAGAGTGCTTCAATTCAATGTTATATAAACCAAAACATGCGCAAAAATCTGGCCTACACGCCAATGATGTTGAAAATAAACGCTACAGTGGCCAAAGTGCCTAAAAAACCACATTTTGAAAAAAAAAAAATTTCGCGGGTTTAAATTCTATTAAAAATTCAAATGCAAAGCGCCAGCTCCAGTTAAGTTCAATCAAGCTCATATTTGAGATTTGAGCTCAGTATGCCCACCGTAACCAGCCCCTGAATGACCGCCAAAATGTAATTTTTGTTACAACCTACTGAGTATGATCATAGTATAGCACGCCAGCTTGTCGAACTTCCTGATGGTAAGTGAGATGGCTTAAGCGCCACTCCTGAGGGAGACCATCCACCTGTTTTCAGTTTGCCCAGCTATTGAGACCTCCAGAGGGGGTTCAGTTTATCCCGGAACGGGGGAAAGAACGTTCACTGACGGCAGAAAAACAAAGCGAGAACATTACCGAACAATTACCCAATGGGAAAATCCAAGAAAAGATATCCACTTGAAGAAGACTCAGAACTTCCCGCAGCTAGTCATCACCCTTGGCCCTTTCAGTTTCCCAGTTTGTCCAAGAGCCGGAAAAGACGCAATGGTTGCCCGGTGGGAGAAAGGAGCCCACCTTCTCCAGTAAAAAAATAGACTAAAATAGAAAAATTGAGTAAAAACTACATTTATTTACGACCGCGAGAAAACATGAGTTTATTTCTGGACCATCCTAAGAATCAGTCCGTAGCTAGATTTTGGTTGGTGTCTAGACTAAAGTCGACATTGGTGTTGGTGTTGAGTGTTTATTTTACAGAAGTGTGTGGTACATTTGTGTTGGTGTTTGAACGTTCATTCATTGTTTTGTGCACATTTTCGGTTTTTGCCGGCGGTCCTCCTTTCTTCCTTTCCCTGTTAGCCTGGTATCTGTCGTGTGTTTCGGGTTTCTACTTTGTGCTTATGTTTTGCGCTCTATGTTGGTGTGTGCGTTTAAGTCAAGGGGTGCTCAGACGGGACGGTTTTGGGGCACGTTAAAGGACGTGTAATCGGCCTCGCACCTGGGGGCTTTAGGTTGCGGGCAAGTGGGCCATGGACTTATCACTGATCGAGCATGCTTTCTACTTACGTCCCTTTTTGAGTGCGTTGATCACGTGGCCGCCGAAACTCGACGGTTTGCTGCTGTTGCTGTTACCTGGTGCTCTCCTGCTGCTCTGGTCGCGGTGGTTTCACCTACCGGATCTCGAACGCCGACAGCGAATGCTGAAACGACTACTCCCTGCTGCTGTTGATGTTGCTGCTGTTCAACGTGAATTCACGCCGAACCCTATCGTGGCCGCCACTCGAAGGCGGGCCGCTGCTCGGACCTCCGCGAGGTCACGCGGATACTGAAGCACGTGCGCGGTTGCTGTTGCGCGTGGCCGATGTGGTGGACGCAGATGGTTGACGGTTGCTGCCGTCCTTCTCCGGCGGAAGCCGGTCAGTTCCGGAACAACGTGTGGTGACGTACGCGGTTCGTCCGGCGTAGCGATGCCGGGCCTGGGCTGGTGATGTCCTGGGTCGATCCAGGGGCGTTTTGCCGCGTGACGGCGAGTGGATTGGGGCCTGTAGCGTGGCCTACACTTGGGGAAAGAACGCACTGAGCACTGGCACATGGGGGTCGCACAATACTTTACCGAAACACCTGGTCTTCCAACGCGAGCACACTACTGCCGCCACACGAAAACGGCCCTAAGCTTCTAGCTAAACTAAACACAGGGAAAGGACACAAACTTCAACTTAAAACAACCCAAAGACAAACTCACATTTAAAATTTACCTAACTAGAAAGATCACGACGCGCACTAGAGAAAAAGGACACCTGTAGCCTCCTTCGCGGAACTGGATAAAGTGAGTCGCTGGGGTTTCAAGTCAGCACGCCGCGGTGTGGAGAAAGCCTGAGCCCGGAAATCGCTTAACTCCTCGCGAAGAGAAATTGAGCGATTTAACTCAAATTTCAATCCATCTCATACTTTCGGCGTAGGACAATCGTTCGGAAACCCCTCGCCCGTTTCACCCCGAACAGCTAGTTCGTCTTCCCTGAAACCGCGAGTTTGCGAATTCCCCTCGGAAGATCTTAGCAGGTGGAACTCCCCGAATCCGGTTGATGACCCCACCTCAAGGCAGAGTTTATGCCACTCGGCCACCAAAATGATCGACAAGCTGTAGTGTATCTCTGGAGAACGTTGGATCTCATTTAAATTCAAATCTGAGAAACTGTATGTCAGTTTCTCATTGCCTACCTCGTGGCGTTATTAAATTAGATTCTATTGAGAAACGCCAAGTGCAGTTCCTCTTTAAATATTATTTTATGTTTGTTCATTTATGTACTCGTTACAATAGTAGCTGTTTATAACAAGAATGAGTTAAATATCGAAGAATTTAAAAAAATGGCAGCAATTTTCCCACTAAAATAGACACAACTTTACTGTAAATGGATAAAACGACATACTTTTTTCTGCAAACTTGTTCTTCATTGTGTTTGCAACAATGCTACAACATTAGTTTTTGAATTCAGACATGACAGTTTATTCACCAGAGCAAATTGAAAATATTTTTTTTCAGAAAGAACACTACTTTACACCTCCTGATGACGCTGGGACTCAAGTAATGGATCGATTTAAAGTTTGCTTTGTCAGGAATATATTTTGGGAACTATGAATTGATATCTTGATGAGAATGTACATCTTTGTCCAGAGTTAGACCGAAATTAAAGCTGTTTTTTGAGGTTTTAGGTGATATATTAGGGTTTTCAACTTCACCGACTGAATATTTTGGGAATAGTTTTTTCTGACTCAGAATAGTCCCCCCAACAACCTCCAGAAAGAATTTCCGAGGTGTATACAAGTTGCATAGTAATCCCCTTCTTACCCATCGTGCCAATTGCTCTGGCGCCCACGAAGCCATGGACCGCTGCTGCTCCAAGCGTGCGGACTTCATCCGGAGGCGCCAGCAGGAAACCGAAACCGCCGGCAAGTAAGTCGGACAAGCAGAGTTCAGCAGTTCCGGTATTCAGGCCGGCGGAGCTCTCTCCGCTGCCGGGCGCAGTCCCGGACGGAAAATGGAAGGATCGCCCTCCACCCGCAGGAAGCAGCAAAGGAAACAGTGGCTCCCGAGACGGTGGAGCCACGAAGGAGGAAGCTGGGGAGGTGCTCTATAGTTCGGCTGAGCTGTGGGGCATTTTCTCCGAGTACATTGCCAGGTTCCAGGACCTACAAGACCCGCTTGGACCAGGTAGTTCTTTTCAGTTACATGATCTCTAAGTATGGATTGTAAGCCCGAGCAGACGGAAAAAACTTGGGAATAACATTTTTTGATGTTTGAAATTCCTGAAAAAACATATGCACTATTCCTGAAAAACACAGCACCATATGGTGCTGTTTTGCTCCCGTCCTGAAAATTGATTTAAAACGTGCTTTGCTCCAAAATCGTTTTTAAAGAATTTAACCCAATTTGACGTTGTCATGCTATCTTGTCGCACTTTGCTTTTTGACGTTTTGACGATTGTTTACAATAACAAACACGTTTAGTTTGGTTGACCATTTTGTGCATTGTCCCGAAGTTTGGTTGAATTTGGTTTCCGGAGTCCCGAGTTATAATTACAAATGTTTACGGTAGTTTGTACGTGTGTCAAACGCGTTCTGATCTGAAATCCCTTTGGCCAGTTGTCGCTTTTACATCAATTTTCAGGGTGTGTCATGATAGCACGACAAGATTGAGACTTCTTACATATGAAGAGTGACAACAATGTACGGAGTTTTTTTTCGGGTTTTATTGAATATTTCTCAGGATTGAAATCAAATTTTGGTGATCTGTGAAGGTCAAAAAGTGGTGCATTGTGAAGGAGCCATTATACTACCGCACTACCGACGTGTTTGCCGCAAACTATTTAAAAAGTGCGAGTTTATTTGTGTGTGGGCCCGAATAGCCCCCTCGGTCTGGTTGCGTACCGGCACAGCCTTCGAGTGACAGCACACGGACGCAGCCCCGTAAACAAATCCGACAGTTCGCATAACTATGTCGGGTCGAGTCGAGTGGTTTATGTAATGTAGTGTAATCTTTACATAAGCGTCTGGTGGTAAATCGGTTGTCGAAATCGGCCGACGAAATCGGTTATGAAAACAACCGATTTTTTACCGATTAAGTCTGTGAATAAAATAAAATCTGACTCAACCCAATTTAATCAGTCTATTCGTAGAGCGACTAAAAATCTTACTCCTGACGCATCCCGACTAAATCGGCTAACTGGTTGGTTGTTTTTGATTACCCGATTTCGAAGGGTGTTTCGTTAGGTCGAGAACTGTCAATTTTTTTACGGGAGAGTCTCTTTGTCGTCGGTCGTCGGTCGTCCTCTTTGTCACGAAAAAGAGATTGGTTACGTTTGAATATTCCCCCAAGTGTAAATGAATGTATTATATATTACTCTTCTCATTGAAAAGTGCCAGCGACAAAATTGGGCGAAAAGTTCATCGCCCGGAGATCGCGAGTTGGCGCGAGCGAATGAACACCGCGAAAAAAGATTCGGGGGTGCATTGGGGTTAAATGATTATTTCGTTATTCGATTTAATTAGAAAATAATTATTTTTTCGTAAATATCGCTACTTTGATGCGATGTAATTAATTTTTACAGTAAATTAGGCATTGTTACATCAAATTTGACCTTTCAAACGCACTAGAATGAAATTTTTTAAAACAACAATGTTTGCCAATTTGACCATTTTACCCCCAATTCCCCTTGTAGAACAAAAGAAAAGTTCATCCGCGGACTGTCAGCAGCACGCTGTTTTGTTTGCTAGATCAACATTTGGAAATGTCGAACGTTGAAGGAAATCGCTCAATAAATGGAAATTAACCGATTTCAAATGTTTTGGCCGAAAATGAAAGTTTAGGGTGGCTAATTTTTGATTCCGATCTGTAAAACTTGCTCTGGCGAGGGTTCTGGGCACTGCGGCAATCGATTTTAACGGCGGGTTGCTTCCGGTTGCATTTGATTTGCGGAGAAGGTTTTCAATCCATCAGGGGCTTATTGGGGCAACATTTTCGGTAATCCGGAACTTCTGGTAAGTTTAATATTTGCAGTGTTTAGCATGAAAAACAAACATAGACTAACCACTTTTTCGAAAAATCATAACTCCTCGACATTTTAACCGATTTCAATTGTCTTATACGCAAATGAAAGGTGATAAGTTAGCCTTTCAAAGAAAAATAGTAAAAAGTTTCAAAATCTAGCCTAACATATGAAAATGGCGTATGAAACTTTAAAATGCCGTTTGACGGTGTCTGGACCAAAGAGCCTATGTCTGGAAATATTTTTATCGGATTCCCCGGACATTTTTACATAACATACTGAAAAATGGGAGGAGTTCATTAACAGGATTCCAAGATATGATTTTTTGAAAATAAAATCCGTGTTTTTTTACGTGCCGCGCGCAAAACCCGGAGAATGACGAATTTGGCAAAAAATCATCTTTTTTCACTAAAACTGCGATAACTTTAAAATTTCGGCATTCTCCGGTTTTTGCGCGTGGAGCGTCAAAAAACACGGATTTTATTTTCAAAAAATCATATCTCGGAATCCTGTTAGGGACCATCCATATACCACGTGGACAATTTAGGGGAGGGAGGTATGGCGATTGTCCATGCTCCATACAAAAAAGTATTTTTGTATGGTCAATTGTTCACGAGGGGGAGGGGGTTTGGGTTTTCCAAAAAGTGTCCACGTAGTTTGTGGATGGTCCCTTAATGAACTCCTCCCATTTTTGGTTTGTTGCGTAAAAATGTCCGGGAAATCCGCTAAAAATATTTCCAGACATAAGCTCTTTGGTTCAGACACCGTCAAAACGGCATTTTAAAGTTTCATACGCCCTTTTCATATGTTAGGCTAGATTTTGAAACTTCTTACTATTTTTCTTATCACTTATCACCTTTCATTTGCGTATAAGACAATTGAAAGCGGTTAAAATGGCGAGGAGTTATGATTTTCGAAAAAATGGTTTTTGCGAAAATCGACGAAAATTTCCATTTTTCAGAAAACCGGCGCAGGTTACCCCAATGGCCAAACAAAAAAATACGGGTCGAATTATTTCGGCCAGGGAACCCTCAGAAAAATTTTGAGCCCGATCCGAGCACTTTTGTTTTTTCCATGCTGTTTTCGTGGGGAATTGCTGCATATAGACCTCCATTGATCACGCATGATCTCAGGGGGTACCGGAAAACAAACCCCGTAATGGCGGACAATAGGGTCCTAAAGCCCTAAGTCAATTGTTATGTTCAACGGTAAAAAACAGATTAAAAACCATCTCTGATCACTTTTTCATTTAAATGCAAAAAATAGGACAGGACTGTTGCCCCCGAATAAGCCCCTGGTGGATTGAAAAACCTTCTCCGCAAATTAAATGCAACCGCAAGCAACCCGCCGTTAAAATCGATTGCCGCAGTGCCCAGAACTCTCGCCAGAACAAGTTTTACAGATCGGAATCAAAAATTAGCCACCCTTACCTTTCATTTGCGGCCAAAACATTTGAAATCGGTTAATTTCCATTTATTGAGCGATTTCCTTTAACGTTCGACATTTCCAAATGTTGATCTAGCAAACAAAACAGCGTGCTGCTGACAGTTCGCGGATGAACTTTTCTTTTGTTCTACAAGGGGAATTGGGGGTAAAAAAGGTCAAATTGGCAAACATTGTTGTTTTAAAATTTGGCCATTCTAGTGCGATTGAAAGGTCAAATTTGATGTAACAATGCCTAATTTACTGTAAAAATTAATTACATCGCATCAAAGTAGCGATATGTACGAAAAAATAATTATTTTCTAATTAAACCGAATAACGAAATAATCATTTAACCCCAATGCACCCCCGAATCTTTTTTCGCGGTGTTCATTCGCTCGCGCCAACTCGCGATCTCCGGGCGATGAACTTTTCGCCCAATTTTGTCGCTGGCACTTTTCAATGAGAAGAGTAATATGCATTCTGTATGTATAAAAAGGTTTAATCATTGCAACCCATAGGTGTAACGGCCGATGAGAAATTATTTTGATAACATGATGATATAGAAGAGAACATAATCTTCTGTCCTGCTTATATGTAAATGTAGTATACTACGATACTTTTCTAAAAGTTTTATACATATCATATAATCGAACGCGTCGATTCTTAGTACTACTAAGTTAGTATGCTTAGTTTCTTAAACCCTCCTAAACCCTACTTCTACCGCTCTTTAAAAATCTTAGCTAGCGATACTGAATAATTCAATTTTTTGAATAATCACAGGCTTGTTTAAAAATGCACAGATCAATTTTAATACTTCAATTTATTACTATCATCGACTGTTATGTTTTAAACTCTCAGCCTCAAACTGGAATAACAAGCAAACAGTTTTGCTGAAAGTAACGCTCATTTGCATGATTTTTTTCAAACCTTGTGGTAGGAAAATCCCATCGTTTTCGCTTTTCGCTGGAGGGGTTCCTTCTCCCCACAGTTTCAAAGAAAATAATAACGAGAGTTTAAAAAAAACTACGACTGTCGTCGCTACAGGGGGGTCGCCCATTTCTTCGCAAACCATAAGTAACAACATCTTTGAATTTTGTGTGAAACTGCAAATTGCGATGAAAAGCAGCTTAGAACTTTTCGTTACGCACAGTGGGGGAGTCTGCGGTAACGTGGGGATACGGGGGAGTAAATTTGGGTGGTGCTTGTTAATAGGCCTAGCTGAATATTTATTTTGTATCCCCGGGAGATAGTAATTGCTTGCGTTCAGGGCGCTGGTGAAATGATGGTTTATATTATCAGCAATTCCATTTGAAAAGAGCCTAAACCAAAAAAAAAGTTCTCCGATCGGGCTCAAAATTTTTCTGGGGGTTCCTTGGCCAAAATAATTAGACCCGTATTTTTTTGTTTGGCCATTAGGGTGGCCTACATCGTGCTAGGGTGGTTCAAAAAATGGCAATTTTCGTCATTTTCGCAAAAACCACTTTTTCTAAAAATCATATCTCCGCGCCATTTCATCCGATTTTAGCTGTCTTAGACGCAAAGAAAGGTGATGAGTTTGGCTATTTGGGAAAAATAGTAAAGTTCCAAAAATCTAGCTTAACTATTGAAAAGTCGTATGAAAACTTAAAATGGCGTTTTGACCGTGTCTGGACCAAAGAGCCTATGTCTGAAAATATTTTTATCGGATTCCTCGGAAAATTTCACATAACATATCAAAAAATTGGCGATGTCGAACCGTACGTTTCCGAGATATGATTTTTTGAAAAAAAAACTGCGTTTTTCGACGCGCCACGCGCAAAAACGGCAAAATGACGAAATCGGCAAAAAATCAACTTTTTCCACTAAAACTGCGATAACTTTAAAATTTCAGCGATGACCTATAGATGTTATGGTACCAAAAGTTGCGTCTCTCAATTACGAAAATTTTGGTACCCAGACATGTATAGGTCATCGCTGAAATTTTAAAGTTATCGCAGTTTTAGTGAAAAAAGTTGATTTTTTGCCGATTTCGTCATTTTTCCGCGCGTGGCGCGTCGAAAACGCAGTTTTATTTTCAAAAATCGTATCTCCAAAACGTACGGTTTGACATCGCCAATTTTGATATGTTATGTGAAATTTTCCGAGGAATCCGATAAAAATATTTTCGACATAGGCTCTTTGGTCCAGACACGGTCAAAACGCCATTTTAAGTTTTCATACGACTTTTCAATAGTTAAGCTAGATTTTGGAACTTTACTATTTTTCCCAAATAGCCAAACTCATCACCTTTCTTTGCGTCTAAGACAGCTAAAATCGGATGAAATGGCGCGGAGATATGATTTTAGAAAAAGTGGTTTTTGCGAAAATGACGAAATGCCATTTTGAACCACCCTAGCACGATGTAGGCTCCTAATGGCCAAACAAAAAAATACGGGTCTAATTATTTTGGCCAAGGAACCCCCAGAAAAATTTTGAGCCCGATCGGAGAACTTTTTTTTTGGTTTAGGCTCTTTTCAAATGGAATTGCTGTTATAACGTTCTAAATATTTCAAAGAAGATTAAGAATATTTAAATATTTTCTATTAATTTTAATAAAAAAAATTGCTATTTTTGGTTAGCAGGGCTAGCTTTTTGAACAAGTTATAGTTCTCTTTTGCATTGAGGTAGGTTTCCGTTAGAACAGACTTAGAATAACAAAATGTGCACATCATTTTCAAATTTACTATGTATTACTTTTTCGAAAACATGTCTGCTCTACTGTATTGGAGAACAGTGTCGCACTAAAGAAAAAAGTTCAAGCTTAGTAAACAATATGGAATTAAGAGCGAGTCCACGAGCAAAGCATACCTATCTCGCATCGACCTCACCAATCTGCCTGAAATTTTCAGGGGTTGTTTGCACATATTAAACTAACATCTGGTCAAAATATGAGCACTCTAGGTCAACGGGAAGGGGGGCAAATCGTGACACAAAGTTTGAAGGTTCAAAAACGTCAAAAATCTTAAAAAGGCTATAACTTAGGAAAAATTAAATTTAATTTCAAAATTCAAAATGCATCTGAAAGGGCTTAAAAAATGCAACAAAATGCAGGAAAAAGCATCCCAATTGGTTGAATCTAAAGGGAGTTATTGGCGTTTTAGTGAAAAAATAGCATAATTTTCAAACTCAAATAAAAAAATGTTCCATCCAGATATCAACTCGCTTCGACCTGCAGCTTGTAGGGGACATCTGGGACTACCATTTGAAACTGAGAACGCTTTGGGTAAGGCAGTTTAACATATTAAATAAACACTTTTTCTTAAAGTGATTTTTTGGTTGTAAATTTTTGCTCGGGGGACCCCTTAGATCAAATTTTCCGGTGATAATTTCATGATATTCGTGTTTCTGAGACAATTGGTGAGGTCCAAACGACGTCCCATACAAAGGGGTATGCCTTGTTCGTGGACTCGCTCAAGTCATCAAATCGGGTGCAGAACAATACCATTTCAGCTATGATTTTTTTGACAAAATGTCAGGAGCAATTTGCAAAATACTAAAAACGGTGTTTGATTGATTAGGCTTTGGACCAGAGTCTTGGGGGTATTGAAGAGAATCTTAAAATATTTTTTTTGAATTTGCATCATATTATTTGAATATTTAAACTTAAGATTCAAACTAGAATTTACCCTAAAAATGTCCATCACATTCTCGGCTGTGCTTCTCGGGTGGAATTTTCCTTCTAGTGTTTTCAGTGAAATAGCTTAGCCGCTGCTTGTGCTTGAGGATGCTACTGAAAGCAATCCAATTAACTTTGCGTTTATCTGCGAAGCTTTCATCACCAACGATGATTCACTTTTGCTGCAAACGAAAAGCATAAGATTGCAATAATGAGGATGTGGTTTTCTTCATTACATTGCAAATTCATGACTCATTTATTTACCAAGCTGAGAGCCTGTGTGAATAATGTACTCGTGCACTTTATTTATGTACTTTGTGCAGTTCAGTGCGTTTATTCATTTCATACAGTTGCTCTGAGCTGTCTCCGTCAATGAAGATGGTGGTGCTCTTGTAACTTTTTTTCAGAATTAATGCAATTAGTTTCAATTGCAAGTTTACGTAGAACGTTTGTTTGGCAACCTTTTTATACAGCAATTGAATTTGAAAAGAGCCTAAACCGAAAAAAAAGTTCTCCGATCGGGCTCAAAATTTTTCTGGAGGATTCTTGGCCAAAATAATTAGACCCGTATTTTTTGGCCTACGTCGTGCTAGGGTGGTTCGAAAAATGGCAATTTTCGTAATTTTTCGCAAAAAACTACTTTTTTCAAAAAATCATATCACCGCGTCATTTAATCCGATTTTAGCTGCCTTAAACGCAAAAGAAAAAAATAGTAAGAAGTTTAAAAAATCTAACTTAACATTTGAAAAAGTCGCAGGAAAACCTTAAATGGGGTTTTGACCGTGTCTGGACCAAAGAGCCTATGTCTGAAAATATTTTTATTGAATTCCTCGGAAAATTTCACATAACATTTCCAAAATTTGGCGATGTCGAACCGTACGTTTCCGAGATATGATTTTTTTGAATAAAAACTGAGTTTTTCAACGCGCCACGCGCAAAAACTGCAAAAATACAGGTCTAATTATTTTGGCCAAGGAACCCCCAGAAAAATGTTGAGCCCGATCGGAGAACTTTTTCTCGGTTTGGCTCTTTTCAAATGGAATAGTTATGTTTACTATCGTGTTGCATATTCAATATAAATTTGCTACAAATTTGCATCATTTTTTAGCTAAGAGCAAAAACTCCCAAGTGGTACAAACGGTGTTCAACCCGTTGCTCGAATAAGTTTAATCGAGATTCCAATAAATCAATGGAAATGAAATCTGTTACTCATCTTAATGCAATCGTGTCTGCCCGGTTGAAGTAGGACCTCTTTTAAATCAAGATAAACTTTCAGTCCGCCGCGCTGCCTTTTCATTTCGCTGGCAGCGAGGCTACGAAGAGCTCGAGAGTGCACGAGAAAACTAACGGTATGAATAAATATTTTTATTCCCTTGTCCCAGTCCTCTTTTGGCCTAGTTCAAGGACCTGGGGCCGGGAAAAGAGCCAGGAAAAACCGCCGGAGCATCACCCGCCGTCGGTAAAACTATAGCGCCAAAGGAAGAAGTTTTTCAATTGAGTGAAATAAGACAAAAAGAGGACGGAAAAACTTTGTACCGAATGTGAACGAGTATTTGGTTTCCCACAAACATTTATTTTGAGATTGTTTCAGCTTGGCGGCGGCGGCAGTGGTCCTCCCTGAGCAATCGTCAGAAACTAAATAAGAGTTGAAATATCGTCGCCGTGAGGCGTCTTTTTGCTGCCGGGCCATTTGTTCTTGACGGTTACGTGTACATATGGAGACAAGTGTTGGCCTAAGTTGGCAACATATCATCCTACTTGAATTATGTGCAAAATATGTAAAGTGACACATATTTTGTTCTAGTGTATAGTCACATTCTTATATTTATATAATTTAGCTCATTTGCTTAGAGCGGCTTTCCCAAAAATCACATTTTTGTTGGAAGTTGGAAATACGGGAATGAAGACTCGAAAAAACGAAACTATTGGCACTACGCCCCCCGGGGCATGGCCTTCCTCTAACGTGGGATTTCTGCTCCAGCGCCTCTGACGAGACAGGAGAAACCGGGACCGACGTTTTACTTCACCATCCGATGGAATCCGGTGGATAAGGCGGGAATCGAACCCGCGTCTCATAGGAATGAAGACTCAGTACACCCGTAATATTCACCATTTATTAATTTACTTTACTTTCCATAGGTCGTCTTCATTAAGGATTCCAGTCTAGATAAGCTCCAGTTTGTGATGGTACACTACCTTTTATATTAGACAAATCGAATCCGGAAGAGCAATGACCCATATTAGTGTTGGCTGGCTGGGCTTCCAAGTTTAAGTTACTTGAAGCAAATACACAAATAAATTTTGAAAATTGGAATTTTTTGGGTAATTGCTCTAATACTTGTTAAAAATGATTATTTTCTCTGATATATTCACAAACTTGTTCGACATATGCATATATCAGATTAAAAAAGTAAAGAAATTGGAAAAAAATCAGCTTCCTATGTTCCTACAATACAGAAAAATAGCAATCCAGTCAATACCGTCCTGCCTTTCCTGCCAAGCTGATGAATAAAGAAAAAAGCGAATTGATTAAGTTCGCCTTGTGTGGTTCGCAAACTGCATCGCAAAGTGAAATATATCGAATGGCAAAATGTCAGCAGGAACAAAGAATGGAATTTTTGCCGACACGCATTGTGCCAGCTGTAGAGGAACAAAAAAACGATAAATCTATCAACGTGGATTGCAATTTAGGATTTGTTTCGAATATGAAATACAAAGGCGATTACAGTGTGGATTTTTTTTGTGCGCATATGTAATCCAATGTTTGAAAAGGGATATAATCTTGAATAGAAAATTGTTATTTATTTTTTTGTACTTTTGTATAAGCCGAACAATAATCATAATGGAGCTGACAAACATTATGAAATTGAATTGTATTTTTTTAGTATTATTATATTTTGAAAATCATTTATCATTCAAACAACTTTTACACTTTTTTGCAAACAAACAAAAAAAACCAATATTCATACTGCTCGTCCAGAGAGCGATCTTGGTTTACTGTGTCGTTTTAAGAGCAAAGTGAGGCCTCCAAAGTGTTTTCTGTGAAACTTTTCTCATTTCCACCGTTTGCACATCGCGTGAAATCTTGCATGGAAGAGAGCACCTGATTGATAACGAGGCCCGAAAGATTTTCTCCTAGATTGGGTAGTTTGGAAAGTTTATAGGATCTTCCGTGATTGAAGATTGATATCAATCGCAGAGTTTGCGCTTCAATATTTAATTTGTTTTTTTTTGTATGATGGAGATTTGGTTTACATGTTATTAAATTATCAAATTCCTCAGAAGAAAAATATTAACAACTTGTTTAAGTTAACTGAAAAATAATACAATGATCATATTTCGTGTCACTTGTATCCTCCATGCTAAAGATTTGAAAAAATACTATCAAATAAGATTACTACGATGTTTAAGCTCTTGAGAAAATCCATCCTACAATGGCTCAGGTGCTGGAGTGCAAGCAGAACATCTATTTTCCTGATTGACCTCGGTCCATGGCATTCCGGTGTGTGCCACTGAACCAGAAGATACTCTTTGGCCCTTCTAGTGACCTTCTCAAGAGACTTTATTGTCGTATGTTGCCATGTAATGTAGACATTTTCTAGATATATGGCAGGGCTGGTTATTCGGGCTCATCGTGCGATTTTTCAACTTCCTTTTTATGTAATCCCATAAAGTTCATAATCGATAGGTCGTTTGAAGGCGGGATAAATCATCCGGTTTCCAGTAAATCGATTGTACTTGAGCAAGGTTTTTCGCACAAATTGCGAACTCCTATCTTAGGGACAGAAACGTGGGGCAACTCAGTCTTTTATTCAGGTGATTGCATGAACACACAGCCCTCTGGAGAGTAAATTGTCAACGATGATTGAAAATTTTTCCTCCCCTTCGCAGATGATGCAGTCGCTAGCTCTTTATTACCGTCAGTGACATGGCAGACGCTGTCCCGCAAGACATCAATTTTGTTTCTTATCCTTCCATGCCCGGTTGATTCTCCTGGTTTATATGAAGGGCAATAGCGTGCTGAGGCCTCGGTCAAGAGGGGGGGCAATAGCATGGGATTTTGTTTCGCTACGTTGTTTTTGAACGGTTTGAGAAAATTTCGAACAATTTATTGGTAATGCGGGTGCATGTGCCCACTCTTGCCCCCTTCCTTTGCGCACGCCAGTGATAAAGGATAAGATTTTTTCTAGCCATCCGAAGCAAACTTTTTTATGGCAGCAAATAAGAGCACAAACAACTCAATTTTGAGCAACACAGGATTTGGAGATGTACGCTTCCCCCAAATAATCCTCTTTTGAGTGGTGAATCGAATCGAGAAAATAAGAAATTGAGATTGTTTTTTTTTCTTATTAAAAGTTATTAGAAATATTACTTGTTATTCGGTTGAAAAACTCTACACTTCAGAATAAAAAAAAATTAAACCAATAAGAATAGTTTCTCGAAAACATAGTGAAAACTGACAAACTAATCACATTATTTTTAAAATTGACCTTAAAGGGAAACTAACTAAACCATTAACAAACCACGTGGTAAATATTTCCTCCATAATTTCACCCTTCTAATCGATTTGTAGTCTTCATCAAATCTATTCCGCAATTCCCCACAAAAACAGCACGAATCGAAAACGTTCGGGTCAACTGGGGGTTCCTTGGCCGAAATAATTTGACTCGTATTTTATTGTTTGACCTTTCCCAGTCAAATCAATCCGAATTCTGAAACGGAATCTAATTAGAACTGTACACAAATTCCGTTTCAAACGCAACAACCGGTTCGAACACGGAACCACGGAATTTGTATACGATTCTAATTAGATTCCGTTTCAGAATTCGGATTGAGTTAACTGGGTTAGAGTTACCTACCTTACAGTATTTATGTAAATTTTTTGAAAAGTGTACAAACTTCTTTTGCACCTTTTTCGATTTTTGTAATAGTAGGGGAAATATGCCAATTTTAAGCCTAATAAGCGGTCGTGTTTGAATGATGCTGGATAATCTGGATTGTTCCTTGAAATTCACTAAAACCAACTACACCAACGAGTAGAGCAACTTTTTGTGAACATTTCTGTTTATTTTCACTTTTATTAAAGGTTATGCTATTCTTTTTACAAGCATTTAAAAAAACTATTTCAAAAATGCATTCTAATCAGTCAAGTGCATTGGGTCACGCCCATTTTTCTATTTTCAGCTTCGTTCTTTTTTTCTTCCAGCGCTCTTTTGGGTCTGCTTAGTGCTGCCAAAATTTGTGAAATTTTAAGCGAACACTCACGAAAAGTAGCATTTATAGCGAAAGTTTCCTGGCAGCACTTGCTCACTCCAACAGGCGCTCGGGTTTCTTCAGCCTTCGATTAGAACCGGTGTTCAAAATTGAAACGTCAAAAGGCTTAGCGCGTTTGTTGTTTTGTTGGTGCTTGCTATTTATTTACATTTTTCGGGATTATTTTTCAAGTGAGTGACTAAGTAATGGTCAAAAGAACATGTTGCCGGTAGTTGGAAGCAATTTTATATCTTAAGCGCTTTGAAATCGTTAGCGCAAGGTCAACGATATTGATGGCGACTTTCGTTAAGCAGTTAACCTCTGATCTTGCGTGTAGATGTGTGGCCACCAAAATGATGAGAAATGGTCTTGCAAAATAGAAATTATGATCAAAAGTGCTCAAATTAGGCAGAGCTGTTGAGACTATCAAAACATGCAAAAATCCCGAATTTCATCCAAATCGGACCACCCCCTCCATTTTTGTACCCTCCCAAAAAATCGACTTTTTGGCGATTTTTGAGCAAAACCCCTATCTTCAAACGACGATAACTCAGGAACCGCAAATCTTAGAGGGTCGGTCTTAGACTCAATTTTGAAGGAAATTGGACGTAGAATCCATTTCCGTGGTCAAAATTTAGATTAAAATATGTTTTCTACCTGTATTGCGCAATTGAAAACTTTAAATGGCCGTATCTCAAAACAGCCCTATTTATTTTTTTAAATTTGACCTCACTATCGTATTCCGTATTCGTATAATTATATTATTTTCATATTTTTCCTAATGATATGAAAATGATAAAATTATATTGTAAAAATGCTGTAGCATTTGCAAATAAATATTAAAAGTTCAAAATTTACTTAATATGGTTCAAAGACACTGAGATCAGCAAAAACAATGCATTTAAAATTACCCAATAAATAATTCTTAAACAAAAAATAGATTGTTCAAGGGATTAATTATCTCAAAATCGTATAAAAAAATAAAAATAATTCATCATACAGAACACCAGGTAGTAATTATTGATCAACGCGCCCGAGTGCTTCTAGCATATGCGGCAAGTGTAGCTAATTTAGGTAATTACAAATACTCAAAACTTTAAAATTCGATATCTCTGGAACGAAACATATTCCTTTCTGTCGATAAGTGATTCTTTTGTAAAATTGGCCGGGGAATACGATGGTGAGGTCAAATTTAAAAAATAAATAGCACTGTTTTGAGATACGGCCATTTAAAGTTTTCAATTGCGCAATACAGGTAGAAAATATATTTTAATCTAAATTTTGATCACGGAAATGGATTCTACGTCCAATTTCCTTCAAAATTGAGTCTAAGACCAACCCTCTATGATTTGCGGTTCCTGAGTTATCGTCGTTTGTAGATAGGGGTTTTGCTCAAAAATCGCCAAAAAGTCGATTTTTTGGGAGGGTACAAAAATGGAGGGGGTGGTCCGATTTGGATGAAATTCGGGATTTTTGCATGTTTTGATAGTCTCAACAGCTCTGCCAAATTTGAGCAGAATCGGAGATGGTAATTTTCAAATTTGCATTTTTTCTTGCACACTTCAGGTGGAATGACCCATATGAAGAAGATAGGTGTTTGATTAGAAAGGGTTTATTTCCCCTATTTGTTCAAAAAAATCAAAAAATCAAATTATTCGCCTTGGCGTTCCTACTAGAAACTTGATGTCCGAAGGCTTGATTGTTGAGGCAATTGCAAACCTCTTTTTCACCTTAGCTTCCATCCACCTCGGGATTTGAATTGTGAGTCCAATTGCCTACCAACGACTCCACCGAAGCAGGACCCAGGGAGACGACTCCTACACCTGGACTGAGCTAACGACCTAACACCTCTAGGTTAGACCGGGGCCAACATTTACTTCCCCATCCGACGGAAGGCGTGATCAGACAAATCTAGTCTCAAAATTTGCCACCGGGACCTTCTGGGATCAAACTCAGGCCGACTGGGTGAGAGGAAACCACGCTTACCCCTAGACCACGGTCCCGGTATATAGTATTTGTTATAGAAGTTTTTATAGGAATCATCTTTCCATGAGCTTTTTGTACCAAAATTTTCGGCATGAGTTTCCGAACAAAACGTAGTACTAGGTTTCTATCAAACTTTTTAAATTGTTTGCATGTTTCATCACAAAATGTGCATAGTGCCCAAGGGGTGTAAATATTTTTTTTACATACTGTATGGGGGATTTTGCGCCAACTAGCAAACCACTCGAAATGCACTTTCTCTGATCAAGCTCAAATTTGGTGGAGCTAGTGCGTCCATCCCGGGAATTCCCGGGACAAAATCCCGGGATTTTCCCTAAACCGGGAATTCCCGAATCCCGGGATTTTTGATATTTTGTCCCGGGAATTCCCGAAATTGAAAAAAATCGTTTTTTGGTCTGAAAACTCAGATTTGGTTGTGAAAATAGATCAACAGTTGAATACTTAGTATTCGATAACAATTTTAAAGCATTAGCAAATTTGTATTCGGCATATATCAATATTTATTTGGCTTATGAGGGAAAATTATTATAATTTTAGTTTACGGATCCGCCAAATGCATAGCGCTTTCAATATCATCCACTTAATTTTATTTATTTATTTTTTTTTTATAATTACGTTTAATGATAATTTTAAACTTAAAAAAACATATTTAATTATTTTTCATCAGACATCGGCATCTGGAGCAAATTAGGACAATAGTAACGAATTAAGACAGCATAATGTTCGGATATTTTTTTAATTAACAAAACAATAAGTGCACTAATTTTCAAATTTATTGCTCACAAATATCCTATACCTATTAAGACTGCAGTCCCGATTTCCCCCAGTTGGCGGTAGTAACTTAAATATAGTTTGTAAAATATGTTTTGTATAAAACATGAAATTCTAAACTTTTCTAACATTTTACAGTTGATGGTTTCATTCTATTTGTTTTCGTTTTTTGTTTTTTTTTTACAGTTTCAATGAAATATTTTAGCTTTTGTAGTCATTTCACATAAAAATATAAAAGAAATATATTTATAAGAATTGTTAACATGAAATAATTTAAATCACATTGGATTAGAAATTATGAATCATTAAAAATCCAAAGCATAACAAAGAACAAAAAAAAACAACAATTTTTAGTATTTTTAAACTTACTAAAAACTGCTGTTCTTGTTCAGATTCAAGTAAAGATTATCACCAATTAACAGTATTGAGCTAATTCTATGATTGATAGCTTGAAAAAGATAACAAATTTAATGAACACATAGATTTTTCGACTGTTTTAAAAATTTCTCGGGATTTGAAAAATATTTTTTTTTTCAAAATTTCAATAAAAAGTGCAATCAGTTGAAATCAATTTAATATGCATTCCCCTGCGTTAAGAATAATTTTTAGCATTTTGGGTTTATTCAAAAATCTTTTGAATTTTTGAAAATTTTCGGTGTACAGTACCGCAAAAACTTTTTTTTCGTTAAAACTTTTATTTTCGTCAAACATTTTTTGAACTCTAATGATTGCAAAACAACTGAACGAGTGTAAAATGCATTTAAAAACACTTTGGTCATTTAACCTGGACCCCTGGATCCCTCTGAATTTAACAAGCCCAACCATGTGGACAATCGTCCACAATTGAGGCCTCTCCCTCCATTCGGAACCATGTGAATTGAGATGATATTTTGTTCAGCTGTGAAAACTTTGATATAAGGTATACGCGTAATTCTCCGCCAACTCACACAGCAGTTGCCCCGACCCCTCTTCGATTTGCGTGAAACTTTGTCCTAAGTGGTAACTTGTAACCGTTGGTCACAGTTCTTGAACGAACCTTCACTTTTCAATTTATTTCCGCACATACAACATCACACGGCACAAGCAGTGAAGGGTTATCCGTACCGCTGCAAACACGCAGATCCTGACAGCGCTAGGTCAGGACTGCACGAAAAGTGGGAGGGAAAGAAAATGGTGGATTTTCCCACCCAAAAGAAGAAGGAAATGTTTACCTCCGATGCCGAGGACAAGAATCGGTCTCTTTTAATATCAGGCGTTCGTGCGGTGCAGTCGAGGTTCCGGAGTGCCAGTACCTTTTATTACTGGGCACGTCTTGGCCTTCCGGTGGAAGTGCCCGCGGAAGATACCTGTCCCGTATCCCGGAACTCGGTGCCGTACGGTGGTCAATCTAGCCCTGTAAGTGCGGCGGTGCCGTTGGCTACATCTAACCGTCAAGGACCAACCCGAATCTCTGGCGCAGGGCGCCATCACCATCAAGGAGATTTTCCCCTCTCGGCGCGACCGGATTGGCAGTAGCCAGGTCCGCCGATTCCGACAACGAGGGAAGACGCCTGCCGCAGGAAGGATCGGCAACGCCCGCTCGACCTTCCCTCGCGGGTTCCAGCGCAGCAACAACAACAGCCGTCAACCGTTATTCGGCTGCAACAACGACGATCCCCCCCCCCCCACGGGACTTCCGGCGGCACAGTCGAGGGCGCTCCTGTGACCGGCCAACGCTGAGGAGAACGCCGAAGGCGTTCAATCCCGGGAAGCTGCTGCTGGAGTTACGGTACGTTTAGTCCCTGAAAGTGCTACACTAAACACACACACTTTACACGATACAGAAAAATACACGTCTTAAATAAGAAAAGTGTGGTTCTTGATTTTTATTTCCTTTCCGAGTCTCGCTTGAATCGCTTAGTAGTAATGCCGACCCTGAGATGATGAGTAGTCAGTAGCTCAGGTCTACGACTACCTTTTAATAAATGGTCTCTGCCCTGAAAAAATGGAATGAGTTAGCCCTCCTTGACAACTGATCAAGCCATTAGTTTCAAACTTTTGTCCCTGATCACGAATCCGAGGTCCGTTTTTTGACATCTCGTGGCGGAGGGGCGGTACGACCCCTTCCATTTTGGAACATGCGAATAAAGAGGTGTTTTTCAATAATTTTCAGCCTGAAACGGTGATGAGATAGAAATTTGGTGTCAAAAGGACTTTTATGTAAAATTAGACGTCCAACAAACGTCCAATTTGATGGCGTACTCAGAATTCCGAAAAACGCATTTTTCATCGAAAAAAATACTAAAAAAGTTTTAAAAATTCTCCCATTTTCCGTTACTCGACTGTAAAAAAAATTTGGAACATGTCATTTATGGGAAATTTAATGTACTTTTCGAATCATTCATTTAGAACAAAATTTTTCATTTTAAAATTTCGTGTTTTTTCTAACTTTTTTTTGGCGATTTTACGAAAAAAGTTTTGAAAATGTTGGTCACCGTTGATCATGGCCGTTCATGGTCACCCGCGACAGACACGGACGACGAAACAAAGAGAAACGCAAAAAGTAACTTTTTCAAAACTTTTTTTCGTAAAATCGCGATAACTCGTGATGTTTATAAGCAAACTCCTTATGTCTATATATCAAAATTTTTGTAATTGTCTGCTCTACAACTTTGTAGAACATTGCTACACTCTAAAAAATAACCCTGCAAAGTTAGAAAAAACACGAAATTTTAAAATGAAAATTTTTGTTCTAAATGAAAAAATGACTCTTCTGGGTCAATGTAGATTCGAAAAGTACATTGAATTTCCCATAAAATGACATGTTCCAAAAAATTTTACAGTCGAGTAACGCATGTTCAAAAATGGAAGGGGTCGTACCGCCTCTCCGTCACGAGATATCAAAAAACGGACCTCGGATTCGTGATCAGGGACAAAAGTTACCCCTAAAGACAAAGTTTCACGCAAATCGAAGAGGGGTCGGGGCAACTTTTCCCGATTTCATATGAGTTGGTAGAGAATTACCCATGCATGAAATCAATAACGATATTAATACTTTTAGAAGTTATGTTTTTTAAAATATAGTTGAAATTTAGTTTGGTTGAGTGTTTCAGCAGAATGCATTACGGTGAATACAAAGAGACGAGTTGTTCTTTTAATTAAATTTAGTATAGTGGAATTCAATGGAATAACTCGTCTCTTTGTATTCATAGATGAAATGTTTGAGTTTTAATGCTAAACGTATCATCTTCTGCCCTACAATTGTAAGTTTTCCTTATAAATCCAGAATGCTCACCATCTGTTACGTGGTATTCTAATTGAGCTCCAGTAAAAAACGAAAATCCGTTCTCAATTTTCATGGCAGCTACCCATAATTTATATTCGCTTTGCAGCGTACCATCCAATTATGCTAATTGAAGGTTTGCCTCTCTCAAAGCGGTTGAATGTTGGTACTCGTTTGATTATACAATTTGAATTTTAAATATCCTTGGAACAAGTCGTTTACCTGTCGACAATGTTTGGCTCCCAACGATGGCCCCAGCATCGGAGCGAAGTCCATCGACGCTTTGGTGTTGTTTATTTAGGAAAGACCTTTCTGGACCCATCATGGAGGAACATCTGCGTTTTATTCACTAACAAATTCCGTTTGGTGTACACCTAGTAGAAGACAAAAAAAAAAAATTTCCCAATTAATTGATGGGGATTACCTGCTGAGCTGTGCGGGTTTTGGGTGCTTTACTAAGCTAATGTGGTTCTAAAATAAATATCAGCTTTTTAAATTTAAGAACCCTCCACACGACAAAGACGGTGCGAACCAAATCGGTTTGCTCAGAAAATTTGTTTACTTTAATCTTAAACTTTCTCGCAAAAGTAAATTAAGTTATTTACAAATTTGAACGTTTAAACCATGCATGAACCACAACTTATTTTGCCAAATTCTTCGAACGAGACGATGCTGAAGATGATAAGAAAAACATCCATAAATCAAGCCACCCACCTTCTTCCACGCCATGTGAGCGAGCAGCCTCAGAAAATGGGCGGAAATTAGCTTCTGGTTCATTCTGTCGTTTTCAGAGCCTAATCACGGTGTTGAAAAGTCGGTTTTCGTTCCTCTGATACAGCACTTGGGAGGACAAGCGAACGGTTCTGTTGAGTTTGTGTTCAATGTCGACATCGTTCCCCTTCCCTTCTCCGAAACCTCCTGCTGAGCACGTACGTATGGACCGTTTAATTAGCACATGCGGTAGAACAGAGGAAGTTTTTCAGAGTTGGAATTGAATTTCGCCAACCTGATCAGATGATTTATACAGCAAAACTCTGGGAAACCATCCAGTGCAGTGTGCAGATTGCTGGTGCTTGGTAGAATATTATCAACAGAACCAAACTGAAGAGGGTAGTCTAAGTTTTTTTTTGCTTTTTTCAAGTTGGAAAGTGGCAAATGAAAAAAATAATAAAAGGGTGAAAAAAATACAGAATTTCTATGAAGGAGCGTTGTAAAACAAAACCTTTAGTCATTTAAGTAGCTAGATTAAATATGAAATTTTAATTTTTCTACCGTTATCTGGGTCAAATTGGGACATATGAAGCGAATTTCTGTTGTTGTTGAAATTTTGAACAATCACAGAACACAAAAAATCGGATTCGCCCCAGTTCACGGGTTCAATTTAAATAAATATAACACTTCGTCGTTATTGTGCTATCTTGTGACACGTAAAAAGATAATCCGGGTAGGAATCAGGCCTGCAAAATGTTTCCAACCCAGCGTACACATGAAGCAAACCAAAATGTCAGTTCACTGCTAGCATGTGACTGTAAGCCTACTATGTCCGCTCAACCACTGCCGCCTTACTCGTGCCGGTCGGCTGCTGGAGAATGACAGACGTGAAAAAATGAGCTACACTCACTCAATTCGTGTCGTATGACTGAATCGTAAAATCCTCTCTAATCACTATTTTGACTACTTTTAAACAATTGAATGGTTCTAGACTGTGCAAAACACCTAAAACAACCATAACTTATATTCAAAATTACATTTCCACGCATTAATGCATTAATGCCAACTTTTTGTGCAAAAACTTGTTTCTTTATGTGTGTGCGTGCAACGTCGAATGAGCGTTGGACGACTACTGCCTCACATTGCAGCTGCTCAGTGAGCTAGGGCACTCACGACTGAGTCGGGTTTGTTTATGTCACGGTTTTGCGGTTCAGTGAATGGATCTAAAAAAATCGTGTATGCGTCGCCGATTTTCGCGTCAGGACCTCTGACATTTTCAGCTCTGGTAGGAATAGTACAAGTCTTCCTCGTTTCTTGATCAATAATCAAGAAGATCTCTTAAATTATACCTGAGTGAAAATTTAGTTGTAGAAAGAAAACAGGCAAAAATCATCCACTGGCATGCACAGATAAATTTGTTCACAATTTTGTCAGGGGTGTCCATAAAATACGTTTTAGTATACTCATATTATTGTTCCATTTTGCTCAACTGGGCATTGAAAAAACACCTATTTAATGCATAGAAAATAAGCCACTGGGACCTCCATACACAATTTCAATTTCAATTTCAACGATTTTCGAAAAAAAAAATTATCAGGATTAATCTTTGGTTTAAAAAGAACCAGCTGCTACCGAAATATAATTTTAAATTATAACGATTTGCTTTTACTACCAGTGATAACGTTTTTGCTTTCCAGAATAAATTCATCGTCAAACAAGCCCTGCAGGTGCGGTTTTGCTACTCGCTTCATGTTCTTCAACCAGTTGGATGCTGACTGTTTGGCTCTTTTGCTTGCTGGAATGGCATATTCCAGATTTCTTCTACAACATCTTCCATGATGAATGTTGGTTCGTACGGAGTGTGGAGCATGTTGCTTACATTTACATTTTGTGTATCTGTGTTCAGCTGTAATTGAAGTGTCCCTTTCGGTGCAAAGATAAGATCGTAATTTTAAGGGAAATTGTTTTCGATCTGATTGTAAACGTATACGGAACTGGGAGGAGAAAATTGTTTACTAATTTGATCAATGTAACATTAAAATTTGATGGTAAATTCTGATTTAAAGATTGGCTGTTACCTTGTTAATTTGATAAAAAAATTAAACAGTTTTGTTAAAAAAACATTTCAATAAAGATTCAGTTATAAAAGCAACTTTGCATTTGCAAAGTTTTCTCCAATAACCTGTATCGTTTTGTAAAAGACTCATAAACTCTCCATCAAATCCGCCTAAATTCCATTTCAATTAGTCCTCGAGTCACTTTACGTCAAAGGTTAAACATTCATTTTATTGGGGGCTGTATTCCATGAAATGTTGGACCGAAATGGTTTCCCCAAACAGCTTGACACCTGTAGGTATTAGGAATCACGTCGTTCTCCTGCTAACAAGATAAAAGGCCACCAGAAACTGAGTGCGGTTTGCCAGTGGGAGTCCTTGCCACGTAATTAGGACAGCCACACTGTTAGCTTTGGTGAAATCAATTGAGCCACCGGCTAAACGTGTAACAGGGAAGAACTTCAGGAGATTCAATTGGCAGGGGCTGTGGTCTTTTGATGATGATATTAATGATTTTGTAAGAAATAATGAAAATTTTATTTTATAACATTTTCGTAATTGTAAACTAGTTCAAAATATATCCCTGAAGTAAAAACTGAGGAGCTTAATCAATTTAACTAGGTAACAGTTCAATATAAAAAAAAAGTTTATACTGCATTCATTTGATTTTTCAATCAACATTCATCACTAGTGTTTCATCAATATTGATGCAGTTGTTTTGTTCCGTAATGTTATTGAAGCAGAACATATGTTAGAACAGCAAACATCACTACTATGTTGTGCCACATTCGTCATGTTTTATTTGTTATTCCATTGATTTTTCAAAACCATCAGTACCTGTTGAACTATGTATCAACCAAGTGTAGCGAGTGTAAAAAAAGTTTTGCTTTTCCAATGGCTCGCACCATTCATGTCTGATTGCTTCCTATTCAAACGCGGTGTCGAATGAAAAATTTCACCATGCGATCGTGGCATTGAATTTATTGAACCGACGAAGCTCACCATGAATGTTTAATGTCGTCAACAATGAAGTATGAAAACTAAGCGTGTCTGGGTAGAATCGAACGAAAAAGAGCAAGTTTGATGACAAACACGGTGATTTTATGATTTTAGTTGATACCAAAGAAGAGGTACACGTTAAGTCTCCATTATGTTAACGATAAACAATTTCTTCAAGCTTCTAAGGGTTCATTAAAATATTAATTATTACATTAAGAAGGGGACGCAGCTTAATGTGAATTCTCAATTCAACGCTAACTTTGCAAACAGCGTCATGTAGAGGAGAGTGGGGAGATTTTTTTCTCGTTTTTGATACGTATATAAAGCACTTAAAATTGATTCAAAAAATATTGTTTATACATGAATTGTTTGATAAACTTATCAACTACAAAACCCTTAAGCATTTGACGTTAAATGTATCGTCGTGTAAATGTGGCCGGATCATGTGGGCCGGACACGTCGCGAGAATGCCGGACTGGATTCGCGCTTAGACCAAGTGGAGGAAGATCTTCGAAGTGTGGGAGTTGCGAGTCGGAATTGGAGTGTAGCAGTCGAGTTCAGTGGCAGCGCATCTGGAGACAGCTCATGACCCGGGGGTTGTCTGAGCAGTAAAAGTAAAAAGTACCGTAATCCGGGGTGAATCGGGACTACAGTCTGAATAGGGACAGCAGTTTTTAGAGCACTTAAAGCTTTTAAATTTGGAAATGGATGTACACATTTTGTTGGTCTGAGTCTGTTCTAACCGACACCAACCAGAAAAATCAAAATATTGTGCACCAACATGGTTAAAATTGCTGTCCCAATTCGCCCCATGTGTCCCGATTGACCCCAGTTTACGGTAAGTGTTCAAAAAAGTGCGTTCAGGGAGATTTGATCCCTGCATTTTTACAGTCACTGGAATCAGCCTCAAGCCTTATAAACTTGTTTGGTTTTTCGTACATGGTTTCCTTTAGTATAGTTGTACATGATTTACTGCCGTTTGAATCATTTTTCAAAAGTTTTGTAAACAAAAAATACCAGCTATTGTAAACATGCTCAATTTTGTTTTAATCTAATCTAATCTAATCTAATCAGACCCTAGCGCAGCCAATCTTTCGAAGGGATCCTGGAGAGTGCCTTAGGTTAGATGACGCCTAGCATTCTTCTTGTCATTTATTAACATTTGTAGTGCGCCATTGCATCGGAATGCATTGAAACAACACAAGCATTAAAGCGGCCAGGCCTACTGCGTAAAGCCGTATCGCAGAGATGACTCGTAATTGGGTTGAGTTTGAGCACTGAGTGTTCGAACAACAACACAATTCTGAATCGACAGGGGAGGAAGAAGCGTGGGGACACACCACCATACGCTCCGAGATTTTGGTTGTATTCGTTGGGAGCACCATGCTAAGAAGGTTTGGTACTCCGGGACCCTCTGGGATGGGACATTGTATTTCCACGAATGCCCTGGACACTATTCGCCGTGGTTATAGCGCCACAACTCGCTCTCTGTAACAGTATTCCTATTTCCAGTCCAAGTTCACCAAGTCGACATGGCCTAGTGGTTAGCATTTTTGCTTACCAATCCAAAGGACGGGGGTTTGAACCCCGCCTCGAGCGACTTTGATTTTTCGTTCATATTCATCATTTCTAATTTCTGTGTTCTAAACTTTCTCGTTGGGAGCAGATGGGCATCGAACCCAGAACCATTCGCTTACAAAGCGAACACCGTAACCAGTTAGCCACGGCCGCTCCTATAAACATGCTCAATTTCGGTTTAAATAAGAATATTTTAAGTTCTTAAATATTTTACAAACTAAACTTGCTGCAACTTATAGAAAATCAATAGTTTTGATGACACTTTGAATAAGATTTCTTCAAAATGTTGAAAGGGGGATCAAGTTACCCCTAACATTTTGAAAATGCTGGTTTAAAATATTTTTTTAAAATGCTTGGCATGATTCGAAGTGTTCTTCTGATTAAATACCCCTATGAGCCAAACATGTTCATAGTTTTGTGAGAAATTGACAGAGTTATCTGCAATACAAAAAAGAGGATCAAGTCTCCCCACTCTCCCTGACATTGTATAAGCTACATAGACTTTGCGTGAGACATTAGGGTGAAATAACAAAACGGTTTTTGCAAGACAGCAAATATTAGGTTTCTTTTGGGGTCATAAGCAAAAAGTTGCTCTATAACTTTTCTCAAGAGAGTATGGTGCTAACTTGCTCATAAAAGAAAATACAGCGTCTACAAAACAGGTCTAGAATGTGATTTTCGAGCAAAAACACGTTTTAGGCCAGTTTTGAACACGCAATAATATTATTCAGCAATTCCCCACGAAAACTTTGATCCTTTACCTTGATAATAGCTCCCGGTAACATTCTAAGCATTGAAAAAACTTTTTCAAACTATCTTATCATCAGTAAACTTATTTAAGAGCATGAGCATGAGAGACCACCCATTGTTGCCCCTCCGTTGCTGAACAGAACCGTAATATCCTGATCAGTACTTCTGATCATAGGTTTCGACGATCTAGTGGTGTTTCCCTTATTAACAGCATGTATGAATGCGCTGAAAAGATAAAACACCATGATTGCTAAAGCTAGATCAGTTGCGAATAGGTAACAGTCATTGGCCCCCAACGGCGCCCGCCATGTCAGTTTGTAGACCTCGATTTTAAGGGACGGGAATGTTAGTTAGCGCAGGTTGCTACTAGGGCAGCTGATTTACTCTGTGCTTACACCCCACGAGCGCCAGGAACCTGAAAACTTGTTAGTAGGATAGGGTGTTTGGTCAGGATTCATCATAGAAGATGATGATGCGACCCAAAATCATAGTGTTTGTTGAACGATATTATGTATTATTCTCACGGCAAGCAATCGGATGCTGCGGATGAGACATTTCCCGTTTATCTGTTGTTAAATTTTAGATGAAATGGTTTAGTCTTAGACAGCCGGCTGTGGAAAGATAGAACCAAAATCATTTGAAATTAATGTATGAAGGATTGAACAGTGCAATTTTTAACTTGAGATGATTTTACGAGTTTTAAATGATTGATGTTTACTGGTTAACGTTGTGAACGACGAGTTACAATGTTTATCGAGCTGAAATGGTATGATACGGTTTAGTTGTTGTTGCACACCGACAACGGACGCGAAAAATTTTGCGACTAAACGAAAGGCATCGTAAATTGAACTGGCTAGCTGTCATCGGGACAGCCAAAGCCAGCCGCAACTTAACACACACACGCACGCGAAAAAAAACGAAAAATACACTGCGACGAACGCGAACAATTTTGCGACCCGACGAAAAGGCATCGCAAATTAAACTCTATCTAACCATCAGTAAGCTTATTTAAGAACAATACAATAACTCCATTAACTTGGACTTCGCACTAAATTATTGCTATCGATCGCACTATTGCGGCTTGGCAAACTGCCTTGGGAAAATTTAAATTTCCTAAAAAATGATCAAAGTGCTCGCTTGTTTTTCAGCTGTCAATCGCACTTTTAAAGTGCGAATGTCCAGTTTGGTGGAAACTGCGACTGGAAGTGCAAACAAACAACAACTGGTTGCCTAGTTTTTCAAATTCTTTTTGTCAAAAGTGCGAGTGAAAATTGCGGGCAAAATCCAAGTTACATTGCAAGGATAATATTTCAAAAAGCGTTTTGTAGATCTGAACAAAACCTAAAAATTGCTTTAAAAGATTAAAAAAAAAACAATCTTAATCCACCTATGTGGCTGGAGCCTTCCTCACTTATTACCAACAATGGCTGATATGATGGAATTGTACAACAATATCATCTAATTTTAGATCCGGAATAAAAAGTACATAAATATCTCTTAAGTGGCCATACCTCGAGACAGCGTTGCCAGATCATCAATGTTTTGAACTCGTTGGACCTAACCAACGATGGGTCGGATGGTGGATCCGGACATTGTTTACATACATTTAAGTTAGATCCGGCTTCCAAAAAGTACATCAATATCACTTAAGTGGGCACATCTCGAGACAAGGTTGCCAGATCTTCAATGTTTTGAACTCGTTGGAAAGGTCTTTTGATGACCTAAACAACGATGGGTCAAATGGTGGATCCGGACTTAGTTTACATGCATTTAAGTGAGATCCGGCATCCAAAAAGTACATCAATGTCACTTAAGTGGACATATCTCGAGACAGGGTTGCCAGATCTTCAATGTTTTGGAATCGTTGAAAAGGTCTTTTGATAACCTAACCAACGATGAGTCGGATGATGGACCCGGACATAGTTTACATACATTTAAGTGAGATCCGGATATATGTGAAAACACATTTTTATACATAAAAAACTTCATCATCCCGGTACGAGAATCGAACGCACGACCTCTGGATTGGAAATCCAGCACGCCGTTAGTCGAAACCCATCTCCTACCGGTCAGTATTCCTAGTGAGCAGATTTACTCTTTGAAGGGATCTGACTTTGCCGAATCAGACAGGAATCGAACCCATCACCTTCCGCTTACAAGGCGAAAACCCGTAACCTCACGGCCACGGAAGCTCGGCACATAACTTTTGAACTACTTATCGAAACTTCAATCTGTATAAAACTCGATCTATGGGACCCTAAACCAAGTCGAATGCAACAGGTTCGGGTCAAACCTGTTCAGCCAGTGCCGAGAAACATGAGCTAGTTTGTTGGTCACATACATACATACACTCACACACATACACACAGACATTTGTTCAGTTTTCGATTCTGAGTCGATATGTATACATGAAGGTGGGTCAACGACGTTTTTATACAAAGTTCATTTTTAGAGCAGGATTATAGCCTTACCTCAGTGAGGAAGTCAAAATGTGTCGTTCCAGAGAAATCGACAATTTAGAAAAAACGTAACGCAACGCGTAAAAAGAAGTTTCACTTCTTAGGATGTAACAAAAATTACTTTTGGCGGGTTTGTTTCGGTGGGCATTCTGAGCCCAAATCCCAAATACGAGCTTGATTGGACGTAACAGGAGCTGGCGCTTTAACCCGTTTGGATTGGACGTAACAGGAGCTGGCGCTTTAACCCGTTAAAAGAGATTTTATTCAAAAATGGCAATTTTTGAGGCCAAAGGGCCACTGAAGCGTTTATTTTCAACATCACTGGCGTGTAGGCCCCGGCAAAAAAGATATGCGTCGCACTTCGCGACGTCCGATACGCCATTTGATTTTGCTGCGACCGATTTTTCGAAAAAAGAATGTCAAACTTTGAAGGTCTGTACCGAGCTCTAGGTTGGTTATGTAAAGTAATTTACACTTTTGCTCAAAATTCGAAAAATACAATAAATTCAACGTCGTTTTGGTTTGGTGATGTTATTTGACGTTCTTTATAAGACCCTTATAGTTGGTTTAAATCCGTTCTAAAGCCCAAAACCAAGGTTGACCCATTCTGCCCCTATATTTGGCAGGTTGAGGATTCGGTCCTAATATCAATCAATATACTGTTTCTCATTGTTTAAACTTAGTATTTTGCAAACATTTCATTGAAACTTGCTTGCTCATTGTGCTTCATATGACTCAAATTCAGTTGAAAACGTCTAAAAAGCTGAAATTGAACGTCAAAATGCTGATATGCCAACATTAGATGTTCAATGGAATAACATGTTGTTTCTCTAGTCATTCGGAAAAGCTTCAATATAATTTAAAACTATGTCAATGTGACCATAAATGTTTATGATACTTCCAAGCCAAATCTTCGGATCAATTTGGAACTAAAATTTTTCGAGTGCTTTTTAAGGAATTCTTTTCGGAAGTCTTTTAAAGTTCGACTCTTTTATATTGTTGCACGACTTCAAACCAATATGATGATGATTTGTTCAGGCATGTCGAAATTGGGATGGCAGAAAATGTTTTTTTTCTTTTCTTCTCTTTTACAGAATCGTTGTCCTGGAAAAGGTTTTATCCCGACGGAAAAGGTAAATTATACGATTGTTTGCCTTCGACTCTCTAATCTGTAGTTTAGAGGGATTGCCCACTTTATGGTTTTGTGAGTGATGTTAGTATCTATTTGCAATTTATTATTTTTAATATATTTGTGGCTTTCCGTTCAATTATCAATTATATTTCTATGTCATTGGTATAGAAGGGTTCGTGCACTGAATTACTTTATATTTCTGCTTGTAATATTACATAAAATATCATTAAATAATGAAAAGAAAATCACTCATAGACCTTTTAGCTGAAATACCACGTTTTGTAAACCTTTTTTTGAACCTTGTAAACGAAAGCTTCATATGCCAAACGTATTCTTGTATCATTTTTCTTACATCAGATATGATGGATTACGAAGTGAGGTGAAACAATCGGTAAAGTGGCAAACAAGTACAGATCAAAAGATATTTTTTGTGTAAAGCTTACTGAAGAAAAGTGCGAATTTCTTTCTAATGGTACCTACAGAACTGCTACAGACGACTTACAGTCGGATCTTCTGAAATCCTCTCAAAGATTTTTTCTTCTTAGTTGCGATTTCGTCGTCGTTGAACATTTTTTCAGCATCTTATATGGCATAAAAAATGAATACAAAACAATTCGTATGCCTTATTTCTCACTTTATTATCGTACTGGATTCTTCATTCCTTCTCCGACTCATCCACTTGCTGCGTTGATATTTGCTCTTCGTTTCCTTCCCCCTGAATGTCTACCCTTCCCTTAGTTGTTTATATTTCGGAGGCATTTTGCTGCTATCCGGAAGAGGCAGAAAATGAATCCATAAGCTGAGACATTCCTTTCTTTTCTTGTGATCTATAAACCTTCAGCTTTTCTAACGAAATCATTTTTATGCGTGACATTCCTAGCTTTATTGCCATTTTTGTGGCTTGTGAAGGGGCATTAGGCTGTGCTTCCCATTGGTGTACTTAACGACTTCATTATTAGGGTATATAAGTCAGTTGCGATTGGTTGGTTGGATTATACCAAAGAATTAGTTCATTTACTGAGGGCTTCCAGTTGAAAAAATATCCCCATTGAAATAAAAACAATACACAGCTATTGCGCAAAATAAACTCCACATTGAACTATGTCTTAGAAAACCTTCAACCACTATTCCGTAAAAAATTTAATGTTTCAAAAAGTATCAAAAGTATGAAAGAACCTGTGACATTAGGAATACTAATTTATGTCAAGATGATTTTTTAAAGTATCGTACCAAGAGATTTTTTCGAGACGAGATTTGTCTTATCACGCCTTCCGTCGGACGGGGAAGTAAATGTTGGCCCCGGTCTAACCTAGAGGTTAGCTCGTTAGCTCAATCCAGGTGTAGGAGTCGTCTCCCTGGGTCCTGCCTCGGTGGAGTCGCTGGTAGGCAGTTGGACTAACAATCCAAAGGTCGTCAGTTTGAATCCCGGGGTGGATGGTAGCTTAGGTGTAAAAAGAGGTTTGCAATTGCCTCAACAATCAAGCCTTCGAACACCTGATTTCGAGTAGGAATCTCGCAATCGAGAAAGAAATCTCGCAATCGAGAACGCCAAGGCAATGCTGTAGAGCGAATAATTTGATTTTTGACTAGGAGATTATAATTAAGAACTCTTAAAAAACTAATTGTTTTTTTCATAAATCATTGAAAAATTGCTAAAACATGTCTAAAATATCAAAACAAAAAAAAAACTGATGATTAATGTCAGATTTGCAGAAAATTAATAACCTAAATATCCGCTGATGTTAAAGCACATGAAAGCATTGCACTATATGACATAAACTGACACTCCCCACGGGACAGGATATGATGGGGGGTAAACTTTTTCACTTAAAAGCCGCTTCCATTAGAGACGATGCCTAAAGATTGCTCGGGTGGAAAATAAACACTGATATTGCCTGTGCATAATGCTAAATAGTTCACTCAACCGTGCCACATGCATTCCGCTTGTGTGACATAAGGACGACAAAAAGTCCTGTGTTTTTCACCCCACATATGTGCCTAGTGAGAGAGGTGCCGTCGAAGTTCTATCTATAGCCAGAGACTTTGCACCTACCCGCTCGGAATGGAATCAATTTATGAACATAATTTTTAATCCACCTAACCTGTCTGCCGCATTCATTGAAAAAGAGTGCAATTTATGAGGCAGGCATTTGCTTTTATCTTCCATTTTCTGTGCTCCGCTCTGTCTCGCGAAAAAATCAAAGGGGCCGTAACGTGGGTGTGCAATAGAAAAAATTCCAGCTGAATGAGTCTGCCACAGAGGAGCAATTTGGGTAGTGGAAAGTAAAAAAAAATGCAAACAAAAAAGTTCATCAAGTAAATCATTCACAAAGCATATTCATGATAATTTATTTTTCACTTGGTGTTGTTTTTTATGGCAGCAGTTTGGCTTGGCGAAATTAAATTCATCTTGCAAAAGATAATCAATCTGATGGTCACAAAAAGATAAATCCTTTACAGATCTGATGGGCTTCAATGCGTGAATAAATTGAATAAACTAGTTACAGTAATTATTTGATACAAGATCAAGTGGTTCTGTTTCTTTGGATAATGATAAATTGCCAATTACCCTTTGGTACCTTGATACGTAGTTCGACGAAGTATAAAATGTAGTAACAGTCGTGCAGGCTAAAAATTATTCTCTATGTTACGAGAACGGCACAGATGCGTTCTGATCTAGGGGTGTGTCCCATAAGGTCGATAGCCGGACGACAATACACTTACAATATTTGAAATTGATCCATCCAAATTTCTAAAGGGCCATCCATAAATCACGTGGACACTTTTTGGAAATCTCAACCCCCCCCCCCATCGTGGACAATTTTCATACAAAAGAAATCTGTTTTGTATGGAGCGTGGCCAATCGCCGTCTCGGGAGCCACTGCAGGCTTTCTTTGCAGCTTCCTGCGGCTCGCGCACACTTTCAAAACAAACATTTCATAGTGTGTGTGAACTCCGTGTAAAAGGGGTGTCAAACTAAAAAGTGACCCCGTTCGTTTGACAACAGTTGGTGTCAAACCATCGGGCCAAGAACTACATGGGCGTTCATCGACCAATTTTCACAGCGTCGAGATGGCCGTGCATGTTGGGGCGCGGACTTAGTGAGCTGGATATGGTTATACCCAGTTTGGTGCTATTTTTGGAATTGCAAGTTTTTTTGCATTGCATATGCCAGAGGTAAATTTATACCTTATCAGTGGTCATATTTAGCCTTTTTTCTTTTTCTAAGATAAAGACGGGTACCACGGACGCGGGTTGTGGACCAAATGTCATCAAACTTGGAATTCCTTGTTTTTTAGGCAAAATAACTCCCATGCCAAATATGACTAGATTTGGAGAAGGTCGATTACGGACGCGTGGTCAGGAATGGAATGACCCATATATTACTGGAGACGCATGGTTGTTTACAATTAATCGCATGTTTTTAAAATTCTAAGGTTGTTTGCCTTCCTCACTGAGGTAAGGCTCTAATCCTGCTTCAAAAATGGACTTTCCATGAAAAACTCGTTGACCCACCTCGAAATCTGAAAACTGAACGAATGTCTGTATGTGTGTGTGTATGAGTGTGAATGCAATTGTTACTCTGTTTTCTCAGCACTGGCTGTACCGATTTTGTTAAAACAGGGCGCATTCAACTCGGTTTAGGGTCCCATACTGCGCTATTAATTGTTTTGAACTTTCAATAAATAGTTCAAAACTTATGTATAAAAATGTGTTTTCGCGTGATGAGTTTTCGTGTGATCTCGTTTTTATGCTTGTAAAATATGTCCGAATCCATCATCCAACTCATCGTTGGTTAGGTAGTCAAAAACCCTTTCCAACAAGACCAAAACATTAAAGATCTGGCAACCCTGTCTCAAGTTATGAGTGATATTTATGTACTTTTTTGAAGGCGGACCCCACATAAATGAACAAACACTATATTCGGTTAGGTAATCAAAAGACCTGTCCAACGAGTCCAAAACATTGGACAAAAAATAAACAAAAAGTTTAAAAATTGAAACTACGAGCCATGGTTCCAACATTTTAATGAAAAATTGTTTTAAAATGCATTATACACCTGTCCAGTTGTTTTGCCATCATAAGTTTCCAAAATATCTAAGTATTAACGAAAATTGTATTTTTTGCGGTGCTGTACATTGGAATTTCATAAAAATTCAAAACATTTTAAACATGCCCAAACATGCTAAATATGATTATCAATGCAGAAAATTGCATTTTAGATTGCTTTCAAATGTTTAGACTTCTATTTTCATGGAAAAGTTGAAGCACTTGAAATTTTTTTGCTCCCTGATTTTTCAGATCAATTTTGAAGGGGGGCGATATAAACTTTGCATATTTTTAACGGCCTTAGATATTGAAAAAAAAAATATGTATACACAGCTAAAAAAGTAGTAATCCAGCTGCGTGTAAAAGGCCTGGGTGAAAAATAAATATTGCATTATTTTGTGCAACTTTATGTGATTTTACACCCTTAAATATGTAGCCCATCAGTATAGGGACGTGGCGTTACATCGTGCTGCCACCTGTTTTTTTAAGCGCAAGAGTGTAAAAGTGCTGAGTCATCGTCTAAAAATAGACGGCGTCCTATCTCGCCCAGCAAAATGAAGTCGATAAAGTAGTCGGTTTCGATGCGAAAAAGTGGAAAACGTGGTCTAAAAATAGCGACGCCATCTCCCTATGGGAAACCTACTTGACCGAAATGTCAAGCTCATATATGCGTTTATCCTTAAAGCTTTTTACCGGTCTGATGGCCGAGTGGGCTAAGGCGCCAGGCCTTACTGTTGATGCTGGGTTAGAATCCCGTCGGTTGCAACTTTTTTTTTGTGTTTGCAAAAAATGTACATGAATTGTGTAATATTAAGTGTTTTTTTTTACGAAGGTGATGTGCATGCGATTTTAACATCGGATTTTTCGCTGTGTAGTTAAAACTATGAGTTTTGTTTTGTAGAGTTGATGGATTGAATCCAGCGTTAGTTTTTTTTCCAAATTTTCAAACATTTCTTTTAAAATGTTGTAAAATGCATCATAACTATAAATTGTAAACTTAAAAAAAGACTTTACCTTTATGATTATTGCGTCAGCTATAAACAAAAATGTCGACCTCTTGCGTTTCGACCTGATCTTCTATCCTCTTGTACATCTCATTTCACAGCATGTATCTCTCATGCTGCAGGCTGTTTTAAACATTACTTGGAACAGAATCTGCACAAATGGCATCAAATGGCTCACACGTACAAGCACGAGTACCACTTTTCCTGTGGCAGGATATTCTGAAAAGAGTTGCCGGAGTAGTTTTCTTGTTGCCGTTGGTAGGATCGAGAGTACGGGCAGCTACGGTGTGCCCTCCAGCGAGATAAAATATGAAAAAGTTCCGACGTGAGTTGTAAATGACATTGTTTCACTACTTTATTTCCACCGGGGACGCAATCCTTCGAAGTGAGATCGTTTTTCCTAGTAAAGTTTTTAAATATTACTCTGTTTTCAAATTTCAATTGCTCCCTTCAGTTAATTAGATAGTTTGAAATTAAAATATTTAGTTTTTAACGATGGTATAGAAAATCTTAATTATTTTTATCATGCCATTTTAACTCTTACGAAAAGCATGCGTGCCCTTATGGATGTGTCTTATCAATATGTTTCGACATGTTATTCTAGGATGCCATTTGGCTCAACATGGTTGCAAATTATGATGATTGATTAAGAAACAGAGCACAATTCAGCTTGTTTTACTGGTTCTATTCTACTGTTTGAATTAAACCTGACTCTGAAGTGGACTTTTTTGGTGTGCTTGTTAAATTGCAAAACGATAAAAGTCGTTCCATTGAAGTCGTAAATAAAAAAAAGCTAGGTATGTTGTTTGTTTTGCCGAATGATTGCGATTTTGATAACTCAAGCAGCAAAAAAAAAAAAAAAATGAAACGTTTCAGCCAATTTTTGCTAAACGATTATCTAGGCCATGCCATATAGAGTGGGAGTGGGAGATAAACCGAGTGTACGTGACTGTGAAATTGGATGATTTGCGTTGGTCTAAGCACACACACACATACACACACACACACACACACACACACATGCGCGCACTCATACACGGTCACACAAACAACCATTCGTTTGACTCTAAAATATAGTGCCTCTCCAGCACAGACTTCATCACAGAGAACAAAACCGGCCCCGGCTGGTGGTCATGTATAGGCGTTTTCTCTGTCCTCAAAAACACAATACTTTCCTCTTGGGTCAATCTAGTGCACACTTATTTCGGCCTGAAGTGCACCAGCTGAACCAAATTTTCCCCACATAAAATGGGATGAAGTGTGACCGGCAATTTATCTCCTTGCCTTTACTGATGATTTACGACTTTGAGTTTGTGCTGTTCGTTCTGACCATTTTGTCAGCACAAGCCTCACTCACACTGATGGAAATGTTTCGAAAAATAATTGAGCTTTGTCAATTTCGAGTTTTCTGTTTTAATGGTTGATAAATTGTTTGTGGTTTTAGGTCTTTTCCACCTAAATTAAAGCCTGAATTCCAGTAGTGGCCCTCTTAAATTTAAGTAGCTTTTCCTGTTTTTAACTGCCTTTATTAGCTTTCATTCTTTTGACACAGCTTTTCACGCTTTCAGCCAAAAGTTAAAAGTTGCACACCACACACAGGAAGCGGAAAGCTAGTGCAATAATACCCCATTTGCCTAACTAAAAGTTATTGTAATTAAAAACTTCTCAAGGGCTCGGGCAAGTTTTAAATTTCTCGGCACGTTCTAACTGCTGCTGCTGCTTTTTCATGGCATGGAGGAGGGAAGCAAAAAACGGAGAAATCCCGATCAACTATCTCGCGTTGCAAAACGGAAAGATGGCAGCGTTTAGTTTTCTTTTGGTAGGCCGGAGTCAAAAGGGCACTTTCGGCTTGCTCTGGAAATTGCATTCGTTCAAGGGAAGGCTTAATGGCAAAGGAAATTTAATTTCAATTTTGTTTTTGAGCAAAGCGTCCTTCAACATTTCAACATTTTGAATAAAAAAAAATACATTTGCAGCTTTTTTCATAAAAAATACCAATAGAGTTTGGGATAAGAGGTGACAATTTGACAGAAATTAATATATGCCACAAAATGTAAGTTATTTCTCGTGCACACACGCCTACAACGGTGAATGCACGATGTACGATGCAGATTGAAAATCAGAAAAGTAATTGTGGGGATTCAATATTGTGCATTGCAACGCTCCTTGAATCGCTTCCAATACTCTACAGCTTACTCCACACAATCGATATGTGTTGTGGCAGATATATCTTTGGCACGAGATTGGATTCAGGTGAATCTATTCCACTTTCGAACCTTCTCAAGCCAATAAATATAAATGTATCTGAATAATAAATCCACCCATAATCTTTTCGGATACTGTTCGATTGGACTAGGGCTATGCGATGGCATAGAAAAGGAGTAAAGGGTGGAAAATTGGTTGAATAAAATTTGAAACTCTCATTTTAAAGGAAATGATCTTTAAGCTTGCTTGGATAAAGAAGAGGCCGTCTAATTAAGGTAATAAGCTCAAATCAAACGTTGCTGACTTTTTTCTGCTTCCAGATCATTTTGAAGTCATGATTAAACCATGTACATTATGTTGGTTATAATTGGTTCAGCCAGTGCTGAGATGATCGAGTGCATATTTTTGGTGCACAGACCAACATCCCTACAATCACACACACAGACGTTTGCTCTGAATTTGTTACTGAGTCGATATAGATACGTGAATGTGGGTCTAGGAGGTAAAATTAAGAAGTTTATTTTTCGAGTGATTTTATAGGAATCTTTGGTAAAGAGACCTTCAAATCGGAAGACAGCTAAAATCGGTTGAAGTGGTGCGTAGTTATGATTTTTGAAAAAATGTGGTTTTGCTAAAATCGACGAAAATGGCATTTTTGGACCACTCTAATACGGCGTAGGTCACCCATTAGGTCTAACAAAAAATAAGGGACTTAGTATTTTGACCAAGGAACCCCCAGAAAAAATTAAGCTCGATCGGAGAACTTTTTTTTCGTATCATGCTGTTTTCGTGGGAATTGCTGTATACAGACGCTATACCTGCCTGGAAATACTTCGACCTAATCACCCAGAGCGAGCTTCGTACATCATGGTCATTTCGCATTGCTCCGAAGCGGTCCTTGGCTTCATCAAGAAACACGATGATTCATTTTGCCTTCCTCACTGAGGTAAGGCTATAATCCTGCTCTAAAAATGAACTTTTTATTAAAAGCTCGTAGACCCACCTTCATGTATACATATCGACTCAGAATCGAAAACTGAACAAATGTCTGTGTGTGTGTGTATGTGGGTGTGTGTGTATGTGTGTGTGTGTGTGTGTATGTATGTATGTGTTCAAAAATCTTGCCAAGTTTTCTCAGCACTGGCTGAACCGATTTTGATCGAACCACTTGCATTCGACTTGGTTTAGGGTCCCATACATCGCTATTGAATTGTTTGAAGTTTCGATAAGTAGGTAGTTCAAAAGTTATGTATAAAAATGTGTTTTCACATATATCCGGATCTCAATTATATGCATGTAAACGATGTCCGGAACCATCATCTGACTGTCTCGAGTTATGACAACTTAAGTTATATCTGTGTACTTATTTTTCTGGACCTTAAAAAAATAGCTGAAATATGTGTCCAAACCACTCATATTACCCATTGTTGATATAAGGTGAGGAAGGCATCAACCACATAGGTGGATTAAGTTAGTTTTTATATAGGGAATTGATCCATTGCCGCTACTCCTCGCTAAAAAGCCGAAACGTCCGCTTCATCTCAGCAACAGTCATTGCACGATCGCAATTTCTTATGGTGGTAACACTTCTGCAACCTGTACCCTGGAAAGTCGTATGGCGTAGAAACTATAGAGTGCATGGTACCGGAGCGCCCACGTTGGACGAACGAACGTTTGCCATTTTGTGTTCTCCATCTGATTATTGTTCGTGTAATAAGTATAAGGCGTTATTGAGTGGTAATACGTTCGTGTGTCTTGATGACATATGATAGTGTCCAAATGATAGCCAATGAATCATCCGTAAGTCTGATTTGAGAGAATTTCATAAAAAATAGTGATTTTTTTAAGGTTACACTACGTTGAGCTATTCCACTGAAATATGTTTTGCTCAGGTTCGATTTAACCAAAAAAATGTTGGCAAGTTGCAGTTCACTGCTTCTACTTCATCAGCTTGCGCTTGAGTTACGAGAGGAAGCTCTTAGTATGACATTATCAGCTCCTCATACCCTGTGCTGTGCTTTCCTTTGAAAATAAAGTAGAAGTAATAATCACAAATTATGCCACGCATCGTAAGACATAAGGTACACAATCTCGACAAGTGACAATAAGTAGAAGCCATCATCATCATTACGGTGTGCTGTTGGGAGCCGAGAATCGCACAGGAAGATTGAGTAGATACGGAATCAGCTCCATTAGGTTTAATGGGTGTACCGCTCGTCGTCGGAGCAAATCACTCCCATTTGACGATGCTAATTCACACACACCGAGCGGAGCAACGACGTTCAGCATAATGTATCACAGCAACAGTTAATATAATGAGGTGTTGTCTTGAGTTGAGCTTAGGCTACAGAGTACAAGTTACTTTGAAGTACGGCAAAGGATATATTCTTTTTATTGGCCATTATTATGCTTGAGGGTATCGTTTTCGGACTTGGTATTCCATAGAAAGAAATGTTAGCAAGGATTCTCTTGATATGTATTTTTTTTGTAAAACATAACGTGTTGCCTTGCATGAGAAAATGTATTTTAATCCATGCCTTCAGTTTAACCTGTGACTCTTCAGCGAAAGACCATAATGAAGTGTACAAAATCGCACTTTGCTCTGTGAATAATAAACCGTCCCCTGTTGAATTATTCCAACGTGCTGGCTGGCACTCAACATCATTTTTCCCTCGTTTTCCTGTGAAGCTGGGATCACATCTGTTGCCATTGCCATGCTGCCCGACGACTGTTTATTAACATCTTTTGGGCATTGTAGCGAGCGAAATATTTAAAGAAGGTTTGTGTTTTTATTTTCCATTGCCGGCGCCGCAGTTAGGTCTTTCTGGCATCCGACCCCTGAATGAAATGTCGGACTTTTTTCCCCGTCTGCCTACGCGTTGCTTCTGATAAAAACCTCATGCCAACATACCAAGTTTCTATTTTTTGTTGCTTCAAAGCGAAAATCATGCAGATGAGCGGCCCAAGATCAAAAGCGGTCCTGCACTTTTACATGGACAGAAAAGTGTATTCTAGGACGAACTTTCCCGGTACGATTTTTGTGTTATTTAGAAATACATATAAAGATAATTGACGAAAAGTTCGTGCTTGGTAACAAAATGTTATAATTTACAAATAAAATTTGATTTATATAGTTTTTGCAATTCCGTCGTGAAACTACTTACTTTTCCTGTCATTATTGAACGACGAAATAGCCTACTTTTATGTACCAAAAATAACAGAATCGAATAGCAACACTTTTCAAAATAAATACTGAAAAGTTCTACTTTTCAGCACTGAAATGGGTGCTGAAAAGTTGAACTTTTCAGCACTTGTTTCAAAAAGTAACACTTTTCAACATTTTTTGATTTAAACGATTTATTGACAAAATACATGAAAATTTGACATAAAATTTCACTCAGTGTGTGTTTTTTGGAATTGCAAAAAATGTTGTATGGAACTCGTTGCAAAACTTGATTTTTTCAGCACTCTTCGTATTTATCCAACTCGGTGAACCTCGTTGGATAAATGTACAACTCGTGCTGAAAAAATCCTCTTTTTGCAACTTGTTGCATAAACTACTATTAAACAATCATGTCAACACGTCACCAAACGTCCAAAAATCCTTTGATTACCTCACATTACGTCAGTGCGACTGCCCGTTTTTCGTTTTTGTCATCAACCCACATAATTCCTGACAGCATTTGTCCTGCCGTGTGAAGGCCAGAAAGCTTATGGCACCGGCCAACTTTATTGGGTCAGCAATTAAAGCATTCATTCTCAATTCAGAAAAAAACCCGCTCCTTGGCCTGGAAAACATTGGAGCTATCATGTAGAAATAAATCTAACCAAGATCGTGTCCCTTACGCAAAGTTGCCAAGTCAAGTACCTTCTCGTACACTTGACACCATGAAGAACATGTGCACTGCTCGGAACTCTTCTTCTTTTTTTGCTTTACGACCCAAAAGGACACTTTATTGTACCACAATTATCATTGTCCAGTGCTTTCTCTTGCAGCTATTTTACTGTCATTCGCTCACCCGTGTTCACTTTTTCGACCCACATTTCCGGAGTGCATGCATTTGGTAGACGACTGTGTAACTTTGTCGGAAATAGTCGGGAAGGATGTGTGTACGGGTTCGTTGTCGAGCGATGTGCACCCGGATTGTAAATGTTGAGGTTAAGAGTGATAAAAAGTTAGTCTCCCAAATTCCAAGCTCGACAAATTTGGACAATGTATGTATGTACAAATTCTATGGCTGGATGCTTTCCGACAGATATATGGAAAACATTAGCCTGAGCTCAAGTCAATGATTCCTACTAAGCTTGCTACAAAGTTTGTGTTTGAAAAGTACATTCATCAGAATTTAATTTGAAGCATCAAATAAAGCTTACCGAATTGATATACGCAAGAACCTGCTACTTTTCCTGCTAAACCACTTGTCGCAGATGGTACATTACGGTGAATTCAAACAAAACTTTCCCAGATCACATCTCAAGCAATAAGCGGCGGCAGTGCAATAAAGTGAGCCAAGTTTGTCCTGGCAATTACCCAACATTCGTTAATTGGATAGTTCCTTCCGGAACCTGCGGAGGAAATCTCTCGTTATAAGTAAAAGTTTGTCCTCGCCGACACACACGTTCTTGGTTGTGGTATGAAATTTAATTTTGTTCGAATTACTTATGACGGAATTATTTGCTTTTCCCTCCGGAAATGCAGTTTGGTGCCCAGTTCGAGCAGCGGATTTCCTTAAGCACTAACTAAGAACTCTGAATCGCAAACCCGAACATTGCGCCAGACGACGTCGGCACTTGGGCTGAGAAAATACCATTAAATTCAATTACTCCAGAGTGGATTACATGGAAAACGATATATAAGTTTTGGTTTAATGACATTTTACAGTTCAACGACAAATGGCAGGAACGGTTGGCTGTAGATAGAGTAAAATCGTTTAAAATGTGCCTACCTAAAAGGGTGTCCACAATATGTGACTTTTGCCTTCCTCGCTGAGGTAAGGCTATAATCCTGCTCTAAAAATGAACTTTTTTTTAAAAGCTCGAAGACCCACCTTCATGTATACTTATCCACTCAGAATCGAAAACTGAACAAATGCCTGTGTGTGTATGTGTGTGTGTATGTATGTATGTGACCAAAATTCTCACTGAGTTTTATCAGCACTGGCTGAAGCGATTTTGACCAAACCAGTTGCAATCGACTTGGTATACATCGCAATTAATTTTTTGAAGTTTCGATAACTAGTTCAACATTTATGTATAAAAATGTGTTTTCACATAAATCCGGATCTCATTTATATGCATGTAAACGATGTCCGGATCCATCATCCGACCCATCGTTGGTTAGGTAAGAGCAATTCCAGCTCAAATCAGGATTTTTTCTAGTACTTTTGTACCCGACCCTCTCCGATTTCAATGAAACTTTGTAGACATGTTATCCTAGGCCTACATAAGCCATTTTTGTGTAAATGGAGCTAAAAGTAATCGAAAATAACATTTGAGAAGTGTGTAAGGTATTTAAATATTTTTGAATTTCGTAATTTCAAAATTACTGTATCTCGAAGCCGTTGCGTAGTATCAAAAAGTGGTCGAAGACAAACTTGTAGGAAATTGGACGGGTTTTCTGAAAAAAATAAACTTAAACAAAAATGCACGCCACATCTATGAGATTTTTTGATTTTTAAGTCTAAAACTTAAATTTAAATGCGATGAAGTTTGACATCTTGGCCGATCTCAATCTGGGTTCTGGAACATGGGTCATGCGGTCAATTCAGTATTGTATCATAGAAAAACAAATTTTGTCGTTATTTAGCCATGCGAGACTCTTACTGAACCCGCCGGAACAATAATTCCGGTGTTAATCCGACCATATCTCGGTTCCCATCCGTCCTCGGTGTCATTTACATAAGAAAAATCCTGGTTGGACTTGGGAACCAAAGTGGAGATGAAAGTGACCAGTAATTAGCTAAGGCTTAAATTACGGTTTAAAATCCGGTCACTTCGGTCCTCTTGGTACACTCGGATCCCCGAACAACCATGTCACATCTATATGAGAATGTTTCCCAATCAATACATTTGTGAAAAAATCGTTCTTTCCTCATAAAACTCTAGAAAACTATAATAGAACGCCGTTGATCAACTCGTTGATTATCGATAATCAACGCGTTGATCAACGCCGTTTAAATCAACGACTCCGTTGACGTTGACGATTAAATCAACGATGGCTGCGATTACGATTACGTTTAAATCAACGATCAACGACATCGATGACGTTGATTCATCGATTAACAGCATTGGTAAATTTGTATACGTAAATATAAAAATGATATGAATCAATCACATTGTAGAGGACAATTTTCTGAACAATTTCCATAAAAAAGTATCAATTTTGGCCCAATATAAGCAATTTCGTAAAATAAAAAGTGACTTTCTCCAACATTTGTGGATTTAATACCCATTCAAACGATGAACACTGCATACTGAGTTTTTTATGATTTTAATAAAATAATTTCATTAAATTTCATCAAAATTTTATATGAGTTTTAGGTTTCAGCAAAATGTTTTAATCCCTAAAAATATCATAGTAGGCAGTGTTCATCGGTTGAATGGGCACCATCATCAAATCTGGAATTTGGAACACCGTGCAAGCTGCTCAATCAAGGTGAAATCGAGAAAAAAAATATTGAATAAAAAAACTGATACAGCTCTGAATAAATCTCCATCATGAGTTTTACAGGAATTACTTCCCTTGGAGTGTGATTATTTCCTTTCTTGAGGCATGAAATTTAAATATCAATGCTTTAAAACATGCCTAATCATTTTTTATTTTGTTATTGTGACAACAACACCTTAACAATTCAATTTGGAAAAGATGCTTTTTGTATGGAAATGTCCGACCTTTCATAGGCAGCCAAGAAAAGCAATAATCTTGCAAATATATTCTATAACGATTGAATTGTGTGATCCGTGTACAGTAGCGTGGTTCACGTTTCTATGAAAAAGACAAAAGTTGTTATTTTGTCTTGCATCAACCGGAATTTCGTTCTTTTATGTCCCCAGAAGCACTCCTGAAAATTTGAGCCCATTTGGTAAGGTCTAGGGGCTCCAGTTTTAATTTGAAATTTATATGGGATTTTGATTTATTTTCCATGGGAAACTATCTTTTTTTACATTGTATTAGGATTTTTTTTATAAATCGATGAAATGACTTGATTCTAATAGCAGGAGATAGGTTTTGAACTTGGGAACAACTTTGTAGAACATACCAACATGCTAGGAAGTGACCCTTTAAAGATACAGATACTTTTAGATGGTGGCCCACACAGTAAAGCCCCTTCAAAAGCCACCATCTAAAAGTATCTGTATTAGAGTGTAACAAAAATGACTTTTTGACGGGCATTCAAGGGTTTGTTCCGGTGGGCATACTAAGCCCAAATCCAAAATATGAGCTTGATTGGACGTAACAGGAGCTGGCGCTCCGCCCTTCAATTTTAAATAAGATTTAACACGTAAAAAAAGATTTTTTCAAAAATGTCACTTTTTGAGGCATTTTGGCCACCAATGCATTTACCAAAAACATCACTGGCGTGTAGGCCAGATCCTTGCGCATCTTTTGGTATATATAACATTGACATTTGGAACACCCTGGAGCTCGGTACAGGCCTTCAAAGTTTGGCATTTTTTCGGAAAATCGGCTCCGGCAAAATCAAATGGCGTCTAGGGCGTCGCGAGGCGCGACGCATATCTTTTTTGCCGGGACCGATTTTTCGAAAAAATGCCAAACTTTGAAGGCCTGTACCGAGCTCCAAGGTGCTCCAAATGTCAATGTTATATATACCAAAAGATGCGCAAGGATCTGGCCTACACGCCAGTGATGTTTTTGGTAAACGCATTGGTGGCCAAAATGCCTCAAAAAGTGACATTTTTGAAAAAATCTTTTTTTACGGGTTAAATCCCATTTAAAATTGAAGGGCGGAGCGCCAGCTCCTGTTACGTCCAATCAAGCTCATATTTTGGATTTGAGCTTAGTATGCCCACCGGAACAAACCCTTGAATGCCCGCCAAAAAGTCATTTTTGTTACATCCTAATCTGTATCTTTAAAGGGTCACTTCCTAGCATGTTGGTATGTTCTACAAAGTTGTTCCCCAGTTCAAAACCTATCTCCTACTATAAGAATCAAGTCATTTCATCGATTTATAAAAAAAAATCCTAATACAATGTAAAAAAAGATAGTTTCCCATGGAAAATAAATCAAAATCCCATATAAATTTCAAATTAAAACTGGAGCTCCTAGACCTTACCAAATGGTTTCAAATTTTCAGGAGTGCTTCTGGGGACATAAAAGAACGAAATTCCGGTTGATGCAAGACAAAATAACAACTTTTGTCTTTTTCATAGAAACGTGAACCACGCTAGTGTACAGCGGGTGTAGAATATGCTGTAACGGGAAATATGCCTCGACTCGAGTTTTTAACAAAAATACCGTACAAACAAAAGTTGCAGATGAAAGATAGTTTGAAAGCAATCTAGCATGTTCAATAATGGGTTTTAATGAAACGAAAGTCCAGAAAATTTAAAATTTGGGGATTTTCGTTCTTGCCAAACTGAAGGAGGGTTTCTGAAGCATAATATTTCTGAACACGATAGAAATATATTTTACTATGAGGTGTGGTTATCGATCACATTAAATATTGCTCAATACATAAAAAATATCCAATTTACCAAAAATTCCAGATGTTTTGCATGGTTTAGATTTTTTTTTTTCAAATTCTGAGCACCTTTCTGAGCATTTGTATTGGAAAAACAAAAGAAAAGATGATGTGGCATTAGGGTGTAATATGGTTGTATGGAAAAAAATAAAGTTGTCCAAATTTAGCTAGCACAGCAACTTTTTGGTTCCTTATAGGGTCCTTAACAATTCCCCAAAGTTTGGTAACGATTGGTTAAGTCCCCACTTTGCGCAAAGCGATTCAATTTTCCATACAAATTTGTATGGGAAAAATAACTTTTTTGAATTTTGATATTTAAAAAAACCACGTTTCACGCTATATCAAAACCGGATTCATATTCAGATGCTCTGGAATGTGCCCTACAACTTTCCCGGAGAGAGTATGGTGCTAACTTGCTCCTATAAAAAGATACAGCGTGTTCAAAACTCGTCTAAAACGTGTTTTTTGATCGAAAATCACGTTTTAGACGAGTTTTGAGGACGCTGTATCTTCTTTCAGGAGCAAGTTAGCACCATACTCTTCGGGAAAGTTGTAGAGCACATTCAGAGCATCCGAATATGAATCCGGTTTCACAGCGTGAAACTTGGATTTTAAATATCAAAATTCAAAAATGTTTTCCATACAAATTTGTATGGAAAATTGAATCGCTTTGCGCAAAGTGAGGACTAAACCAATCGTTCCCAAACTTTGGGGAGTTGTTTAGGACCCCAAAAGGATCTAATATAATGCTGTGCTTGAAAATCGATTTTGATATTACACCCTAATGTGGCATAACCTCTCCATAATAGTTTATATGGGTTATTATTAGGGTTCCATATGGTTGTTTGAAAAAAATAAAGTTATTCAAAACTAGTGGGCACAGCAATTTTTCAGTTCCTCTTAGGCTCCTAAACAACTTCCTCAAAGTTAGGATCGATTGGTTCAGTCCTCTTTTTTATAAAAACAATAAATTACAAGCCATGGTATAAACATTAAAATGAAAAAGAGTATTTTAAAATTCATTTTACACTTTCCCAGTTGTTTTGCAATTATTAGTTTTCAAAATAGCTTAGTATTGACGAAATTAAAAAAAAAGCGATACTGTATATCGGAATTTCTCAAAAAATGGATCGATCCCACGCATGCTAAATATGGTTTTAAATGTAGGATAATGCATTTCAAATTGTTTTCAGTTGATTATACTTCAATTTATATAAGCATTTTAAAGTTTTTTTAAAAAAAAAAGTCCTAATACAGAATCAATATGAGCCAAGCCAAGAAACCATAAAAAATGAGTTCTGCCTGTGTGACGGGTTCAAGGAACTTTTTTTCATAATAAAACTGGAATCCTCCGACGTAATAGATGCGTTATCTCTAAAGTGGTCAAAACTTGGGATAGTGTGCCAACATTTTCAAAATTTATTACTCGTGGGATCTTAAACCGAGTCGAATGCAACCGGTTTGACTTAGATTGGTTCAGACAGTGACTCGCAACTGAGGAAAAAATCTAGTTGGTCTACGATTATTTTCTTAAAAGTTCATTTTTAAAGCAGGGTTTTAGCCTTACCTCAGTAATTAATGCAAAACATACAGTTTCAATTTTATGGTGGTTTTTTTTTGCATGTTATGAAAGATAAGCCAGGGCAAATGCAACAATCGATTGATTAAAAACGTAAAAAGGGGTTTTAAACAGAAACTAGAATGAACTGCTGAAACAGCAAAACGTCCTATAGATAGTTAAAAAAAAAACATATTTGTCATACTAATAGCACGTGGTGATAGTAACTTACAATTAAAAGCAGAAATCGTCGGTTTTTTAACCATCAAATTTGAGAACAAATCAGACCAATGCCTCCGTAAAAAATCCCGTGAACCACATAACATAATTCACGGGGCGCAACATTTTGTAAATAACCCGAGGGAAACGTGTCGAAAAGGCAAACTTTGCGGCGTACATTATTCATAAGCATACCACGACACCCGGCCAAAGCGTTTCGCTGTGAAGTGTTTAGCATGCTAAACCAACCGTTGGTGACTCTCTGCCTGACGATTTGCTCCTGGCTGGTTCTGCTGCTGGTTTGCAAAAGTTGGCAGACTTTTCAAAGTTGGAAACAAACAAAATTGTTAGAAAAGGCACACGAGCAGTTATCTACCGTTGTAATGTGCAGACCAAGGTTGAACCCTTCAGACCAGCCAGGAAGAACTTTTGGCCTCTATAATGTTCACTCTGTATTGCATAGGAAATGCTGGGCTAAGGTTCTCTTTTGCAAGGGAAAGCATAATGCTGTATTGGAAGGACCGAAATTAAATTTATCAGCAACTTTGTAAACAGTTTAATATTCACGATAATTTAATTTGAGCACTGCCAAAATGTTTGCCAACTTCCACAACCGTTTTTGGGGTGAGCTATTGCCCTTAAACATCAAATCAGTACAAATTCATTTAGCCTTTCTGCTCCAACAATTTATTTCAATCTTATGACAATCAATCTTTGCTAATCGTTTGAGTGGTAAAATTCAAGCGTAAGGGCATCGCTTCGGGTCACGTCGTAAATATTTTGAACTTTACCAGATGGATGTACTCATCCCTGCGGATACGCGAATGTTATTTAATTTGCATAACAAAATTTAATTAAGGCTCCATTGTTTGGCTCAAGATAATCTCGCTGCGATAATGAAGTGCTAACCGAAAAAGCGAAGCATCTCCTCTGCCCGACTGGCACTCTGTTGTGATGGAGCTGAAACAAAAAAGAAACGAGAGTGCCTTTTAATTAGGACAACTTTGAGATACAACTTGGCTTCCGCTAGGGACAAATGAGCGGCTCGAGATAATAATTTTCAATCGCTTGTCACAAAACATGTAATGATTTTCGTGATAGATCCTTATATTCTCACGAAACAATGTAATAAGTAATTCACTTTACATTAGTTAATTTTGAAAACATGCTTACAATTCTGTTTAATAGAATGAGCTATGCAATAGAAAATCCAACAGAAACATTAGACTTTTCGGATCAAAATAGTTCAAAGTTCTAAAGCACATATTTCCTTCTGTTGAGCGCTGAGCGCTCATTTTCGGTATAAAAAGCGACAATGATACGCTGTGAAACTTTTCCAATTTCAAAGTTGGACGCAATTGGTTGCTGCTGGGGAACGATCCGATTTAAATCGGTCCCAAAGCTGCTTATATCGCTGACAAACGAAAGTTTTTATTTGACGGAACAGGCTCTCCTCTTGGTTATGTGTGCCATAAAGTGGTAATTCGTCGATTTATTCAAAAATTAAACCTGTTGTTGTTAAATACTTAAAATGTATTTGATTATTTAGTTTTATTTATTTTTAATTTGTAACGATAGGCTCTAAAAAATAAAAATCAGTCCCATGAAAAGAGGTTGACGACGTCTATTTTTTGCTGGAGCAATACTATTGACGTTGGACTACGGCGCACTGGAAAGAACTAAGGTGCCTATCCAAATTGGAATACTGCGTCAGATTTCAAACGATTGTAACTTTCTTCCTACAAATAGAATTAGCACAATTTCTGCTCCATTCGCACAGGTGCACTTTTCTTATAAAAATCAAACGAAAAACATATGAGCAACTCTCTACGAAATCGGCCGATTTCGACCATTTTTATTTTTTGTATTTTTTGATCTAACTCAAACTTTGTGGGGGCCTTCCCTATGACCAAATAAGCTATTTTGCGTCATTGGTTCACCCATACAAGTCTCCATACAATTTTGGCAACTGTCCATACAAAAATGGTATGTAAATATTCAAACAGCTGTAACTTTTGATTGAATTTTCTGATCAATTTGGTGTCTTCGGCAAAGTTGTAGGTATTGTTGAAGACTTTTGAGAAACAAATAGGTACACGGAAAAAAAATTGCAGATTTTTTTATCAACTTTTTTATTACTTAAACTCAATTTCCCAAAATACGTATTTTTTGATTTTCGAGATTTTTTTTATATGTTTTAGGGGACAAAAATCCGCAACTTTTGAGCCATAGAGAAACATGGTCAAAAAATCTGCCACCGAGTTATGAATTTTTGAAAAAATAGTGATTTTTGGAAAAAGTTGAAGTTTCATGCAAAAACAAGTTTGACATTATTTTTTTATGCAAAATTGAATTTGCAATTGAAAAGTACTTTACAGATTTTTTGATAAAGGGCTCCGTTTTCAAGATATAGCCACCGAAAGTTGGATTTTAGCGAAACATTTGCAGTATTTCAATTTTTAAAAATAGTGACCTTGAGTGACCATTTCTAAAAATATAAAAAAATATTTTTTGATTTTCGAGATTTTTTTTATATGTTTTAGGGGACAAAAATCCGCAACTTTTAAGCCATAGAGAAACATGGTCAAAAAATCTGCCGCCGAGTTATGAATTCTTGAAAAAATAGTGATTTTTGGAAAAAATTGAAGTTTCATGCAAAAACAAGTTGGACATTATTTTTTTATGCAAAATTGAATTTGCAATTGAAAAGTACTTTACAGATTTTTTGATAAAGTGCTCCGTTTTCAAGATATAGCCACCGAAAGTTGGATTTTAGCGAAATATTTGCAGTATTTCAATTTTTAAAAATAGTGACCATGAGTGACCATTTCTAAAAATATAAAAAAATATAAAGTTCAGAAAATTTTCTATAAAATTGTCTAAGAGACATGGAAGATTGGACCATGAAACACGAAAATTTAAGTTTTCAAAATCTCACCAAAACAACACACCATTTTCTAATGACGATATCTCAGCAACTAATGGTCCGATTTTCAATGATAATTCATGAAACATTCGTGAAATTTTTCGATCTTTTCGAAAAAAATATTTTGAAATTTTTTATATCAAGACTAGCATTTTAAATGGGCGTAATATTCAATGTTTGGCCCTTTTAAAATGTTTGTCTTCATTTAAAAAATTTCAAAACATTTTTTTCGAAAAGATCGGAAAATTTCACGAATGTTTTATGAATTATCATTGAAAATCGGACCATTAGTTGCTGAGATATCGTCATTAGAAAATGGTGGGCTGTTTGGGTGAGACTTAGAAAACTTCAATTTTCGTGTTTCTTTTTCTTTAAGCCGCTGTATCTCAGCAACCAAAGGTCCAATCTTCAATGTCTCTTAAACAATTTTTATATTTTTAGAAATGGTCACTCATGGTCATTATTTTAAAAAATTTAAATACTGCAAATATTTCGCTAAACTCCAACTTTCGGTGGCTTTATCTTGAAAACGGAGCCCTTTATCAAAAAATCTGTAAAGTACTTTTCAATTGCAAATTCAATTTTGCATAAAAAAATAATGTCAAACTTGTTTTTGCATGAAACTTCGATTTTTTCCAAAAATCACTATTTTTTCAAAAATTCATAACTCGGTGGGAAACTGGGAACAAGAATCGTCCCGATTGGTTGAGTTATGCCCGAGAACGGACGTGTTGAAGTTACCGTTCCAACTTTTTTGGGAGGCTTGGGCGTCCGTGTAAGTTGGACATGCGTTGGGCGTTCCAGTGTTAAGGGAAGGGGGAGATATTGCGATTGTCCACGCTCCCTACAAAACAGATTTTTTTGTATGGACAATTGTCCACGAGGAGGAGGGGGGGGGGGGTTCCAGATTTCCAAAAAAAGTGATTTATGGGTAAACGGGAATTTCGGGGGTGTGACATTCGGGGAAATGTTCCTTCGGTAATGTTCGGATTCATTAAAAACATGATATTTTGGTTTATTGCAGTTAATACTTCACTTGCGTAGTGTAGTTTATAAATCTTTAAAAGTTTAAAAAAGTTGGTTTTAGAATCCATCTATTTTGTCTTTAAATCAAGTTTTGAAATTATCGTACTGTATATTAGCCCCGAGAATGTATCAGCATCATTTTGATCCCTCGCATAATAATTAGTTTTACTATGAAAATCACCATACACGTAATTTAACGCTATATACAAAGCTTTTTAATATATGGAAACAATTTCAAACAACAAAATTATTGAAAAAACGAAAAAAACTACGAAAAATAAACACATTTCATTTAATTACAAAAAATAACTCAAATCTGAGCACAAAAACCTTAATACGCAAAAAAATGTGGCCACATGTTTGTATGGGTATGGCCCATAAAGCACTACAGTCAACGATGCCAGGTTATTTTATGGGAGATCTGTATCTTCTTAAAAATAAATCTGTATTTTATCTGTATCATGTCAAATTCGAAGCCATAGAAGATTTTTTTAGATTTTTAACAACAGATTTAAGCGTTTTAATCATATTTAAGCTTAATTCAATTACTAAATTGTTGAAATTTAAAAAAAAACCTTTTTAGAAAAATCTGTACATATTTTTTTTTGTGATTTTGGGATCGTATAATACAGATTTATCTGTATATCTGGCATGGCTGGCTACAGTACAGTGTTATGTAGTAATAAATTGTTTAATGTGGAAGGTGTAGTATTACCTCTTTTTGGATGTAATATTACCTTAATTTAGACGGAAAATTTGCCAAAACACTGAAATATTTAAAAAAAATTAGATGTAAGATTACACATTTTGTCTGACAAGAGAAACGCACCCATTCCCTGACGTAATATAACTATGAAATTTAACTGTGTAGCAGAGGATACCAGAGCAGCATCATAGAAAAGAGACCAGCGCTAGTGAGCTACTTAGGCAATACATAGAACTGTATTGCCTTTATATTTTATGGGAAAGATTTTTTAAAAACTTCAACGAATATGTGATTATGGTAACCAAAAAATATGTTCTATTTGTTTTATCCCTGAAACTAGAAGTTTAAATCCAAATATCTTGAAAACAAATAGTATTGAACAGAAATGCCAAAAGGGTAGCTAGAGAAAAAAAATCAGAGCTTCCCCAATGAGAACATATTCCTAACCTGCTATATTGTGGTGAGGTGGCATTCCAGAATGGTTTCACCAGTCTGGCACAAACGAAACCAAATCCAATCAACGTCACCCACAAATGACGTGGAAGCTCTGGCTCCAAAACTTGGCACGTTTACTGTCACGATTTATGATACCCATAACAGTTTCTCTTTATTACAGTTGTTGTTCCGTACCGATCCGACGATGCCTCCAAAAGGAAGGGTGGCACCCTCTCTGTATGCCGTTTTTGGTTCTATTGGACAAACTTGTAACGCACTTGAGCCGTCCATTTTCCCACGCAAAAAAGCTACAACGTGGATGATTATTTCGGCTTGGCAAATTCCGGTTTCGAACAATGTGCTCTAACCACATCCTGTAATCGAATTAAACAGACGAAATTGCGTAAAAAATATATACGAGTGTATCTTTAATTGGACTAATTTTCATTCAACCGCAGCTTGCATTTCCGGCACTATTTGGTTGGTGGGCATTGGCGTTCGTGCGTGTGTCGATAATGATTACGATGTATGGTTTTTCCCATTAGGACAATTAGGCTTCGTTGGCTGTTGATAGGAAATGTAACCTAATTTTGTGCAAATCACATAATTGCTTGATTTCCTGAATAACTTAGCAGGATTACTTTTCAGTTGTTGGGTGTGCTGGTCAAACATTCAAGATCTGCTCATTTATCCTGCCGAATAAGGCTGATGCGGATATGTTTCAATCAATCAATAATAATAATTAAAAAAAACTATGATTTTATGACATTTTTAAAATGATTTGCAATGGCTTAAGATGTTATAGGTAGTTAAAAAAAAAAAGATTTTTAAAAGCATTCGAAAGAAGCTCTCTTAAGTCATACAAAATAACGCAAATAGTTAGAAGCTAAGGATTTGAGGTTGCTCAAAATTACCTCCTAAACGTGGAACAAATGCTCAAACAAAAAATAAAGAGTAGAGTTTTAGTGTTTTTTTAAATTTCTTAATAAAAATTTGATTTATTCTGTAAAAGTGATAATCTTATTCTCTATTCGCGAGTGCTTCTTTTACCCGTATAAATTTTGCTTCGAATACAATATTTTCACCAAATTCTTTCTACAAATTGTTTTCAATAGTACCCTGCACGTGTTGATACTTTTTGGTAATTTAATCTTCCTGAGAAGTTAGGAAAAATAACATAGGTCCAGGATTTAGAGCAAAAAATCCTTCAGTGGCTTCAAGTAGGGAACAACCGGCACATGCTGATTCATTTGGGTGCAGAAATTCGTTCAATTGAATGAAATACAGAGCATTTTAGAGTGACGATCAAATTTCTTTGAAAATGTTCAACGGCTTCACCTTAAAGCACTTTTGTTTGTGATGCCTTAACATTATCCAAAAATCGTCTGTTACAACCACTAATGAATCGAGAAATCGCACAAATTCCGATGACACTTTTTTTTAGCTTTACAAATTAAATATCACCTTGCTCAACTGATAATCAGAACGAACGAACCCTTTTCACTGCGGCAAATTGCGTGTAGAGAACGAGCGATATCCTCGAGCATTTTTTTATCCTATTGGAAGTTGCATTATGGTGCTTCAGCCCAACGTCGTTTTAGCACTTCAACCAACTGCCTTTTGGGTCCTAATTGGAAACAAGGGTTAATGATATTACAAAGGGTCAAATTGGCTTTGGCTACTTTTAGCCTCTGGTGGTTTGGATGGTTAATGAAGCTGGGTTTCACGATTTGAATGTTTTTGTCTTCCATTTGTGACGTGTCGTTTCAATTGAGCTTGGTTGAATATTTTTAAATATTGTTTTGGAAATACTAATTGATAACCAACTTTCACCAACGTTTCAGAATCAATCACCTTGTTGATTATTTTAAGTTAAATGTAAATGAACAATATTATGTTTCCACCATCTCTCTTGGTGTTGTAGGCTAGAAAGAAAGTTTGATTTTTTCTGCAAATGGGTTTTGCCTTTTTTCCGATGAAAGTTAACATTTCTTGCATAATGAGTTGGGTGGGCTGAAGTTGATCCCCACTCAATTTTGTAGCTGGTGTGTTCATTGGCACAGAAGATTGTTTCTCAACTTGGCCCCAGGGTTTGGGGGAGAAAAGAAATCACAAAAACCTTGCCCAGTCACGCTTCCCTTCTTCACCTGTTTGTTGTTTATTTTGCACGCCTTTTATTTTGTTTCCCCAATTTACCTGAACCATATTATTTTTTATATTATGAATTAATCATTAATCTGGATTCATTCTACTGTCATTTGGGTCGAATCGGACACATTGTTTGATTGCTGTTTTATACATGCATATTATACTACTTAAGCACAGCGTTTTAGTATTCCTCGGTTCTAACCTGGTTGCAGCACCTACCTAATAAAAATAAGTTATGAATTAATAAAAAGTTTGAATATTTTAGACTGATTTACAAATTTTATCCTTTTAAGTGCTCTAAAACCATTCACCAGTCACCATTCAGACTACAGTTCCCATTCGCCTATGTTGACGGTACCTCCAAATCTTAGCCAACTCAATTAGCCTTTATTAAGACATCGAATCAATTTTCCATATCCTGTAGGAAGCCACTGATGCTTTGAACAATGTTCCTTTTGTCAGACAATATAGCGATAATTAGAGAGCTGCGTCGTTCCCAACCACTGCTCTGTTACACTCCAATAAGCACGCAAGCCGCAATGTAACATCACCAAAGTCGTGAGTGAAATTGTGTGTGTGTGTGTGTGTGTGCTTTTCGCGGCTTCCACCGGATTATAATCCGAGGTATACGGTTTAATTAAACTGTTGGGACATGGTGAAATTGTGTTATCGTTTGTCACTGACAGGCGTGAAAGTGATGTTATTGCCGTCACACAGTTCAACAAACAGCTGGTGGTTGAAAATTTACACACAGGAACACTAGTACACTTTTACGCACTTTCACACTCACACTGTACGTAGAAGTTCATGGAAAGCTGATGCATCCCATAATTTGGTATTATGCTACAAGCAGCATAGAGAATCGTTAATAAAGTTTGAATGTATTATGCTGATCTGATATGTTTACGACTTTACGTTGGAAAAAAACCTAAGGTCAAGATTTGTTGTACAAAATTTGCAATCTTGTAATCGTAAACTCCGAGATTTCTTGTTCGTAAATCTGTTACATGTTTTTTTTTGTAATGTTATCGATGTCCAAACAGGAGAAAAACACGATTGTCATTCCACATATCGATGAATAGATTTGATTTGATTTGATGTGATCAGGGCTGTGGAGTCGGAGTCGGAGTCGGAGCCAACCATTTGTTGAAAGCTGGAGTCGGAGTCGGCTAGAGTTGGTAGGCCGGAGTCGGAGTCGGAGTCGGAGCCAACCATTTGTTGAAAGCCGGAGCCGGAGTCGGAGTCGGCTAGTCTGAGAAAGCCGGAGTCGGAGTCGGAGTCGGAGTCGTTTGAAAAATGACCCGACTCCGCAGCCCTGGATGTGATAACCAACAGAGCCACAAGAATGACTTATGTAGCGGTTGCCTAGAATTACAGTGGCTCAGACTTAAATGGAGCATCTCCAAATTACTGCCGTATGAATGGGATGGTTGGACACGAACAAGTAAAATCACTCACGGTGTCCTCAGGGGAAGAGAATATCCTTCCGACAGTAACCTCCAATAACTCAGAAAAAAGTCTGACAAAGCTGAAAAACAGGGCTAGCAGCCTGTTGGGTGATTGTCATTCCACATATCGATGAATAGAACACACAAAAACAGTTTTGAGTGTACTTTTTCTCCCATGAATGTTGGGAAGGATCATAAGTGTGCATCTAGCTAGAACAGGCTGTTAAAAGCCTTCAAAATTGGGAGCGTTCTTTTATTACGTAACACGTAACGTAATTTTTGGGTTTTTGACCCCTATCCCCCTATCGTAACAAATCGTAACAGATGAGCGACCCCCCTGTAACGCGTAACTCAGAGTCTTTTTGCAATTTTGTATGAGTGCTTATATGAAACATTTTCGTTACTTTACAGAATTTTTCGTCGCTCCCCACTAGCGTGGTTCACGTTTCTATGAAAAAGACAAAAGTTGTTATTTTGAGTAGTGCGGTGCCTGTGTGGACGCGCAGTCCTGTTTTTTCGTGTCATTTTCCGTCTCTTTTATGTCGCTGTTCGAGTGCATGGGGTGATTGGTCATTATAATTAAATAATGGCATCAGTAGTGCGGTGCCTGTGTGGACGCGCAGTCCTGTTTTTTCGTGTTATTTTCCATCTCTTTTGTGTCGCTATTTGTGTACATGGGGTGATTGGATTTCTTCTGATTCGTGTTGTTTTCATCTCTTTTGTGTCGCTGTTTGTGTGCATGGGGTGATTGGTCTTCTACTTCTTCTTTTTCTTTATTTTTAGTTCGCGCGTTCGTTGGCCAATGAGTTTATTTTTGTTCTCTTTACATAGTTTTCGATAGAAACGATCCGAATTCTTTTTTTTCGAGACAAGCAAGTCGTATTGCTGGATTAAGTCCTTTCTATATCATCGATGATCGGAAGGCACGCCGACGAATATGTTTTAAGGCTTATGATATAAAATCATTTTAATGAATAAAGCCCTTCTTACATCACCGTTGATCGGAAGGCACGCCGACGAAGGATTTCTGGAGGATCGCGGTCGAATTAATACTATATTTGAAATTCTAGATAGCTATCTTTCGGATTCGATTGTGAGTAGCGGGACTTCGCGGTTACTATGCAACGTATTTTTTGGAGTCTTTTTATATTTTAAATTTATAAGTCCTTCTTTTATCATCGTTGATAGGAAGGCATGCCGCCGGTTAAGTTCGTTTAAGTTATTGTTTTAATTTCATTACAATCGGTTACGTGGTGTCCTGTTTTCTTTTCGTTTATATTCGTTGATCGTAATAATTTATTCCAACTGGCAGCTTTAGTATTAACTCATCTACTATTTTTGACATTTGCTCGCGTTATCTTAATTGTACCAACAGTAAAAATATACTGATAAGTCCAGCCCATAGCACTACCGCTCGGTTGGCACGCGTTCGATTAAAACAAACTTTTTAAATAATCAATTATTTATCTTTCCGCAGCCGGCTGCCTAAGATTTAAAATTTCAACCGATAAACAAAATGCTCATGGTCACATCACTGCCACTCGTGAATCCTGACCTCATACCCATCTACTAACCCCCTCAAAACTCATGTGATACTTTGTCGGAGAAACAGTCGATTGGGCGGTCTCTATCACTCAAGTATCGGACTAACATTCCCATCCACTTCCCCGTGACCCTACCACTGGTCGTGGCCGGCGCCGGTATTGATCAGCATGATAGGGGCCTTTGAGAAGTTGCGAAGCGAGGAAAGATAGCACCCACTTATCTTCCACGGCTCGTGGATGTAACTTCTGGAGGTCCTGGTCAATAACGGAGTAGCAACTGCGGGTGGGCACCTATGCTTATGCTTAAAAGACAAAAGTTGTTATTTTGTCTTGCATCAACCGGAATTTCGTTCTTTTATGTCCCCAGAAGCACTCCTGAAAATTTGAGCACATTTGGTAAGGTCTAGGAGCTCCAGTTTTAATTTGAAATTTATATGGGATTTTGATTTATTTTCCATGGTAAACCATCTTTTTTTACATTGTATTAGGATTTTTTTTTATAAATCGATGAAATGACTTGATTCTTATAGTAGGAGATAGGTTTTGAACTGGGGAATAACATTGTGGAACATACCAACATGCTAGGAAGTGACCCTTTAAAGATACAGATACTTTTAGATGGTGGCTGGCCCCTTCAAAAGCCATCATCTAAAAGTATCTGTATCTTTAAAGGGTCACTTCCTAGCATGTTGGTATGTTCTACAAAGTTATTCCCCAGTTCAAAACCTATCTTCTACTATAAGAATCAAGTCATTTCATCGATTTATAAAAAAAAATCCTAATACAATGTAAAAAAAGATAGTTTCCCATGGAAAATAAATCAAAATCCCATATAAATTTCAAATTAAAACTGGAGCTCCTAGACCTTACCAAATGGGCTCAAATTTTCAGGAGTGCTTCTGGGGACATAAAAGAACGAAATTCCGGTTGATGCAAGACAAAATAACACCTTTTGTCTTTTTCATAGAAACGTGAACCACGCTACTCCCCACTCCCCCAATTTCTCTAACATTTCGCAACATACTCCGCCACCCCCCCCCCCCCTTTACTGCGTTACGTAATAAAAGAACGCTCACATTCTCACAGAACCACAGAGATTGGTATTTGAAGTTTGATTTTAATTTAAACAGCCTGGGTAAACATTCATCACATAGCATTATCACCATCAGTTTGGTCTTGGGAAATTAGCTCACCCGGAAACCCGGGATATTGATTTAATCTTGTCACCAAACTTTAGTTTACTCGTGGTCGAGGAATGGTTTGTAGTTTGAACCATAAAAAGGGTAAAGTTTACCGAACGAAACTTTCACAGGACAGTTGGTGTTGGCCTTTGATGTATAGAAGTGAAGAGAAATCTGTTGAAGATATTTGAGACTGTTGCTGATAAGGGGAAAGTGATACTATGAGAAATATCCAGATGGGCGTGTGATGTTTCCTAATAATTTTCTACTGAGAATCCTCTTAATTAAAGTTTTGTGGTACGTTCAAGTGGCACTAAGAACGTCCTTAAGTAATGTGCTGTAACCACAACTGCTTAACACTTCATTAGCTGTTTTGTTGGGTACTTCCGGACGACAGGAAAAAGGAAAAACAATAAAATCGAACGCTTCATGCGCACTTCCACACCGTATTAGAAGAGTAGCTTCCAGTACTCGACCTAGATTCCATCATTCCTCATGCGGGGAAGGAGCAAAAATGTACGAGAAAAGCATCTGGCGGAGTACCCACTGAAAGTTAGCCACAAAGCGGAAAACTGGAATCAACAAATCATTTAAGAATTGTTCAAGCGTTATGGGAAACGCGAAAGCGTACTGAACTGAGAGTTGGAAAAAGGGCAAACAAAGTTAGAAAAGTGAGTGGAAAGGAAAGCTACGCGCACGGTCTCTACACCCAGGATCCTGCGGATATCGAGATCGATTCTTTCCTTTGAGTTGGGTCTAATTTTGTGTTTGGTGGAGAGATTTGATTTTTTGCCTCTCTGATTTAACATTTGGTAGCAGGCGCAGTTGGGCAAAGAGAACTCGATGACCCATGCCAGGATTAATTGGACTTGTTGACTGACGTTCTTTGTTGAGAATGTCGATTTATTGTGTTATTAGCTCTAGCAACACTGAAGTAACTTGAAAGTGGGATATTTCTTCCCCACAACTTTTGTGGATTGAGTGAAGTTACTTTTAAAACAGCTTGTTTGCTATCTTGTGAAAACGTCCATAGAGATGTGGCGTTACATCGTACTGCCATCTGGTTTGTTTAGTGCAAGAGTGAGTCCTCGTCTAAAAATAGACGGCGTCCTATCTCGGCCAGCAAAATGAAGTCGATAAAGTAGTCGGTTTCGATGGAGCAAAAGTGGAAAATGTGGTCTAAAAATAGCGACACCATCCCCTATTTAGTACTTCTAGAGAAAATCAGTTTAAAGTTTCTTGGTAACTATTCTTAGAACTGAGTTCGATTTGCGATGCCTTTTCGTTGGGTCGCAAAATTTTTCGCGTCCGTCGCAGTGTGTTTTTTCGCGTGCGTGTGTGCGTGTGAAGGTGCGGCTGGCTTTGACTGTCCCGATGACAGTTAGCCAGTTCGATTTGCGATGCCTTTTCGTTGGGTCGCAAAATTTTTCGCGCCCGTCGCAGTGTGTTTTTCGTTTTTTTTCGCGTGCGTGTGTGCGTGTGAAGGTGCGGCTGGCTTTGACTGTCCCGATGACAGTCAGTTCGACTTGCGATGCCTTTTCGTCGGGTCGGTAAATTTTTCGCGTCCGTTGTCGATGTGCAACAACAACAAAACCCTATCATACCATTTCATCTCGATACATCGTAACTCGTCGTTCGCAAAGTTAATCAGTACCTCACTAAACATCAATCATTCAAAACTCGTGAAATCATCTCAAGTTAAAAATTACACTGTTTAACCCTTCAGTTTTAATTACAAATGATTTTGGTTCTATCTTTCCACAGCCGGCTGTCTAAGACTAGACCATTTCATTTAAAATTTAACAACAGATAAACGGGAAATGTCTCATCCGCAGCCTCCGATTGCTTGCCTTGAGAATAATACAAAATACCGTTCAACAAACACTATGATTTTGGGTCGCATCATCATCTTCTATGATGAATCCTGACCAAACACCCTATCCTACTAACAAGTTTTCAGGTTCCTGGCGCTCGTGGGGTGTAAGCACAGAGTAAATCAGCTGCCCTAGTAGCAACCTGCGCTAACTAACATTCCCGTCCCTTAAAATCGAGGTCTACAAACTGACATGGCGGGCGCCGTTGGTGGCCAATGACTGTTACCTATTCGCAACTGATTTAGCTTTAGCAATCATGGTGTTTTATCTTTTCAGCGCATTCATACATGCTGTTGATAAGGGAAACACCACTAGATCGTCGAAGCCTATAATCAGTAGTGCTGAAAGGATATTACGGTTCTGTTCAGCAACGGAGGGGCAACCATGGGTGATCTCTCATGCTCATGCTCATGCTCATGCTCTTGGTAACTATTCTTAGAACTATGAGTGATATAGTTAAACTTTTTGAAGCAACCGGTTCGTATACTATCGCTTAACAAACGCTATCAATTTCGACTAATTTTATTACACCAGTTAAAGGTAAGAAAATAATGTAAATAAAAATCTGAAAAGTACGTGTCACACGTGTGTTTTGAAAGTAAAAAATGTACTACGTATCACAAATGTGCCCAAAGTATACAAAAACGAACGCTTTGTAAAATCGCAGACGGTGGAACAAACAGAAAGAATGTTTTGTATGGAATAATCCGAGCCAGGTGGATATGCACGAACTATTGTGTGATTGTCGCCGACAATCAGAGTAGGCCTCAGGATTTGGCAAGTTGAATGGCTTCTCTGGAATCAACAAATTGTAAGTACATAATTGCAAATTGCGTTTAAGTCTTCACTTTCATCATTGCCATGATTTTTGAGTACAAAGATACAAATTTTGCGTCGCTATCAATATTTTAACAAAATTCCTACTACAAGTAGTTTATAATAGTGTCCTACCGAGCTGATTCCTTTTGGTAACGATTATCCCATTCCTTTCAAAGTTATGGACGTCAATGATTATACCACAAAATTATATAAATTTTGAAACACATTTGATTTCAACCAAAAATTCTTTCAGTGGCTTCAAGAAGGCAACAACCAGCACAAGCTGATTCATTTTCGTGCAAAAATTCGTTAAATTGAATTCAATTCAGAGAATTTTAGAGTGATGATCAATTTTCTTCCAAAATGATCAACGGCTTCACCTTAAAATCATAAACTTTGTAATATATTAAAACTGTTCGGTTAAAATCTTGTTGTTTCCTTCTAAAAAAACGAAAAAGAAAAAAAAATGTTGCGTAAATTTGGGATCGAGCTTTTACTTGTGTAAAACAAAAATGTTCTGAAAAGCTGAGTTCTGTTTGAATTGCTTCAAAACACCAGCTCCCCAAAGAGAACCTACTTCATGGCCCCGAGATGCTAAGATAGAGTATATTTTGAAATGTTTTTGCCATATCTTTGGTCAGATTGAATTAAAAGTTTTGCCACAAAAATGGCATCGTTAGCAGCGCAAAAGTATGCCGACAATGGCCGGCATTGCACCTGTGCGCGTTGTGGTTCACCACTGGCGGGAACGGTCCATTATTTCGACCTGCCGCCACGGAAACTTCATTATCTCAAGGCCGCCATCATTATGACTTTGCTAACTATTCCCAGACGGCACTCGTCGGGAGAAGCATTAACGAATTAAATCGATAAAAGTATGCTCAGCTGTGTTGTTGTTGAAAGTTGTTCTGAAAGGAATACCCTTAAAAAAATAAGTTCTTGCAAAGGATTATTTCCTTGTAGTTTGAGGTTTCTTGCACCAAAAAAATGAAGGAAAATAATTTAGTGAAGCGTGCCAAAATTCCTATGCTGTTGAGAAACGATTTGATCACAAATTTGCGTGTCTCAAAAGGCTGCACGTGCGTAATGAACTTACGGGTGGCTAGCAAGAAAGTGAATCTCGTCAAAACTACCCGACCCACACTGAAAAATGTGCAACGAGGCGTGGAAGCAACTCATGTGAAGAACCACTTTTCTCTATCGGTGCCTTCGATATCCTGTTTCACAAATGGGATTTCTTGCTGGCAGCCGACAGAAAAAATACACGAAATCTTGTTTTCGAGGATGACGGAAAAATTGCTAGTTTCGGTACTAAGCTTTCAGTAGAACCTATGATGCATGCGGATTAGGGTGTTTCGTTTTCTTTTCGGTTACGTCCATTTTCATAGGAGTGTAACTAAGCTTACTAAGAAACACGAAATTTCAACCAATCGAGTTCTTAACAGGAATTTATGGTCAGTTCATTCGTATATTTAACCCTACGAGGACGTAACATTTGAACCCAACGATGCCAGATTATTTTATGGGAGATCTGTATTTTCTTAAAAATAAATCTGTATTTTATCTGTATCATGCCAAATTCGAAGCCATAGACTTTTATCTACAGATTTGAGCTTTTTAATCATAGTATAGCATAATTTGAATACTAAATTGTTGAAATTTTTAAATCAAATCATTTAAAAAAAATCTGTATATGGGTCATTCCATCTGAAGCGGAACAGCATTTGAAAATCTCTCCGATCCTGCTCAAATTTGGCAGAGCTGTTGATACTATCAAAACATGCAAGAATCCCGAATTTCATCCAAATTGGACCACCCCCTCCATTTTTGTACCTCCCCAAAAATCTACTTTTTGGCGATTTTTGGCCAAACCTCCTAGTTTCAAACGGCGATAGCTCAGGAACCACAAATCTCAGAAGGTCGGTCTTAGACTCAATTTTGAAGGAAATTGGACGTAGAATCCATTTCCGTGATCAAAATGTTGATTAATTTATTTTTTCTACCTGTATTGCGCAATTGAAAACTTTAAACGGCCGTATCTCAAAACACCCCAACTTATTTTTTTTTATTTGACCTCACCATCGTGTTTCCCGGCCAATTTTACATAAGAATCACCTATCGACAGAAATGAATATGTTTCGTTCCAGAGATATCGAATTTTAAAGTTTTGTGTTTTCAAGATTACCTGCATCAGCTTCATTCGCCGCATCTGCTAGAAGCACACAGGCGGGCTGATCAATAACTGCTACCTGGCCATTTATTGAAATAATATTTCATCATAAATAATCTTCATCAAATTGAGCAAAAATTAACTGTATAATACTGTAGGAAACTGAAGTTTAATCGCAAATGTTTATCTGCTCAAAAAAATTAATGAAGTGAATTTCTGTGTTAACCCACTGGACAGAGCAATGACGACACACAGTAAAGGGCAGAATTGGAGCGAGAGGAAAATGCAATTCTCGGATTAGTTTTCAAAAAGCCGTAAGAGCCATTGTTAAACAAAGTCATTTTTGCATCGGTATTCGACCTACTTACGAAAAACCAATATCAAAATGCTCGAGATTGTTCATCTACACGTCCTTCAAGTGCCCCAAACTTAAAATAAATGAAATTTTGTTTCATTTTCTAGAAAAACGAAAATTAGTGTCAGAGGTCACAATGGCTCTTACGGCTTTTTAAAAACTCACCCGAGAATTAATCTTGTTAGTAACACTGAAAAATAAGTGCACGATACATTATTGAGTAAAAATATGAATTAAAATGAATAAAATTTGTTGATACGTTGTACTCTAGTGAAGGACGATAACAAAGAGTAGGAAAAGGATTTCTGGAATGTATAAAACTGAAAAATGTAAGAAAATCACAAAGTTTGATCTGCTGCAAAGCGGCTAATTCTCCAAATTTAGTTGCGATGATTTCGACACCGTCCGAACAACAGTGTTTTTTTTTCATCTATCATTCTTGGATTCTTGGAACACAATACGGCTGCTGTCCTCACGTATAAGGATTTTTTTAATCAAATGTACCTTGACCAAAATCATATTTTAATGAAATGGAGCTGGCTCACTTTATAAAAATTGATTTAATATGATCAATCTAAACCATAAATCAGAATTATGGTAAAGTGTCAATAATAAACTATAATAATAATAATAATAAAGCAGGTTTTGGGGTTTTTGCTGAATGGCACTATTTTGCTCCACTTCATTAATTTTTTTGAGCAGATAAACATTTGCGATTAAACTTCAGTTTCCTACAGTATTATACAGTTAATTTTTGCTCAATTTGATGAAGATTATTTATGATGAAATATTATTTCAATAAATGGCCAGTTAGCAGTTATTGATCAGCCCGCCTGTGCCGAAAACACAAAACTTTAAAATTCGATATCTCTGGAACGAAACATATTCATTTCTGTCGATAGGTGATTCTTATGTAAAATTGGCCGGAGAACACGATGGTGAGGTCAAATAAAAAAAATAAGTTGGGGTGTTTTGAGATACGGCCGTTTAATGTTTTCAATTGCGCAATACAGGTAGAAAAAATAAATTTATCAATATTTTGATCACGGAAATGGATTCTACGTCCGATTTCCTTCAAAATTGAGTCCAAGAACGACCTTCTGAGATTTGTGGTTCCTGAGCTATCGCCGTTTGAAACTAAGAGGTTTGGCCAAAAATCGCCAAAAAGTCAATTTTTTGGGGAGGTACAAAAATAGAGGAGGTGGTCCGATTTGGATGAAATTCGGGATTCTTGCATGTTTTGATAGTAGGGGGAGAGGGGGTAATATGCACCCCCGGGGCAAAATGCACCCCTTGCTTTTCTCGGTATTTGGAAGAATTTTCCGGGGGGAAAATCATAGAAATTGGTAGCTTAACACTGCTAAACCATGCTGGAAAAATTTGAGCATCGTGGTATAAACACAGCTTAAGTTATTTGCAAAACTGTAAAATGTTGTGTTTTCATCTAATTTTCATTGTACTTTCATTATGATTTTTGGACAGTATAAAAAGCATTTATTGTTATTCTAAGTGTTGAGGTATATATTTTTTGCCATAATCTTCATTATTCTGAAGATATATTAGTCCAAAAACATCAAAAAATGCATTTTCAATTAAATTTTCTGCAAAAAGCGTGGTCGGGGCAAAATGCACTGCTGTGAAGCTCCTTTGTAAAAACAGCGGTGTCATCTAGTGGTGACTTGTGAAAAATGCTTTTACCCGGTGCATTTTGCCCCATTGTTGCGGTGCATTTTGCCCCGTTGTTGTAGTGCATTTTGCCCCAATGTTGCGGTGCATATTGCCCCGCATGGTTGTTTGAAATGAATCAAAAATATTTTTAGAAATCTGCTATTTTTAAACAATTTTGAGGTTTTTAATGACTTTTTTCACTTGGATGAAGTTGAATAATAGTTATTTATGAACATCTAACGAAATTCTTTTACAGAAAAGCTGTTATGGTTGAGAAATCACAGTTTTCCCTTAGGGGGTGCATATTACCCCTTGTCCCCCTATCAACAGCTCAGCCAAATTTGAGCAGGATCGGAGAGGGTAATTTTCAAATTTGCACTTTTTCGTGCACAGTTGAGATGGAATGACCCATATACAGATTTTTTTTATAACGTCGTCAGGATACGTCATGATTCTCGTATGTAGGTTATATAGGGGAGAGGGGGTAATATGCACCCCCTGAGGCCCTAAGGGAAAACTGTGATTTCTCAACCATATCAGCATTACTGCATGGAGAGCCCGGCCAGGGCAAATCTAAGAAAATCTTGGTTAATTTAACTAAAAGTATGGGTTAATTTTTTACACAGCTTTTTTTCAACAATCGATTGTTGATTTTGTTAACCCGAAATTGCTGACCACCTGTAACTAAATGTAGCTAAAAAAATAGTTGGAATTGCCATTTTTGTTGGTTAAATGGCCGAAAAAAAATTCTAGCAGTCGACTGCTAGAATATTTTTTTCAGAAAATCAACTATTTTTTTTGTTTTCAGCTGAAATATTGTGGAATATTTTGTAAAAAACAGTCAACTATTTTTTAACATTTTTTTTTCGTTGTAACAACCGAAATATTTTTGCATGCAGCAAATTATTAGTGGTTATTAACATAACATTTCTTAATTTAACATAATTTATGTTAGTTTCTATATATATTTTCTTTGATTATTTAACGATACAGGCTGGGCCGAATTTCTAGCTATATTTTTAACTAATGTCTTACTTAAATACAGAAAAATATTCGTACATGTAGTCAGGAATTAGCTGTTGTTAGCAATATTTTTATTGAATTTACAGTAAATTTTATAATAATGCCTCACAAATAAATGCTGGGTTGTTTTTATATTCGCATTTTCGGACCCGAATGACTCTTGAATTAAGTGGTCCTTAAACGCAAATAAATAAATAAAAATATTCGCATTTATTCTGCCTAAAATTTTAACTTTTTGTACTAATTTGTTTTTTTTTTGCATGAAGTTATTAAATTATTGTTAAAAAGCATAAAAAACTAATTTGTTTTAACTGTTATTATAAAACATGTAAAGTTTAATTAATGTTTTAAAAATTATAATGATGAAAGGATTTTACAAACATATTTAAAAAGATGTTTAATTTCTCGTGAATTCCTTGAAAATAGAAACCGAGCAAAATTTTCACCAAGTTAAAGTTTTAAGTTTTAAGTGTTGTATTCACTTACAATCACTGTGAAATTATCCGATAAGTCATCATCATCTACAACGGTCTCATGTTTAGTTATTTTTCTTGTGGTTGGACACAGAATTCACACCAAAGCGAACCTTTTGCTGCAAATAGACATATGAAATTTATTAGTAATTTTATACAAAATTCTTAATTTCGGCTATAAACTGAAAAAGGAACGAAAATAAATGTAATTATAATGAGGAAAGAATAAATACCAATAATGCTACTTACCAAGCTTGCATTAATTTAACAATTACTTTTGGCAACAAACTTTCGCTGCATTTGATTCAATTAATTCAACGTACTCCGATTCCTGAAAAAAATATTATGAGTTTAACTTACCAGTTTATTGAGCAGTCTTCTTTAAACAGCATTTTTAAAATATTAGTATCTTCTTTTGTATATCTTTTATAAATTTTAGTTTTTAGACATTTCCCATAATCGAATTTTTATTTTTATATTATGTGTACGCATTTCTATGTATTTTATGGTTGATGATTCTGAAAAAATAATGGTTCATTAAAATTGTATCCATCGTAAGCACGAAGGAAAAAATAAATTGTTGTGTAAAATTAAACCCAAACTTACTTAGGTTAACCAACATTTTGTTAAATTTGCCCGTGCAAGTGTTGTCGTGCAAGAGTTGGCCCGCCTCTTCCTTCCACTGCCCCTCTCTATCCTCCAAACATTATCATAAAGTCCCCTCGCATCAGAGGTCCCCATTGCGAATGTCTTCGTCTTGCTCTTCATAGTTTATCACCTGCAAAGTAATCATCAACAAACTTACTCACCAATTGCACCTCCTCAGTTGCAGCAGTGTGCACTTCGATTTACCACTTCAACTTAGCCAAATAGTGTGATTTTTACCTTTCACATCCTCTCACTTCACAATTAACAACACAAACTCAACAAATCGACCGCTCTCGTTCGAATCCTGACTTCAAATGACAGACGTAAACAAACCCAAGTTCATCTTTTAAATATTCAACCAATTGTTAATTATATTCAACCAACAAAATTTTTGATTTTCCTAAAACCAAAGCTAACAGTCGAGCACGTTCATTCGAGTTCGGGAAATCTGTTAGCTTTTTGCCTCTAGCATTTTCAACAAACAGGTTACTAAATTATTACTGAATTTTAGTTATTGTAACGGAATATTGGCAGTGAAAAGTGCGTTTTTGTTAAAATTTACGAAAGTAAAATCAACAATTTTAATTGTTAAAATTTCTGGGCACAGTCTCTCCGTGTGTGGAAGAATTTGGTACGATGTTATAAAACAACTCTTAAACCTTTGTAATCCATGTGAAAAAAGTCTTAAAAAACCTCAAAAATAACAAATTTCTAAACAAGTTAAAATAAGATGCGGGGCGATTGAGGTTTTGCAGTGCGACTGTGTTTCAAATGGTGGGGCCAAAAAGAGGTTACTTGCCTTTCTGCCGAATTGAAGAAAAAAATCGATTCGATCGATCTCACGATTCCCTGCATCAATGTTAATGAAACTGGTTGCAAAAGACGAGATTTTTTTTTTGCTTTAAAACAATGAACATCAATTTTTGGGCGCGCAAAAATTTGAGAACTTTTTCTTTAAAAAAACATGTTTTGGAACACGAAAAAATGAGCTCCCCGGTATATATCAATGAAATAAACATTTATATAGTTGATAACAGGTGTGTTAACGTATATTGAACAATTTGTACTGATTTTTGACAAACTTTCTTGCCAAATAGTTCAAATTACTGTCTTTTATCTAAATTTACAATTTTCTCATAGAAAAATCAAACAAATATTGGAAAGTTGTACACCAAATTGTTGGAAATAATATTTCTCATTCAAATCCGGCATAGGTTTGGTAAAAATGTTGATTATGAAGGAAAAAACACATTTTTTCAAAAAATCATGGGGGTATAGGTGACGACATGTGTCTTTTAGCTTTGCTGCAAATTCTCTATATGCCCACATCATTGGAGCAAAATGCACTACAACAACGGGGCAAAATGCTCCACAACAGCGGGGCAAAATGCACCGTCTTAAAGCAGTTTCCACTAGTTACCACTAGATGACACCGATGTTTTTACATAGGAGCATCATAGCGGTGCAATTTGCCCCGACCATGCTTTTAGCAGAAAATTTAAATAAAAAAACGTTTTTAAGGTTTTTGGACTCATCTATCTATAGAATAATGAAGATTATGACAAAAACTTGTAAATGAACACTTGTAATATCAATGAATGCAAAAAAAAATTATAAGTTTTGCAAATAACTTGAGCTGTTTTCATACTAAGATGCTCAAATTTTTCCAGCATGGTTTTGCAATGTTAAGCTTCCAATTTCTATGATTTTTTTCCCGGAAAATTCTTCCCAATACCGAGAAAAGCAGGGGATGCATTTTGCCCCGGAGGAGCATATTACCCCCTCTCCCCCACTAGGAAAGCTGTTGGATGTAGAAAGAAAATGCCCATTTTTGGAACGAGTCTACTTTTTCAGTTTAACATATCATCGCAGTTTTGTCAATTTGATTTGATTAGAAGGTTAAACAAGTTTTGACAACATCGAGTAGAACAAATTCTTGTCACCACTTTAAAGTTGTGATTAACGGTATGCAACACTACATACTAATCTTGATAACTTTGAATGTTTGGCTTGGTTCGATGGTGTCAACGTTAAATATTGCTGTATGATATTACTGCTTTATTCTCGCTCAAATCATGAAATTAGATTGTTTGTAGAAAATCTTTGAGCGAATGACAACATTGCCCACTTTATTTCATTTCGATTAAATCCATGGACAAAAAAGTTACTAATTTATCTGCTTTCAATATTATTGTTGTTAATAGATTATATTTAATTTACAAAACAATAGAACATACTTTGTTTATACTGACATAATCTTAATTATAAGCTTTCCCCTTTCTAGCATGAATTTCACTTGCAAATGTAAGGATGGGTTGTACATTGTCCAGGCAATTAAACCGCCATTAAAGTTAAAAAAATATGAATGAATTCTCAATTAAAACTTACATAACGAACGGCGTGAAACTCGGATCTAACGGAGCAGAGGACGGCTAAAAAAGGCCACACCATGGCGGCGAAATATAATCTCACCACTTCTTGGCGAAACCATGAAACTCTTCTCCGGGTATAAATCCTTCCCGATGGGTGGTCGTCGTCGTCGTCGTCCCAAACGCTCACTGAGGATGACAATGGCAATAAAACAAAAGAAAGGAAAGCTCCCTGCGGACACTCCAGAGAGAACCCGGGAATCGCCAACGACCGACCAAAGTTAGCGGAAACTCAAACAGAAGATTTAAAAAAAAACTATAAAGATATTTCCATGCGATTTTCCTCTTCCACGGTCGCTCCGATACGATGAATGGGCGGAATTCTCAAGTGCCAGAACGAATGTCAAATGGCAGCATTTTACGCGGCGTGAAATGCACAGCAGCAGATGAGCCTTCCAGCGGGCAGTTCTTGAGATTCGCGGTCTTTCTATTGATTTTATTCGTGGAACTGTGCTGTGACAGATTTTAAATTCACTACTAAAAGAAATACTGGTGTGTGTTACCAATATATTGATTTTATAACATTTTTTTTATAAAATGCTTTAAAAGCAAAGTTCAAGTTTGAACTACCTTTACTCATTGAATAATAAAACTAATAAACTAGAAATAGATTCCACTTATTTTGTGCATGGCCTATCATAAATCCAGAATTATTCGAAATTTAAATTTAAATTTAGGTGGTCTCAAGTCTGTCTATCTGTCTTGAAAATATAATAACGAAAGGTACAGATAAATTTTTAGAATTAAATATGTCTATATTGAACATTCTTAAAATAATTATGTTTCTCTTACATGCTAAGTGGTATGGCCTAATGTTCTTCGCCTTTGTTGTTTTTTTTTCGTTTTATTATTAACTGATCATATTTATTTTATCTATTTCAATTTTTTTACATAATTGCATTGAATACAATACATTTGGGTAAAAAAAAATAAAATCACTGTAACAACTAATCCTAACTTAAAACTAGAATAAAAACAAAATTCAGTGAAATATTCAACATCATTAGAACGAGTAAACAACGAACTGTATTTCAAAAAAAATCCTTTATCTTGATAAATCACACGTTCAACTTAAGAGTTTTTAGCTCTTCTTCTTTTTCTTCTGTATTGTTAAACTTACTACTTCGGTGGATTTTCTGGAAACATTTCATCGCACAAACTAAATGGCACGTGTCAGGCTGACATTTGGCGAAAAAGTGTCAATCCCCGCCAAACTTTCCACAGACATCACGTTAGAAAATTACCGATGAAACATTTCAAAACAATCCACCAAAGTTGTATGGTTAGCAATACAACTCTGGTGTAAATTCGTATGAGTAGGATCGGAGCCTTGAATTTGAATCACAATATCTTTCGAAGTAAACATTTAAAATTCTTTTTTTAAGCGAGGACGCACAGATTTTGAGATTACCAATGGTACATATTTACCAAACTTTTTCTTTTTGCAAACATTGTTTTGAACTACTACGGTTATGAGAGACACTTGAAGCTTTTCTCCGTACTAAATAGCCTTATTTACATGTCAGATTTTGTTTCCAACACCTTGCTGCATATTTTCTACTCGAATATATTGCAAAATTATACGGAGAATTGTCATCACGAAAGCAAATGAAGACGAAACCACTATTTTGCATAAAGTGAACTGTTGTGTTAGCCGCTATGGCAATGTGTGGTGGTAGTTTTACTGGAATCATGAAAATTTTACAAACGACTAGCAGTTTTCTACTCCTGTTTATGGCACATTTCCAAACCCTTGAAACTGCTCCCTGCGGCCAATAAGACGCCAAAAAGCAGAGGGGGGAAGAAGAGGCAAAATCAAGCTGAAACGGAAGCCACTAGTTTGGTTTCGGACGCTCAGGGTTAATTTCGCTTGCCTGCTTTAGATGAG